>NC_137888.1:63837941-64500039 GCF_963455335.1 Martes martes | reverse complement strand
CCTTAAGGCTTTGGTTTATAAAACAGAGAAACTTGTTGTAGACCACTATTTTATTTGGAAGCTAAGTCACTAAATGCACCACCTGACTACTGGATTGGATAGAGGATATCACTTTACTTTTTGTCAAAACTCATAGATATTTACTGAATTGGGTGTGTGTGCTCATGCACGCATGTATTTTCGGACCATAGTTGCATCTCTGCCACAGAGCCGACAGAGATACAGCTTTGTCTAATAGTGCTTGCCATGAGATATTGGTATGTGAGCATCTGGAGAGACTATTCCTGCCAGCTCCTAATCAAAAGTAGGAAATGTTTATTTTAAGTAGAACAACTAGTGAATTTTAAATTGAACTGCTTATCTGATTCAATCTCATCTTCAGTCATTTCTGTGTGTTTTACATGCATATACCCATACCTTGAGATGTAGTGTTAGAATGGTCATTAATAGTGTGGGAGAGTCCTCATAACTGAGGAGTGCATTACTCCCATTTCTGGATAGTTTAAACCTCTGTCTTCAATGTCATCTTCCTCTATATTGATCACTTCTATAGAAGATGAGGTGGTGGTCCCCACTGAAATCTGGCTTCAACTGAGAAGGGGAGGTGAGGGAAGCAGATTGTTACTTTGAGGATATTTTCATCAGGAAACTGGGATAAAGAGAACATACCTGTGACCTCTCACTTCTTCTTTTGGGGGGGAAAAATGAAAACATGAAAAAAAATACTTAACCCTTTGAAAATCAAGGGTAATGTGGTTATCTTACTGTTCTCATAGTCCTCAGCTCAACAGCTGCTTTCTTCATTAAGACTTTATTAATGCTGTTCTCTCATTGATGTCCGGTGTGGGTAGCTGGTTTTGTTGCCAGATATTCAGATTGTACGTAGATATAGATATAGATAATATTTGATGTTGGTAGTTTATTCTTTGGAAGCCATTTTGCACCTAGTAGTCTCTTTTCATCTGGCTGAGTCTGAAAACTACAGACAGCTTTGAAGAGCCATGGAATTGTCTGAAGAGAATAAATCGGGATGTTATGAGATTCTCTCTCTAGTTCATAGGGTGCTGGGAGAGTGGCCTTCTGGGGATCAGGACATGAGATGGCCTGCGTTGTACAAAGAACAGTAGTCAGAGTCTATGGCTCCTGCTGCTTCTGGTCTCTAGTTGGAAGATATTTGGGGAGAGGAGAAAAGGATTGAACTTTAAAAGTCATTTGTAAGGAACATCTTATTGATACTGTATAAGTTGTTATACCTTAAATCTGATAGTGCTTTACACTTTTCAAAGCCCTTTAACTCAGAAGTTGCTGGAAACACATATTTTATCGTATACAGCTTTTGTTTTCATTGTGGCTAGAGTGGGGCTGGGTAAGATTCATTCTGGGACCATCAGTTAGACGCTTGTGGGAAGCTGCTAATATTTTGCACAAAAGTGGCAGCTATGTGGAAAGTTCTATCTGTCCTGCCTGGTGTCTCCAGTTCATTGCCATTTTTTTTTGTGCCAAAGAAAACATCCCTCTACCAGTCTGTCTGGGCTTCTTCTGAACATCAGTTTGATCAAAACTCAACTGATATACTCTCTGAACCTGAGACCATTTTGGAAAGACTCATAAGCAAATGGGAGAAACAGACCCTCCAGCCCTTCAGATAACAGAGCCCTGGGGCTCCAGGGCAGACTTGCCTCGTCCATTCGCCCCCTGAGCCCAGTGGCTCAGTCACAAACTGCTAGCTAGCCTGAACTCCATGTTATTTTCCCCGAGACTTGAGGAAGACTCACCTGTCTGTTGACAGGTCAGTGGTATCTGAAGTAACCAAATGTATTAGAGAAATGCCTCTCAAATTAAAGCCAAACTTCACAATCTAAAGCACTTCACCCTGAGAGAAGTAGAAGTGGGTATCTCTTGCATAACATTTATCACTGTTGTGTTTAATTGATTAATAGCTCTATTTCCATTAGATTATTGGTTCCATAAGGGTAGAAACTATGGCACTTATGTTTGCCCCTCTTACCCTGGCCTGGCCTTTGTTAAGCTGCCTGGATTAAAGAATGTAAAATCCAGTAGACCTGGGCACATATAAGCCTGTAGCCTGAGGCAGAAGCAAAGAGTGAGAGTCTCAGTGCTCCCCAGCCCCCACCCCAGCCATTGCCTCTTCCTTCTGTCTTCCCACCTATCCTCCCCTGCCCACTACACACACACCAGTACTCTGGCCTCACTTCCCTTCCTGTTCCTGAAAAGAAGTATATTCTTTTTCATTTAGTTATTAGCAATATACTTGTCATCAAAATATTTTACCCCATTTCTCCTCCACTTAAAACCCATTGTACCCATATTCCTTATTGCCTGTTGTTTCCCTGTATTTTAATAAAGGGAGCCATAAAAATGTATCTTCGTGTGACTTCAAATTACTAGATGTAAATAAACAAATTCAGGCCATAACAACATTTCACCATTTAGTAAGAGAACTGAGGCCACCATAATGTGTAATAAATAATTCAGCAGTGAACATCACAAAATTGCCCACTGGGGAGGCCTTCTAACTTCTGGTGTAAGCTTCTAACAGGTATTTAGCACCTTCTGAGGTAGTGACTAGGCACCCAGAGGTTAGGAATGGAAACAGTGGTATCTGTAATACTTGTTCCCTCACAAGAGCAAGTCTTGGCGGGGAACACTCATTCATCTGATGTCATGGCCATCTGAACCCTAAGAGGCACTTTTCCTTTCTGTAAAGCGGTGCTGTGGGGTACTGTGCTTTCCTCACGAAACTGTGTTCCCTCATGCCTGTCTGGTCGAGGAACCTCTTCATTTGGAAATGTATGTTTTATGCATATTTGTTGATCCTATAGTTACACATCAAAGTTAAGACAAAACAAGGGAACAGTGACCAAAAACTAGGGTAAATAGTATCTGAAAAGAGACTGTAGTCCTTTCCTGCTGCTTTTACCTGGAAGAAGATTCCTTGTGGGTGGAATGGCCCTTTCTAGTTTTTCTAGTTTTAAACTTTTCCCCAGAAGTATAACATACAATGGGCACAAGGTTGTAATCTTGTAACATTACTATTGTAAAGAGCTCTTCTGCAGCAAACACTGTGAAATCTGGTAGGCTTCAAAAGGTACATTGAATCTATTGTAAAGTGCTATATAATTGTTAACAAATGTTAGTGTTATAGAAAAATAACAAATGTACTATGCTTGTTTCGTTCTGGTTTTTAGTGAGTTAGTCTTCAACAGCGATATAAGATTTCAGAGGAATATGTGATTAAAAAAACATTACTGAGTTCAGGGGCACCTGAGTGGCTCAGTGGGTTAAAGCCTCTGCCTTCATCTCAGGTCATGATCCCAGGGTCCTGGGATCGAGCCCTGCTTCGGGCTCTCTGCTCAGCAGGGAGCCTGCTTCCCCTTCTCTTTGCCTGCCTCTCTGCCTACTTGTGATCTCTGTCTGTCAGATAAATAAATAAAAATCTTAAAAAAAAAAAACCCAAAACATCACTGAGTTCAGTTTTGCAGGATTTATATTTAAGTGAGTGTATGTATGACATGTATATTTTTTAATCTTCCCTTCTGTTTCTTGCCACTGCAGTTTGATGGTTGCTATGGAGAAGGTTATGGTAGGGACAAGCATCAGAAGGTTAAAAGTCTTCCTGCGTCTGGGACGGAAATAACAGTTCCCCCGACACACACACCAGCATCTCTTTACTCGCTCGCCCCTCATGTGACAGTCTCCCTACAGCAGTGGCGCGCTGAAGGGAGGGCGGCTTGATGCACTATTTAAAACATACAGAGGAGCTGATTCTCCTCTTTTGCTTTTCAGCTTTGTCACTTTATCATCTTAGTATGGGCACAGAACGGAAGGAAAGATGTAGACGTACTCAGGTGATCATCAACTCAGAACATTTCTGGTTTGTGGGAGTGGGTTTTTTCCTTCTGTTTTGTTTGTGTGTTTAAAATTTGTATTCTTTATTTGCTGATAGGAGGGAGGTAAAGCTTAGAGAAAAGACCTGCTGTAGAACAGTTGGGATTTGGTTAATCTGCTTAGAAATAACGTTAATCGGTGGATCAGATGCTGTCAACAATACAGGGCCTTCTATCCCCATTATGGTCCCCATTCTTTTCTTGCTTATTCTTCCTGTACTATCTTTGGTGTCATTTAGATTTATATTTTCATTTCTTATCAGTTATTTGTTTTCTAATGTTTCTTTTATATTTTTCCTTCACATTTCATTTTTGAATTTTGCTTCTGCTTTGTCGTGGGAAAGTCTTTTGGCCTTTTACATGGTGGGGGCGTGGAGAGTATAGTCATGTACTCACCCACATACCTAAAGTTTTCTCTTAACTTAAACATATGCTGAACTCCATAGACCATTTTTTAAAAAGTCAGAGCTGTGGGTATGCATCAAAATAAGTGTATGACCATAATTTTCCTGAGAAGTTTCCTGCCACTGGCACAATTATAGGAATGTAGGTGAATACATACTAACTGCTTTCTTTTCTTCTCTGTTTCTTATTTAGTACTGTTTTGGGTTATTTCCCTGAGATCAGATTTAATTACTCTTCTTTAAAAATTTCTTTTTGCCAGGCATTGAATGTATACATGTATAGTTCTTTTTTGCTTTCATTCAGTAAAAATTTTTCTATTATTATTTTTATTATGTTATGTTAGTCACCATACAGTACATTAGTTTTTGATGTAGCGTTCCAGGATTCCTTATTTACATATAACACCCAGTGCTCCATGCAATATGAATGTATACATTTTCAACAATCTTGGGAGGTAGATGTTTTTATTATTTCTATAAAAATGCCAAAATATAAAAGATCCAAGGGTTTAGGTAGTGTGTACAAGTTTACACAAGGTTACACAAGTAGTAAGTAGTGGTCCCTGGATTCCAAGTCCTGAGCCCTTTCCACTATAATTAGAAAGCTGTATAGGGTAAATGTTCGCAAGGTCCTGGGTCAGGCTGGACATTGGTTTGAATCCCAGTTTTATTTAGGAACATTTTTTTTTAAACACCTGGGCCTTGGTGTTCTCATGTATAAAATATGATTAATCATCATATCACCTTCCAGTCATGTTTGTTACTAAATTAAAAGAGTGTGCTTAGAAGTATATTTGTTATATAAATTCTTGATGAATATTATCCAATACATATTGGACATTTACTGCATTATGGTCACTGTGTGCAGGGACCTGGGCATACTTAGAATCTGGTGACAAAGACCTATGCCAAGAGACTATAAAGTCTTATCACAGTTTAAAGGAAGTATGTGGAGGCATATAAAGGAGAAATGTAACCTGTTTTGGATCAGGGAAATTTTGAAGTCTGAAGGATAGGTAGGAATTAGAAGGGTGTGTGCATCTAACAGGGGAGAGAACTTCAAGCTGGAGAAACAGCTATCAATCCAGGAGAGCCCAGTGTATTCTCGGACCTGAGAAAGGTCCACTATGGGAGGAAGTCATGTAAGACTGACTAGAGAGAAAGGCAGAGACCAGGTTAAGCAGAGTTTGGAAGGTCATGGAAAGTACTCCAGAACATTGGGTCAGTGTATAATTATGAGGCCCTATTATCTCTCTGCTTTCTCAGATTAGTAAGAGCTTCTAACAGAATAGCTAACAAACTTCCTATTTCCACATTTTTAAAAATTGAAGTGTAATTGACATAACATTATATTAGTTTCAGGTGTACAATGTAGTGGTTGGATATTTGTATATTGCCAAATGATCACCACAGTGAGTCCAGTTATTATCTCTTACCACATATAGTTGTGATTTTTTTTCTAGAGTTGAGAACTTCCAAAATTCACTCTCATTATTTGAAATATGCAGTACAATATTATTAACCATAGTCACCATGCTGTATATTACAACGCCATGGCATTCATTTTATAACTGGAAATTTGTGCCTTCTGTCACCCTTTCATCCATTTTTGCTCATCTACTCCTCTCTTGCCCCCACCACCTCAGGTAACCACCAGTCTGTTCTCTACATCCATGGGCTCAATTTTTTGTTTGTTTGTTTTTAATTTCCACATATAGATGAGATCATATGGTATTTATCTTTTTCTCTCTGACTTATTTAACTTAGCATGATGTTCTTGATGTTCTCAGCGTCCATGTATGTTGTCTAAATGGCAAGATTTCATTCTTTCTATCTGTCTGTATTTATCTATATCTGTGTATGTATGTATGTATCTATCTACCTATGTGTCTATCTACATACTTTAGAGAGAAAGAGAGCACAAATGGTGCAGAGGGAGAGGGAAAGAATTCCAAGCAGACTCCATGCCCATCACAGAGCCTGATGCAGGGCTCTATTTCACTACCCCGAGATCATGACCTGAGCCAAAACCAAGAGTTGGATGCTCAACTGACAGAACCACTCAGGCACCCCAAAATATAGTTCTTTTTTATGGCCAAATACTATTCCATTACACACACACACACACACACACACACACACACACACACACCACTTTTTCTTTATCCATTCATCATTTGATGGACATTTGTTTCCATGTCTTGGCTCTTACAAGCAATGCTACTGTGAACATGGGGGTTGCACGTATCTTTTCAAACTAGTGTTTTCATTTTCCTTGGATAAATACACAGAAGTGAAATTGCTAGATTATTTCTAATATTTTTGAGGAAACTCCATACTATTTTCCATGTGGCTGCACCTACTTACATTCCTACCAACAGTGCACAAGTGTTTCCTCCCCACCCCCCAACATCTTGGCCAACACTTATTATTTGTGTTCATGGTAATAGCCATTCTAACAGGTGTGAGGTAATATCTCCTTGTTTATTTGTTTGTTTTTTTTAAAATTTTATTTATTTATTTGACAGAGAGAGAGTACAAGTAGACAGAGCGGCAGGCAGAGCAAGAGGGAGAAACAGGCTCTCCACCAAGCAGGGAGCCTGATGTAGGGCTCGATCCCAGGATGCTGGGATTGTGACTTGAGCTGAAGGCAGATGCTTAATGACTGAACCACCCAGGTGTCCCTCTCCTGGTGGTTTTGATTTGCATTTCCCACTATCAGTGATGTTGAACATCTTTTCATGTACCTGTTGGTCTTCTTCTTTCTTTGCAAAAATGTCTATTCAGATCCTCTGCCCATTTAAAAAAAAAACAACATTTATTTATTTTAGAGGAAGGGAGGGGTGGAGGGAGAGAACACAAGTGGAAGAAGAGGCAGAGGGAGAGAGTCTTGAGCAGACTCCATGCTGAGTGCAGAGCCCGATGTGGGGCTCCATCCCATAACCCTGAGACCATGACCTGAGCTGAAACCAGAAGTCGGACGCTTAACCAACTGACCCACCCTTTTGCCCCTGTCCATTTTTAAATTGGATTGCTTGTGTTTTTGCTCTTGAGTGGTATGAGTTCATTATGTATTTTGGATGTTAGCTCCTTATCAGATACGTGATTTACAAATATTTTCTCCAATTCAGGAGGTTGTCCTTTCATTTTGTTGATCCTCTTTCCCTATTCCAGATCTTTTCTTTTTTGTCTTGTAGACACTGAAGAATGTATACACTGAAGAATGCTTTAAACTAGTTAAAAGTTAAACTAGTAATGACAAATTCACAAGATCAAGAAATTTTAAAAAAATAGTATTTAGTTTTGGAAGGAGGCAGTGTTATTGGTGAATGAGAATAAAATATTTCAGTAGAGCCATTTTTTTTTAAAAAGAACTTAATTGGTTTCAGAATATAACATCCTTCCTGATGGCTTCAGATGGCTTTATTTATTCATAAATAACTCTACTTGTTGATTCAGCCTCTTTGATCACATGAATGCTTCATTAAACAACTGGCGCTTGCTCGTTAGCGCCGAGTGGGGCTGTGTGCAGCCAGGTGGTGAAATGGAGAGTACATGGCTGTATTTAACAGTAGAGGCCATTTGTTTGGCCTTTTGCCATCTGGAAGCTCTAGTTATTATTTCCCAGTGTGAATCTTCAGTCTGCTAACCAGACTGATACTGGCATTCACCTATAGTATCATGACGCCAGAAAGGCCTACCAGAATATAAACTACTCTGTAATTTCTTTAGAAAACAAAGCCAAACTGAAGCCAGGGAAGGCAGGTACATTCTTTTTACCCTAGTCATTGTCCAGGTTAAAAACCTGGTATTCAGAAGTTCTTCAGAAAACTAAACAGCAAGGAATTTTGATTTTTTTCCTCCTAAAAATGGCTAGTCAATGGCAAGTTGAGATTTGGCCAGAGGGTTTCCCCTATAATAAATGGCAGTCCTGAAACACTGAAAACATAGCCCACGGAATGTCAGTTTTCTCTCCCCATGCCCTTGCCCTGTCTCTGAACAGGGGTTTCTGAATTTGAAAGTACAGAGATTTTTTTTCTTTAAAGTCCTTCATATTATCCTTAGGGCATTAGATTTATTTTAAAATTATACTTATCATTCCTAGGACCCACAGAGGTTTACAAGTTCTGTCCATCTATTTCCAGTTGAATACAAATCTGAGATTCTTCTTACCATTGTGTCAAGAAATTTAGTATCGGTTGTTATTGGGGCTCCCCCATCCACACACAGCAAGGTCTCTTACAGAACCAAAACACTGGGGGAGCCCTCTGGTCTTCCATAGAGTAACTACTACATTCCCCATGTTGGAGCCTCCAGGATCCTTTGAAGTCTTGCCCTGCAGCTTCTGGACCTCATAGAACAGAAGGAGTCTTAGAATCACAGAGCCCTGGTGTCCAGAGCAGCCATCCTCTTTGAAGCACTGCTGTTTCCTTTGGCCCTCTTCTCCAGGAACTTGGCCAGCTTCCATGCCCTTCCCAGGAGCCCTCTTTCTCCTTTCTGCAAGCACAGAGCGGGGCCCTTTCTGCTCTTCTGCCCCAGTGTGGTTTCCTCCCTGAGCGCAGGCTTTCACTAGAGACAGGAAGCCTATTGTCTTTGGTAGTTTCAACTTTCCACCTTGCAGAAGTCTGTGAGGGAAGGAATGAGAGAGGGCTTGACAAAGATAGGCTCAAAAGGGGAAGGGGAGATGAACGAAAGAAACAGCTTTTAATGTTTTCACTTGCTATTTGTCCTGTTAATGTCCGGCCATCATATTTTGAGTAGTAGTCCTATATTTGGAGAAATTCTCACATTGTGAGTCCTCTTCCCACCATTTGAAGTGTAAGCTCAAATTTCCAGCCTCTTGTGTAGCTTGGACTTTGACTTTCCAGTCATCTGCATGGAGGTGTGACCATGCTTTGGAAGAAGACAGTGTGAGAAACAGGCTCTGTGCTAGGCCCCATGGATAGCTGCAGAAGAGTATAGCTTTGGGGGGCGTAATGGTGTTGCAAGGCTGAGTGCCAGATAGAGAGCTGTCCTCATTAGAAACTGTGAAAATAGTGCAATTGCAGGGTCATAGGGAAGCTCTATTTTTAACTTCTTGAGGAATCTCCACACTGTTCTCCAAAGTGGCTGCAATTGCACTACTGGGTATTTACCCCAAAGATACAGATGTACTGAAAAGAAGGGCCATCTGTACCCCAATGTTTATAGCAGCAATGGCCACGGTCGCCAAACTGTGGAAAGAACCAAGATGCCCTTCAACGGATGAATGGATAAGGAAGATGTGGTCTATATACACTATGGAGTATTATGCCTCGATCAGAAAGGACGAATACCCAACTTTTGTAGCAACATGGACAGGACTGGAAGAGATTATGCTGAGTGAAATAAGTCAAGCAGAGAGAGTCAAGTATCATATGGTTTCACTTATTTGTGGAGCATAACAAATAATATGGAGGACAAGGGTAGATGGAGAGGAGAAGGGACTTGAGGGAAATTGGAAGGGGAGGTGAACCATGAGAGACTATGGACTCTGAAAAACAACCTGAGGGTTTTGAAGGGGCGGGGGGGGGTGGGAGGTTGGGGGAACCAGGTGGTGGGTATTAGGGAGGGCACAGATTGCATGGAGCACTGGGTGTGGTGAAAAAACAATGAATACTGTTATGCTGAAAATAAATAAAAAATTAAAAAAAAAAAAGAAACTGAAAATATCCCCAAAGATCTGTGCCACTTCGCAGTCCCTCTAGAAAGCTATAGAAGTTTGAGTTGGTCTGCATTCTTGTTCACACTTGGTGTTGTCAGTCAGTTTAATTTAACTCATTGTAGTTATGTATCTCAAAGTGGTTTTAATTTCTCTATTGACTAATGAAGTTGCACATCTTTTCATGTTCTTATTACTCATTTATATGTTTTCTGTGGTGCCTATAAAAAACTGGGTTCTGGGGGACGCCTGGGTGGCTCAGTTGGTTAAGCAGCTGCCTTCAGCTCAGGTCATGATCCCAGCGTCCTGGGATCGAGTCCCACATCGGGCTCCTTGCTCAGCAGGGAGCCTGCTTCTCCCTCTGCCTCTGCCTACCACTCTGTCTGCCTGTGCTCGCTCGCGCTCTCTCTTAACAAATAAATAAAAAAAAAAAAAAAAAAAAAAACTGGGTTCTGGGAGTGCCTGGATAGCTCAGTTGGTTAAGCATCCCACTCTTGATTCTTGTTCAGGTCATGATCTCAGGTTCATGAGATTGAGTCCCATGTCAGGCTCTGTGCTGGCTGTGGAGGCTGCTTGGGATTCTCTCTCTCCCTTTCCTTCTGCCCCTCACCATTCACAAGCATGCTCCCCTTCTTTCTCTCCCTTTCTTTCTCACTTTCTCTCCTCCTCTCAAAAAAAAAATTAGGTTCTTATTGAATTGTAGGAGCTGTTTCTGTATTATAAATACAAGTCCTTGACGGTTGTGTGTGTGTATTAAGATTTACTTATTTATTTATTTATTTGAGAGAGAGAGAGAGAGCACACAGAAGGAGAGAAAGAAACAGACTCCCCACTGAGCAGGGAGCCCAAAGCAGGGCTCCATTTCAGGACCCTGAGATGCTGACCTGAGCCACAGGCTGACACTTAACTGACTGAGCCACTCAGGCCCCCAACTTTGATGTGTTTTGAAATTAATTTCTACCAAAATAAGGGTGATATGTTTGTTTTTTTAATAATGTCTTTTGAAAACAAGAAATTATTAATTTTGAATGTCTAGTTTTTTATTTTTAAAAATAACTCATGCATTTTGTATCCTAAGAAGTATTTTCCTAATTCAGAGTCATAGAAACTTTTCCTGTATTTCCTTCTAGAAATTTTATAGTTTTTACTCTCATATGTAACTGTTTGCTCCATTTCAGATTAACTTTTATATAAAGGTATAAGACAAAGGTAAGTTAATATTTTTGTATTTGGAGGTCCATTGTTCTAGCACTATATTTTGAAAAGAATATCCTTTTCCACTGAACATCTTTGCAATCTTTGTTGGAAATAAATTGGCCATATACATGTAGATCTATTTCTGGACTAAATTTGATCTTATGATAATCTCACACTATCTTGACTACCTTAGCATTATAGTACATTTTAAAATTGGGTATGACAAGTCCTCAAACTTTTTTTTCCTTTTTATAATTTTGCTATTTAAAAAAAATTATTTATTATTGTAGGGAGTGAGTGTGAGTAGAGGGAGGCGCAGAGGAAGAGAATCCTCTAGCCTACTCCCCACTGAGTGTGGGGGTCCATCTCATAACCCTGAGATCATGATCTGAGCTGAAATCAAGAATTGGATGCTTAACCAACTGAGCCACGAGGTGCCCTTCAAAATTTTGCTATTTTAATCTTTGCTTTTACACATATATTTTATAAGCACTTTGACTATCTCTACAAAATAGCTCCTGCAATTTTGATTAGAATGTACTAAATCAGTAGATGACTTTGGGGAGACTTAATATCTAACAGTATTAAGTCTTTGATTAATGGCTGTGGTTTATCTTTTATTTAGGCCCTTTAATTTCTCTCAGAAAAGTTTTGTAACTTTCATTATATAGATCTTACAGATATTTCATTAAAGTTATCCTTAAATGTTTTGTCTTTTTGATGCCATTATAAATGGTATTATTTAAAATTTTTAATTTTCAAAATTTCTTTGCTATTGTATAAAAATATTTTTGTGTTTTTTTGTATATTGATCTTGACTTCTGCAACCTTGCTAAACAAATTTATTAATTAAAATTAGTTGCTTTTCTGTAGATTTAATAGAATTTTTAAAAAAGATTTTATTTATTTATTTGTCAGAGAGAGAGAAAGAGCGAGTGAGCACAAGCTCACTCTCAGAGAGAGAAGCAGGCTCTTAATTGACTGAACCACCCAGGCGTCCTGATTTAATAGAATTTTTTTTTTTAAGATTTTATTTATTTATTTGACAGAGATCACAAGTAGGCAGAGAAGCAGGCAGAGAGAGAGAGGAGGATGCAGGCTCCCTGCTGAGCAGAGAGCCCGATGCGGGGCTCGATCCCATGACCCTGGGATCATGACCTGAGCCGAAAGCAGAGGCTTTATCCCACTGAGCCACCCAGGCGCCCCTTAATAGAATTTTTAATGTAGATGGTTGTGTTATCTACAGATAAATACAATTTTACTTTTCATTCTTTCCACTTTATATGCCTTTTCCCACTTATTCTTTCCTTAACTGCAATGGCCAGGACCTCCCTTGTTGAATAGACCTGGCGAGAGCAGGCATCCTTACCTTGTTTCTGATCGTAAGAAGAAAACAACTTATCCATTTAATATAAGTTGTCTTTGTATCATTAATATGATGTTAGCTGTTGTTTTGTTTTGTTTTGTAGATGCTTGTTACCAGAGAAGTTCCTTCTCTTCCTTGTTTGAAGAATTTTTAAAATTAATATTCTATAATGAATACTCATTTTTTAAAAAAGATTTTGTTTATTTGAGAGAGAGAGAGAGAGAGAGAACCTGTGTATGCATGGGAGAGGAAGAAGCAGACTCCCCACTGAGCAAGGAGCTCCAGGTGGGGCTGGATCCCAGGTCACTGGGATCACGACCTGAGCCAAAGGCAGTTGCTTAACTGCAGATAAAATTAATTTTCTTTAATGGTCAAAGGGCTCTTCAGGCTATCTCTGTCTGTTAGAGTGAGCTTTGGTATTTTGTGTCTTTAAGGGCATTTGTTTATTTCATCTTTGTTATCAAATATGTTAGCATAAAGTTATTTATAGTATCCTTTCATTATTCTTTCACTGTCTTTAGTATCTGTAGTTATGTCCCTTCTTTAATACTTTATCTTCTCTTTTTCATTCCTGAACAGTTTGGTTAGAGATATATCAATTTTATTGACCTTCTCAGAGAAGTAGCTTTTGATTTCATTGATTTATCATTTTCATTGAATTCTACTCTTTTCTTCTTTCAACTTGCTTTTGATTTAATTTGCTCTACTTTCTTTTTAAAAAAGATTTTAGTTATTTATTTGTCAGAGATAGAGAGCATGACAGGGGGGAGTGACAGAGGGAGAAGCAAGCTCCCTGCTGAGCAAGGATCCTGATGCAGGACTTGATCCCAGAACCCTGGAATCATAATCTGAGCCAAAGGCAGATGCTTAACCAGCTGAGCCACCCAGGCTTCCCTTGTTCTTTCTTAAAATGGATGTTTTGGTTGTTGATTATAAGCCTTCTTTTTATATGAGCATTTAGATGCTACTACTTTTTCTCTAAGTAGTCCTTGCTAATCATAAATTTTGATATGTTCCATGTTCATTTTATGTAATTCAAAGTATTTTATGATTTTCCTTGTAATTTCATCTTTGAAGTGAAGTATTTAGAAGTGCATTTTCATGACTATTTGATAATTTTCTAGGTTTCTTCCTATCATTGAATTTTTAATTTGATTCACATTCTTTGTATGATTTTAACTCCCTTAAATTTGTTAAAGTTTATTTTGTAACTCAGAATATGGTCTATCTTGGTGAATATTTTTTGTATGCTAGAAAATAATGTGTATTCCAAGATGTTGAGTAGAGTGTCCTAAAAATCTCAGTTATGTTAAATTATTTATTAGTAATGTTGTTTAGGTCTTTTGTATTTTACTGATTTTTTTTTTTTTACTGACTTTTATCCATTCTATGAATTTGTTCTATGTCATTGTTAATGACAGAAGAGTGTTCCAATCTCCAGCTATGATTGGTATTTTTCTTTTTCTCCTTTCAATTCTATCAGTTTTTGCTTTATGTACTCTGAGGCCCTGTTATTAGGTATATACACAGGACCATTATGTCCTTGATGAATTGACCCCTTTACCATTATTTAATGTCCTTCTTTATTCCTACTTTAGTGACCTAGCTCTTCTCTCTTCACATGCTGCTGCTTTTTCAAACTCCCCACCAAGAAGGAAAGTCCTATTGGATTTGCCAGGCACCATTGTATTTGGTAGTGTAGTATCTTTTGACAAAGATCTTCTGACAATTATGTCTCAAACAACTGTCCAGTCTGTAGGTGACAGTTTTGGTCAGGTGCCCATTCCTGGTGCAAACACTTGTAGCCAGGATGTGAATGAGATCCTGTGTCACAAACCATGGTAACCCATGTAAGGAATTGTCTCATTTGCTTTCTCTGAAGGGAATTGTGTTGTCTTGGTAGCTGTCATAATATCATGTCCCATCATAATTGCAAAACCTGGTTCTGGTTTTGTGTCTTGCTTCTTTAAATACTTAATTATAATCACATAACTCACTTAGTTTTACAAAAGGGTTTGCAAAGCCAGATGCCCACAAGAGTTGGGTGGATGTCCTAACTGCGTAAAGTGGGCCATATTGTAGAGTAATAGGGGTTTGGGGATTGTGGGGATTCTGGCAATATGGAGAGTTCATGCTTTGTCTAATAGGGGCAGCACTAATTGTAATGTGAAATGCAGGTCCAATGTTAACTAACGTTTATAGTTTTTCAAGACAAGTGGTAATCTGTTAGAATTTTATGTTATTTAATTGTAAGTTATTCAAAATATTTAAAGAGTTCAAGTGAGTCATATAATATGGGCCAAACAAAGTATGTATGTGAATGATCTGTCACCTTGTCAGGCTGTGGTCACCCCTGTAAGAGAATTCTTAAATACCTATTGCTGAATCCAGATATGTAATCAGGAGGGGTCAGTAATAATGGGAGACTTGCTGTAGAGGATTGTGATCAAGTTCACCTCAAGTGCTAGGAGCTATTGTTGAGTAAATCACTCACATAACAGTTATGGCTTGGCATGAAGGGGCCAAATATGCAGATGTATATACTTTTTGATTGTTTGAGAAGTGACAAAGGGGAGTGATAATGTAGACCATGAGCATTGGTTGGGTACAGGGCTTTGGGCTCCCTCTGTATCATCTTGGGGTCTGCTCTGAGGAAATAATCTCAATACCTAGGTCTCCTGCCATGCTGTTTGCCCTTGGTGTGGTTCCCGAGGAATGTTTGTGGTTGAAAAGGAGAAGTTAATGAGAAGCACTGTAGTAAGACCTGAAGGAGAGAACCATAAAACCATGGAAATATAAGACTGCAATACCATGAGTCATAGACTGTGTGGGAGTATTCCCTGCTTTAGCCAGCAGTTAAGGATATAATTTTACAGTAGCTTGCTTTTGTATACCAACAATCAAGTTTATCGTTTAATATGGTATCAAATGAAGTAGAGATTTGGCACTGATCCTACAAATTGATTAATGTAGATGACCAGCACGTAATAAAGCCATCTACATTGATCAAATTAACCAGATATTTACTCTTCATTTAGTTTAGTACTGTTTTGATGGCCAAAATATAATTTAATGTCAACTAGCACAAACATTATTTTTTAGTTCAGATGGCAGTTTAAAAAAATCATATAATAAAATTATAATAGTAGGTTTTTTCACCTAATTAGAATTTGCTTACAGTGTGAAAAGAAAGTGATTTGTTTGTTTTAAAAATCATTATAATATTTAAGATCTGTGGTATTCCATAGCTACCTTTAGAAAACAAGGAGTGTAGAATTTTTATTTTTTGAAATTTATTTTAGTCTCATGGAAATACAGAACTGAATTTGCATAGGTTAAATGAATTTTACATTTTTTATATGTAGGAAACAGCACTTATGAAATCATAGGGGAATCATATCAGCCAATTAGCATTTTGTGAGTGCTGATATTAATATTTGGGGTGACAGGGCAACATAGTCCTCCCAAATTACCATCACATTTTTTTGGTTCTTTGTTGACTGTACTCCCAGAGGGAAGTAGTCTGGCAGTTGGGCTGATCCTGAAACAGGAGTACATGCTTCAGACATCAGTGAATACTCTGTTATAAAATCTCAGTTGGATTGCTTGTGCCTGTCCTTCTTCTGTGTTCTTCAGGTGTTCTGGCTCTGATGGATTTGCAAGGGACATTTCATGTTCCTTCAGTCTGCAGGTCACTGTAAAATGTCTTTTGTCTGTTCTCTTGGCTACTGTGTAGTGTGGATGGTCCCTCTGAAGACTTCTGAGGATTCTCTGCTGCCAGTTTCTTCTCCTCTGATGGGTAATTCTTGGTCTGAGAAAAGTGTGAATTTCTTTTGGCTTTAAATTTTGGGAAACAGGGGCCTAAAGAAAGAGTATAGACAACTGTTATTTATGATTTCGGCTCCTCAGAGGAAACAGGGCCATGTGCTTTATGTCTTTCTTATTTAATTGCTTAGCGTCATTCAGAATTCATGAGTTTACTTAATTTTTCTTGGGTGAAAGTGCTAAGAAAAGATTCAAGCTTGCAAAATGCTGCCAAACCAGCTCCTAAATTATGCATTTCTCATGTAAATATTGCAAATTCTAAGGTATTTTAAATGAATTTTTAATCTAATATTTAGCATTAAAGTTTAAATTCCTGCCTAGAATTTCAAACATGGAAATACACTCTAAAAGGAAATAGGGTTTTTAGCTGTTTCTTTAATAAGATAGAAAAAAATTTAATCATTTAAAATGTGAAAAATACCCATTTCCCTCCTTCTTACTCTTTCTAAGAAATTTTCAACTGTACTCAGTTTAGCAAGTATGTTAAATAGGAATTCTGAGACACAATCCCAAAGCAGCATTGTCTTCCAGATCTCTTTAAGTTTATTTAAGATCCAGTTTTCCTTTTCCTACATGAAAACTTAAGCAGGTTACACAACTTTTCTGATCACTCTGAGTTTAGAAATAAAGCAAAACCAGAAAAATCTCAACTAGCAAAACCAGTGAACCACCCTCTATGAGTTCAGAGGTCTACCCCCAGCTTCCTTCTAGTGAGGTCTCATCAGCGAGCCCTCTTAGGACAGAATCGAAGGTGACCCTGCACCGGCTGTTCTTGTGTTCACATCTCATCATTGGGAGCTCTCAGATGTCCTTGTCCCTGACATATTCCAGGAATGTAGGCCCTGTTGTTTGGGTAGGAAAGGGCTGGGACTTGTAGCTCACCAAGTTCTACAAGGAAACTTCCTCAGAGTCTCTCTATAGATGTTTACTCTTAACCTATTTATTCCCCGTGTAGTTCTGAAAGTTAGGCAGCCAGTTTTCAGTCATTTTCTTTACGTGTCCTTTAGGGCAGTTTATTGTACTACATGCTTTGGCATCTTATATCTTAATAGATAATGTTGTATGGTCTTGGATGACTATCTTTTAAAATTCTGTTCCATAGAGATTCCTAGTAGCTGAAGAATGTAACAGCCTTTTTATGTTAAATGTTTCTATCTAAAAGAGACTGAGAGTAGAAGAGAGAGAGATATTTATAGGTAAATTGAGCTTCTGTTGTTCAGTATCAGTTTTATTGGTAAGGAAGTAACCTCTCACTCTAATCTTAATAGATGTGATAACAATATAATTTATTTTCTAAGATATGATCTGTGGAAGAATTTGACATAGTAGAAAACATACTGTATTAGAATTCAGAAGACACAGATCCTGATCTTAAGACCTTTGGCAGTCTAGACAGATACAGTATGTAGGCTTTTATGTGGAAACTAAAGGAATTGAATTATATCAATTCAGTAACATGTATTTATTGAGTTCTTAATTCAGTGCTTAAAGTAATGGAGTTCTCAGAGGAAGCAAGATGGTGGAGAAGTAGGGGACCCTGTTTCAACTGGTCCCCTGAGTTTAGCTGGATATCAAACCATTTTGAACACCCATGAAATCAGCCTGAGATGTAAGAATATACATCTGGATCTCTATAAGCAGAAAAGTGGCTGCTTTTTGCAGGGTAGGATGTGTGGAGTCGTGAATCTGCGGGGAGATATCAGAAGATAAACAGAAGGGGGAGGGAGCCTCCATAAGCCTCCTGGAAAGTGATGTAACACCAGAGCTTAAATTGGAACACTTTGAAATCTGCTCCAGTGAGAGATGTCTCTCTCTGAAAGGGACTCTGGAAATGAAAATGCAGAATTCTAGGTAGGGCATTGTGGTATTGATAGGAGCTACCACAGAGCCAAAGGGGGTTCCTGACCTGGTAGAGTGCCTGAGCAGTGGAGACAGAAGCAAGTTATGGTCAGTGAGCCCAGGAAGGGACTCATCTCCATAAACCATAAGCTGGGTGGTTGAGAATTGTTCTCTTGAGCAGCCTGAAAAAATCTGAGTGCCTGTGACCAGGCAAAAGAGCACAGAGTGGTAGTGCCCCAGAATGGGCTTTAAAGTGGCACCCAGGGGTGCCTGGGTAGCTCAGTGGGTTGATAAGCCTCTGCCTTCGGCTCAGGTCATGATCCCAGGGTCCTGCGATCGAGCCCCACATCGGGTTCTCTGCTCAGCAGGGAGCCTGCTTCCCCCCCACCCCCGCCTGCCTCTCTGCCTACTTGTGATCTCTCTCTCTCTCTCTGTGTCAAATAAAAAAAAAAGAATTTTTAAAAAAATAAATAAAATAAAGTGGCACCCAGACATGATCCAGGAGCTTTGGGGATGTGCAAGAGCCGGTGGCTCCTCGTGATTTTGGAGTCATAAAAGGCAGTGGTACTCGGGGGGCCCTGGGACAACCTTGAGAGAATTGCTGTGGGCATGGTCCGCTGGTGGCTTATGGTTTTCAGTGGAGCATATAGAGGTGGAGACTGTTTGTCCCGGAAGGTTTATTAAAAAGGGAAGAATTTTCTGCTCTGGGCCGGAGGGTTGGCTGTGGCGTTTTGCTCTGACCTCTGAAGAGCCATGGAAAGCACCCCAGGGAACAAAAGCCACAACAGAGGACCAGTTTCCACTGAGCCTATCCCCCTGATAGGGGGTGGGGCAACTCTATACAGGCAGGGTTACCTGAGAAACAGTGCTCAGGCCCCTCCCGCAGAAGACAGGCTGGAAGAAAAGGTGGATGACAATCCTATGGATCCCATAATCTTGTAAAATCCTAACACCAAGGGAAATTGTATATTGAGCCCTAGGTGTGGCTTCACGACTTGTTTATTTGCAGATGAAATTCTTTTTTTCTTTTTCTTACGCTCTTTCTGTTTTTCTTTCTACCTTCTCATTACAATTAGATGTTTATTATGTCAACTTATATTTCATAGTCGCTTTTTAACTTCTGTTTTTTTCACACACATATACTTTTATAGATAGATGATTTATTTTAGTCCTTTTTTTCACTCTGTTCAATTTTACCTTTATACATACAAGCTTTACTTTCATTGTAATTTTGGGACATAGTGTCCTCTAACACACAGACCAAAATACACCCAAGGACAACTGAAGACTGCTTTGTCAACACTGAGAGAGATTGTAGCCCCGTCTCTCCCTTCCTTTATAAAAATTGTTTTAATTTTTAAATTTTATTCCTGTGTTTCATTTTGGCTTTGTTTTATGGTGTTGGCTTCTGAACACTTTGGATTTTGCTAGGATGCATCTTGCTTGGGTGTTGGTTGATATTTTGGACTCCGCTCATTCACCCAACTATCCCTCGACAGAATGACTAGGAGGAGGAACTCTCAACAAAGAAAAGAACCAGAGACAATGTCCTCTGCTACACAACTAATGGATATGGATATGAGAAGCTATCAGAGGTAGAATTCAGGCTAGCAATTATAAAGTCAATAGCTAGGCTTGAAAAAAGCATTAGTGACAATACAGAATCTCTAAGAGCAGAAATGAGATCTAATCAGGCTGAACTAAAAAATGCTATGAATGAAATGCAGTCTAAACTGGATACTCTAACAGCCAGGGTAAATGAGGCAGAAGAATTAGTGTTCTAGAAGGTAAGCTGATGGAAAGGAAGGAAATTGAGGAAAACAGAGATAGGCTGCTAGTAGCACACGAGAAAAGGATTGGAGCAATTAATGATGCATGAAACGTTCCAGTGTCAGAATTATTGGGATCCCTGAGGGGGTGGAGAGAGGGAGGGCTAGAAGGTATATTTCAGCAAATCATAGCTGAGAACTTCCCTAATCTGGTGATGGAAACAAGAATTTGAGTCCAAGCAGCAGAGAGCACCCCTTCCAAAATCAATAAAATAGATCAACACCCTGACATATAATAGTGAAGCTTGCAAATTTTACAGCCAAAGAAACTATTCTGAGACTAGCCAGGAGAGGAGGTTCCTTACATATGGAAGGGGAACATCAGAGTAACAAGAGATGTGTCCACAAAAACCTAGCAAGCCAGAAAGGGCTGGCAAGACATATGCAGGGTACTAAATGAAAACAATATGCAGCCAAGAATACTCTATCCAGCAAGGCTGTTGTTCAGAATAGATGGAGCGATAAAGAGCTTTCAGGACAGGCAGAGGCTAAAAGAATGTGTAACCAGCCAGCAAGACAGCCCTGCAAGAACTATTAAGGGGGAGTCATTAAGTGAAGAGAGATGCCAAGAGTCACGTAGATCAGAAAGAAACAGAGAAAATCTATAGAAACAGGGACTTTACAGGCAATATAATGGTACTAAATTCACATCTTTCAATAGTTACCCTGAATGTAAATGGGCTGAGTGATCCCATGAAAAGACACGGGGTTTCAGATTGGATGAAAAACCAGGAGCATCCATATGCTATCTACAAGACTCATTTTGAACCTAAAGACACCTCCAGATTGAAAGTGAGGGGATGGAGATCAATTTAATACAATAATGGACCTCAAAAGAAAGCTAGGGTAGCAATCCTCATATCAGACAAATTAGATTTTAAACCAAAGAACATAGTGAGAGATGTAGAGGGACACTATATCGTACTTAAAGAAAAAATCTGTCTAACAAAATCTAACAATTGTAGATATCTATGCCCACAACATGGGAACAGCCAATTATATAAACCAATTAATAAACAAAATAAAGAAACATATTGATAATAATGCATTAATAGTAGGAGATCTCAACACTCCACTCACAGCAATGAACAGATCATCTAAGCAGAAGATCAACAAAGAAACAAGAGCTTTGAAGCACACATTGAACCAGATGGAATTCATAGATATATACAGAACATTACCCCCTAAAACAACAAAATACTCATTCTTCTCCAGTACACATTGAACTTTCTCCAGAATAGACCACATACTGGGTCACAAATCAGGTCTCAGCTGATACCAAAAGATTGAGATTATTCTCTGCATGTTTTCAGACCACAATGCTTTGAACCTGGAACTCAACCACAAGAAGAAATTTGGAAGGAACGCAAACCCTTGGAAGTTAAAGCGCATCCTGCTACAGAATGATTGGGTCAGTCAGGAAATTAAAGAAGAACTTAAGCAATTCATTGAAACTAATGAGAATGAAAGTACATCGGTCCCAAACCTATGGGATACTGCAAAGGCTGTCCTAAGAGCGAAGTACATAGCCATCCAAGCCTCTCTCAAAAACTTAGAAAAATCACAAAAGTACAAGCTAACTTTACACCTGAAGGACTTGGAGAAAGAACAGCAAATAAAGCCTGAGCCAAGTAGGAGAGAGAAATAATAAAGATTAAAGCAGAACTCAATGAAATAAAAACCAGAAAAACAGAAGAATAGATCAATGAAACTAGAAGCTGGTTCTTTGAAAGAATTCAAATCGATAAACCTCTTGCCAGACTTATCCAAAAGAAAAGGGAAAGGACCCAAATCAATAAGATCATGCATGAAAGGGGACAGATCATGACTAACACCAAGGAAATAGAAACAACTATTAAAAATTATTACCAGCAACTATATGCAAACAAATTAAGCAATCTGGAAGAAATGGACGCATTCCTGGAAACTTAGAAACTACCAAGACTGAAACAGGAAGAAATAGACAATCTGAATAGACCAATAACCAGTAAAGAAATTGAATCAGTAATCAAAAACCTCCAAAAAACAAAGAGCCTAGGGCTAAATGGCTTCCCAGGGGAATTCTACCAAACATTAAAGAAGAAATAATACCTATTCTACTGAAGCTGTTTCAAAAAGTACAAATGAAAGGAAAACTTCCAAACTCGGTCCTATCAGGCTAGCATTACCCTGATCCCCAAACCAGGCAAAGACCCCATCAGAAAGGAGATTTACAGACCAATATCCCTGATGTACATGGATGCCAAAATACTCAATAAGATCCTAGGCAATAGGAACCAACAGTACCTTAAAAGGATTATTCATCATGACCAGGTGGGATTTATTCCTGGGATACAAGGGTGGTTCAACATTTGGAAATCAATCAACCTGATAGAGCACATTAATAAAGAAAAAGACAAGAACCATATGATCCTCTTAATTGATGCAGAAAAAGCATTTGACAAAATACAGCATCCTTTCCTGATTAAAATTCTTCAAAGTATAGAGATAGAGAGAATATATCTCAATATCATAAAAGCCATCCATGAAGAGCCTACCAGAGATATCATTCTCAATGGAGAAAACTGAGAGCTTTTCCTTTAAGGTCAGGAGCATGACAGGGATGCCCATCTCACCATTATTTTTCAACATAGTACTAAAAGTCCTAGCCACCACAATCAGACAACAAAAAGAAATAAAAGGCATTCAAATTGGCAAAGAAGAAGTTAAACTCTCTCTTCACAGATGACATGATACTTTATGTGGAAATCCAAAAGACTCCACCCCCAAATTACTAGAACTCATATGGCAGTTCAGCAACATGGCAGGATACAAAATCAATGTGCAGAAATCAGTTGCATTTCTATATACTAGCAATGTAACTGAAGAAATAGAAATTAAGGAATTGACTCCATTTACAATAACACCAAAAACCATAAGATACCTGGGAATAAATCTAACCAAAGAGGTTAAGGATCTATACTCAAGAAACTACAGAACACTTCTGAAAGAAATTGAGGAAGACACAAAGAGATGGAAAAACACTCCATGCTCATGGATTGGAAGAATAAACGTGAAAATGTCTATGTTGCCCAGAGCAATCTATACTTTCAGTGCAATCCCTATCAAAATACCATCAACATTTTTCACAGAGCTGGAACAAACAGTCCTAAAATTTGTGTGGAACCAGAAAAGACCCTGAATCACCAGGGGAGTGTTGAAAAAAACAAAACAAAACCGGGGGCATCATGATGCCTGACTTCAAGCTAGATTACAAAGCTGTGATCATCAAGACAACATGGTGTTGGCACAAAAACAGACACAGATCAATGGAACAGAGTAGAGACCCCAGAAATGGACCCTCAACTCTATGGTTGACTAATCTTCAACAAAGTAGGAAAGAATATCCAATGGAAAAAAGACAGTCTCTTCAATAAATGGTGCTGGGAAAGTTGGGACAGCCAATGCAGAAGAATGAAACTGGATCATTCTCTTACACTATACACAGAGATAAGCTAAAAATGGATAAAAGACTTCAACGTGAGGCAGGAATCCATCAAAATCCTAGAGGAGAATATAGGCAGTAACCTCTTCGACCTCAGCTACAGCAAGTTCTTTTAAGACACGTCTCCAAAGGCAAGGTTAGCAGTAGCAAAAATGAACTTTTGGGAATTTGTAAGGATACAAAGCTTCTGTACAGCAAAAGAAATAATTAACAAAACTAAGAGGCAACCCATGAAATGGGAGAAGATATTTGCAAATGACATTATAGATAAAGGGCTGTATCTATAAAGGTTTATAAAGAACTTATCAAACTCAACACCCAAAAACCAAATAATCCAGTCAAGAAATGGGCAAAATAGGGACGCCTGGGTGGCTCAGTTGGTTAAGCAGCTGCCTTCGGCTCAGGTCATGATCCCATCATCCTGGGATCGAGTCCCACATTGGGCCCCTTGCTCGGCAGGGAGCCTGCTTCTCCCTCTGCCTCTGTCTGCCAGTGCTCGCTCTCTCTCTCTCTCTCTCTCTGACAAATAAATAAAATCTTTAAAAAAAAAAAAAGAAAGAAATGGGCAAAATACCTGAACAGACATTTCTCCAAAGAAGGCATACAAATGGCTAAGATACATGAAAAAGTGTTCAATATCCTTAGCCATCAGGGAAATACAAATCAAAACCACAACAAGATACCACCTTACACCAGTTAGAATAACAAAAATTAACAAGGCAGGAAACAACAAATATTAGTGAGGATGTGGAGAAAGGGGAACCCTCTCGTAGTGTTGGTGGGAATGCAAGCTGGTACAGCCACTCTGGAAAACAGTATGGAGGTTCCTCAAGATGTTAAAAATAGAGCTACTCTACAACCCAGCAATTGCACTACTAGGTATTTATACCACACATAGAAAGGGCACATGTGCCCCAATGTTCATAGTAGCGGTGTCCACAATAGCTAAACTGTGGAAGGAGCCAAGAAGTCCTTCAATACATGAATGGAGAAAGATGTGGTTCACATATACAATGGAATATTACTCAGCCATCAGAAAGGATGAATACCTTCCATTTGCATGGACATGGATGGAACTGGAGGGGATTATTGTAAGTGAAATAAGTCAAGCAGAGAAAGACAATGATATAGTTTCACTCTAATGTGGACATAAGGAATAGTGTGGAGGACCACAGGGAAGGGAGGGAATACTGAATGGGAAGAAATTAGAGAGGGAGACAAAGCATGAGAGACTCTGGATTCCAGGAAACAAACTGAGGGTTACAGAAGGTGATGGGTACTAAGGAGGGCACGTGTTGTGATGAGCACTAGGCATAATATGTTATACACAACTAATGAATCGTTGAACACTACATCTGAGACTAATGATGTACTATATGCTTGCTAACTGAACATAATATTAATTTAAAAAGTAATGGAGTTCTCAATAGACCTAACAGTATACTGGTAAAGATATGTTAAATAATGAAATGAAATGTATATAAAAACTAAGGAAAGTATGGTTGCAAGTTTGGATAGTGCTCAGAATGGAAGGAACATTGCCTTATGAGACCCTGACCTAGGCTGGGGGGCCAGGAAAGGCTCTTTTGTGAAAAGTAACACTTGAGCTGATTGGAAGGATGAGTAGGAGGTTACTAAGGAAAGGAATTGGGGCGTGGACTAAATGAGTGTGTGCGTCATGCTTGTATGTTTGTAAGTAGTGCTTACTGTGGGGCTTGGCATCTGTGTGCTAGTAGCTGTGGTTGCAGTGCTAGCTGTCATCAGCTGTAGGCATCTGGTACTGCCCTTATCATACCCTCTCGGTGATGTGGTGGGTGCAGTTAGCCCTGTACATTTCTCTCATCTAGACTATTTCTTCTATACCCGTCTCAGTACTTGAGATTTCAGAGTTAATCTTCTGTGAAACGTGAAGTAGACAAAGTCAGTGTTGGCTAGCTTCTTCCACCCCGGGGCCTGCTCTCTGCCGGCAGACCTGCTCCCCTCAGCTCCCACCCTGGCCTAGGAAATTGCTCTTCCTTTACTTACTCCTGTCTAATTTTGGTAGTTTTCCCATCAGCATCTTTCTCTTTCATTCTCAGTTTATATTAGCCATTTTTTTCTTTTTAACGTTTGTATGAAAGATTGCATGAGTTGAGCTTGAAATTAGTGAATTGAGGATACACAGTATCCTGTCTGGTTTAAAGGGGACATATTCCCTTCATTTCTTAGAGTATTAGCTGGAGAAGATTGCCAGTTTGGCTTCTACACTTATTCTTAAAAACATCTCCAGTGGCATTTATTTAATCGTAGTAACAGACAGACTCCCTTAACCCTCTTCTACCCTTTAAGATGCCTTATTCCCTGGTTTCTTGCCTGTTCCGTGATAAACCTCCCCTGTCTGCCTCTTAATGCTTGAGGTTCTTTCAGTTTTCCTTTTGGAAACTTTGAGACTTTCCCTAATATTATTTTCCTTAGGGACTTTTCCTGATGCTATCAACTGCTTTATATCCTATTACAGATGGCTTATTTTATGAAATGTTTTATCCTGTAAATTTAACTCCTGAGAAATCACCAGACTATATGTGAAGAACATGAGGTTCTATAGAAGGAAGGTGTTATGTAGTTTATTTTTTTAAACTAATTGTAATTATACCAGTATGTTATTGTGTTACTTTTTTTGGAGAATTAAGATAATATCACTTCAAAGTAAAACAGTTTGAGATATCACCATGGGCTTAATGTATTTTTCATGATTAGAGTAGCTTCTCTGTTGGATATCCCTGACCTATTTTAATCTCCTGTTAGTCCCATACTGTTCTGTAGTCCCAGGGGCACAGGCATTCTTTTTAGAAGAGATAGTGGTTGATTTTCACTTCCCAAGATTTGGCTCTGGTAGATCACTATTTTCTTTTTTGAATTTTAACAGTGTTATTGAGGTATAATCTACATTCCACAAAATTCACACATTTAAAATTCAGTTATTTTTTTGGAAATTTATTGAGTTGTACAACCATCTAACAATCCAGTTTTGGAAGTTTTCCATCACCCTAGAAAAGTTCCATGCAACGTATTTGCATCAATCCCTCATCCCTCCTCTCTAGCCCCATGCAACCACTGATTTGCTTCCTGTCTTTTTAGATGTGCTTTTCCTGGACATTTCATGTAAATAGAGTCATACAGTGTATAGTCTTTTGCATCTGGCTTCTTAACATTTAGCAAAACGGTTTTGAGAAGCTCAACCATGTTGTATCAGTAGCTTGTGGTTTTCTTTCCCCCCCAAGTGATGTTTCATTTTATGGGTATACCTCACTTTGTTTGTCCACTAAACAGGTGATGGATTTTTGTATTATTTCTGTTCAGTAATGCTACCATGAACATTAATGGTCTTAGTGTGATGTGTATTTTCACTGTACTTGGTAGATCCCTAGGGGTGAAATTTCTGGGTTGTTATGTTACAGTCTCACCAGCAGAGAATGAGGATTCTAGTTACTCTACCTCCTCGTAACAACTTGGTTTTGTCTTGATGACAGCCATTCCAGTGCTGTGTAACGACATCTTATTGTGGTTTAATATGCAGTTTCCTAATGTGAGTAATAATGTTGAGCATTTTTCCATGTGCTTATTACTTTTTTGAAACATTTACTCCAATATTTTACTCATTTTAATATTGGGTTGTCTTTTCATTATTGAGCTATAATAGTTCTCTATATTTTCTATATTTGAGTCCTTTATCAGATGTGTGAATTAGAGATACTTATTCCCAGCCTGTACCCTGGCTTTTTATTTTCTTAATTAAATCTTTTGAAGCACAGAAGTTTTTAAAATTTTAATGAAATCCAGGTTTTTAATTGTTGTCTTTCATGATTTATGGTCCTGGTGACTTATCTGAGACTTCTTTGACTAAACCAAAGTCACAAAGATTTTCTCCTTTGTTTATTTCTAGAAGTTTTATGGCTTTAGCTGTTACCTTTAGGTCTGTGATAACATTTTGAGTTGATTTTTGTGTATGCTTGAGGTAAGGGTCTGAGTTATTTTGTTGCATATTAGTATCGAATTGTTCCAACACCATTTATTGAAGACTATTTCCCCCCATTTAACTGTCTTATACCTTTGTTGAAAAGCATTTTACTAAAAATATAACGGTTTACTTCAGAACTCTCAATCCTGTGCCATTTTCCTGGTGATCTATCCTTAATCCTAGTTCCACACTGTCTTGATGACTATAGCTCTGTAGCAAGTTTTGAAATCAGATAGTGTGAATTCTCCAAATTTTTTCTTATTTTTCAATATTATTTTGGCTATTCTAGTTCTTTGCCTTTCCATGTGTTTTAGAATTTGTTCATCAATAGCTACAAAAAGTAGCTGCTGGGATTTTAGATGGGATTGCTCTGACTCTGTAGATCAGTTTAGACAGAATGGAATTTGTTAATCCATGAACATTGCATATCTGTCCATCTTTGGTCTTATTTTATTCCTTTCATTAGCATTTTATGATTTTTATTATATAAATCTTACATAGAATTTGTTAGATTTATGTGTAAACATTTAATTTCAAATGTGCTATTATAATGATGCTCTTTAAAAAAATTGGTTTCTCATCCCTCTTCAGCATTGCTAGTTTTGCTCAAACCCTATCAGTCTTCTTTTCCCATCTTGTATTTGAATCTGGCCAAATAGCAGCTACTTACTTTCTTACAAAATAAAGTAAGTCGCTGCTGAAATTTTTCATTTGTGATTTCTAAGAGATAAAGGGGTGAACAGTTTTTATTATTTTGAGTCAGTGATTGGTCAGTAGTTGTTCAGTAAGACTGTCATGTTAGTCTGCTTACGTTCCGAATAGTGTAACACGCCAAACTTTTCTCAAGAGGTTTGGTCTGTTGGCAAAGTGTGAGAACATAACCTTTCTTCTTCCCTCTGCAGGTGTCGCAGCTTCCCTGGAAGTCTCTGAGAGTCCTGGGAGTATCCAGGTGGCCCGGGGCCAGACAGCAGTCCTGCCCTGTACCTTCACTACCAGCGCTGCCCTTATTAACCTCAATGTCATTTGGATGGTCATTCCTCTCTCCAATGCGAACCAACCTGAGCAGGTACTTCTGTTCCATTCCATGCTACCTCTCAACCATTCATTTTTTCAGAAGACATGGGTCAAAAAGCATCCTGAGTACATATTTGATTTCTAGAATAAGGTAGTGCTTTCGGTGAGCCTGTGCTGTTTTAAATCCTACTTCTGTGTTATTAGTCAACTATCAGAAGAGGTTATCCTCTTTTTAAGAGACTGTTGTTGTTGTTTTTTAACAGATGTCAAGGGACTCCTGAGAATTTTATGTAGGAACCTGGAATTTTTCCAAAAGGCATTGCTGATAGGAAATACCAAGACAGAAAAAGCAAAGTATACTTTGACAGGAAGGGACTGACACTGACACAGGTGGATGAGAGTATGTTTGAGAGACAGTGATAATGTTAAGGAAGTAAAATTAGATAGTAGTACTTGATTTATTTGGCTTATTTCACAAGTGTTTTAAAATAAACACAGCCAGGCATACTAGCCAGCCTCAAAAAGTCTCAAATAAATTAGGGTACATGGAAACAGAAGCTACTACCCAATTACAGGTAAAAGATTCATAATTTGTATTAACCATTGCAGAAAATGATGTTCAGAAAATTAATGATTAATAATCATTATTATACCTTTTTTCCCAAGGATAATTTATTACTGTTATGAAGCTTTTCTGCTTCAGTAGTAAGCTTATTACTGCCTAAAAATATCTATAAGGTAAATTTTTTGATATGAATTCAAATATGTATATTTAATAGAAGCTTTTTTTGCTTCTTCAAACCATGGAACTTATTATAATTAGACTGAGTCTTTAAGATCATTTTATTCAGCCTTTTCACTTTAGAAGGCAAAGAAAGACTTGTCTGTAGTTACCCAAACATTTACGGATGGAGCTGAAGTAGAACCAAGTTTCTCATTCTCAGCCCACAGGGCTTTTTGTAACATCATTCTGAGTCCTGTCTCGTGAATAGTTAACTTTGATAATAGGAATTGATGAAAGAAGAGCAATCACAGACCTGCAACTCTTCTTCCTTTCAGGATATTCATTTATGTTCAGGCTATAACTATGATCTATCATTTTGTCACCTAGTAAGCATGAGAATGGCAGTGCTGATTTTTTAAACTTTTTATTCTGGAATTATTTGGATAAAAATATTTATGGGCTGATAGTAAGATTGTACTCAAGTTATTTTCTATATTGTGATGAGTTCGACAAGGAAACAGTGTTATTCCAACTTGAGATATGAGAATTTAGAATCCCAGAATATACCTATGCACTGGTGCTATAGTAAAAAGTGGGTGACAACTGTTAAGATGAGAAATAAAGTTTTCCGATGTTTGGTGCAGTCTGCTGTCTAGCAGATAGTTACTGTTATGTACCATGTGTCTAGAAGGGGTTGTAGTGGCCTGTTTATTTATTTTGCTTTCTTTTTCAGGTCATCCTGTATCAGGGTGGACAGATGTTTGATGGTGCCCCCCGGTTCCATGGTAGGGTTGGATTTACAGGCACCATGCCAACCACCAACGTCTCTATCTTCATTAATAACACTCAGCTCTCAGATACAGGCACCTACCAGTGTTTGGTCAACAACCTTCCAGATAGAGGGGGCAGAAACATTGGGGTCACCGGTCTCACAGTTTTAGGTGAGTGACAGGATGTTCCAGGCAACTTGGCTTTGTTTACGGTATGTTTCTCTTCTTGAGTACATTTATTTCTGCCCATCCTTCTGCACTTTCTCTATGCTCGTGTCCTTTTCCTGTCTCCTCTCCTGTCTGCCCTGTCTGGACTCTGCTTCTCTCTGGTTTTTTACACATGATCTTCCCGTCCCTTTCTCCTTCTGGTGGTTCTCTGAAGCTTCTTAAATGATTTGCTCTGAAGGTGGAGAAAGGTGGTGTAAAATACCGTCACGAGTGGCCTCTCACTTGTGATATGATAGGACTAAATGATAGCACTTACCATTTAGAGCCACTTAAATCAAGAATCATTTATTTTGAGTACAAAGCAGAAGTTTCAGCTCATGTGAGAAAATAATTACTTCATGTCTACATAACACTGAGTAGGCTCCCCACAGTTCTCGGCTTATATCTCATGTCCTGGTATAATTTCAGTAATACCCCCTTTTACTCTCAAAAGTCTGAGAATGATAAGTTATATGATCAATTTGGTCTTAATACTGAGACCGTACAGATCTGGCACCTTTTCGAGGTGGCGTAGATAATGAACGATAAAGCTTAGATTAAAATGTAGATGTCTTGTTTCAAATGGGTGCTTCTCCCATTATACCATAGAGTTAGACTATCTCATACTAAATTAAGTCCGTTCTAAACATGTTGTATTTCTCACTTCTGCTGCCTCTGAAATAAAACCCTGCTTCCTAAATGCATGCTTGTGGGAGAAGCAGCTCAGTTCAGTTCATTTGGACTAATGCTCTTGATTCTTCTCCATCCTAGCCATGTCTCAGAATCTACTCCCTTATTCCTTGGCAAATTCTTGCCCTTCCTTTTCCCTCCTGTTGTTGAGTTACTTGAGAATATCAGTAATGGGGCTTTTTGCTATTTTCCCTCTGTGGGTGACAATATGCTATAGCCTCGATGTCTTGTTTTCCTAGCCTTCAAACGAAATAAGAAAGCTAAGGACCAGGTTGGAGATTTCTATCCTAGAAATACAGTAATCTGTTTAAAATTGTAGAGTTTTAATTATATTGTTTTTATATTTTATATAAAAATACATATTATATATAAATACATATTTTTATATATTTTATATTTATGTTAAATAGAATTTTTAATTATACAGAAATTTTTATGAAATATGGAGATTTAAAAATGCTTGAGTACTAAATACAGAGTACTAATAGAATTTCAATGTTTTTCTGATGTTTATACCTCTAAGCTAGGTAACTGTCTTCCCACATTATCTAAGTTTATTTTTTCAATTTTTAAAGGAAGAAAAAAAACCTTAATTTATCTTATAGTTAATGCTACCTCCAGAGAATTGTTTTGGGTTTCCTTTACAGTCTCATGGTGGCAACGTCAAAGGTAGTAATGGAGGACATTGGTTTCCCCATCACAGCAACTAGGATTCTCTGAGATTTTTCACTCTTCCTACCTTATACCTTTTCGTTGTTCTCTCTCCCCCACCCGCTGTCTTTCCTGGTTCCTCTGTCTACTGCACTTATCTTTTATGTATTCTTACATTCAATTTTTAAAAGGTTGAACACATTTATTGAATAGTCATTAGCATTTTAAGTACATCGTCACTTAGATTTCAACTTTAATTCCTATGTACCCCAGCATGAGGCTCCAGGCCATGGGCTTAGTGTATATTTTTATTTATTTGCATTCTTACTGCAAGGCACCACATTTTTTCATTTAGTGCTCTTTTTGGGTAATTTTTTATTTTGTGTCCTTTGTGTCCTTATCTGCCTTAAAATGTCCACTGCATTATGACCAAGTAGTAGACATACTTGAACCTTCCTCTAACTTCCCCCTGCATAAAGGAGAATTTAGGCCTGTCTGGGTTTTGTTAGTAAAGTAACAAAGAGCCCTGTGCGGAGAGTAGCCGCCAGGGCCAGTGGTTGCTCTTTCTTGAAATATCTTTTCTAAAAGTGGCTTCTTGCAGTAATTAAAAATATTTTTTGATTGTGGTAAAAGACGCATACCGTGAAATTTGCCATCTTGGCCAGTTTTCAAGTCTACAGTTTTGTGGTGTTTCGTGTTCATGTTGCGGGGAGGCTGATCTCCAGCACTCTTTGCATCTTGCAAAACTAAAACTCTGTGCTCATTAAACAGTGTTTCATTCTCCTACCAGCTGTGGGTAACCATTTTTCCATTTTCTGTTTCTATGGATTTGACTACTCTAGGTGCCTCATAAAAGTAGAATCATTTTCTTTTTATGACTGCCTTATTTCACTTAGCGTAATATTCTCAAGGTTCATCCATGACCGTAGCATGTTTCCTATTCAAAGCTGAATAATATTTCATAGTATGTACGTACCACATTTTGTTCATCCATTCATCCATCCATGGATACTTGGGCTGTTTCCAGCCTTGAGCTACTGGGAATCACGCTGCCGCGTGCATGGGTGCTCTCACTCACATCTCTAAAGGTAGTCTGTGGGCATCAAGGACCTTAAACATTCTTCTTTAGAGGAAGGAGAGTGAAAACAAGACCATAAGATTCCTTGAAAATATAATGAAGGTGTGTAGCCTCTTTTATATGATCGCCCCCTGCCAGCTGAGGCTGTGGGCCCTGCACCTGCACCCAAGACCCTGAATAGTACCTAGGACTAGCCACGGGCTTCACTCGCTAGATAGTCTTCTGGTGTGTGTCCTACAAACATTGTCATCTGGGGTTCCAGTGCACTGAATGTTTCTGTCTCCTGTATCATCAGTTGGCTTACAGTAAATGCATACTTTATTCCTTATTCTTCCTATTGTAGTTCCCCCTTCTGCCCCACACTGCCAAATCCAAGGATCCCAGGATATCGGCAGCGATGTCATCCTGCTCTGTAGCTCAGAGGAAGGCATCCCTCGGCCAACTTACCTTTGGGAGAAGTTAGACAATACCCTCAAACTACCTCCAACCGCCACTCAGGGTACGTACAGTGTTGCTTTACCCATTTAATCAGTTACCACGCAAAATTCAAATTCTAAGACTCATGAAGTAATTAACTTTAATAGATTTTGAAAAATAACACACTGTCTGCTGAAAAAGCTACCTGAATCATTTTCCGTTTCCAACTTTAAAGAGAATAAAACATTTTCTTTCTCGTGTGCTGCCTTTTTATATCTCATCCAGTGGTAACTATAAATGGAAATTCCATTCTATTACGGTGAGGACTTAAAATGGCTAAATGGTAGCTTCTTTATATTGTTAACTATAAGATACCCCTTGTTGTTGATAACTGAGAAGCCACTTCCTCCTTGAGGCACAGTTGCCTGTTTTAGTGTGAGAAGCATCAGCATGATCATGAGGGGGTCAATCATCCTGTTTTCAGCCTCAAGTCTAATTAGAGGAAGAAGATGGGAAAGAGAACAGGAAAAGGCCTCAGATCATGGGAGAACCAGGAGTTGATCACACCAAACAGGTAAAGATGGAGGAGACATGAGTGTTATCGATTATTTCCTACATGTAAACCAGTGATTTAAATTGGATAATAAAAGAAACACTCTAGAAGATTTGAGGAAAGCTGATCAAATAGAACAAGGGGAAAATTATAGAATTATATACAAATTTTCTATTTCAAGAAAATAAAATTTGGTGGCCTTGAGTGTTGCATCGTCTGTAATATGGGGTTATGTTTCTTGTAGCGTTCTCAGGGCAGGTATACAAATCCTAAGTTAAAGAGTTGGCAGTTAATGCAGGGGCCCCAGACAACCTGAATTATGCCTGAGAAGCTTTGAATCATATTGATAGTCTATGGCTGTCATCAAAACACAAAGTCCTAACTCGTGTGGTAAAGGTAGCATGTGAAAGAACCAGGGCCATCAGCCCTGTAAGAGCCTGTAAGTTTCCTATAAGAATCTCAGAAATATTAATGGACCTTTCCATCATTTTTTAATTTACTCAGCCCTAAATTAATTATTTAAAAAAAAAACACTTCTTAGTGATGGGGAATAATAACTTCTGGCTTACTCTGATAATGATTACTGCTGTACCATTGTTCCCCATGGATTGCTAAATTGCTAAATGTTTCAGCTGCACTATGGGGTAAATAGTTTTTTTTTGTGAACTAACTTGTTAATCTCACTATTTACATGTAAGTGGCGTGTTTAATCTAGCTCTTGTGTTGAAATCCTGAAAACCATATTTAAATTCCAAATTTTTCCAGTATCTATTTCAGTTGACAGTTCACCTCTCTGGGCCTGTGTTGCCTTTTTTTAATAAAGGGATTAGATAATCATTTCCAAGGTTCTTTGTATCGGCACTAAGAGTCTATGATTTATATTAAAAACATTTCTGTGAAATATTGGGCTGAGTTTGGAATTACAAATGAATGCTTGAAAGTGGTGGTTTGTATGTAAGTTGAGAAATACAATGTAGAAAGAGCCTATCACACCTCTTTGTCTCTGAATATATGTGTCAGTCAAGTTTTTTGGTATCTTCTTAGCAACTTAAATATTTTTTAGTACTTTAGGTATGAAAGTGAGCTTGAATGCTAAAGAAGAAAATGTTGGCTTTTGTAATTCAAACTCTGGATTAATTATCAGAATTACTTTGAATAACTTCATTTATCATAATAATGCACATTAAGTGAATCAGATTTTTTATTTAAATTTATCTCTTGGTACTGATAATAATAATAGATCTCAAAATAGTTTATAATCCCAAAATAACTTAGATTTCAAAAGCACTTCACTAATATGTTTGCAGTTGTTTAATTAATTAATTAATTTTTAAAGATTTTATTTATTTATTTGACAGACAGAGATCACAAGTAGGCAGAGAGGCAGGCAGAGAGAGAGGAGGAAGCCGGCTCCCTGCTGAGCAGAGAGCCCGATGTGGGGCTCCATCCCAAGACCCTAGGATCATGACCTGAGCTGAAGGCAATGGCTTTAACCCACTGAGCCATCCAGGCGCCCCGACAGTTGTTTAATTTAAATTCAAAATGTATTCTGTGAGAAAAAAAAATATTTGACACCAGGGAAGGACACTCTAGAAGTCAGATTAGTGACAGGGACATAATATTTAGGGGATTAGAATTGTCCTTGTGTGTAGGGCCTAGCATGAAGGAGCTCCTTCTGGACAAATCTGGGACAATTTGAAAATTAAAATCAATATACAATCTGTTGAATAAAATAAAAATCCCTGAATCTTTGCTAATATGCATAAATAAATGGGAGAGAAGGAAAAGCATTTTCTCAGAGTGGAATGTTCCTTCCCCACTGCAGAAGGAATAGTGGAGTTTGAAAATTACCATTGATGTCAAAATAGTGGGCAAAAGTTTGATGAGGAACAAGATATTTACATAGTACCAAAGTGTGCCCCTACATATTTCTTATTAATTTTAAAGATAACTTTATAGTGGAGATACCTGGTTGATAACATGTAACCGAGTGATCAAAGTGAACATTACCAGTACTGTTACAAACTGATACCTTATGCCTGCTAATATATGTATGATTTGAGGAGGACACAACATCATATCTGTGGTATTCTTGTCACAAACACAAAATCTGTATCCAGTGATGAGGAAACATCAAACAGAGGTGAAGGCAAAACTATTCCAGATTGAGAGAGACTCAGGAGTTAAGAAAATAGAATGCATAATCCTGGATTAGAATCTGGATAGGGGAAGAAAGAGCCATAAAGGACATTACTGGTACAGTTGTTGGAATCTGAGTATAAACTGTAGAATGGATAATAGTATTGTATTGACATTCAATTCCTTCACTTTGGAGCTTGTACTGTGATATGTAAAGAATGTCTTCATTCTTAGGAAATATGAAGTACGTTTGACTGGTGCTTCTAAGGTCTGCACAACTGGCCCAGATTTCATTAAGTGTCTGGACCTGTGTCACAGTTCACCAGCCCCTGCCTCAGTGGTTCTCAACTGGGACAATTTCATTTGGCAATATTTGGAGACATTTTTGGTTATCACAGCTGACATAAGAGGGTGCTACCAGCAGCTAGTGGGTAGGGACCAGGGATACCCCCACAATAAAGAATTATCTGGCCTGTGGGGCACCTGGGTGACTCAGTTAGTTGAGATCCAACTCTTGATTTCAGCTCAGGTCATGATCTCATGGGTTGTGAGATCGAACCCTATTTCAGGCTCAGCACTCAGCACAGAGTCTGCTTATCCCTCTCCCTCTGCTTCCTCCCCCCACCCCCCACAACTCATTCTCTTTCTCTCAAATAAATAAAAATTTTAAAAAGATAAAAAAGAATTATCTGGCCCAAAATGCTAATGAGTGAATGACCTTAATATATTTTCTAATGTTAAATATCCATGCATTTCTGGAATAAAGTCTCTATGATTGTGATTACTTTTTAATAAACTGCCCCATTCGGTATGCTAACATTTTAATAGAATTTTTACATTTGTGATCTTAAGTGAGAATGGCCTATGATTTTTTTTCTGTCTTCCATTGCCCTCATTCAGTTTTAGTATCAGATTACATAAGGGTATTATAAAATGAGTTAGGTACTTGTCCTTCTTTTTCTATACTCTGAAATGGTATGAATAAGATGGAGATTATTTGATGATTTTGTAAATTTGCCTATAAAAGCTTTGCCTTGCTGTTACGTTTTGTTGGTAGATTTTTGACTCCTGACTATTTTTCTAGTGATATAAGTTTACTTAGATTTTCTGTATCTTCTCTATTTTCCTTTTTTTTTTTTTAAGATTTTATTTATTTATTTGAGAGAGAAAAAAGGAGTGCGTGCATGACTGGAGTCGGAGTGGTGCTGGGCAGAGGGAAAGGGAGAAACAAACCCTCCACTGAGCAGGGAGCCCTATCTGGGTCTCAATCCCAGGACCCTGAGATCATGACCTGAGCTGAACGCAGATGTTTAACCACCTGAGCCACCCAGACACCACTCTTCTCTATTTTTATAGAAAACATCTTTTTTTTGTATGAGTTTATACATAATGGCATCAAGTTGTTCATATATTCTATGAAGTCAGGAGAATGTATTTAAGAGTGCAGGTTCTGGAGTCAGAGGACATGATTTGGAATCCTGGCTCCAGGAGTAACTGGTTATGTGACCCTGTACCTTAGTTTTCTTACGTGTAAAATGGACACATTAACAGTAATTCCCTCACAGGGATGGAATAAAGATTAAATGAAAACATTTGTAAAACAGCATCTGGCATGAATAAGCACTTAATACTAATGTTTTTTTATTATCCTTAGTTTTATTTTCTTGCATATTTTAAAACTCTATTATATTTCCTTTTTCATTATTAATTTTGTTTATTTATGCTTTTTCATCTTTATTTTTTGGATCAATCTTGTTAATTCAAGCTTTTGATTTTATCTTTTTGTATACTGATATTAACTCTGTTGTTCTTTTATTCATTCAACAAATATATGTTAGGCACCTACTAGGTTCCAGACACTATTCTAGCTACTGGAGATACAGTGGAGAAGAGAACGGAAATGCTTCTTCCCTTGATAGAACTTACTTTCTAGTGGATGCAGATTGAATATAACAAATCAGTAGATTGCAGTTTGTTACCATATGATGCCTTCTGTGGGGAAAAATATGGAGGAAGATAAAATGGAATCGTTGGGGCATGAGTTGCTGCAGTGTTGAATAAAGTGCTTAGGGTAAATCTCACCAAGAGGATGATACTCTGAAAATGATGTAAACATGTTGAACAAATGAACTTTGTGAATATGGGAGCTGGAGAGTATACCAGGCAGAAGGAACAGCCATCTGACCGCCCTGAGGCCGGAATGTGCCTGGTGTTTGGGATGAACAGCAAAGAGGCCAGTGTGTTTGGAGTGGAGCAAGTGAGGCAGAGGAGAGTAAGAGGAGAGTAAGAACTACCTTAAACTGGTCTTTAAAAAGCTGTCAAAAACAAACAGTTTTAACACTGACAACCCTACCGGAATAATGCTGACGGCAAGCTTTAAACAGCTTTAAGTGTTGAATGTTAATTGGGGGAAGGGGAGAAGAAGAAATTATTGGTTGGACCTACATTTAAATGAGTCTGTAAGTAAAACCTCTAGTTGAATGAATTTCCAGTTTAATGAATTTCAACAAAATGAACAAATCCTTTACCTTAGTGTTAGTGTCTTAACTTTTATTTTTAAACTTGTGGCATCTTGATTAAAGGAGTTGAATCCTGGAATCAGAATATTGAATCAGGAATTGAATCCTGGAATCAGATGTCCAGTTACAGGTGCTAGGATGGAGATACAGGCACCTCACAGATTCTGCGGGTGTAGGTGCAGACCACCATAATGAAGTGAATATCACAGTAAAGCAAGTCAAGTGAATTCTCTGGTTTCCCAGTGCCTGTAAAAATTATGTTTGCACTATACGGTAGTCTGTCAAGGGTGCAATAGCATCACGTCTGAAAAAACAATGTATGTACCTTAATTTCAAAGTACTTTATTTCTAAAACATGCCAACCATCATCTGCGCTTTCTGTGAGTTACAGTCATTTTGCCTTGGGGAAGGTCTTGGCTCCCTCTCGATGGTTGTTGCGGGTTAGTGTGACTGGCCATTGCTCACAATAAGACAGCAATGAAGTTAGCCGCATTGATTGACTCTTCCTTTCATGAATGTCTCTGTAACATGGGGTGCTCTTTGATAGGATTTTCCCACAGTAGAACTTCCTTCAAAATTGGAATCAGTCCTCTCAAACCCTGCCACTGTTTTATCATGTAAGTTTATGTCATGTTCTGAATCCTTTGTCATTTTTTCAACAGTCTTCACAGCATCTTCACCAGGAGTAGATTCTATCTCAAGAAACCATTTTCTTTGCTGATCCATAGGAAGCAGCTGCTCATCCTTTAAGCGTTCTATCATGAGATTGCCCCAATTCAGTCACCTCTTCAGGCTCCATTTCTAATTCTAGTTCTCTTACTATTTCTACCACATCTGCACTTACTTCCTCCACTGAGGTCTTGAGCCCCTCAAGGTCATCCTTGAGGGTTGGACCCAACTTATTCTAAACTCCTCTTAAGCTATTTGACTTCTTCCTATGAATCATGAATGTTTTTAATGGCATCGAGAATGGTAAGTCCTTTCCAGACTCAGGTCCATCAGAGGAATCACTACCTATGGCAATGGTAGCCTTAGGAAATGTATTTCTTAAATAGTAAGATTTGAACGTCAAAATTGCTCCTTAATCCATGGGAGGCAGGATGGATGTTGTATTAGCAGGCACAGAAACATTAACCATGTTGTCCACCTCCTTCAGAGCTCTTGGATGACCAGATACATTGTCACTGAGCAGTGATATTTTGAAAGAAATCTTCCTTTATTCTGAGCAGTAGGTCTCAACAGTGAGCTTAAAAGACTCAGTAAATGTTGTAGGGACGCCTGGGTGGCTCAGTTGGTTAAGCAGCTGCCTTCAGCTCAGGTCATGATCCCAGCGTCCTGGGATCGAGTCCCACATCGGGCTCCTTGCTCGGCAGGGAGCCTGCTTCTCACTCTGTTTGCCTGTGCTCGCTCTCGCTCTCTCTCTCTGACAAATAAATAAATAAATAAATAAATCTTTAAAAAAAAAAAAAAAACATGTTGTAAACAGACATACTATCATCCAGGCTTTGTTGTTCCCTTTATAGGGCACAGGCATGGTAGATTTAGCATAATTCCTAAAGGTCCTAGGGTTTTCAGAATGGTAAATGAGTTTTGGTTTCCACTTAAAGTCATCAGCTGCACTAGCCCCTAATGAAAGAGTCAGCTTGTCCTTTGAAGCTTTGAAGCCAGGCATTGACTTCTCTCTCATTATGAAAGTCCTAGATGGGCATCTTCTTCCAGGAGAAGACTATTTTCGTTACATTGAAAATCTGTTGTTTAGTGTGGCCACATGGATTATCTGAGCTGTGTCTTCCGGAGAATATCTGCAGCTTCTCCATCAGCGCCTGCTGCTTCCCCTTGCACTTTCACGTTACGGAGATGGCTTCTTTCCTTAACCCTCATGAACCCACCTCTGCTGGCTTCCAAATTTTCTTCTGCAGCTTCCTCACCTCTCTCAGCCTTCCTAGAAATGAAGAGAGTTAGGGCTATGCTTTGGATTAGGCTTTGGCTTAAGGGGTTGTTGTTGCTGGTTTGATCTTCTCTCCAGAACTCTGAAACTTTCTCAGTATCAGCAATAAAGCTGTTTCACTTTCTTGTCACTCCTGTGTTCGCTGGAGGAGCACTTATAATTTTCCCCAAGAGTTTTCCCTTTGTATTAACAACTTGGCCAACTGTTGGTGCAAGAGGCCTAACTTTTAACCTATCTCCGCTTTCAACATGCCTTTTTTGCTAAGTTTAATCATTTCTAGCTTTCGATTTAAAATAGAGATGTGTGACTCTTGCTTTTACTTGAACACTTAGAAGTCATTGTAGGGTTATTAATTAGCCTGTCTTAGGGAAAAGGGAGACCTGGGGTGAGGGAGAGAGATGGGAGAATGGCTAGTCACTGGAGCGGTCAACACACACAAAACCTTTGTCCATTAAGTTTGCTGTCTTACAGGGGTACATTTTGTGGCACTCCCAAACAATTACAATAATATCAAAGATCATCATAACCTATATAATAATAATGGAAAAGTTTGAAATACCGTGAGAATTACCACAAGGTGACACAGAGATACAAAGTGAGCAGATGCTCTTGGAGAACGGTACCAATAGACTTGTTCAACCCAAGGTTGCCACAAACTATCAATTCGTAAAAAGTGCAGTTATCTGTGAGGTACAATAAAACAAGGTATGGCTGTATAGATGATGAGAAATTTCTTAATTGTATTGTTTAAATATTCTTTATCCTTACCAATATTTTATTTGTTTCAGTTATTATTTTATGAGAGAGATGTGTTTCAAAATCACACAGTAGGAATGTGGATTTGTCACTTTGTCCCTGCAGTTATGCCAATTTTTTTGATGTACCCTTAGTTTGTGTCATTATCTGCTTCCAGGGTGTTATGTCTCCCTGATTTTCTATGCTTAATATGCATTTTTGCCTTATTTTAATTGTTATTAAAATACCTCAGTAGGTTTCTTTGGTTAGTTCTTGCTGGTATGTTTCTATTTTATGGTTCATTTACTTTCAGGTTTCCATGTTTTAAGTTTTAGTTTTGTTTTGCTTATAAGCAGCACGTGTTTGGACTTAATTTGGATTTCAGTCTACAGTCTGAGAGCCTTGTTCTTTGATTGGCTCTATTTACATTAATTGTGATAATAGATATAGCTCGATTAATTTCTACACTTGATCTTAGCCAAAAGGTCGAGAAGCGACTAGTTTGATTAATTTCTAATATTTTATGTTTTTCATCTACCAAGCTTTTTCTTTTACCCTTTCTCCATACTGTCTACTGATTATTTCAGTGTGGTTTTTTAAAATCATGCATTTTTCCTTCATTGTTCCTAACAAATCCTCTGTTGTCCTTATCCTTTCATAATTTAATACAGTAAGGAGCAGTGATTAACTCTTCTGCTTGCTGCTTCCTTGAGAACCCTGCAGAGCTTAGTATGGAAACTAGGATAGAGCAGGAGAGTGTCTGTACTGTACTGTAGTCCGTCTGTGTCTGTGTCTGTACTGTAGTCCGACACTGTCACATTACCAGGGTGAAGCCTGAGGCCCAGAGAGGATACCAGGTTTGTCTAGGGTCTACATAGAAAGCACTCCCGTTCTTTTGCCACATTCTGACATAAAGAAGCAGGTCCCGTGCAATGTTCAGTCCTCCCTCTTTAAAAATTAAATGCCAGCAATTGTCAAACTGTATGGATTTGTTTATACAGTTGTCCATTCTTTGAATATATGTGTGCCTGTGTATTCATATGTACACACACAGACACAACCCTTATTCTCTGTAACTACTTCAGGGTAGGGTGTTTGAGAAAGTAGAGAAATAGAAACATAGAAATGTTTCTTTATTCTAGAGCTCACCGTCTAATGGAAACAGAGATAGATAATTTTAGTACTACTGAATATTGAATGCTATAAATACGTTTACTGTTAACCTTTATTCTCCCCCAAAGAGTCTAGGAAGAACATTATAAGGAAAGAGTTTCCTGAACAGAAAAGGATCTTAAAGGATAAGTAGTTGTTTTACCAGGTAAAAGGGGCTACAATTAGTAGAGGGAGTCATGCATGCAAAATCTTGCAAGTGTAAAAGTTTGATGCTTTAATGTGAGAAAATCTATGAAGCTGACATATTCATGAGGGTTTGGTGAGGGAGGAGTTTGGAAGGTTCAGGTCCAGATTGTGAAAGGCATTGTATAGCATTCAGGGAGTTTGGACGTTTTCTTTGAGACTGTGGGTGTTCCCAGGCTATTTATAAAGCAAGAAAAGATATCCAGATCTGCATTTTAGAAACAGCTGAAGCAGTCAGGGTGTAAGATTGATAGCCTGGTCATAGATGTGAGACTTTGATAATAGCTCCATCATGAAAGGAAGAGGTCTGGAACTAAGACCCTTGTGATGGGGATGGAGAAGGGACGGGGAGCGGTGGGGGGTGGGATTCAGGAGAGACGGAAGACAAAAATCAACAAGACATGGTACTCCGAAAAGAGTCAGAATTAACTCATATTTCTGTCTTAGGCCCATTGAAGGAATACCAACTGTGTTAGCTCAGGGAAGGAATACTTAGAGATTTGCTTAAGGAAGGTAGTGAGTGAGTGAGTGGTCCTCTGAGGGCCAAAATAATGATAACAGGTAACATTTCTTGAGCATTAAGTACTATTCTTTGAGAATTAAAGCTTAACAGTCAACATAGAGACATACTGATTCAAAAGAATCCACTGATGTCAAATTAAAAGCAAGAACACTCAGAGTCAACATTTCTGGGAACCTGGACAGAAGTGAGTAGGAGAGAAGCAGTCACGATCTAATCAGTCTTGCTTGTAGCTGTTGCCATGTTGTGAGTATGTAGTTGTGCCCCAGTCTGTCAGTCTGTTGCTCATGGTGAGTCACTCTTGCAAATAAATATTAATAAGTTTATATACATAATATATTTCATACACATGCTGTGTGAGTGGTATTCTGGAAATAACAAGTTTTAAAAGCCAAAGTCCTTAGCTTGGTAATTTTGATGTGTGATTCTATGTAATGGCGTTAATACTGGGGGTTCCAAATTTTTCGTTATTCAAATATTGCCCAGTAATGTTCATCATTTTTTTCCAGTGTTTGAATATTTGCTGTGGATTTCAATGCTTTGTAAATACTCAAATAGGAGAAATGCAAAGAGAAGAAGATGGGAATGTTGGTTTGGAAATACACTGACATGAAATCAGAAATGAATTTAAAATCTGAATTGGCAATAGGAGTATCTGTTTCAATGGCGAAGCCAAAGCTGAGCAAACAGACAAAATATTTTCATCATGAAATTAAAAAAAAAAAGCTAATAGGAAGCAGTGTGTATCTTAATGTGTGTCTCAAAGATACTTTAGATAGTATCTTAATGGGAACAGATTCTTTCCCTGTGCTTTCTTCATCTATATCTTAATTCAACAAATATCAACACAAAAATGAAATAAAATTTTCAGTGTCTAGAAAATTTGGCATAAAAAGATCAAGATTATTGGATAGTGTACTTAATGCTACATAGTGTTTTAAAATTTTCTTTTAGAATGACTATTTAAATATTAAGTATTTGTGATGTTATCTTTGAATTTTTAAATAGATTTTAATTTGACATGTATTTTGTGATATTGTTCTTCTTTTGACTAATTATCAAATGTATCGGGTTAAGATAATTTTTTTACATAGTATTGAAATATATAGTTTTGTAATAATAATTGGTTCAAGTAACAATAAACCATGTATGCATTATTATTTTTTTCTTACAGGATACTTCTGGAACTTTTATTTGGGAAATGACTGACTGTTTATTATTATGGCCACTTATTATTCCAAAGTACATAAATCATATGAAAGTATAGAATAATTCACGACTGAGGAATTCCTGTCTCTCAACCTCAGATCCTAAGTATTAATATCTGTTGGGGATTTGGAGACATCCAACATTTTCCCAATTTCTTGACTGATTTTTCCTATGATTCAGAAAATTATGTAAGTTTCCCAAGTGATGCTGGGATGGAATTCCTACAGGGAAGCTTTACCAGGCACTATACTGTGCCTGTTGCATGCATTACCTCATTTCGTCCTCACAGCAATATGGAGGTTAGGTTGGTAGCTCTGTGTCACACGTGAGGAAACCAGCTGGTCGGTGGTAGGGAAGATCCCTGTGTTTTCCAAACTGTGGTTCCACACAGTTGAACTTCACCTCTTCTTAAAAGAAAGAAGACCATAAGAACTTTTGTTTTCTAACTTCAGTTCAACAAATTACTTCTGTACCAGAGCAGGCCAAGTGAAATGACAGACTGAGTTGAAGAATTAGTCCTTTTCACTTGAGAAAGAGCCCTGTGCTTGTGGCTGGAAGCAGCCCCCTGCTTGCTAAGGAGGGGCTCCCGTCTGCTCTTTGCCTTGACTACGCAAACAGCGGGGTCCTGCTTCTGGCTAATCCTCTCTTATCAATGTGCCTCCTTCCCTGCTTACATTCTGAGTTAGCTCTAGCATGCCATGTCAGCCTCCGTTAGGAAGCATTTGTTCTATCAGTCTGCATGCGCTATCCCTGTTGATGGAGATAAGAGGAAGAACAGTGACTTCCCCTTCTAAAAATAACCTTGTAAAGCAAGAATCTTTATTTTACCTCTTTCTACATGCCGTAAGGCTGCTTCGTTCAGCTGTTAAAAGTTTCCCCGATGATCTCTATGAAAATGTCGACAACATTACTGGTTTGGTGTGAGCTGATCAAATTCCTAGAGCTTCAGGGCTTAGGAAAACGGCAGCACAGTGTTTGGAATTGCAGGGCTAGTTGCCCAGAGATTATGGTTTTCTTGCCTCGTGACATCTGGTAATGTATTGAAGATGGAGTGGGGCAGATGGCTTAGTTTAACAGCAGCGGTGTAACATTGCATGGTGAGGAAATACCCTGCAGATGCACCCTATAGAATACTGTGGTTTAAAAAACCAAGCATTTGTATGGTGCCTATAAGCTTTGGATATGGAGAGAGCTGATTTTACAGATTGTTACTGCCTCTGTACTGTGTGATCCTGAACAAATTGTGTAGCTTCTCTGAACTTTTTCATCTTTGAAAAGTAAGGAATATAAAACCTAGGATTTTTGTTTGTTTGTTTTTTTATTTGAATTCCAGTATAGTTAACATCCAGTGTTATATTCGTTTCAGGTGTACAATACAGTTATTCCACAATTCCATGCATCACCCAGTGCTCACCATGTTAAGTGTGCTCTTTACTTCCCTTCATCTATTTCACCCATCCCCCACCTACTTCCCGTCTGGTGACCCTCAGTTTGTTCTCCGTATAAAACCTAGGTTTTTGACGATTAGATGATACAGATGTAAAACTCTTAGTACAGCACATATGGTACACAGCAGACACTGAAGAGTTTCTGAGGAGGATGATGCAGTGATGAACAAGACAAACCCAGCTCCCCCCCACCCCCCCGCCACCTTTTTTAGAGAGAGCGAGCAGGGGAGAGGCAGAGGGAAAGAATCTCGAGCAGACTCCTTGCTGAGCACAGAGCCTGACTTGGGGCTTGATCCCACCACCCTGAGATCATGACCTGAGCCGAAATCAAGAGTCGAAGTCTCAACTGACTGGGCCACACAGGCACCCCACCCCCTCACCCCCCCACTTCTTTTAATGATACAAGTAGGCAGGAAATGACATCAAATGGGGTTAAGTGCCCGCATGAGAGAACACATGGTGCTGAAGAGCACACAGAAGGGGCACTTCATGACCGCCTGGGAGAGCAAGATGCAAACACAGGAGAAAACAGTTTCCTCCTAGACTGGCCCAGCTCCTGAGTGCATTCACTGAAAGGCTCACACACATTAGTAGCCCTCGGAGTTGTTTGTCAAGGAAAAGGAAATAATACAAAAGTGCAAACAAAGTAACCACCAAATATATTGACCTTGTCCAGTACAATTCTAATGTCCAAATTCTTTGAGCATCATGTTCTGAATAAATAAGCTACCCTTCTAATGTGGATTTGACCCTTTAAATGTTCCCAATGGGGGCACCTGGGTGACTCAGCCTGTTAAGCCTCTGCCTTCGGCTCAGGTCATGATCCCAGGGTCCTGGGATCGAGCCACACGTTGGGCTCCCTGCTTCATGGGAAGCCTGCTTCTCCTTCTTTCTCTGCCTCTCTCCCTCCCTCTGTCTCTCATGAATAAATAAATACAATCTTTAAAAAGAAAAAAAAATGTTCAGATTAAAAAAACAAAAGCAAAAAAAAAATGTCCTTTCTTTAGCTTGTTTAAGTTATTTCCAAAAGGTGCTCACTATGTATTTATTTCTTAAATGACTTAACCAATAAATGCATGCAGTGCTGTGGTTAGGTTTGCTTTTGCTGACCCGTGTTCTCTGCTTCTGCCTTTGCTCTAGATAGAAATGAAGACTGCTAGCAGAAACAAGATAATGTTAGTTTCATGTAAAAATAGCCCAGGGTAGGGGGAGCTCCAGGTGTTGCCCTAGGAACACATGGACTTGGTGCCAGAAATGTGCCATCAGGACGTTTTCTACTTCTAAATTTGCAGCTATTCTGAGTGGTTGAGATGATTGGATGTGTTATATTTTGCCTAAGGGAGGCAGGGAAGCCTAGAGCTTAGATGTAAGACAGCCCCCCATCTACTTCCAATTTTGGGTGTGTAGTTGTATAACCGTATTACTCAGAGCTGCAGTCTCCTTACCTGTTCAGTGAGATGAGTAAAAATACCTCATAGCGTCATCGTAAAGATTAAGATAATACTATAAAAGCTTAACCAATGCTTGGCACATAGTAATAGCAACTACTAATCTTAGTTTTTTTTTTATTATTACTGTAATCTGCATTTTATTTACAAGGAATAAATAATCTATGCTAATGTTGATGAATTAATAAAATACGGACAACTGAAACATTTCTGGATAATGTCAATGTGGGGGACTTGAACATGGCACTGCTTATCTCCTGCTGTGGGGAGTACAGTTGACAGCCAGCCCCAACTGCTCCCTCTAGACTCTGCCACTGCTTTGCACCCAGACCAGGTTTCACCGAGGCTGCCCTCAACCAGGGAATGGGCACAGTGGGCCTGCGAATATAGTCCTCCAGGGGGTGGGACTCCTTTAACAGGTGACTTTAGTGCAGGGCCTCCCCTGCAGCCTGATGGAGACTTCCCTAACCTGAGGCCTCAATCAGAGATGCCCCCTGCCTGGCCCTCCTTCCTTGTCTCTCCCCTTCACAGGGTCCAGACCTGCACTGCCCTCGGAGGCTCTCCCACCCTCCCCACCTTCCTCTCCATTTCCTGAACTGATATTTCTTCCACTAAACCTTTGGCTTATCTTGGTGTCGGCTTCATGGAGCATCTGGACTTACAGTTACAATAGTTGTTGGAAGTAACAATCAACACCCTTGAGCACAGAGTGGACGTTTTCTCCATCAAGTATAAAGTGAATGTTAATGAGTTTAGCTTCATCTTGATGGCATCGCATTTACTCAGAACCGAAGTTTGATAGTACTGATCATAATTTCTCTAGCACAGGCCTTAGCCACTGCTTCCTCAGGGGAGGGCTACTCACATTTAGGACCTCAGACTAACGGCAGATTATGTAAGATTGCACTTAGGACAGCCCTCCCTCCATGTCTCTGGGTCTTTAATATGATGTGATTTTAGTGTTTTCATGAACCAAGAAAATCTCTTCGGCAAAGGCTATGGAGGGCTCTTCCATGTTTATTTTTGTAGTTTCCTACTGATTTCTTCTATTTTCTTCTTTTTTTTTCCCCCTAACTCCTCACTTGATTATGATTTTTGTGACAGACCAGGTCCAGGGGACAGTCACCATTCGGAACATCAGTGCTCTGTCTTCAGGCCTGTACCAGTGCGTGGCTTCAAATGCCATCGGAACCAGCACCTGTCTGTTAGATCTCCAGGTTATTTCACGTAAGTATACAAAATTCTGACGTTGACTCTGTGTCTGGAACACCAAGATCTTTGTTAAACCAGGGAATAAAGAGTTTCTCTTAATTTTTTTTAGGTTGTTTGAAGATTAAGTATAAATTTTCTTGGGTTTATTAGTTATTGAAATGTTTATAAATGTATACTTTTATAAATGTATACTTTTCAGCCTCAGCAATATGACATGTTTTTTATGACAGAATGTCTTTCTCCTCAGGATCAATAGAATCAAGTCAGTTGCTTGTCTTCAAGCGATTGCCTAGTCCTATTGCCATTACAAAAACTTGTGATGATCTCATGGCCACGGCAAGACCTTCTATTATTTTCTCCTAATCCCTTTATATCTGCTTAATTGCTAGGTGGCCAGGTCATAAATAAGCAGTGCAGAAATTTTCCCTTTATTTGAGAGTTCTGGGTTATTTGAATTCCACTTACAAAAAGTAGTGACCCTGTTGGGCTGAGGTGGTTGTTATCGCACTGATTGCCAGGGTTCCTCTGGGCCGATCAGACAGGTAAGCATCTTTGGCCTGTTCTGCTCTAAGTGTTGTTCTACTGACATGGTGAGTCCTATGATGTTCATTCATTCAGCGAGTGTCTGTGAGCCTCCTGTGTGTGAGTCCCAGCCACTGAGGACACAGAAAACTAACTGAGGTTTAATTTTATAAGAATGTAACACTTTGGGCAATTCTATGCATTTTAAGAAGATTCTGTGGTAAACTTACATATTTATGAAGTTGCATGAGTGTATGCTATTTCTCTTTCTCTCTCTCTCTTTTTTTTGTTCTTTAAATCTACCTTAAATATATTTTGCAGCCCAGCCCAGGAGCATTGGACTAATAGCTGGAGCCATTGGCACTGGTGCAGTTATTATCATTTTTTGCATTGCACTAATTTTAGGGGCATTCTTTTACTGGAGAAGCAAAAATAAAGAGGAGGAGGAAGAAGAAATTCCTAATGAAATAAGGTTTGTGTGTCAGAAAATTCGTCCTACATGGCCAGTGTCTGTATTTCTATTAATTTTGGCAGCTAAGACTTCTTTGCTAATCCAACTATGATGGCCTAGACAGTTAAAGTGCCAAGTCATATTTTCTTGTATGTTATATCACTTTTGCTCATTTACTGGATCATGAAAGAGGAAGAGGGTCCCATATGTGCCCAACTAGGAGGACACATGTGAAGAATTCCTTCACCTTCCATAATTCCAAGGTAGGTGGGGTTAAGGTGGCTGCCACAGAAGAAAAGTTAGTTTAGGAAATGTGTTTGACATTGGCATTTATACCAGAAGCTAAAAGGAACACCCCAAGAGCATACCAGTTCCTGTGCACACAGGCGAAAGCCATATGGCTTGGTTTGAGAGACGGTTCAGTCAAGGATATGAACATCTTCAGACAACAATGTGAAAATCATCTTTATTTTATCTTTTTAATTTTTTCATTATGTTCAGTTAACCACCATTAGTTTTTGATGTAGTATTCAATTATTCATTAGTTATACCTTTAACACCCAGTGCTTATCACAGCACGAAAATCATCTTTAAAGAAAAGTGACTCTTGGCATAAGGATAGGGGAGTTCAAGCTCCCTCTCCATCCCTATCACATTGTACCACATAATATCCTTGTTGAAAATGCTTTAATGACTCCAGTCTACTTAGCGTGATCCACACAGCCCTTCAGGACTGACCTTCCCCTGCTTCCCTAGTCCTCTGTCACTACTTCCATGGTCACTGGTGTTCCAGTCTGTTCTGTAGCCTCTCGTGCTTCAGGGTCTTTGCTCAAGCCTCCACCCTCTTCTGGCACCAAACTCCTTCCCTTTTCATCCATCTCTTCCATAAATTCCTTGATCTGATTCAAGACAAGTCCAGGTATCACCTCCTCACAGAAGTTGACTCTAGTCCCTGTCCAGCCTTTCAAACTTGGAGATGTTCTTGCATTGATTGGCACTCTCGTTTGGCCATAGGCTTCTGGGTTATAGGAGCTGTGTCTTTTTTTTACATGAAACATCTAGTAGGGTGCCTGGTACTCAAATGTTGAATGAATTAACATCTTAAGTTAAATTAGTGACTTATCTTAGCCTCTTGTCTTTACACAACAAGCTCAGTGGCTCTCTTCAAGGTCTATTTTCCTATTTAGAGCAAAAAAAAATATAAACATACATATATACATACCACACATATATATTCACACATATTTTTTTTTCAGGTATATTGGAAAGTATAGTCTGAAAGATTTGACATTACTTTTTCTACCTTTGGCTATTGAGAAGCTGAGGGAACATTTTTCTTGAGCATTGTCTCAAAGGGAATGAGTGCCAGAGCCAAGGACACCAGGGCTGACGCATTTGCTTTTTTTTTTTTAAGATTTTTATTTATTTATTTGACAGACAGAGATCACAAGCAGGCGGAGAGGCAGGCAGAGAGAGAGGAGGAAGCAGGCTCCCTGCTGAGCAGAGAGCCCGATGCGGGGCTCGATCCCAGGACCTGGGATCATGACCTGAGCCAAAGTCAGAGGCTTAACCCACTGAGCCACCCAGGCCCCCCGTGTTTGCTTTTTTGATAGTATGGTCTGTCCTGAGGATTTGTATCTCACAGACATATGGCTTTAGCGGAAGAAGAAAGATTCCTGGGCTGGAGGGTAGGGTGACATTCAAGTAAATCCTGACAACAATTTTATTTCTATTCCTTTTCAGAGAGGATGATCTTCCACCTAAATGTTCTTCTTCTGCCAAAGCATTTCACACCGAGATATCCTCCTCAGAGAACAACACATTGACCTCTTCCAATACCTACAACAGTCGATACTGGAGCAACAATCCAAAAGTTCCCAGGAACACCGAGTCATTCAACCACTTCAGTGACTTGCGCCAGTCTTTCTCTCTCCACTCAGGCAATGCCAACATCCCGTCCATCTACGCTAATGGGACCCACCTGGGCCCAGCTCCACATAAGACTCTGGTGGTGACAGCCAACAGAGGGTCATCCCCGCAGGTCATGCCCAGGAGCAATGGCTCAGTCAGCAGGAAGCCTCGGCCTCAACACACACAGTCGTACACTGTCAGCCAAGCAACACTAGAGCGAATTGGTGCTATCCCTGTCATGGTGCCAGCCCAGAGTCGGGCTGGCTCCCTGGTATAGTACCTGAGTGGATAGAGTGTTCAGAAAAGAATCAGTGGAGTACCCCATGCAGCGGGAGGGCAGGGTGAGCAAGTGCTGGGAAGGAAGTGCTTTCCTTATAAGGATACTAGTAAAAAAGCACAAAGGAAAAGACAATGCTGTTTGTTACCTGGTCAGTGAAATTTGTGAAATGAACTGGAATTCTTCATCTTGAAGACTCATTTCCCCACCGCAGATGTCCCAGCATTCTATTCGAAAAACTGGATCTCATAGACGTGCCAAGCCAAGGAAAAAGATACAAGAGCAGACTAGCACTTAAAACCCAAACTGCAGTCCAGATGGGCTTGTTCTTTAATTCATGCCTAACTTAATAATTTTTCAAGAGACTCAAGTGCCAGGTGAAGTTTAAATAATGAAATTATTTAAAAATATAGTTATCTTTCAAAAAAAAAAAATGAGCATCCCTGGGATCATCACGGTTCCCTCTTTATCCAGAGGGCTTAATGGCATGAATGGTTCATATCGGTCCCAAAAGGGCTGGCTCTTGTATCCTAGAATCAAAACTTTTTTACACAAACAAAATTTGGTAAGAAATGGGGGAAAACAAAAGAAACTTCTCTGAGAAGCCCCTTCCTATTTATTTATTTATGTCTTCCTAAACCATGAATTTCATATTTGGAATATTGCTATATGACAGATTCTTGCCTGTCTGCATTTTTCTAGGGTCTGTTCTGGGTCCATGACAATTACTGTTCATTATTTCCTGGAAAAATATTTTTTTAAAAGAAAACTCTTGTGGGGTTTTTTGTTTTTTCTTTTCTTTCTTTCTTTCTTTCTTTTTTTTTTTTAAATACATGAGTGGCATAGGGCTAGGAAAGAAAAGACTGTTACTAACAGCACATTCAGTGATCCTGTTTGTGGAGCCCTGTGGGAGGCCCATGCCCAGATAGAAAGAGCTGGAGTGTGTGGGCCGCAGGGGAGAAGGAAGGCAGGTGTGAGGGACAGGAGCCTTCCTGGCATCCTCCAGGCACGGCAGGGCTGGCTGGGGCTCCCTGCCTATCACACCAGGTTACCCTTAATGAGGGCAGCACCTGATGCCTTTTGCACTGAGGGAAATAACTTCCTCTTTGTTTGACAAGTCGAGGTTAGTAGGTTGTTACAGGGAGGGCAGGAGTTCTGTTGTTGTTTCGAAAATAATTCGTTTTGCAAAACAGATAAGAATAAGACAAAAGGGATGCCTTCAGGTATGCTCCTGGGAGGGTCTGCCCTATGTTTGTCACAGCTCAGGGTTGCAGTTTTGCCCAAATGCATTTTACACCACTGTAAAGAGACTCCTTCTGTGATTAATTACCTGGCTTGGCTGGCCTTGGAGTTCACCAGATAATTTACAAACTCCCCACTCTCGTGCTGTGTGGATCTGGGCATACTTGTATCGGGGACTATCTCGCCTTAATCACACTTTAAGCAGCACAGAAATGATTTCGCCCCAGAATCGTTCTCTGAATTATTTATGAGGCCGACCTCGTGGTTCGATAAGAGCATCATTTTTTCCCCAATGTTGTCTCTCACTCCCTCTTCGCACCATGCCTTTTGCCCTCTTTTCCTGCAAGCATAGTCGTCACAGGGAGTGGCTTCCTGATTCTCAGACCCTTTGAATTTGTGGAAACCAGCAGCTGCTGCTTTTACCGTGTTCGGGGAGGGCTAAGCTCAGAACCTAACCATTGCAGCCATTTCGATATGGATGAAATGCTGAATTTACGTTAGCATTACTTATTTTTTCCATGTGATTGTTCTTGACTTTGTAAAAATTTAAATAAATGAATGTCTATACTTTTTATAAAGAAGAGTGAAAATACCATGACAGAAAAGATACTATCAGATGCTATTTAGAAAGCATTTATCTTGCATTTCTTTATTCTTTCTAATTATCTAAAATTCAATAAAAGTTTATTCATATAAAAACAACTTGTCATTACTTATCATATATTAATGAATTTATGAGTTTATATTTTGTGTTCTTTTTAATGTTATAAGAATTTTCCATTCTGTTAAATAGTATACATAATAATTTTAATGAGCGAATAGTACTCTAGAAATTACTTTATCTTCTTATTAGAAATTTGAGTCCAGTTCTCATGTGTATGACTGAAGTTGTAATGACCTTTTCATACATTGAATGAATTTTCCTCTTTCTGTGTCTGAAGTTCGTGAGACCAGGTCCATGACTGCTTTTTTCCCTACTCTGAATCCCTCACCTAGCACAGTGCCTAATATAGGTATTGAGTAGGTGAATGACTGATGACTTCTAAACTGAAGTTGCCAAGTTCCAGCCCGGAAAGTTATGATCATGATTGTAGCTCTTGGTATATACTGGATCATTCCTTTGTTGTAACTTTTCTTTTCTTTCTTTTTTTTTAAAGAGAGATTGTGTACGCACATAAGTGGAAGGGGCAGGGTTAGGAGAGGGAGAGAGAGAATCCCCACACAGGGCTGAATCCCACAACGCTGTGAGATCATGAAATGAGCTGAAATCAAGTCGGACCCCTCACCAACTGAGCCATCCAGGTGTCCCGTTTTAACTTTGTTTTTTTTTTTTAATATTTTTATTTATTTATTTGACAGAGATCACAAGCAGGCAGAGAGGCAGGCAGAGAGAGAAGGAGAGGAAGCAGGCTCCCCACCGAGCAGAGAGCCCCATGCGGGGGATGATCCCAGGACACAGGCTCATGACCCGAGCCGAAGGCAGAGGCCCCAACCCACTGAGCCACCCAGGCGCCTCCCATTTTAACTTTTTATTTTGAGATCATGTATATATTTATATCCCATTATAAGAAATAATAGACTCCCATATACTCTTCACCTCATTTTTCCAAATGGAAAATTTCCAAACATCTTGCAAAACTGTTTTACAGTATCACCAATTGACATGGATACAGTCCATCAACCTTATTCATATTTCCACAGTTGTACATGCACTTGCTATGTGCAGGGCATGCATTTAGTTACGCGCAACTTCGTCATGTTTGTAGATCAATGTGACTACCACCACAGTCAGATACAGGATCCCTTGTACCTACCCTTCTATAGTCACAGCTGCTTCCCTGCTCCCCAAGTTCCTAATCTCTAATTTGCTATTCATCTTTATAATTTTGTCTAAGAGTGGTACTTAAATGGAATCAGATACTATGTAACATTTGCAGATTGGCTTCTGAGAATATCTTTTTTGAGATCCATCCAAATTGTGGCATGTATCAATAGTTCATTCCTTTTTATTGCTGAGTAGTAATCCGTGGTACAGATGGACCAGTTTGTTTAAGCACTTACCTGTTGAAGGCTATGAGATTTGAGTTGTTTCCATTTTTGGCTGAAAAAACTGAGCATTTTTTTTGTTTTGTAGGCTTTTATGTGAACGTAAGTTTTTATTTCTCTGAGATAAATGCCTGAGGGACCATTTGCTCCATCACCATTTGTTGAAAAGTCTATCCTTCCAGTGAACTGTTGTTGCATCTTTTGAAAAAAACCATTTAGGCATATTTGTGTGGGTCTGAGTTCTTTAGCTGTTCCACTGATCTTGGTATCTGTTCTTCCACCAATACTGTGGTGGACCACTGTCCCTATTTAATAAGCTTTTTTTTTTTAATTAAAGATTTTATTTATTTGTTTGACAGAGAGAGAGGTAGAGAACAAATAGACAGAGTGACAGACAGAAGCAGGCTTCCTGCGGAGCAGGGAGCCTGATGTGGGACTCAATCCCAGGACCCTGGGATTATGACCTGAGCGGAAAATAGACCCTTAACTGACTGAGCCAGCCAGGTGTCCCCCTATTTAATAAGCTTTAACTGATGGAGTGGTTTCTCTGACTTTCTTCTTCTGTTTTGAAATTGTTTTAACTATTCCAGGTCTTAGCGGCTTTCCATATACATTTTAGGTTTTTGTCTGCAAAACACTGGGTTGTTTTAACAGGGATTGTGTTAAACCTATGACCACCTTGGGAGGACCCGGCATCTTTACTATTTGAGTCTTCAGATCTATGAACATGGTATGTTTCTACACTTCTTCAGACCTTTTTTGATTTATTTCCTGAGCATTTTGTAATTCTCAGGATACAGATCCTGTACATGTTTTGTTGGATTTATCACTAAGTATTTAATTTTCTTTGAAGCAATTATAAATGTAACTGTGTTTTAAATTTTGGTTTCTATATATTTGTTTTCAGCAAACAGAAATGTGATTGGATTTTTTGTGTTGATTTTGTATTCTGCAACTTGGCTGAAATTACTTTTTCAGAGTCTGGTTATTTGTTTTGTGTTTTGTTTTCTTGTTGATCCTTGGGATTTTCTATGTACAGAATCACATCATCTGCAAATAGGGACAGTTTTATTTCTTTCTCTTCAATATGTGTGCCTTTTCTTTTTCATAAAGCTATGGTAAATACAAATGGCTAGTGTGATATGCTTTGCTTATTTCTAGTCATAGGGGGAAAGCATTCGTTCTTTTACCATTAAGTATGGTGTTAGCTGTAAGTTTTTTTGGGTGCTTTTTATCAAATAAGAAGTTTCACTCTAGTATTAGTTTGCTGGGAAGATATATCATTTATGGGTGTTGGATTTTGTCAAATGTTTCTCCATCAGTTGGTATAGTCATACTTTTTTGTTTGTTTTGTTTTTGCTTTAGTCTGTTGATAATATTGGGTTACACTGACTGATTTTCAAATGCTGAATTAATCTTGCATACCTGGAATAAAATTGCATTTGGTCATGGTGTATAATTTTTTAAAACACTGCCATATTTGATTTGCTAATATTTTGTTGAGGACTTTTGTATCTAATGGCCTAGAATTCTCTAGTAAAGTCATTTGTGGCTAGAGAATTCATTTTTAGCTTTTAAATTAACAATTCAATTTCTTTAATGGTTATAGGGTTATTCAGGTTTTCTATTTCATCTTGATTGAGTTTTAATAGTTTCTGGGTTTGAGGAATTGATCCATCTGCTCCAGTGTGTCAGTATTTATGGACTAAAGTTATTTGTATTTTCCCCTTATTATCTTTCTAATGGAAGCTGGATCTACACTGATATCTGTTTCATTCTTGGTGTTTGTGATCTGTGTCTTACTTATTTTTATCAATTTTGCTTGAAGTTTGTCAATTATAGAGATTTTTTTTTGAAGAAATAGTTTTTTTGTTTGTTTTTTTTCTTTCTATTTTTCTGTTTTCAGTTTTATTAATTTCATCCTTCAGCTTGATATGGATTTTTCTTTCTTTCATTTTTCTAGTTTTTTGAGGTGGGAGCAGATTTCAAACTGTTCCTCTTTTTTGACGTAAGGATTTAGGGCTGTAACTTCTCCCTCAGTTCTTTAGCTGCATCCACATATTTTGAGCTTTTGCATTTTCATTGAGTGCTATGTGTTTTTATATTTCCTGTGAGAATTCCTCTTTATCCATGGATTATTCAGAAATGTGTTAATTTCCAAGTTATTGGAAGTTTTCTGGTCATTTTTCTGTTAGTGATTTTTAGGTTGAAGTTAGCAAAGAAATCTGTATTATTTAAGTTAAAAATATGTATTATTTTAATCCTTTTACATTTTTTGAAGTTTGTTTTATGACCTATGACATAGTCTCTGTTGGTACATGTTCTATGGGCTCTTAAAAAAATGTTTATTCTGCTGTTGTTGGATAGAATGTTCTGTATACAATTAGATCCTGTTGGATGATTGCGTTGGTCAGTTTTATATCCTTACTGATTTTCTGTCTAGCAATCAGTTTCTGAAGTGTTGTAATCCCCAAGTGTAATTGTAGATTTATCTGTTTCTTCTTTCAGTTTATCAATTTTTGCTTCATGTATTTTAAGTGTCTCTTTTTGGTGGAGATGTATTTAGAATCATCATGCCTTCCTGATGGATTGATTCTTTTATCATTATGTAATGTCCCTCTTTGTTTCTAGGAATTTTCTTTCTCTGAAGGCTCTTTTATTGGCATTAAATTTACCACCCTGCATTTCTAAGCTACTGTTTGCATAGGATATCTTTTTTCATCCTTTACAACAATGTCATCATATTTGAGCTTGTTGATATTTTTGTATCCAGTCTGCAGACATCCATCTTTTAATTATATTTAGATCATTTACATTTAAGGCAATTATTGATATGTTTACGGCTAAAATCTATTTTATTTTTTGTTTTCTGTTGTTCCCCCTTTTTAAATGATTTGTTTCTCTTACCTTCTTATGGGTTACTTGAATAGTTTTTAGGATTCCTTCTTAATTTATTTAGAGTGTTTTTGAATATACTGCTTTGTATAGTTTTTTTTTTTAGTGTTCACTCCAAGTATTACAATAAGCCTATAGAACATATCACAGTCTACTTGTATTAACATTTTACCACTTTAAGTGAAGTGTGAAAACTTACTTCCATATATATCCTTTTTCTTTCACCCCTTTTAAATATCTTTTTCTTGATCACAATATGGTATGTAATTTTTTTAATCATCCAAAAGATTTATAAAACTTATGATAAGGAGTGCATTACATGTACTCATATTTCTGCTTCTTTGTTCTTTCTTAGTTTCTGATGGTCCAGGATTCCTTCTTTGATCATTTTTTTCTCTGTTTGAAGAACTCCCTTTAGCCAATTTATCAAGGTAGGTCTGCTAGGAGTGAAGTCTATTAGTTTTCTTCTGTCTGAGAATGTCTTTATTTCCCCTTCATTCCTCACTGGATGTAGTATTCATGGTTGACAGTTCTTTTCTTTCAGCACTTGAAAAATTTGGGAAGTGTTCCACCATTACTTCTTAAAACACTCTTTCAGCTTCCCTCTCTTTCTCATATCTTTCTGGGAGTCTGATGATGGATCTTTTTTATTGTCGTACAGGTTCCAGAGGCTCTCTTCATTTCCTCAGTCTATTTTCTCTCTGTTGTTCAGGGTAAATCCAATTGATCTTTCCTCAGACTTACTAATTTCTGTCCTCTGTTGTTTCCACTCTGCTTAGTGAGATCAGCAAGATTTTTATTTCAGTTACTATATTTTTTAGTTTGGCAACTTACATTTGATTCTTCTTAAAATTTAATCATTAGTGATAATTTCACATCAAATCATATTAAAATATAATTTATATACCATAAAATTCAGCCATATGAGGTGTATAATTCAGTAGTTTTCAGTTTGTTTATAGAGTTGTTGCACAAACATCACTATAATCTAATTTTATTTTATTTCTTAAAGATTTATTTATTTATTTATTTGACAGACAGGATCACAAGTAGGCAGAGAGGCAGGCAGAGAGAGAGAAGGAAGCAGGCTCCCTGCTGAGCAGAGAGCCCAATGCAGGGCTCAATCCCAGGACCCTGGGTTCATGACCTGACCCGAAGGCAGAGGCTTTAACCCACTGAGCCACCCAGGCACCCCTATAATCTAATTTTAGAACATTTTCATCAGCTCCAAAGAAACCTGTACCCACTAACAGTCATTCCTTATTCTATACCACCTTCAACTCCAGGCAACAACTGATTCACTTTCTGTCTATAGATTTGTCTACTCTGGACATTTCATGTAAATAGTATCATACAGTATAGGTGTGTGTGTGTGTGTGTGTGTTTTGTGACTGCCTTATTTTGCCTAGCATAATGTTTTCTTAGATTCATCCATGTTTTAGCTGTGCTATTGCTTTATTCCTGTTTCTTCACTGAGATTTTCTAGTTTTTCTGTTTCAAGAGGATTCATAATTGCTTATTAAAACATTTTATTATAATTATCTTGTGAGATAATTTCAACATCCAATTCATTTTAATACTGGCATCTATTGGTGGTCTTTTCTTATCCATGTGATTTTCTTGGTTCTTGGGATTATGAGCAATTTTTTAATTTTCTCCTGTACATTTTGGAATTATATTATGAGACTCTGGAACCTCTTTTTTTTTTTTTTTTTAAGATTTTATTTGACAGAGATCACAAGTAGGCAGAGAGGCAGGCAGAGAGGGGGAAGTAGGCTCCTTGCTGAGCAGAGAGCCCGATGCGGGGTTTGATCCCAGGGCCCTGAGATCATGACCTGAGCCAAAGGCAGAGGCTTTAACACACTGAGCCACCCAGGTGTCCCTGGGACCTCTTTTTAATATTCATTTATTTTAGCCCTTATTCCCCTTGTTGAGGTGTAGCACATGATCCAGATGTGTATATATGTTTACTTTTCTGGGGGACACTACAGGTTGCACTACAGATAGTGGAGTGTTTACGATGTCTCTTTGCAGGTGGCTGGAGTAGAAGGATAGCTCCCTCTTGGCTCTGCTTACACCTTCTTGGTGAAAGTTGGGCACCAATCTGTACCATGTTCTTGCCTTCAAGTAGGAGGTATAAACTCAGCTCTTGGCTGGACCTTGCTGAGACCCAGAAGGGAAGAAAGAGGGTGTTTACTCACACCACTTGCTATGGGATGAGAGTAGAAACTCACCTCTATGCAGCCCATCCGACCCCAGTAGATGGGAAGAAGGAAGGAAGATGGAGTGCCACATTATCCTTCATCCCTGATGGAAGGTAGGATGTAGGCTTACCTCCCCATTGGGCTTGTTGAGACCAGGGTAGGAGGAAAGTGGAGTGTCAGCTACCCTGCCTTGCACCACTTCTTTCCACCTTGTTGATATTGGATGTGAGTACAGGTTCAGCTCCCCGCACTGGGAGGGTACCAAGGTCTCTTAAAATCCGTCTTCTTTCCACTGTTCAGAGTGTCTGTGCTTGTTGTGTTATGTCCAGGTTTTTAAAAAATAATTGCAAGAGGGAAGGCTATCTTATAATGGGGCTATCCAATCTTGATTGGAACTAGAAATCCTGGAACATTATTTTAAAAAATAATCAGTTATATCTTATAGTACTCTACTATTCTGAAGATTCTCAGTTGTGTATTAAATAAAATTCTTATTCCTTCACTTGATTCACTCATTTCCTTCCACAAATGGTGTATTCTTTTCATCCTCAACTTACACAGCTTCTCTACATGAAAACTCTGCTCTAGGCCTGTTCACTTCCCTCAAACTAACTCTTTTTCTCTCTTTTTTTCTATACCTTCCACCTATCTCTACCCAAATCTTTCTGTACCACAAGTCTAACCCAAATACTCTGTCCTAAATCCTCTTTTTCCATCTAGTGAGAAGTGGTTGCAGCTTCTCACAAGTGAGAGCATTTACTGTATGTAAGGGAATTGTCACAGTCTGTATTACATTCCTGTATTTGTGTACCTGATTGATCTCCCCCACTGGCTCAAGTTATTCCACAATCATTTTTTTATGCTACACTATGTGCTAAGTATTGCTCTAGGTTTGGAGATAAAAACAGTAGAAAGCCACAATAGCTATTCTTAAGGAGCTCATATGACAGGAGTACAGACTTATAAGTCAATTACTGCAATTAATGTCCTAAGTATACACATGGATGTTTGTACAAGTTTAGGTGGGATGATGTCTTCTATACCTTAGATGTGGTCATAACATCTCTGTGCCTCGTGCAGAGAAAGTGCTTGAGGGATGTGTTAAACTGATGAAATTGAAAATGGACAATTGGTCTCTTAATTTCAGTTATTAAAAGTAGCTGTCAGTTATCAGAAAATTCCCAAAGCAATGATGGATCAGAGTTATTCACCCAAGGGGCAAATAACTGTACCAACTCCTTGGGATGGGTCCTTTGGAAAAGGTAGAGATCGTATAAGAAATGCAGGGATTTGGAAGAATCCCATGGTGAGTAGCTCTGAAGTGTTTTACATAAAAATAATAATTGCTATTTTTTGTGCTTACTAAATGGCAGCACTTTAAAAAACGCACTTAGCATTCATTCATTTTACCTTATCACAACCTTGTGTGGAAGATACTACTCATATTTTACACGTGAAGAAACTGAGGCTAGGAGTAGATAAGCAATTTGCCAACTAGTGTGTATTGGCCAATTGCTTTTCTCAGTAGGTACTCCTGTCAGAGTATCTGAATGTCTGAATCAGAGATCTGGGGTCTGGGTTGTTTGCTTTCTAAAACCCTCTTTTGGACAAGTTGTATAGCTTATGTTTAGTAAAATAAGTTTATAGAAAAATGTTGAGAAGATAAAGGCAATCTAGAGAAAAGATAACTTGTAAATTCTGTGCATATGTAGTTATTTATAGCTTTTCCTCACAGCTCCCTTGTGAATAAAGTATTATTTCCCTATTTTAGGTAAAGGCAGGGCACAAAATTCTGACTGAATCGTAAGACATTGACAATAGGGACAAAATTATTAGATAAAGCAATACATGGAAGTACCAGCTGTGTATATAACACTGTGGACTCAGATGATAGTTGATTACTTTTGGCAGGCTGGGTAACTACATTAGATAGTTGAGCCTAAAATATTTTACACTGAAGGCACATTTCCACAACATCCATCAATTGCCCCCTTTCCCCCAAGTTCATCAGATTTATAGCAGTTTTGCATGTGGGGCTTTGAGTAAATTATAGGACCACGTGTATGTATTTGGATGAGCTGCAATTGTCCATTATATTGGACAAGTCACAGAATTCTCAAAGGCTCAAATTCATCTACAAAATGGAGACAATGGTAGCTCTCTTTGAGGACTAAATGAACTAAGGCACATAGGGTGAGTAGCACAGGGTCTGGCCATAGTAAACACTCAATGTTAGCCATTATTAGTAGTTCAGAAACTTAAATTTTTCATTGACCATGTCATTTATACGGACTCAGTATTCCAATTCTTCTTGCCAGAGGTAGTATTGGAGTGCTGCCCATGTCACATAGCACACTGAGACTCTTTTTCTTTAAGAGAAAGAAGAGTACCTTTATAATAATTGTAATAATTGTCTGTCTGCCCAAATAGTCCCTTGTTTCCTGCTTTCCCACACTTATTCCAAAATAGCATATCTATGTTCTGATTGCCGTCAATTTAAATCACTTGAGGAAATTAAAACACATACAGAGTGCCTGCTGTGTGTCAGACAGCATGCCAATCACTGTGTGTATCCTGTCCGTCCTCGCAACACACTTCCAAGTTAGTATTATGCTGATTTTATAGATGAGGAAACCAAGGCTTACAAAATTTCATTAATTAGCCCAAGGTCGAAGCTGGTAAGTTATAGAGAGAGCCAAGAGTATTGTCGTAGACTGCTCCTCCATTAAGATAGCTAATAAATATTAAAAGTCTTGGCACTGCCTCCAATTTGGTATGGCATAGACAGAATTATTAAATCCTTCTAGTCATTCTTTGTCCAAGTGTGATTTTTTAATTGATTGGAGAAAATTTCTATCTCTGACCTAGTAGACAATTAGGATAATTTTCTTCACACAGTCAAAGCTTTTAAGTCTCCCTTCCTAATTCCCATACTTTAGGGAGTCTCACAGCCTTTTAATTTTTTCTCATCAGTTTCCTAGGGCATTAGCAGTTTGCATAAAGTACAGTTTCCTCCCCACCCTTAGCCTGAGGCAGTCAGAGAGGTCTTGTGAGAGGAGGGTGAGGCGCGGAAAATTCTCTGAGGCGAGATGCTCTGAGAGGAACCAGCAGTCCCCCAAGGCATGCGGGGACTGGAGGAAGCTGCTCACGGGCAGGAGGCCTCACATTACCCGGACCTGGGTGTTGGTCCAGCTCCGTGGCTCCCTGATGACTGTAGGCAGCTCGTTCAGCCTCTTGGAGCCTCATTTTCTTCTTTAAGTGAAGATCCTAATTCCTACATCACAGCTCTGAGGATTCAGTGAGTGAGTATGTGCACAATGGCACAGTTCCGGATAATTTATAGCTGTTGTTGTTTTACTTGATAAGCCTTTTATTTAAATTTTAAAAGGAGGGGAAACATTCCATTGGAGAGTCCACAGAAGGTCTGAGTCTCCTACACAACCAGCTCATCCCCCTCCCTCTTCTTCATCCCTTTTCCCAATCATCAAGAAGTCTGGGCTGTGTTGACCCCTCCAACGTCACAGAGCCCCTCCTTTATGATGAGGTAAGAATAAGCTGTGATTTTCTGAGCCCCAGTCCTTTCAGTGCCACACCCAGAGTTTAGCAGCTACTCAAGCACCATCACGAGTTTCCACCGGAGCTCGAGCCTGGGACAGCCAGGTCTCTTGAACACTCAAGAGAAGCCAGAAATGTTGATTCGCCTGTCTCCTGAATTGTGGATGTTGGTAACGATTTTTTTTTTTTTTTTTAAGTTGAACCCTGTTCAAGTTAACTGTGGGCCTTTGTCGGCCAGTGGTCCAGTGCCTACGATCTCTGTTACAGGAGACCTATTTCTAGCATCCCCGCGGGTTGATCGGTCTGGGGCTATCCTCTGCTGAAGTCCGAAAATGACATGCCAGCCACTCTTCTGTGCACTTTACCTCTATTAATTCATTTTCAGCCTCATAGCAATGTGGTGAGGCAGGTGCTATTACTATCTTATTTTACAGATGAGGAAACGAGGCGCAAACAGTGAAGTAGTCCAAGGTTACATGGCAGCAGAGCTGGGACTGGGGTTCAAAATGTAGGCTACCTGGATCTTCACGGACATACAGTATTTTCTGATATTTGGGCTTCCACAAGAAGAACAGAAGCTGCATTACTGATCATTTTTAAATGAAGAGAAAGATTTTGGCAGATTTGGATTAGTATACCCCTCTCCCCAATTCTCAGAAGGATCTGTGCTTAACATTTGGAAAGGAAGGGAGGAGGCTGCTCTGGCCTGTGACTTTTTGGGCTAGGTTCTTCTGGAACAAACGGAGCTGAAAGCCCCCATTGTATAAATCCCAGCCCATCCCACCCCCTGGGCAAGAAGTCCTCAGCAAGTCTTGAACCCAATGTAACTCCAGAAGCCTATTGAGGAAACTTCTGCATTAACAATGCATGGATTTGTAACTGCACTTTTATAAAAAGAACAACTTTAACAGAGGCTTCTGCAGTCCCCCCCCCCCCTTTTTAAGTGTAGTGTTTCTGGTTACTTGCGAAGCACTGAAGACGAATTAACTTGTCTATGGGTACAAGGAATCATCAGATGTGTTGCTGCTAGCACTTTTTTTTTTTTCCATTGAGTATAAGGGTGAAAAGAATGTTATTTTTTGGGGAGGATTATCAAGAAAGAGAATTTCTTCTCAGTTGTTGAAACACAGCCGAAAGGGGGAAAATCTTTCACCTTGCTCTGACTTTAATTATTCCATATGATGAAAAAAATTCCCCTGCCTTTTCTAAAAAAGAAAGTGAAAACTTGTCATTTTAGTCTTGCACTAGAAAACTTATAAATATGTTTAATAGCAGAAAACAGAGTTGGGTAGACATTTTTGGTCAGACAGGGAGAGGACTCAGGTCTTAATCACTCCCATGTGGGGAAAGGAAATGATTTATCCAGAACCCACGATGTGCCAGACACAGCCCATACATTATCTTATTTATTCTCACTTCGAATTCATGAGGTAAGTATTATTTTCCTTGATGTGTTGAAAAAAAAGCAGCCATTCTTCATTCCATTCCACCTCCATGTCCCCCTTTCCGCCCCCCCCCCCCCAGTTGCTAGCTGCGGCTTCAGAAAGAGGAGCTACTTAGGGGTGCCAATCTACTGGAAAGTGGGCAAGGAGGAGGAAGGGAAGGTGGAGGGTTTTTCCTGTAATTCTGTTAGCACAGCAAATGTTTTTACTTTACCTGTTTATTGAGGGGGGCTGCAGGAGATCATGGGAGAGCTAGACCTCCCAGCACCCCAACCAGACACCACTACTTCCACATGACTACAAGCTGGAGCCCTGACATTTCATTACCCTTTCCCCCTCTCCTTCCCAACCACTCTTCCTTTACCCTGTGTTTCCTGCCCCCCCCCCATATTCACTTGGACTATCACGATGGTCTCTTTAGCTGAGCTCCCTGCCTTCGGTCTGTCCACTTGCTGTCCAATCTCCACATTGTTGCTGATGGAAATGTGATATCACACTTATGTTTACTGCATGCCTCAAATAGGCCCTCGTTGCCTACAGAAAGAGGGGGAGTAAAAATTCAGAAATGGTAGATCTCATTAGGGGCCAAGTAATCAGTATTACTGGGGGTGAGCTGGGCATCTATAGTTTTTACAGCCGCGTGGGTGATGGTAATGTGCATTCTTGTTAACAGTTAGCAGCCTGGAGCCTCCAGGCTCCTCAGCTCTGCACACCAGGCCCTCCGTGATCCCGCTGTGCTCAGCACTCCAGCCTCACTTCCCACCCCATTCCTACCTGGCTTCATGCTCCAGTCATGCATGAGACCTGACCTAATATGCCTGACACCTCCCATTCATTCTGAAGTTTCACCCTTCCCTGTCCCTGCACCCCACTGCTCCATCCTTCAACTTGAAATGCTCTTCTTTTCCTCCTTGACTTCTTGGGGTGAACTCCTCTTAAATCTCAGATCAGGAATCACCTCCCCAGAGAAATGAGGACACTCTCTCTTTTGGGCCCCCGCAGTACGTTCGTCTGGTGTTCATTTGCAACATCAGTCCATTCATTTGTTTAAATGTCTGCCTTCCCATGATAGAGTTGAGGCACTATGCATTTTGAGTCCTGAGTACATAATGATTATGGCTAATAAATGTTTATTGAATAAAATGAATGTACTTTTCACAGGTAACCCAAAGTTACACAAAACTGCAGAACTGTCTAAATTCCATGCTCTTCTGCCCTCTGTAAGAAATGAGTGCATGGAAATATTAAGCAAGTTATAAATACAGTGGAGTGCCCAATCTCTTCACTGTGGCCCTAGAGAGCCATCTCAAAGCATACATACTTAAAAAATACTAAAATCAGGCTCTTTAGAGAATTGGTCTCTGGCTTTTGTCACTTAATGTCATTTTAATATATTTTTATTAGGTGTTATTTTAAGAAGTATTTATGTAGCTAAATAATATTCTATTATATGATTACCATATTTTTGATCTCGTGTTTCTCCAACTGTAGCTCCTCATCTATTAATATGTAGGTTTAGTGAGTTGCAATGACACTGTATAATGGATGCATTGTATGTAGTAGGAATACAGCAAGAATATTATCTCATGAAACTTGTTTCACACTGTGTATGTATATGCAAAAGTGTGTTTGGTATGTGAATATATTTATACAATAGTCAAAAAAGTTCAAAAGCTCCTGTTTTAAGCATCCTCCAACAGCAGGACATTTTAGGTTACCTAACATTTTTTACTATTGTAAATGATACTGTAATGGATTTCTCCATGGATAATTTCTTGAGTTTGCTTCCCTAGCAAAGATAGAGATGGCATACAACTGGGTCAAAGAATATGAATCTTTAGCCTCTTGATATCTTTTGCCAAGTTAGTATCTAGAAAGATTATAGAAATCTGTAATACCAGAAGCAACATATGGTATTCTTAGGTGATGTTTTAGAGCTAGGCCTGGAGTAATGAACATTCCCAGCTAGTCAGTGAAGAAGGAAAGCACATTCCTGGTAGAGAAAACAGAATAATCAAAGGAATTGGGCTGGGGATGCCATAAGTGCCTATTATTACAGGGAAATAGCAGGTAGCATTGTGTAGGGATGGTTATTGAAAAAAAGCAAGAATTTAGTCAAATAGCTTGGGGCCAGAGTTCAAGGGTTTTACATGCCTTACTATGTTTTTGGTCTTTATTCTCTGGGAACTGTAGTACCATGAGGTTTGAAAGCAGAAAAGTGAAGTGATGACATGAGACCTATATTCAGAAAGAAGCATACTTTTTTTTTTTTTAACCATACTACATCCTTCTCAAAAACTCAGGAAGACATTTGTGATGAATAAAACTTATAAATCAATACCATTGCAGGGTGGGATCTTTGATCTGGGATACAAGATTCTGATTTGGAGAAATATCATGAAAAACTTTAATATTTGAATATGGCATTTATGAGTGCTGGGGACATGACTAAGTCTCAGAGAAAAGGCAGGATTTCCTACTGCTAAAAGTCTCAGTTTCTTGTTCTGTAGTTTTGTTTATCAAATAGACTAAGACATAAAATGGAAGACATTTACCTCCATATGCTAAATAACTGAGACAAGCCTAAAAAAAAGCTGAATTATTTAATAGCATACAGTACACATTTTCACTTGTGTTCCTTCCACCTTTGCTTTTAGTAGATTTCATTATCATTTTTTCCCACCAAATATTTATTAGGTACTTATTATGTGCCAGGGATTCTTCTAGGTGCTCTTGATGCTTCAGTAAATAAAATGAAGTTTGTCCCTGAAAGAAATTTACATTCCAGAAATTGTAGCAGAAATAACTATTAAGAAAGCCATCCTGGCAGTACAAATCGTAGATATGCATGGCCCTCCGAACTGACCAGAAAGTTCTATCCTTTATCATTTTAGATTCTTGATTAACTGGAGGTTATGGTTTTATGGCTACTGAGAACACTGAAGCTGATTATTCTCTTTCATTTAAAATCTACCTAGGCTAGGGGCGCCTGGGTGGCCCAGTGGGTTAAAGCCTCTGCCTTCAGCTCAGGTCATGATCTCAGGGTCCTGGGATCAAGCCCTGCATCAGGCCATCTGCTCGGCAGGGAGCCTGCTGCCTCCTCTCTCTCTGCCTGCCTCTGCCTACGTGTGGTCTCTGTCTGTCAAATAAATTAATAAAATCTTTAAAAAAATAAATCTACCTAGGATGGAACATGTGTAAGTTATACTAATTTGTACACACAAGGCTCTAGTCCCTCTTCAATAATAACAGCATACTGTGTTCTGGACTTAGATTCAGGTTACACAGTACTTGGCTAACCAGCTGTGGAACTTTGACCAGTTACCTTAAACTCTTCAGCCTAGTTCCACTTTTCTAAAATGAGTACAATAACCACTGCCGTACTCATTGTACAAGGTGGTTATACATTTCAATGAGATTACAGATGTGAAAAATATTTTGAAAAGTACAAGGGTTAAAAGTAATATAATGTTTTTATTATCTGCCATGATATTATAAGGGTCTAAAAGGGCTTGTTCAGACCTAAGGACAGCTGAGTTCGTCAGGACTGTTGATTCCGCAAACGAGCAAAGGAGGCAGGGAGAGAGGACTGTGTGTTCCTAGGGATAGCATTGGAGAGGATCCTAACTGTGAGTGATAATCACAAGGACTTGTGGATATCACAATATAACAGAACAAGAACTGGGCTTGAAAAATCGACTTCAAATTCTGCCACCCCCTAGCATTTAGCATATAGCTGTTGTTCTATAGACACTTCCTGATTGATAGTCAAGTGAAGAAGGGTGCAGAGAAATCCTCTACTAAAAAGTTGTTATATGCAAAGTAACATGAAATGGTGCAGTGGTTTTTCTTTCTTTTCTGTTTTCTATTGTTTTGTCCAGGTTAAAATGTAGGCAGTGTCTTGCATTACGTGATGTGCATTACACGGTTTGTCCTTGATGCTTTCAGATGATCAGGAATTGATTGTTCAGTAGCTCTACGGTGACGCCTGCTGCAAATTCTAAGAAGTGTATCTCCTAAAAATTCAGCATTTGGGTTTCCTCCGGCGTCTGAGGCATGACGGGCTAGTAAGGACACTGATCCCGAAAACCTCCCATGAAAACCAGGTTCACTGTGGCACGAAATAACTGCGTTTTTGTTTGACTGATGTACACGTGTAAATTACAAGCGAGTTAATAAATATGGTTGAGCGCCCACACTGTGCGCTGTGCTGCCACCGTGTGGCCTAACAGGCAACGGGGCCTAGTGGGGTGCCTTGGACTTGCAATCAAGCGACCACAGTCGGTTGTGCCCTGCCACCTTTCAGCTCTGTAACCTTTCTGTGTGTCATAAAACGTAACTTGCTGAGCAAGTGGGTTGTTATGTGGGTTAAGTAACAGATGACAATGCTTGCAAACTGTGTAAAAGGTCATGCTCAGATATCCTCGCGGATCTTACACTCGCCGAAAATAGGCGAGAACTGATAATGACACAAGACACAGGCCCAATATTGGCAGCGGTAATAATCCTAGCTAACACTTGGGGCTTTCACACGCCCACGCTTCCGCTCAAGTGGGAGGGTATCCCCCAGAATCCCTCCGGGCGTGGTTCTGGGCTGCGGTTGGCCATGGGAGATTCACGCGAGACTTGCAGGGCGCACGTGACCGTGACCCAGCGGCTGGTGCGTGGGGCGCCGCGTGCTGCCGTCGCTCTTCCGCTTCGACGTTGTCTGAGTGGAGCAGCGCCTGGGCCGGGGGCTCCTCAGGCCCCTGCGAGATCTCCGAGTTCCTGTAAGGCACGTGTGCAGCCCCGAGGAGGGCACCCCCTTTTCCGGGTCAGCGGCAATGAGTGAGTTAAACGTGCTCGAGAGAGTCGTGGGTTCCAGTCTCCCTTGCTTTCCTCTGCTGTGGTCCAGCTGCCTGCTCTTCCCACCTGGCGCTTCAGGCCACCAGCCGATGCAGGGGCGGTATCCTCTGCAGTAGCCTTTACCAGCAACCCTCTGTGGCTGCTGATTAGATAACACTGTCCTATCCTTCAGTTTTCCCCATGCTCACCTTTACTTACCCATTTCTTCCCACGATCGTGTAGGCTTTAATCCCCGTAATAAAACCCTCTTCCACGTCAGTCATAATGGTTCTGGTTCCCTGATGGGACCCTCCGTGATACACTCTTAGATTCTTCTGGGCGTGTCTTGTGTATTTACGTATCTAATTTGTAACACAAGCCTGCTGAGTAGGTCCTATTTCTGCATTTTGGAGATGAGGAAATTGAGGCATAGAAAGGTTAACTAACTTGCTTAGCATCACAGAGCCACTAAGGCACAGAGCTGGGATTTGAATCTATTATTCTCCGTATCGCACAGTCTCTTCTGATTATTCTTCTAATTGCTGCTGTTGTTGGAGTTCAGTGGTCAGGAGAGAGCCAGGAGGACGGAATTTGCCCCTCAAGGGCAGTGAGACTTGCATGAAAAAGCCAAGCCTGAGTATACTGGTCTGGAGCATCAGAACAAATGTAAGCTCCAGACTTGGGCACTCGTCGGCAAGGAAAGACCGACAGGCAATCCGTCAAAATAAAATCCAGGGTCCCGGGACTGAATGGAGGCACAAGGTTGGTTAGGTTCTCAGGAATCCCACACAGGTTAGCAAGGAGGGATCCAGCCACAGGCATGGAGAAGCTGGTTAAAGGTGCTGCAGATTGGGAGTGGGAACTGAGTGGGAATTGAGCTCGCTGGTGCAATGATTAAGGCATGAGCAGATGGAGAGGAATGGGCGGTCAAATCAGCTTTTAATATCCACCTTCCTGATTCCCCTTGCCTTGCCACTGAGTGCAGGGTCTGGGACGGATTAAGCCCACAAGTAGATATATATGTTAAATGGATATATGTGATTTGTCTCACATCCCTTCCTTTGGGGGCCCATCTTCCTTAATTCTGTGTGGTTCACCTGGGACTCACCAGCCGCCTCATTGTACCCCCCAAGTCCAGAACGGAGCATGTCACCAGGCTTGTGCCACCACAGCTTTGTTTGCTAGAACTGTTGGGGACAGTTTAGGTTGGAGTTGGCGTCAGTGGCTCGTTCATGGATGAATAGATGATATCAGCAGGACTGATCAAAGCTTTTAAAATATATTTTTCTCTGTGACTTTAACCTATAAGTACAATACAAATTGAACTGACTTGTGTGGGCCAGCTTGCCCAGCCAAATGAAGGTATCTGTCTTGGAGAGAGGATGAGCTCGATCTGCAGAGAGAAGCAAAATGGAGAGAGAGGCCAAACCACACTATTTGAATTCCTGGATACAGTCAAACTTGAAGGTCTAGCTCTAGCCTTGTGCTGTCTAATATAGTAGCCACTACTTTGGGTGGCTCTTGTGCAGTTGAAATATGTCTAGTCCAAATTGAGATGTCCTGGAAATGTAAATACACAGTGGAGTTTGAACACTTAATGTGTGTTAAAAAAAAAAAAAAGAAAAGAAAAATGACTCATTGATAGTTTTAACATTCTGATTACATGCCGAAAGTAGAATTTTGGATGTATTGAGTTAATAAAGTATACTATTGAAGTTAGTTCCACTAGGATCTTTTAACTTGTTAAATATGTCCACTAAAAACTTTTTTTTAAAAAATTTATTAATTTGTTAGAGAGAGCGAGCGAGCACAGGCAGACAGAGTGGTAGGCAGAGGCAGAGGGAGAAGCAGGCTCCCTGCTGAGCAAGGAGCCCGATGTGGGACTCGATTCCAGGACGCTGGGATCATGACCTGAGCCGAAGGCAGCTGCTTAACCAACTGAGCCACCCAGGCGTCCCTGTCCACTAAAAACTTTTAAATATATCTGTGTCTCATGTTATATTGCTATTGGTTAGCGCTTTTCTAGACTCTTTGGGTACAGTGTCCAGTAACGTCCCTTTTTTATTTTTTATTTTTTATTAGATTTTATTTATTTATTTGACAGAGATCACAAGTAGGCAGAGAGGCAGGCAGAGAGAGAAGGCCGGGGTGGGGGATGGTATGGGGTGCATGGGAAGAAGGCTCCCTGCCCAGGACCCTGGGATCATGACCTGACCTGAGCCGAAGGCAGAGGCTTTAACCCACTGAGCCACCCAGGTGCCCGTGGTAACGTCCCTTTTAAAATGAGTCTCACACCTGTACCCCTGGGGATAAAAATACATTATATGTTTATTAAAAAATAATAATAATAAAAAAATTAAAAAAAATGAGTCTCATTTGAATTGCGTTTTTGTCACTTGCAAATGAGTTAGGACAGGCACATGGTAGATCCCAGCTCGTGGGGTGGAGTGTGGGTGTTGGGGTTTGGAGGGGTTGGGAAAACACAGGAGTACCAAGCAGAGTGTTACATAAATCATCAGGATGAACACCACAAGACATTAAGCTCTCCATGTTTGTGGCTTCTGTGACCTCCCAAATCCCATCCTTTCACTTCCTTTCTGAGCAGTGGGTGCAAATTTACAAATGTCAGCTAGGTATTTCTTTTTTGCCTCTTTGCATGTTTGTAACAAAATTGTTGGGTCCTTCTGGTCACCATATCACAGATTTGAAGTCAGTCTTAATCTCACCAACCTCCCCTACCTCTTGATTTTCAACCGAGTACAAGAGCTGGGATGAATTTTTATGGTCCTCTTTTGGATGTAAACCCATTTCATAAATATGAAAACTGATTAGTTAGGAAGCCTGTTGAGTCTTCTGGCTCTTGGCCTGTTATGGCTCGACCCAGATGACAGAAGCAAGCAGTTGCTGCACTCTGGCCCTGCCTTTCTCCAGGATAAAGCTGATGGCCACCTTTGACTTCTGGTTTTGTAATTGCTTGGGCTAGATGATCTGCTTGATTGACTGACACTTTGTGGTACCAACAATTGTTGGTTAGTAGGGCACCCAATAAAAAAGAATAGTCAAGAATTAGAGAAGTTATACTGATTTTGTTTCATTTGCTTATTTGTTTTCATTCAAGAAAAGGCATATGGCATTTGACTCATTAACTTATCAGACTCATACTAGAGAGCACATCTTATTCACGAAGTTAAGAATAATTAAAAAGTGTGTTTCAATATTAAAGGTGCAGGAAAGGAAAGGAGCAGAAAAGGGAATGATTAGGAATAAGAGACAATAACAGACCTAAAGAATGAGGCAAGGAGAGAATAAAAAAGGGTATTTTACAAATAAAAAGACAAGGAAAGTTAGAGTGAGAAACGTGGAGAAACATAGGGAAAGAGACCTTTATTTTTTTAAAGATTTTATTTATTTATTTGACAGACAGAGATCACAAGCAGGCAGAGAAGCAGGCAGAGAGAGAGGAGGAAGCAGGCTCCCTGCTGAGCAGAGAGCCCGATGCAGGGCTCAATCCCAGGACCCTGAGATCATGACCCGAGCCGAAGGCAGAGGCTTTAACCCACTGAGCCACCCAGGCGCCCTGGGAAAGAGACCTTTAAATGAGAAAAGTAATCACTATGGAATGAGAGTTCTGCAGAGTCTAATGCTATCTTCCCAAGAAGGATTCCTAGCAAGTCAAGACCAGGATGGGGCCTGTTTGGGGTAGTGACTACATGGGTCTTCTGAGGAGAATAGAGAAGAGGCATGAGGGAACTGTGGACAAGGCTAGGTGGGTGGGTGGTGTGGATGGTTTCAGGCATTCCATAATGCCTCAGACTGAGACTCAGGTGGGGCATCTCTGACTTCCTGTGGAAGGGGCTGTAACACACTGAGGATAGAGAGCCACAAACATAACAGTGTGTTAGAAGTGACAAGGCAAGTCTATCTTGTTTGGGACTGTGTTAATCATCGTGAGCTACTGTATCAAAATAGCACAGACTGGGTGTCTGAAACAACAGAAATTTATTTTCTCACACTTTTGAAGACCAGAGGTCCAAGATCAAAGTGCCAGCATGGTTGGTTTCTGCCAGGACATAGCTGCCTTCTTACTGTCCTCACATGGCAGAGGGAGAGAGACTTCTGATGTCACTTCCTCTTTTTATAGGGATACCAGTCTTAACAGGTTAGGATCTTGCTCTTATGACCTCATTCAACTGAAATTACCTCCTAGAAGCCCTGTTTCAAATACAGTCATACTGGGGTTAGGACTTCAGCATATAGATTTGGAGGGGACACAGTTCAGTTCATAACAAGGACCAAGTTGGAATGCTGGGACATTCATGGTGAGAAAACTCTCCCACCTAAGCAGTGTGGTAGGTGTGGGAAAGGGGAGTGAGGCACCAGGAGATAGAGGGTATTGGCAGTGTGACCAAGGAGGGTGAGGAGAAGTGGCCAGCGGGAGAAGCCCGGTCTGCATCTGTGCTGAGCGGTTCCTCTTGTCATCTGCCATCTGCCATGTAACAGAGATAGGAAGAATAGAACTCCAGCTGTGAGGGCATCAGAGATGAAGTTAGCTCTGTGACCGTAAAAATGAACTGATCGTGACCCACTCAAGAACTCTGTTAGGAAAAGAGAGGAGCTCTGGCAGAACTGGATTCTAGTGTTTTCACTGGCGGGCACTTTGTTTCATTTTTTAAATTGCCTGCACCTTTCTCAGGCTTGTGACACTTAGCAGATATAAAGGTGGTGCAGAGGGAGACAGCAGGTGATGTGGACGGGTGGACATGGAAGGATTGATTGAGAGGTATGGGAGAGAGAGCGAAAATTCCACACACAGGTGAGCTCTGGATATACTAATAAACCCATAGGTACTTTCTGTAGTGGAGAACCTTTATTATCTGGCCTTCTGGTTTATTACTGTTAAAGACCTTAATGCTAGGTAGTGTGTTTGAGTCACGGGTGTGGAGGGAAAGGTGACTCCTGGTTCCTGCCCCTGAGATGGACAGCTTTGAACCCAGGGCTGGGATCTGGTCACTCCCCATTGTCATGGAGCTGACAGAAAGCCAGCTGGAGTCCTCCTGCTGGGTCCTCAGACACAGACACACTTGGAGAAGTGTAGTCCCAAGTGTACCCAGCAACCAGCTTCTTAAGCCAGTGAAGAATGTAATGGAACAGAATCATAATCCACGTGTTCATACATCAGTTAGGGTTATTAGAAGAGAAGCAGGAGGTCGCTACGAGCTCATATGCAGAAGAGCTGGGCCTTTTTATGGTTAGTAAAGGAGAAAAACCAAAGGGGCTGAGGACTGATGAAAATCAAATTGGCGTTTAAGTTTAAATACCTTGAAGATCTTGGTTAGGCCATTTAGGAAGCCAGGCACACCTGGGCCAATTTCACAGCGCTCTGTATCTCCAGGCCAATACACGCGTCCTGGTGTACATAGCCACTTTATCAAGGCAAGGATAGGTGAAGAGGCAGCGGGAAATCTTTGGGGGGTGAGGGGGTGGTGGGCAGCACATCCATGGGCACCATACCCCATGCTGTGCCTGGCAAAGTAACTCATAGTATCTTCCCTCCCTCAGGTGCAGACTCACGAGCTAGAATGCAAGCCAAGCGCGTTTAGCAGCAGAATAACCAAAGTAGAACATATCTTCTGTGGAGGCTTTGTGTCTAGGAGACTGAAAACCACTGGAGAGCTAGGCTAGCAGGCAGAAGAGACCGGAGTTGAGAGATTTGTGTGATAAACAGTGGAGGGAATCACTGGTGCCTGGGGTGGAGGGAGGGGAGTGTATGTGTGTCAGAGGAAGGGTCCAGCCTGAGTGGCGGGTGTGACATAGAGAAAATAAGTAAATAAGACATTCCTGCCTCAATCAGTGAGCTCAGAAAAGAAAGCTGCAGCTCCCCTGTCCTGGGTCACCTAGTTCTCATATTCCCCAAATCCCATGTTTATCTTGTTCTTGTTCTTGTTGGGATAGAGTTGGAAGCCCAATGCTTTAGACAGAAGGGTGATTCTCTGCAGGGTTTATTTTAATTAATTATAGCCATCAGTGAGGTAACTGTCCCTAGGTTCAGAGATCCAAGGTTGAAATTACCCAGGATCACACTCCACATGCCACAACCTGTTAAAGCAGGGTGGGGGCAGCGCTGGGCTTCTGAATTGTGGCTGGTGCTTCTGAAGACAGTTGCTTTCTGGGACACTGGAGGCCACTTGGCTCTGCGTTTAGCTCCTGACCACAGCAACCTCAGAAATCCAGCTGACCTTTTGTTGCTTTGGTATCGTGGAAACAGTGTATCTGATGCCTTCTCACAAAACTAAACTGTTCCAGGATTTCGCTAAGTTCAAATCCTTTTTTACTTTAAGGCAGGGATTGGCACACTTTTTCTGTACAGGGCAAGATAGTAAATATTTCAGGCTTTGCGGGTCAGTTTTCATTGCAGCCACTCAACTGTGCCATCGTAGCATAAAAGCAGCCACAAACAATATGTAGACGAATGAGCATGGCTATATTTTAATAAAGCTCTATTTACAAAAACGGGGGGCTGGCTGTGGGCTGGATTAGGTCCACAGACCATAGTTTGCTGCCCCTCATATAAAATTTGTTTTATAGGGACACTTGGGTGGCTCAGTTGGTTAAGTGTCTGCTTTTGGCTCGGGTCATGATCCGGGGTCGTGGGATCGAGCCCCGCATCAGGCTCTCTGCTCAGTGGGGAGCCTGTTTCCCCCTCTCTCTCTGCCTACTGCTCTGCCTACTTGTGATCTCTCTCTCTCTTTCTCTCTCTGTCAAATAAATACATAAAATCTTAAAAAAGTGTATAATATGTCAAGTTGAACCAACACTTGGTCCCAGCCCACTTAAAAAAATATCTTTTAACAGTCTTCTCCCATCTGAAACTCTTGCCACCACCAGAACAATCTGTATAGTTATTAGGAGTGATAGGAGGGGCTTAAAAATTCATGGTATTTGTTTTGGTGCCTTTCCTTGGGATCTTGGCCCTTGATAAGATCAGATATGTGTCCCTGATCAGTCAGCATTTGAAAACCCTTTTGGGGGATGTGTTTCTGAGCAAAGTGTTTTTTTTTAAGATTTTATTGAACAGACTTTTTAAAAAAAATTTTTTTTAATTTGAGTATAGTTGACATACAGTGTTACATTAGCTTCAGGTGTGCAACATAGTGATTCCACTTCTCTCTATGTTATGCTGTCTGTCACCATGCAAGGCTATTACAGTATCATCAACTATATTCCCTGTGCTGTACATTTCATCCCTTTGACTTACTCATTCCGTAACTGGAAGCCTATAACTTTCACACCCCTTCATCCATTTTGCTCATTCCCCCACCCCTCTGTCAGTTATCAGTTTGTTCTCTGTATTTATGGGTCTGATTCTTCTTTTTGTTGGATTGCTTATACTGAACAGAGTTATAAGTATCCTCTGCACTGTCCTGTATCAATAGACAAATCAAATACTAAGATTGTATCACCACTACCTAGCAAATTTGGAGATAATGGAACTATCCAACACTTTAACAGTACCCTAATTATAAAAGGAGCCTCTAAAATGTTTTCAGGTAAAAATAGGGTTCAGGATATCACTAACTAAAGTTAAATAAATGTAGGTGGGATAATTGCAAATGCAATTTTACTAGAAGTTGTCATTTTACCTACCTGCTAGCTAAGATGAAGAAAAATGTTTTCCTATAGCCTCACCAAAGGGTACATGATTAGACTCATGGATTTTGCTGGCAAATAAGTGCAAAATAGTATATAAGTATTGTTTTAATTTGTGTTTCTCCTATTAGGAGTGAGAGAAACATCCTTTCATATGATTATGAAATATTTCTTATCTGTTAATTTATTGATCGGTAGTTGTTGCTCTTTATTTTTGGGGGGTTATTGATCTTTTGTGCATTTTTTTTTTAAAGAGCCTTTATGTGCTTATGGAGACTAGACATTTTTTGGTTATAAGTTGCATTTTCCAAGTGTGTTCATTTGTATTTTAGTTTTTATTATTTTTTTAAATGTAAATTTTCTTTTCTTTTTTCTTTGTATTTTATGTAGTCAAATAAGGTGTCTTTCTTGCTTCTGAAACTTATGTAGGAAGATTTTCTGTCTTTCTAACTTAAAAAGAGTATGCCTATTTGTCTTATAGATTTCATTTTTTATATTTAAATCTCTAATCAGTTTGGAAATTATCTTGGTGAGTAGTCCAAGAAGGATTCAATTTTGTTTTGTTTTCCAAAATGTAATCTAGTTATCTTAGCATTGTTTATTAAAAAATCATTTTTTCCTGTGATTTGAGAAACTGCTTTTTTCATATATCAAATTATCATATGCACTTGGCTATATTTCTTGAGCTTATATTCTGTTTACTCATGTGTTGGTATTATACCATTTTAATTTTAAAGGATTATAACATGGGGGCGCCTGGGTGGCTCAGTGTTTTAAGCCTCTGCCTTCGGCTCAGGTGATGATCTCAGGGTCCTGGGATCGAGCCCCGCGTTGGGCTCTCTGCTCGGCAGGGAGCCTGCTTCCCCCTCTCTCTGCCTGCTTCTCTGCCTACTTGTGATCTCTCTCTCTGTGGAATAAATAAATAAAATCTTTAAAAAAAAATAAAGGATTATAACATGTTTTAATATATGATAGCCTCTCCCCCCTTTGCTCTTCTTTTATGAAGATTTTTCTGGCTGTTTTTTCTTCCAAATTGACTTTAAAATTAAGATGTCTGCCTCTAGAAAATGATTCTATTGACATTTTTATTAGGGTTACATTAAATTTATGAATCAACTCAGAATTAAGATTTTTATGATACTGTGTTGTCTTATTTAAGTATGTGCTTTATCTTTCCATTTGTTCATATGTACTTTAGTATCTTTCATGAATGTTTATAATTTTGATCATTTTCCTTCAGTTCAAAGAATTTTCTTAACAAATGTTTGTTGGGCAGGTCTACTGTGATGAGCTATCTTAGTTATTTGTCTGAAAATGTCTTTATTTTTTCTTAGTGTATGAAGAATACACTATGTAGAATTCTAGATTAACAATGTTTATTTTTACATTCAGCATTTTATTTTATTTTTTTAAAAGATGTTATTTATTTATTTGACAGAGACCACAAGTAGGCAGAGAGGCAGGCAGAGAAAGAGGGGGAAGCAGAGAGCCCGACACAGGGCTCCACCCCAGGACCCTGGGATCATGACCTGAGCTGAAGGCAAAGGCTTAACCTACTGAGCCACCCAGGCGCCCCTACATTCAGCATTTTAAATATGTCATTTCATCAGCTTCTGGCTTGCATTGTTTCTAAGGAAAAGTCAGTGATAATTCTTGGCATTTTGGGGTCTTTTTTATGGTTGCATTTCTTTTCATCTTCTTTGATTTTTAGAAATTCGAGTATGATGAACTTATATGTTTTTTTCTTTGGTTTATTTGGATTATGGTGTGTTGAACTTCTCCGATCTGTGGGTTGATATTTTTCATTAACTTGGGTAAGTTTTCAGCCATTTTTTCTTCAAATATTTTTTGTTTGTTTTTACTGAAACTTGTCTCTCCTCTACCAACTAGAAATCCAGTCACATCTTTATTAGACTGTTTGCTATTACCATATAGTCACTGAGATTCTGTTAATTTTCTAGCCCTCTCACCCACACTCTCTGTCCTTCAGTCTGGACAGTGTTCATTGTCCTGTCTTCATATTCACTGACTTTTTTTTCTTCATCATCTAGTCTGCTGTTATGTTCATCTAGAATATTTTTCATTTTAGTTCAGTTATCAGTTTTAAGTTACATAATTTCTATTTGGTTCTTTTATATAGGGTCCACTTGTATCTTCATCCATTATATCTATCTTTTTTTAATCCCTAAACATACTTACACTAGCTATTTAAAGTAGTTTTTTATTAATTATAACATCTCTGCCATCTCTGGATCTGTTACTTTTGACTTTTTTTTTTGGATTATGGATCACATTCTCTTCTTGTATCTGGTAATTTTTGATAATGTGTGAGACATTTAAGATGCTGCATTAAAAACAAAACAAAAACAAACAAACAAAAACACCTGTATTTTGTTGTCTTTTTCTTAAGGGTGTTGGGTTTTGTTCTGTCAGGCAATTAATTTAATGGAGGATCAGTTTGATGGTTTCAAGGCATATTTTTAAGCTGTGTTAGGGTAGATGTATAGTAGGCTTTACTACATAGCTAGAATTAGGCAACTCATTTTTGAATTTTCTGAGGTCTCAGTTGAATTCTTGAAGTGTGCAGTGAGGTTTTTTCACATTGCCTGGTTGGAACACCCACATATCTGTGTGCACTTATGACCTCTGCAATTTCCACTCAATGCATAAATCTTCGTCGTCTTCTTTTTTTTTTTTTTTTTAAAGATTTATTTACTTATTTGAGAGGGAGAGAGCAAGAGTGAGTAAGATCATGTGCACAAGCGGAGGATGGGCAGAGGGTGAGGGAGAATCTCAAGCAGACTCTCTGCTGAGCATGGAGCCCAATACACAGCTTGATCTCATGACCCTTTGATTATGACCCAAGCCAGAACCAAGAGTCAGCCTCAACTGACTGAGCCATGCATGCTGCCCTCAAAGCATAGATCTTAACACCGGTAGTGGTTATCTGTTATTCCTCATCTCCTCACTCTGTGCATGTGCAACTTAGTCTTTGTTGAAAATGCTAAGATCCTTTTGCAAATTTCTTGCTCTACCTTTGCGCGAAGCTTCCTTCTTCTTAGTACAAGGCTTCACAAATCCATCTCCTTTGAGGCCCTGATTTCTAATCTCTGTATCTGTAGGTAATAAACCCATTATGCTCTGCATGAACTTATCTCCCTGAATTATGGCCCAGAAATTGCTTTCATACAGAAAGCCAGGGAGATCATAGGGTTTATTGTCTAACATCTGAAAACATTCGCCTCATAGATTTATCCAATTTTACCATTGATTACTATGAGAATATTGGTTTGGTATGAATTACTGTCATGGTCAGAAGCAAAAGTATGGTTTGTATGTTTTGTTTTGTTTTGCTTTGTATTTCTTGTCCTTGTTACTTGGCATGATGTTCAGGAGGAAATTTTATAGATTAAATAAACAACAAACCTATTCTGCTTCCATTATCTTGTAGGATTCTGAAATTTTCATCCATGGAGTTGATTATAAATATGTCCTTATCTCTATAGCAACTCTCTAAATCATTTTAGCTACCACATTTTGCCTTTGAGTTTTGGCAGTCTGTCACATTTGCCTCTGAGCTTGTCACTATGGTGATCCTTAACTCTTGGGGGACACTCTCCTGGCCTGAGCTCCCTTTGTATGTTTAGGTCCTAACCTTAAATCTCATGCCACAGCTGTGCCCTTGCCTAGTCCTTGTGTTTGGGTCTACTGTCAGCTGAAGCAGGATTCAGTTCTTTATAGAATAGGATGAGAGAAATAAGTGTCACCAGTCTCTGGAGTCACTGTAGAGTACAAAGACACTCCAGTTCATGTGGGCATGGCCTGAGAATTCAAGCCAGCAGCCCCTGGAGTTGTTTGCTACTGACAGCACACCCTTTGCTGCAAACCTCAGAGGGATTAATAGTGACTTTCCTCTAAACCGTATACCCTTTGTGGCTATGAGGCTGTCACTTCCCTGGAATTATAGATTCATACAGTGCAGCTGCTTAATTCCCATAGAGAACCAACATGGTTTCTTACTGTCATGCTGAGATGCTCTTTCCAAAGGTTTTTCAGAAAGGCAGGATCCCCATTCCCAGCCTTTCCTTCTCCTCTACCAGGCAGCATGTTGGTGGTGGGGGGAACCCCAACTGTCCTAGCAAAGGTGGGAAGATATGCTCACTCCTTTTATTGCTTTATTCTGGGCTGAAACTGTGGGCTTATATGATACCCAGTCACATTTTATTTTATCTTCTTTGACTTACAAAAGGTTTAGCTTCTCCCATTTTATTTATAGAAACCCACATATCAAAGGAGAGAATTAAGGAGATTTTTATGTAATATGGCTCTTAGTAAGAATCTGCAGATGGACGTGCTTTTCTCCCTCATTGTGCACCTGGTAAGAGCACATAGAGACCCTGCCACACCTTTTTGACAAATAATGATTACAGTCTATTAGTCTATTAGTTCTATTAGTTCTGTCTTGTGAGGTGGAAAATCCTTCAGTGTTGGTGCCAGGAAATCTAGGCCTCACGTAAGATATTTTCTGGAGATGTCCAGAACATCATTTAATATGAATGTGTTGTGACTTGATTCAGCGCTTTTTTACAAAAAATTCTCAGGAAATTTACTTCACTGACCATGGATGTTGCTTTCTTTATTTCTTCTCTTTCAGCATTCTAGGAGTTAAGGAGAGTTCTTGTCAAAGTATGAGTTAATCAGAAATTTAATTTGGAAACAACACACAGTAAATATTAATTTCACATGGAAGCTAAAATACCTTGTGTTGCCAGCTCTGATGTTCTTTACCTCATCTTTGCGGCTGAAGTCTTGAGGCGTATTTCCTGGGCCTCAGTGAGGGGCATCATCCAAGTGCTTGTGGAACCCCTTCTTTCCCCCACGTCTACTGCCAAAAGCACATCTTTAGCTGTTGTTTGGATGCCTGGGTAGTACAGAAGCCTACTGCATACATCACATGGCCTTCTGCAAGGGACTTAGAAGAGAAAGCAACTGTGGTTCCTTTTCTCTGTGTGACACTCTCTTTGATTCTCCTTGTCTTCCTCAGGCTATTTTCTTCCACTCTCCTACTACAGTGTTTCCTTTACTGGCTAGCGTGCTCCTGCTGGGCTTTAGCTGAGAGGCTTTTCCCAGTCAATTATTCAGCCTCTGCCCCTCTCTATGGTGCACTCCAATATTGCAGCCACATTGCATTATTAAACATTTTCATGATAAACAATTCAGAGCAGCATTCAAAATTAAAAACATTCATCCTGAAGCAAATAGGAACTCTACTTTATTGCAGTGTGCTTTAACAATAATCTGATATTTTTCAGAAGTAGGCTATCTAAATTACAATCTGAGTCACTGGGTGGTAGAGATCTTTTCAGGGTCCCAAGGCCCAGTGACCCTCTCTGAATTTGCCCTTGGTTCTCAGCAATGTGGTTTACTCTGTAGCTGTGAGCTTTTCTCACAAGAGCTGATTTTCTATTAGAAAGTTTCCACCTACTCTTTCTTACCACACCTCTGAGAATGAGGAGCCAGCTTGCTTCCTCCATCATCCATTAGTTCTTGGTGAACCACATTGGACTATTGTATTAATTAAGGTGTGCAATTTGAATAATGCATAAAGCTCAACATCCTGTTAATGAACAGACCTTTAAAATTCTCACCATTTCTGAAAGAATTTTCTTTATTAACCCTTGAGGAGCTCTCTAGGGTAATCTCAAATTCTTTCTTGCATGCTTCTTACGTATGCAACATTACATTTAAAGAATGGCACAAATCTACCTTCAAAGAGGCAGGACTGGAAAGATGGTGGCTGCACTGCTTCCTGTGTCCTCTTGGACTTCACAGTTCCTATCTTAGTACCTCAGTTTCTCAGGTACATAATGAAGATTTATCATGGCATCCAGAATTTAAAGTAATTGTAAAAATACAGTGAATTAACAGATATAAAGGACTTAGAATAGTGCCTGAGACATCATTCAATAAATGTTTTAATGATTTATTTGTTTTAGAGGGAGAGAAGGAGCGAGCAGGGGGAGGGGCAGAGGGAGAGAGAGAATCTCAAGCTGACTTCTTGCTGTTGCATGGAGCCTGACCCAGGGCTCCATCTCATGACCCTGAGATCATGACCTGAGCTGAAATCAAGAGTTGGTTATTCACTGCAATATGTGCCCTCCTTAATACCCATTACTGGGCTAACCCCTCCCCTCACCCCCCTTCCCTCTAAAACCCTCAGTTTGTTTCCTGGAGTCCTGGGTGTTATATGCAAACAATGAATCATGGAACACAGCATCAAAAACTAGTGAAGTACTGTATGGTGACTAACATAACATAATAAAAAAAAATTAATGAAAAGAAAAAAAATACCATTTTGCGCACACACACACACACACACACACACACACACACACAAAAGACACTCAATGGACTGAGCCCCCCAGGTGCCCTTACAATTACTATCATTTGAAAAGACTCATTATAAAGCTCTTATTTTAAAATGTGTATCAGATCAACATCGTATTTGACACTCTTCTGTCTCCCTAGTGCCTCAGTACCACCAATTGGATTTGTGGTTTAGGTCTTTCTGGACAGAAGCAGAATGAACTCATGGCTGCAGCTGGGCTTTACCATCTTTCAGCGGACCGTGGAGATAGTGCATTCCTGCCCTGACTTGTTGAGTGTCACTGTTCTTTCAGTTGTCTCTGCCATCAGTTGAGATGACCTCTAACTTTACCTTTGCTCCTCCTTCTCTTGCTCTCTCCCTGGCCACTGGTGAGGATTACACAGGCTGGGATTGGAGAATGCTATAGACCAGGAACCCCTGTTGGGCTGAGTCCATCTCCTCAGCATCTGTTCCCTGCGGCTGGGTCAAGTGTGCTCCTGACCTCTTTTCTGTCACATCTTATTTTGAGTAATGGTCCATTCAGATGGGATCCTACTCTCACCATTAAAAAGTGGTCTCTTCTCAAGGCCAAAAATCTCAGTTTCAGAAGGAAACGTGGGAAAACCGGTGGTGATGGCAGTGTGTGTTGTTAGCAGCATTTACTGTTTACCAGGCTGAATGTGTCTGTTCTTCGAAATCCAGACGTTGAAACCTAGTTGGAGGTAGGACCTTTGGGAAGTGATTAGGTCCTTTGTGAAGGTACATATGAGGTATAAGTGCCCTTGTGGAAGAGACCCCAGAGAGCTTCTTTGCCCCTTCTATTGCATGAGGTGACCATGAGAAGATGGCTCTCTGTGAACCAGGAAGTGGCTCTTCACCAGACACTAAATTTGTCGGCACCTTCATCGTAGACTTCCCAGACTGTAGAACTGTGATGAATAAATTTCTATTATTTTAAGTCACCCAGTCTATGGTATTTTGTCATAGCAGCCTGAATAGACTAAAATACAAGATGACTGGAAATGTGCCCTTGCACTAGGGTGACCCTGTTACCAGTTCATCCAGCTTAGTCTCAGTTTCTGTGTGTGATACTAGAAATTATTATTTGTATTGGGGTATAATTGACATGTAACATTAATTAGGTTTAGGTATGCAACGTAATGATTTGATCTGTGTGTTTAAGTCTTTTTAACATTCCTCAGCACACATACTTACAAATTCTCTTTCTTATAATGAGAACTTTTAAGATCTCTTTTGGCAACTTTGAAATACAAAAAATTATTTTTAAACTAGAATCACGGGGCACCTGGGTGGCTCAGTGGGTTAAAGCCTCTGCCTTCAGCTCAGGTCATGATCCCAGGGTCCTGGGATCGAGCCCCGCATCGGGCCCTTTGCTCGGCAGGGAGCCTGCTTCCTCCTCTCTCTCTGCCTGCCTCTCTGCCTACGTGTGGTCTCTGTCTGTCAAATAAATAAATAAAATCTTTAAAAAAAAAAAAAAACCTGGACTCACCATGCTGTATATTACATTTCCAAGAACTGACTTATAGAATAAGTCAGTTTATAGAATAAGCAAGTTTGTACCTTTTTTTTTTTTTTAAAGATTTTATTTATTTATTTGACAGACAGAGATCACAAGTAGGCAGAGAGGCAGACAGAGAGAGAGGAAAGAAAGTAGGCTCTCTGCTGGGCCGAGAGCCCGATGTGGGGCTCGATCCCAGGACCCTGGAATCATGACCTGAGCCTAAGGCAGAGGCTTTAACCCACTGAGCTACCTAGGTACCCCAAGTTTGTACCTTTTGATCACTTTCATGCACTACCCCCTACTAATCTATTCTCTGTATTTAAGGGGATTTTTTTTTTTTTTTTAGATTCCATGTGTAAGTGACATCACACAATATTTTTCTTTCTCTGACTTATTTCACGTAACATAATGCCTTCAAGTCCATCCATGTTGTTGCAAATGGCAGAATTTCCTTCTTTTTTATGGCTGAATAATGTTCTGTTGTATATATTTACCATTATGCCTCTATCTATCTATCTGTCAGTGAAAAGGTTATTTCTGTGTCTCAGATATTGTAAATACTGCTGCAGTGAACATGGGGCTGCATTTATCTTTTCAAGTTAAGGTTTGATTTTTTGAGATAAATACGCAGAAGTGGAATTGCTGGATTGCATGGTAGTTCTATTTTTAAATTTTTGAGTAGCTTCCATACTGTTTTCCACAGTGGCTGTACCAGTTTATATTCCTACCAACACTGCACAAGGGTTCTCTTGTCTCCATATCCTTGCCAACACTCATTTCTTGTTGTTTTGATAATAGCCATTCTGACAGTTGTGAGGTGATATGTCATTTGGTTTTGATATTTATTTCCCTGATCATTAGTGATGTTAATCACCTTTCACATACCTGTTGGTCATCTCTTTGTCCTCTTTGGAAAAATGTTCAGCTTCTCTGACTATTTTTTAATCAGGTCATTTCATTCTTTTTCACTATTGAGTTGTAGGAGCTCTTTATATGTTTTTGAGTATTAATCTCTTATCTGATATATGATTTGCAAATATTTTCTCCCACTCCAGAGGCTGTCTTTGCGTTTTATTAATGGTTTCCTTTGCTGTGCAAAAGCTTTTTGGTTTAATGTACTTGCCATTTACTTACTTTTGCTTTTGTTGCCTTTGCTCTTGGTGTCAAATCCAAAAAATCATCACCAAGACCAATGTCAAGATGCCTACTACCTGTGTTTTCTTTCAGGAGTTTTATGGTTTCAGATCTTACAGTCTCTAGAAATTATTATTAGTGTCTCTCCTTCACTCCTGGAAGTAAATTATAGGACAGTAAATTATAAGGCCACTCTACCTTGAACTGTTGTCTTAATATCACTGTCCAAATTGTTTTATGACAGAAATTAACTACTGTCAATTTTCCATAGATCTCCAACTCTGCATTGCAGCCTAGTTTTTTTTTTTAATGATTCTATTATAAAACTTCCAGGAGAGTTATGTTGATAATTGTTTTTAAAAGCCTAAGATAAGCTTATTTGTGGTAAAAAGTATGATGAAAATAGGACATCAATCTCCACTGCAGTAGAATAGAAAAATCTCTTCTCAGGTGACCCCTCCTGAAGCCTTTCTTGATTGCCCAGGACAGGAGAAGAAATCTTTTGTGATTACATAAGACTTCCTGTAGTAATATCTCTTTTAGGATTTACCATATTATATTCAAATTAACTTTGGAATGTGACTGTAATCTTTGAAGGCAGGGACTATTTTGCAATGATTTATGCTTTCCCAGGGCCTCACACAGTGCCTGGAACTAGCAGATGCTGAAAAAAATGTTTGTTGTGCTCAATTGAACTGTTGGCTATTTTTACCACCTCTTTTATTGATTGAATTTGGCCACCACATTATAAAACAAATTAATCTGATGTTTTATTGATCATGCAGGCCACCTCTCCAGCCTGTGATTTCAGTTTTCCATGCCTGAAATATTCTCTTGCTTCCACCTCACGTGGAGGCAAGTGAATCTCTTTCCCTTCTCCCTCTTCTCAGTGAGTCTGATGACACCCCATGTCATAAGACACCCAAAATAAAGATTTTAAGGCAGAGGCAACACTTACCTTAGCCAAGAATTTCTTAGGAAAACCCTATTAGAGACCATAGCCAACCCCAGAGAGACATCGCTACAAGGCCCGCAAGTGAAGCTGGTGACCGAGGCAAGGCAGATGTTACTAGGTTGTTCTGGCCAAAGTCATGTCTGGAGTCTGAAATAGGAGCTGATTTTGACCAAAGAGATCAAATAAAGAGAAGCCAATTAGAACTTAGAATAATTTTCATTCCTTGCCTGTAATTCTGATAAAACATTTGAAAGTAGTGGCTCACATATGGTGTTTACACTCTGTGGATTTGAATGACCTGAGCTATTCTTATCTTGCTTTACAATGAATAATTGAGATTTGAGCAGTACAGGATGAAAAGAAGTGTTTCAAAATCCAAAGTGACTAGAGTAATTTCTGCCTTTCAAGTGGGGTAGGGGGACATATTTCATATCAGAAGAAAATTGTACATCTGTACTACTTCCTTCTACTCATGGAGGCCTGAAGCAGAGAAGGAAAGAAAAGCATGAAACTTCAAAGTCTCTGTAAGATTTTTGGGGGTGCCGGTGGTGGAGATAACCCATAGTTTTGTCAAAGGACATTAATGAATTTTTTAAAATATATGCAAATGTGAGCACAGAGCTAGATTGGATTAATTATTCCAATTAAATAATAAATTAATAAATCAAATTAAATTAATTAATAGAATTAAATTAGTCTGCATAATAAAATGAGGGGAATTGAGATGTGAAATTCGAGGGGAAGAGGTAGTCAAGCAACACGTCAAGGTGGTGTGAAGACAAGTATGGGATGACTAATAATCAAATATATGCTATAGGCATTGCTTCCATGCTCCAGAATGCCCCAAATCACAGTTGTCCCAAATCTGTAATAAAGTCTGTTACATTCACCATGCTTTTGGTGGAGCAATTCTAAATTGTGTAAACAGAGCTTCTAGAACTTTAATATACATGCAGGTCACTGGGGATCTTGTTCAACTTGCAGATTTTGATCCAGTAGCTGATCTAAGATTCTGCCTTACTAAAAAGTATCCAGATCTTACCAATACCTCTGGTTTCAAGACAACTGTTGGGGAGAGAGGCAAGGAAACCATAGGCAAGAGATGAAGGTCAACTGTCACATTCAGTGGATTGAGGAATTTAGACTCACAAAAACCTTGAGAATGTAAATCCTAGAGACCTCGGATGTCTTAGGACAGAGTATTAGACTGCCCACCAAACACTGGAAAAAAGGATGGAGTCAGTTTTATTAAATCTCAAATGGCAAGGAGAGAGGAGCTAACACTGGAGTTACAGACACTTGAATTATTTTTGAGGTTTTTGGGTTTTAGACTTAAAACTTTCATGATTTGCTTTTCATGGTCGCTTTTCCTTTTTTTTTTTTTTTTTTTAAATTATCCATTGTTTCTTCTCCTAATCTGCATTTTGCTCACATCCAGTGCTTGGTCTCAACTGGAATCCCGGGAAGAAAAGTCAAGCTTGCCCTGAAAGTGTCACCCCTAATTAATATCCTAGAAGGCCACCTTTCATTAGTATTCAGACCTGGTTTCAGCCCAGATCATTAAAGGACTCTTTTCTCTGAGGATGATAATTAGGTGTGACGCTGATGTTCCCTGCCGGTCTGGGGACACGAAGAACTCGATCATTGTGGTGGGCTCATCAGAGGCTTAGATGGCATGGCTGGAAGCTGTTCCAACACCAAAACCTCTGCTGACACTGTAAGCAGAGTTTCAGCCATCACCAGACCCAATGTTGCTGCCCAGCCTCATGGGAGGTTCATGTAATCACTCATGGATGAGAGCAACAATGCTGCTATTCACTCACGGAGTGTCTGATGTCAGTAAGCCCTATGCAGTGTTCTTACCCCTTTGCTGGAGTTACTCACCGGTAGGTTAAATGACCAAAACAAGATTTCCTCCTCTGAAATGAGTTTTAATTTAGGATACTCCCCATTCTGTCTTGGTTAGTATGAATTCTGAAATAGTAAATCACATGTTTCCCAAATCTCATTTTTTCTCAGCCTTTTACTTGTTGGCCATTCTCCAGTCTCGTCTTTCATAACTTTGTGTATATCAAAGCTATACATGCATTTATTTCCTCAACTTCCCAGTGGAAATTTTCTTTCCACTTTCCCTGGTTATGTTTACAGGGCAGTATGTTCCACAACATGAAGCAAGCATTTCCCTCTCTCTCCCTTCCAATTCTCAGAGCTCTGGCTAAGTCTGACAGGTTGGGGTGTGGACAGAAGTTCTTCTTGTTTGACAAGTGAGTGATTAAGGTGGGATGTGGAGACTCATGCCGTGTGTAAGAACCAGGCCAAAAGGCAGGTAAGGAGCCATGCCAGCAAACCAGACCAAGGACCACAGTTTCCTGGAGAGTGAAGCAGGGCAGGTGGTCTACCTTCCAGGAAAAGGGATAGGACTTGTAGTTCTATAGAGCTGAGAAGTGGAGAAGAGCTGCTAAGTCAGGCTGCTTACTGAAGCCATCATCAGTCCCTGATCCTTATAGACCTTCTTGCTGAGGTCATACCCGTTCCCCAGGTGGCTACTTCTGGACCTGCGGGTGGAAGTGAGTGAAGTAACTTGCTAGAGTGGAAGATGGAGTTGGTTCAGAGAGCACAGAAAAAGTCACTTTCTGATACAGACACTATGGATTATAGGATGTCTCCAAAATTATAGGATGACCCAGGAGGAGAACTGCTGTTTGAGAGAGACAGCGCCAAACATATTTCGAGATAGACCTTAGAAACATTTGTCTGGAGCTGGTATGAACTTCACTCCTGGCACAAAGACTAGCAGCCGCCACACGGTAGATATTGCTCGGGTTTGTTGCACTGAGCTGCGCTAAGCGTGAGCGGGCTGGGCTTTGTCCAAGTGGAGAACTTGGATGTATGAATCGGGTGTCAGGGAAAATATACGATTTTAAAACAGCAGAGATATTGAGAAAATTGAACACAGCAATAAAAGGAAGGCCACAATTTGGGAGAAGGGCTGTCACAAAAAGGACACAGTGTGAGAAATCCAGAGGTAGGACATCTCAAGAGTAGATTAATTCAGTCACCCACTAATGTCTTCAGTTGGCCAGCAGCTTTCATTCTTTCTGATCTCCATCCTCACCTGGGATGCTTTTGCCTCAGGCCTGCCCTTCCATGGTGATGAGATGGCTGTTGCTGTCTCATAGTCGTTCACAGACACAACAACAGGGTTATGAGAAGTGTCTCTTTCAGGTTCTCCTCCTTCATAGAGAGGACTCAGTAAACCTCTTCTCATAACTCTTTGGCAAGAACTAGGTTCCTGTTTATTCCTCAATCACTGACAAGCAGAATGGGATTTCCTTGACGAGGATATATTGTGCTGAGCACAATGTGCTCCTTGAGGCTGGGGGCCTGGCGGTGGAGCTGGACTCTCTTGAAACTAGTGAGAGGTTGGTGGATAGGCAAGGGAGTTTGGGTAGGCTACGCTGAATGTCTGTTGGAATAGAGAGTTAGGCTGTTGGAGGGGCTCTTGGAATCAGTCCTGGTGAAGGCCAGAATTTAGCATCTCGTGTGCACTTCTGAGAGAACACATGCTGCTCTCTGAGTCACTGAACTGGGGTTGTGCTGAATGAAGACCGTGCATGCAGGAAGGGTAGTGAAGGGTTGGAAGGGAAGAGGCTGCATCCCCAAGTCAGGATCTTTAGGAACCCACCTGTTCCCTTCGATGTTGTAGGTGCACACTGGGGAACTTTCTTTTAGAGGTTTGGCCTTAGCCTGGTTCACTGTAGCTCTGCTGATGATTCACAAGAGAAGTTTCTCTTGGTCTTCTGACTCTTCTGTACTAGCAGTGTGGATGTTCATTCCCCACATCACTTTCTCCTTACTAACTAGATGTCTCCCCTCAGCTCTCTCTGCCTTCCCAGCCCCTGTGTTCCTTACTTCAAGCCCAGGCTCATGTACTTTCCAAGGTCAGCTTTGAGCCAGTGGGGAAATGCATTTCTGTCTGAAACTTCCAGACAGCCTTGTGGGGAAGTTGGGAACAGGACACTTCTTTTATGGTACCCCTAGTCTTACTAGATAACTGTTCTTTCCAGTCTTCCTCCTCCTTTGTGCTCATTCTTCTGGATGTATTTCAAGTTCAAAGAGGACAAATGGTATTTTCTTCCTAACTGACTTTTAATCATGTTTTCCTCTTGCTGTTGAGGTGGTTGCAAACATAACTGTAGTTTTAGATTTGGTTGAGTGCTTCATTCCTATTTCATTTTCCTAGTAACACTTAGCTATAAATTCTTTGGCCAAATTCAACTGGAAAATGAAATTATCCTTATTTCATTCTCAATTTCTTTATGTGAGGAAGGCACAAAAGGTACTTTTTATGTTCTGTCTCTTGAGATTTAAATGCCAGTCTAACCCCTTGTACCCTTGACACATTGTCCCAAGATGGTTTGACAATGGAGACATTTTGGATGCCATAGGATATTTCATAACTCTAAATATTTTATAACAAATTAAATGTTAATTATATGCTGGTCAGGGAAGAAAATTGCTGAAGTATTTAATTAACATTTAATTTATTAGTCATCAAATATTTAAGTAGCTCCTATCTCATTGACTTTTCCTCCTCATTAGTTGTTAAGTTAGTAACATGTTATCATTGTTAGTTGCTATAGCTTCTACTCCTGCAAGTATATGTGGCCTCTCTACATTTCTTTATTTTATTTTTTTTTTTTAAAGATTTTATTTATTTATTTGAAAGACAGAGATCACAAGTAGGCAGAAAGGCAGGCAGAGAGAGAGAGAGAGAGGAGGAAGCAGGCTCCCTGCTGAGCAGAGAGCCTGATGCGGGGCTCGATCCCAGGATCCTGGGATCATGACCCGAGCCTAAGGCACAGGCTTTAACCCACTGAGCCACCCAGGCGCCCCTCTACATTTCTTTAAAAAGATCTTTGCATACCATACGATGTAGACCCCAATATGGAGAGACCTGTTCCTAATTCCTTTCTCTCCCAAGGTTGATTGCTACTTAGACATATTTTCTCATGGAAAACTGACATTTGAATGGTAATTTACGATTTGAAAAATGCTTTCATTTCCATGATGTCAGTTGGTCTTTTCACTAGCAACACTTCAGAAATTTGTAGGGTGGGTAGAATCACTGCTATTTGTAGGAGTTGGAATCTCTGTGGAGTTGGGTAACCTTCCAGTGTCACAGAGTGGTGGAGGGGGCATTGGACCCCAGAGTTTATTTAGCCTCTATCATCGTCAGTGTCAGGTGGTATTTCAGCCTCAGAAAAGTCCTGACCGCTCCTTCAGTAAGCCACTTTAATGTTTGTAATTTATTATAAGTGGAAACTGTGACCTGTAAATGATTTCCTTGAATATGTTTTTATTTAAACCAAATATAGGACTAATTTTTTTGCAAATGTATCATGAACATAAGCCAAAGATGTATATTTTCTATTTGGGACCATGTTGTTCTCCATATATTTAAAACATTTGTTATTTGTATTATTCAGTCGATTGCTTGTATTAGTTCCTCTAGGTCTTTGCTTATTTTTTGTTTACGAGGTCTACCCATTTTTGAAAGAAGTATATTGAATCTTCCTCATGTATTTGTTAAGTTTATTTATTTATTAAGTTCTATTTGCATTTCCAATACTTTTTGCTTTACATATTTATCTGCTGTGTTTTTTGGTGACTGTGGCATCTTCTTCATAAATAGTGCATTCTTATTGCAAAATATTTCTAAGACATCTCTGATATTTTTATAACCTTGTCTGATTTTTAAATGCTCCATTCAACTTTCTATTTATTTATATTTTCCCCGTATCTCTTTGTCTGTTTCTTTATTTTCAAAACCCTTCCATTATCACTTTAAGTATTTCTCGTAAGCTTAAGAGGCTTTTTTTTCTTTTTTGTTAAACAGAACTGATTGTCTTTTGTCTTTTCATGGGAGAATTCAGTCATGCTCAGTGCAAAGACAGGTGTACTTCATGTTAGTCCATCTCTCCTGCTTTGTTTTGTATTCAATATGTAATTGAGTCTTCTTTTTATTTTTATGGCTTATTGAGATATAATTAAAGCACATTAAATGAACATATTGAAAGTGTACTGTTGGTCAGTTTTTGATATATTGAACATATATGTGTACATTTGTGAAATCATTTCTTTAACCGAGATAACAAGCATTCCTGTCACCTGCAAAATTTTCTTGTGTTTGTTTGTAATCTGTTTCTCTCTTCACCCCTGGCTTTAGGCAAACACTTTTGCTTTTTGCTAATAGAGATTAGTTTGGATCTTTTAAAATTTTATAGGAATGAAATCATAGAGTATATATGCTCCTATTTTGCTATTCTTCCAAATGACAGAATGATTTTGAGATTAATCTACTTTGTGTGTTATAGCAATAGTCATTTCTTTTATATTCTATGGCATGGATATGCCACAATTTGCTTATCTAATCACCTTTTGATAGATATTTGGATTGTCTCCAGTTTTTTTGGAGTTTATGAGCAAAGCTGCTATTAACATTTATGTAGAAGTTTTTGTATTAACATAAATGCTTTCATTCCTTTTGGGTCAATTTGTAGTATTAAAATGGCAGGCTATGGTAGGTGTATATTTAACTTTTTTTTTTTTAATACTTTTTTATTTATTTGACACAGAGAGAGAGAGAGAGAGAGAGCGCGCGCGTAAGTAGGCAGAGCAGCAGGCAGAGGGAGAGGGAGAAGCAGGCTCTCCACTGAGCAGGGAGCCTGATGCGGGGCTCGATCCCAGGACCCTAGGATCATGACCTGAGAGGAAGGTAGCTGCTTAATGGACTGAGCCACACAGGTGCCCCGTATTTACCTTTATGACACTACAAACATTTTCCAAAGTGGTTATCGTTTTACATTCTGACTAGCAGTATATGAGGATTTCATTTGTTCCACATCCTCAGCAATACAGAGATTATAATAGGACCCAGAATCTACATGACATAATAATCTCAATGTCTAGTTACTTGATATGTAAAGAACAAGGAAAATGTGACCGATTCTCAAGGGAAAAGACAATACATAGATGCTAACCCTGAGTTGGTCCAGATGTTGGAATTATCAGACAAAATCTTTAAACATGTATTGTTAACTGTGCTTCATGAGGTCAAGGCATACACATTGAAATGAATGGAAGGATAGGAGTTCCCTGCGGAGAAATAAAAACTATGAAAACAAGCCAAATGGGAATTTTAGAACTAAAAAATACAATATCCTAGGTAGAAAAGTTCACTGTATGGACTCAGTAGCATAATGGAGAAGATGGAGAAACAATGTCAGTGAATTTGAAGATGATCTCATCTGAGAAACAAAGAAATAAAAGATGGAAAATGTTAACAGAGCCTCAGACACCTGTGAAACAATAGCAAAAGGTCTAACACACATGTTGTGGTGGTCCTAGAACAAGAGGAGAAAGATACTGAAGCAGGAAACACATTTTAAGAAATAATGGCCAAACTTCCCAGTTTTCCCCAGGGAAAATAAACCTGTAAGTTTATAGATTTAGGAAGCTCAGTGAATCTTAAACAGGACAAATTCAAAGAAAGGTGTACCTAGGTACATCAGAGATCAGAGTCAAACTGAAGAAACTAAAGATAAAATCTGGAAGACAGCGAAAAAAGTGACACGTCACAGACAAGAAAGCAATGGTTATCTCATCAAAAACCACGGAGGCCAGAAGAGCGTAAAACAACTTTAAGTGCCAGAAAAAATGAACCATCAACCCAAAATTCTATGTCCAGTGAAAATATACATCAGGAATGACAGCAAAATAAAGGTATTTTTTTCCCCTCAGGCAAAGGAAAGCTAAGAGAATTCATTAGCAGGAATACAAAATGCTTTAAGAAATGCCAGAGAGAATGTTCAGGATGAAAGGGTCTTCGGGAATAAAGGGAGGACACCAGGAATTGGTGAACAGAAAAGATTTTTTTTTCCTTTTAAGGTTTCAAAAATATGTATGACTGAAAAAAGGCTTATGGGATTTTCAATGTATGAAGAAGCAATACGTGACAATTGTAAAGGTCAGTGAAAGGACCTATGTGGTTGCAAGTCTACATTTTATATGAAGTGGAACAAAATTGACTATAATTACACTGAGAAGGTAAGGTTAGATATTTATACTGTAATTTCTAGAGCAACCGCTAACAACAGGACAGAGCAAAAGATACATAGCCAAAAAGCCAACAGATAAATTAAAATGGAATACTAAAAATATTTAAATAATTCAAATGAGTACTCTTTTCACTTTCATTGTTTTTGCTGGTTTGTTAGAGTTGATATTCATTTCGGTTGTTTTCTCCTTATTAACTTGGAAGTTTTGTATTTTCCTATTCCCTTTTCTGTTTCTCAAACTTGTATACCTATTTCTCTACTATTTATTTCCCCCATTAAGACCCTGTAACTTCCCTCTATTTTCCTGATGATTACTCCCAATAAAATAAGACTTTAAGAATACTTTCACTTTCCCCATCTCTTAAACTCCCAGCCTCAACCCAGAAGAGACTTTTGGAAGAACTCTTTCTTATCTCTATCCCTAACCTCCAAGTTTTGCTGAGAGAGTTTAGTATTTAGTATTTAGTATTGTTAAAATTTAGTATTTAGTTTAGTATTTAGTATTGTTAAAATTTCCACTGACACTTATCCCTTCTATTTTAATAATCCTTATTTAGTGAACAGACCACTCATTTTCACAATTTTTAGTATTCATTTATAGTTCTCTCTCTCTCTCTCCCTCTTACACACACACACACACACACACACACACACACACTGCAAAGCCTGATGTTACCACTGTTTCCTCTCCTTTTCACTACTTACACATTGAGTTCTTCCTTCTGATTCATTAGTTGTTTGGGTAGAGTCCTTTCTTGAGCATTTTCTTCTGATGAGATATGGGTGACATAAATATATGCAAATAACTTTTAAGTATCAGGGTTGAATATAGAGTTCTTAGGTTGCATTCCTTTCCTCTCAGTAAGAACGATGTTCTCCAAAATCTTCTTTTAATGTGATGAATAAAAATTTCTACACCACCTCTTAGTAGAAACTCATAATTATTTTATTATTCTTAGACTTCAGGAATTTTAAGGTGGTGTGCTCAGGAGTATATCTTTTTCAGTCAAATTTGCCTAGTGTACGCTTTGTGCACACTTTTAATCTGAAAAGTGGGACTTGCCTACATCTCAGGGAAGTTCTCATATTGTTTGTTTATTTTGCTTATTTCCTCTTGTCACTATATCCCTTTGATGATTTCTAGAACTCCTATTACTGACATTGTCGTTCTCCTCAATCTGTCCTCCATGACTTTGATCCTTTCCCTCACTATTTATTTTTCTATCCTTTGTGATTGTTCGTCTAATTACAGTTCCAGTGCACTAACTTGGGTTTCAGTGTTTACCACTTATCTGTCATTTAATTTACTGGGATATTTAGTTTGAAAATCAAGGTTTTCAGTTCTAGAAGATTTTTGGTGTGTGCTTGTGAGCTGTGGTTGAATTTCATGAAGTACATTGGTATGCTTTTGGTTAGTTGTCCTCTTTTGCCATGGAAGCACCTCTTTTCTAGGCTCTCATTTTGTTTGGTCTCTTCTGGAACCGTTTAATGTGTTACTTTTCTCTTTTGTGCATCACCGAGACTCAGATCTGGTTATTGGGGTATCCCAAGTGGCAAGAGTCCTGATGCCAGTCAGAGTTAATGTGATCTCTACTTCCTGGGGTGGTGAAGTGGAAACAGCAGTCTGGGGTCTCTGGAGAAAGTTGCCTTTTCCCCAGACCCCTCACATTATTCTCTCCTGAAGGGCAGGGAAACTTTGGCTCCATAGTTCAGCACATCTCAGCTTCCTGGGGGTCTGTGAGACCTCACACAAGGGGCCAATGTTGACCTTACCTTTAGGGGGTAAAAATCTGTGGAGATGGAGCTCCTTCAAGGTGTCCAGTCATGACCCATCTCTTTGACTGTGGTCCTCAGGCTCCCATGTACTCTCCCCATTAGATATGAATTGGAGCCTGACATCTCTCTGGCAATTAATTACCTGCTCATCAGCCCCAGCCAGGAACAATGGATCATGTGGATTTAGGAACAGAGGGAACACTTTTACCAGTTGCCATTATCCTAGACTCCCCCTTCTTGTGGAAGTTTAAAAAACCTAAGCTGCTTCTGTGTAAAAATGTAAGGGAAATGGGAATAGGATTTAAGCAAATTAATGGAAAGAAAATGTATGTACACATATGTGTACAGATGTTAATTTACCTATGAGAGTAAAGGGAAGACATTCATCTTACTGGATGGTGGAGCATTTGGGACATTTCATATTGCTAGGGTCGTATTAAATAGACTGTTACCTAGTGCCTGTGGGTTAATGAATTCTAGTGATGTAAGCTGGAAAATGTGGTCATTAAATAAGGAGTGACCCTAGCTGTATACCAACATGTCCTTGGGGTCAACTTAATGTCCTTGTTTGACCCATCTGGGATAGATCTGATGTGGGAGTTTTAGGAGTTCCTCTCAGCTTTTCACATCCTTGGAAATCCCTGCCTTCCTCAGGGACTGTTGGGGCTGAGGGTCTGGGGGTCCTTTGGGTGGAAGAGGGCAGAGTGGGTGTCTCTGAAGGCTCCAGTGATTTCCTAGTGTGAGAAATCTCTGGTTAAAGGGGAAGATAGGAGCCTTGTGCTAGTCATTAAGCTGTCGTCTCTCACCTCCACGGATAACCTTCTGCACTCTACTTTGCGATAGTTTGCCTGTCACATTTATGCTTTGTCAGCCGGTCTCTGTTAGGACTTGCCAGGAGGGAGCACTAAGAGGGAGACTGCAAGAGGAGGAAGATGCAATTTACTCCTTTCTGTTTGCTTTTCCTTCTTTTGAGTGTAACACAGTAAAGCTTCTTCACTCTGGCTGCAGCCCGTCTTCCTGTAGGAGCCGCTGAATTGGTTTGCAGTTTTTTCCAGCACCTTGAGAATCAGTCTCATTGCACCAGTCCCTAACATTCCCTTCTCTGAAGACTGTAAGTTTTTTTCCTCATCTCTGTAAGTTTTTTTCCTCATCTCTGAGTTTGAATAACTGCACACTCTTGCATTTGTTCCTCTGGTTCTAGGGCTGATAGCTGTTTCTTGTACTTGCTTCAACCGTGATACCTTAATATTCTTTTATACTTTCGGCTTTCTGATCAGTAACTTTGTGTACTACTTTATATTAAATTCTTTCTATTCAAATTTCTTCTGTGTTTTCTGTATCCTGACTGCTTTGACTGATGCAAGACCTCACCTGAGTTTGTACCTGGAACTGTAGTATGGATTTTCAGTCAATACCATATGGGAGCCCTTGAGACTTAAAGTCTTTGCAGAAAATAGGAAGAGGCATGAACGTTCTTTTTTTTTTTTTTAATATTTTATTTATTTATTTGACAGAGATCACAAGTAGGCAGAGAGAGAGGAGGAAGCAGGCTCCCTGCTGAGCAGAGAGCCCAATGCGGGGCTCGATCCCAGGACTCCGGGATCATGACCTGAGCCAAAGGCAGAGGCTTTAACCCACTGAGCCACCCAGGTGCCCCGAGGCATGAACATTCTTACTTTCTCAGTTCTTCCAGACCCTCCGTGAAAATGGGTCACATGGATCCTGCCTTATGTGGTGGTTCTAATCAAGAGCCACCCCTTCCCCCCAGTGCTGGTTTGGGTCACCAGGAGTTATATACTTCTAGGCGAGACTAAGCTGAGAGTGCCTTGATGCCCAGGAAACGGGGCAGTGATACAGAGGCATGATCCTTGGCCCTACAGAGAGTCTGCAAAGCCGCCTAAGGATTTCTGGAAGAGGAAGAGTTAATGCTGTAGAACTCTTTGGAGTCTATGGCCAGAGCATTTGGAGAGTCTTACAGTAATGGCTGCTCTAGTAGCTGCCATAAGTCAAATTATCAGGATTTATGGGAAGCCAGGGAAGGCTGGTCAACAATTAGGAATCTGGGCAAAATTTTGAAAGATGATTGGCATATGGCTAATAATAGTATCTTCACTTTATTGAACACCATATCTTAAGCACTTGACATCTGTAATCTTAATCCTCACAACCACCCATTTTGTACATGAGAAAATAGTTTTAAATAGGTTCAGTAATTTAGTCACTCATATAGTCACATAGTTAGTAAATATTGGGAATGGGCTTTGGCTCCAGGTCTGCCTTGAAACCAGAACTCTTAAGCACTACTCTTGACCTTCTCATTATGCATAAATTTTGATAGGTGAGAAATCAATATTTCAAGTGGGAAGAAGAGCATAAGCCTCTCTTTGGCTATAACTGCTTAGTTCCTACTCCTCCCTGATAGTCTGAAATTAGTTTTAGTAAAAATAATGCTAATTTGAAATAATAATTGATGTCTATTTTATTTCTAGGAAGTTTGACTTTCTTTCTTTTTTAGTTCATTTGTGTTTACTTTTTTTCGGTAACCCAAGACATTCCTTTAGAGAACAAATCACTTTTCTTTGTTCTGTGCTGTCTCTGTCCCTCTTGCCTGAACTGCTTTCATATAATTGATTGATCTTTAAGGTAAGCTGGGTACATTTTTCTCTATAGAAAGATTCTCAACACACCCACACTTACTTAGCACATACATGAATAGAATTAATCCCACATCATGGCAGTGGGAGAGGAGTATAGTTGGGGGAAGAAGTAGCAGAGGGAGGAAGGGTCACCATTCTCTCTTCTATTAGTTAACACATTTCTGGAAGGCAGAAACTCTGTTTATGATTCCATACTACCTAACCAATGTTGTTAATTGGTGTTAAATAACTCACCTAGGGCTTCTGTTTTAATGTATTTTATAGCCTATCCCATAAGAACTGCATACCTAGCCGTCTACACATACTTTTGCCAGCCTGTCCTTATGCCCGATATTACTGGTGGAGCTATGAATGAAGCCATTTGATGGGTTTACTGCCACGTCCACAAGTTGGGGGTGGTGGCTCTTTGCTATTAGAAAAAAACCAGTGCTACTCTTTAACAGGCAAAAATCTTTTGAACCAAAACTACAATTTTTATTTTAATTGTATGATGTCGGATATTTGCACTCACACTTAGTGGAAGTTCTAAATCTGGAGAAGAGGCTCACTAGGACCACCCTGTGGAGACGGTACATGACAATGCACTGGACTTGGAGTCGGAGGACTTGAAACTTGGTCTCATCACTTATTAGCTGTGGTCTCTGTGTCACAAAGATCTCAGAATGTCAGCCTTCTTATCTCTAACAGCTGACTAAATCACCTCACATGGTACCAATCTGAGTTAGGGTGAGATCAGCTTTAAGTAACAGAAAATTCAAATCAAATCAGCTTACGTAATAGAGAGACTATATTAGCTTATGTGATCGGAAGTCTAGAATTAGATGGGCTTCAGGATTGGTGTGATTCAGCAGATGATGTCATCAGGAATCATGTCTCTTTTCATCTTTGTCCTTTTTTTGCCTTTCCTGGTGCTAGCTTCATCCTGAGAATAAATACCCATTGCTGTCACAACTTGAGACCCATATGCTTCTTGTCCACATTTAGAGTGTGTATATATGGGAATACTCTGGAAATCTTTTAGAAGAGAGATGATGCTTTTTTTCTTGCAGACTCCCAGAAAATTCCAATGTACAGGATTCATTCAGTGTTCAAACTGTGTCCATTCCTACCCTTTAGGTAGCAGCTGAGGCCTAGGGTTGGGATAATACTTCTTTTTCTATGTGCCCCACATCTAGAACCAGGTGCGGCATGACATTCTGTCAAAGCAGGTGGGCTGTGGCAGATAGAGTGTGGATTCCAGAATGGAAATCTTGACAGCTACCAAGAGAAGGGGAATGGAGGTTAGGGTAGCAACCACAATATCCATGATAGGAAAGTTGAAGATAAAACCAGGCAATTTATGGCTATGGTTATTCAAATTATGTGTCCCATTGAGCCTGCAGGGCCACCTCTGAGGGTGTGAGGGAATGGAGGGACAAGATACTCAGCCCCTCTACCTGCCCCTAACACACACACCTTCAACCAAAGCAGCCCTGACCACTTACTAATTGGAAAATATTAGAAACCAATACAACACTGTGTATTGGTATCCTTATTAGTAATAATGACAACAATAACAAAACTACCACAGTCTTAATTGGCTTAGTTTTGTGTTCTGTGGACTTTCCTATTCATTTTCTATTCAGCCAAGAGAAGAAACTGATAGTTTGTATCTTGCCTAGGTCCAAAGAATATTGAGTAATGCTGATCCCAGTAAGCTTATGTCATTGTCTGCTTATAATATATTTGAAAGCACCTTTTCTGCACCTGCAAATGCAGATTGGTTTCTGTTTACTGTTGCAAGAGACACCTTTTATTAAGATGTAAGCAGAGTAGAAATAAAATTATAGAAGAAGTCTTCAGTTTTGACCTTCTTGACTTTGTTGCTAATAAACTGTCAAGATAACACATTACCTTATAAAGAACACCTTAAAATATTCAAGACTCCACTGGTCAAATTCCTTAGCCAAAGGAAAGATAAATCTATGTATAAACAGGTAGATTACCAATTTATATTGTCTGTTTCTTGTTTATCAGTCATTGAAGTTCAAGGCCACAGTTACTTGGATTTTTCCTGTCTGAAAGGTTAACTTGGTGTTTTGGACAAGTGCTCTTAGCTCTTCAGTCTTTTGACCTTGGAATGCCATTCAAACTACAGCCCTTCCCTCTAATGTGGCCTCAATTATTCACCATGCCTTTAATCTTACAAATTAACCAAATCCCTTCCACTGACCTTGCCCAGGGCGCATGGTAGACCTTTATCAGTTAATGAAATTTGACTTGAAAATTTTGAGTTTTTTATCATTTACATTTAATTTTAAACTCTTTTTTTTCCTTAATTACAAGAGTTAAAAGTACAATGAAGAGCATGCTTGCCCAAAAGTCTTACAGCATTGTTTTAAAACAATAGATTTTATTCTAATCCTAAGCAATAGTATAAAATGGTCCTATCTATGGGCTAGCCTTGGATGTAAGATTTCTTCATTTAGTATTTGACCTTAATTTAGGAGATCCTGTCTCTTCCCTCCCTCCTCCTAGGACTGTCTCCTTTCCTCCCTTCTTTCCCATTGTCCTTTCTCCTCCTCCCCTTCCTTCCTCTCCTCTCCTCTGCCTTCCTCCCTCTTCAAGGGCTGTTAGATTTTGTCCTTCTCAGCCATTACTGCTTGGTTTTAAAAGGTCCTGTTCTGTAGGATACTGGCTAACATGTGATTTCACTCATGGAATAAACTATTCAGTCCTATATTTTCCAACCCTGGTGAGACTGGGGGCTGAGCAACACCCCCCCCCATTCCCTGCACCGTACCCTCAAATCCACTTAAAGACCCCACCCCTTTGGCTTCTCCCAGGACTGTGTAATTCATCTCCGGGGTTCATGTTAAACCCTTCTGGAACTTCTCTCCCAGCCATCCTGGCACAGAATACGGCAGTGTTTAGGACTGGCTGTTCTTCACTGGAGCATGGGTTCAGTAAAACTTTGAGGACAGCCTGCTGTGACCAGGTGCAGGCAGGTGATATGAAGGTTGCTTCTGCCCCATTCCCTGGCATTCCCCGGAAGCTCTCCCTTCTTAACTCCTCAGTTCCTGGCTTTGTTCAAAGATCACTCTGGGCTGGGCAGGTTTGTCTATCATCTTCCAGCTGGGTGAATCTCTTCCCCGTGAGTTAATGTCCATCGAGGAGCTTTTGCCTGTGGATCACCAACAGCTGTGGCGCCACACAGGCTAGAGGGGCTTCCTCAAGGATGCCAGTGACCACCTCTCCCTCCACTGGCCTTGTCTACACTGTGCTCTCTGTCTCCAGAGGTAGAGCAGGCCTGAGGGCCCGGAGGGAGGCTCCTGTCCTGGAAGTCAGCAGAGAAACATGTCTCCCCATTCCTGGTGCTGGCCCCCAGCCCACCGGCCCCTGTCACCCAGCTGGGCTCTTCTCCCATCCACAGTGAGGACTGGATGGATCCCTCCCAGGATTTCTAGGTATTACTCTAGCTCAACCACAGTCTGCAAATGGAGATCAAAGGCTGATGCTTATTAAAGGGACCCCTGGTGGGGCCGTTGGCTGTTACAGCATTCATAGCCGCCCCCCCACCCCCACGAGTTTTGTTGGCTCACTATTGGCAGCGTGCCTGCCTCTCTGCCCTTTTCTCTGGCGGTGTTTGTAGACTGGGAAAGATTTTCTGTACTCAGACTCTGCGTTCAGATGCTGGCTTTACTGCCTTCTGTCTCTGTGCCTCTGGGCAAGTAAATTAGTTTTTCTGGGCTTCAGTTTCTTCAGCTGTAAAATTGAGGCTATGCTGTGATCTACCTCAGAGAGCTCCTCGAAGGCATTGATAACCTTATGTCCGTGAACGACTTAACCTAGTGCCTGGCACATTGTAAATGCTCAGTAAACACCTGTGATAACTGTCGTAATCATACCTATATTTGGTTGCACTTCTGTTATCTGGCAGTGTTTTCACTCTTCATCTGATTTAAATCACCCAGCATTTCTGGGAGGCAGGCATCATCGTGTCTCTTTTATATATGCAGAAGCCCAGACTCAGGAGAGTGACGTCCTGTGCCTAACGTCATGCAGCTAAAACATGAGAAGGTTACTCATTCAGACTTTGGTGTGTATGAATTCCATAGCATTGGCTCTCTTCCCTCCCCCGCAGTTGGGTGGCACAGCTACCTCAGATAGGCTCCCCGTGTTGGGTCCACGCCCTTCCCCATTAGGAAGGTTTTCTGCCTGTGCACCTCTCCTAATTTGGAATCCCGCACTGCTGAGAGAACTCCTTTCCAGATGCCTGAATACAGCGTCAAGCCTGCCAACACCCCCATCATCCCTAAGTAAGAGGCTCCCAAGTCCTGGCCCCCTCCCCCTTCTCTCTTCTTCTGTGCTTGTTCATCCCTAAACCTGACTGCCCCTGTTTCCTGTTCTCTTGGCCACATGCGGGGGTTTTTCCTTCCAGAGCATCAAGGTGCCCTTATGTGCGTGCTCTGGCCTCATGGTAGAAGAGGGCAGCTGGGCAGTGTGGGGCTTCCGAGAGCAGGGATGGGCCTGGGGAGCTCCATGTCTGAAGCACGGGGGAATACCTAAAGTGAGGATCACCCAGCAGGGCATCTGTTGTGGTTTTCCCTTGGGGAGGGCTAAAGGCCTTCAGAGTGAGCTCTCTCAGCTGCTTAAACAGCCATTTAAAGGTTCTGTAATGTGGAATGTGGATAAACATAACAAAGGCATCAAGACTTCTATGAGTATATGAAAAATTCACGTGCAACCTTTAGACTGGGATTAATCTATCCCTGTCTCTCCCGTAGCTCATGCCTAGGATGTGTGGTTTGGGGTGCTAACAGGTGTTATAGAAGTGCGTGGGAAGAGGACTCTGTGGTCAGCTGTGTTTCAGACATGCGGGGTTCAACAGCTTCCTCCAGTGGAAGACTTTTCATAGCCCGGAACAGGGGAACTGCAACTCTGTAGAGAGAATGTCGCTTGCAACACTTTCAGTCATGTTGGACCCTGGAGTTTTCCCTTTTATCCCACCGAGCACCCAGTGAAGCAGCTATCTGAGTGGGCTAGGAGGTGGGGGACTGGGGCTTGATCCCCATGGCCACCAGCAGCTGCGTGACCTGAATAAACCACTTTCCTGAAAGGCTGCGGCATTATCAGCCACATAATAAGGATGTGGGGCCCCTAAGTGATTTCTTTCAAATATACCATTCTCACTGTGGGTTACACTAGAGTATCTACTTCTTGCATGTGTTTTTGGGGAGGTGGAGGGTTGGAAAGGGGTTAAAGAGAGAAAGGAAGGGCCCCAGTGTAACCATTCCTGTGCAAAGGCAGTCTGCTTACTATCTTTTATTATCCTATTTTTTCTTGTGAACCCCCCATTTTTATCTCCTACCCCTCTTTTTCCTGGCTTTTCCTGGCTTCTCATTTTCCCTCATACCCTTCCACCTATGACCAGTCATGAAGTCCTGTTGGCTCAGCCTCTGAGATTTGTCCTCAGCTTACCACCTCCTCTCCCTTTCCCCTGCTGTCACTCTGGTTCCTGCCACCACCATCTCTCAGCTGGACACTGCAACAGTCTCCGAGTGGGTGTCCCACCTTCTGTCTTGCTCCCTAAAATCCATCTGCTACTCTGAAGCCAGCTTAGAACTCCTTCACTGGAAACAAAATTTATGAGATTTCTCTTTCAAATGGCTCTTTTGCAAGTATACCAATGGCTCAAGAAGGGTTTACTGGCTGGGGCATGGAAATTGGCCTTACAGGATTTCTTTATTCATTTTAAAAACTTTACCAAATGTCTGGTATATTCACCATTCCAGGTGCTGGGCATACACACAAGACAGATTGAGTCCTTACCCCTCTGGTGGTTAGACCAGTGGTTCCCAGACTTCAGCATATAACCGTTCACAAGGACGGCTTGCTAAACAGAGCCTGAACCCAACCTTCAGAGATTCTCTGGTAATGTTGGTGTGGTCTCTCCAGGGACCACACTTTGAGAACCAGTGGTATAATGGAAGAGAAAGAAAAGTCTATGAGTAAATAAGTGAACTAATTGCCAGTCATAGTACATGCTCTAAAGGAAGGATAAGGGGCCAGAGAGGGATTTACTTATGGTGAGGTGGACAAGGAGCTTCACTCAGGGAAGGTGGTATTTGTGGCTAGGCATATAGAAAGAGCGGGGTCTAGCTATGTCTGGCAGAGAATGTTGATCAAAAAGTGAGCACATGCATGACTGTGAGATGGAAAGTTGCTTGGTAAATTTTAAGAAACACAGAGGTGGCCAGTGTAGCTGGAGCATGGAGAGAGAATGAGAAGGTTCAAGAGAGGTGGAGGAATAAGACCGTGTGGGACATTTCAGGCTTCAGTGAAGAGTTTATCCTGAATGCAGTGAGATGCTTCTGAAGGAGTTCTAGGCTAGCCGTGGAATAGAGAAGGAATGCTGGGTGCAAGATAATAGTTGGGACAGTCACTAGGAGACTGTAGCTCTGGTCCAGAGGGGAGAAGACAATGGCTTGGACTAGGATGTAGCTGTGGACGTGGGGAGGAGGAGAGGGAGGACAGGATGGGTCCCAGAGGCTCAGCCAACAGCACTGGTCACAATGTGTGCAGGTGGCTGTGAGAGAAAGTGCAGAGCTCAGGATGGCTCCTGAAGATTCCATTCGGTGGGGCACTGTAATGGGGTTTGTTTAAGAAACATCTGCTTGGTGATGTATAAAGTTGTCAGATCACTGTGTCGTACAGCTGGAACAAATGCAGTATTGTCTGTCAACTCTACTTCAGTCAAAACATAAAAGCACTCAGCAATGCGGAGCCCATAAGTAGGTATGCCTGCCCAAAAGCAAGCATGCCCTGGAGGCCCAGAGAGGGCTCCCAGCATGGTCTTCTCTTCACAGAGCCATTGCTCAGCTCCTCCATGAGAGCCACTCCCAACCTCTTCACATCACCCGCAGTTCTGCCCTTCAGCTTGGAGTTCCCTTTCCCGTTGTATAATCATTTGTGTAGCCAGCTCTGTGTTATAAATGATCAGGAATTTGTCATGTGGAAGAGTAGGCATAAAACCTCATCAGGGCAGCCTGGTACACCTGCAGATGACGAGGTGCTCCCCACCCCCAAGAGCTGCAGTTCCAGTTGGGGTTCTGGGTGCTGTGCTATAGCTTCCAACCGTGATGCTGAAGGAGGTGAGAAAAACACCGCTTTACCCCCGCTACTGTAAGTGTGGTCCCCGGAACAAAACGTCAGCATCCTTGGGAGCTTGTTAGAAATGTGGATTCTTGGGCTCACCCTGGGACCTTCTAAATCATGATTTGCATTTTATTAAGATCCCCTGTGGTTCAGTTGCATGGAAAGGTTCAGAGAAGTCCTGTTCTTGATGGCATAGTAAAACTGACCTCCTTTGTCTCTCAGGATGAACTTTGGAGAAGTCACAGGTCTGCCTCAGGTTCTTGAGAGCTCTGGTTCTCTCCACTTTTTATAACTCTCTTCAATTTTCCATGTAAAGCAGCTTGGACTCTGTTTCTCCTTTCTGCTGCGCCCTGGGCAGGACCAAGCACATCCCAAGGCAAAGGGGGCCCTCCTTGGCCTGGGGAGGAACTTACTGGGTTCTCTTTCTCTGGGTAGTGAGTGTGTTCCTGCTTGTCCCCGCTCCTCCCTGCTCCCGAGGAGACCCCTCTGCCTGCTGCAGTTTTATTGCTTTTAAAATCTATTTTATATTCCATTATGTGATTCTGCTGTCCTCCCTCTCATTCAGCTGTAGTACGTGCTCCATTCTAATCCAGGTTCAGAACATTTCATCAGATGGTCTTCGATTAAAATCCAATAAAATTTAAAAGAGGGGAAAGTCCAGAATAAAGGAGATGTCATATAACACACAAGGTCTGAATCAAATTCTGCTTTAAGCCTTCTGAACACATCTTGGAGACCACCTCTGAGGCCTGTATTAGAAGAAAACAAAACCAAGAACAGCTCTGTCCCCCGCCTCCTACCACACAGGCTGTTTTGTGTCTTTAGCCTTAGGAAGCAATATTGTGTATGAGGACCGCCAGGGTGTATAGTACATTGATTAGGTTCCTATATGATAGGTGTGGGTACCAAATATTATCCTCTCTTTCTGCCTGTGTATTTGTCCGTGTGTCCTCCTATGTATGTATGTGTGTATGTATGTACGGACGTACCTATCCATCTCTGTCATCAACCTGTCATGTGTTTTGTATCGTAACTGCAGCTGTCAAGCCCCTGGAGCCAATCTCTCCCAGCCATCTGCGCTCTGACCACCTTCCTCCTTCCCCCATCTGCTCCTGGCTGTCCCCTCTGCAGGACTCCTGCCTCCCGCCATTTCGCTCCTCCCACACTCTCTGCTCTTGCAGTAGGTCAAAAACTGGCCTTAGAGAGTTAGGAGAACTCTACTCAGTTTGTCCCCAACAAAGTGACTCTTATGGAAAGTGGGTTGTCAGCCGGTTTCCAATAGATAGTTTCTTGTCACATTTCTCACTTTATGTCATTAGATGCATCCAACTTATATTTACTCTCTGCCCCTTCATAAATAGGCTCCCTTCCCTTCTGTGAAGAAAAGTTTTCTCCGTGTAATTCCCCTTATTTTAAAATAGCAAACAAAGCTGCAGCTAGTTACACCGTCGTGCACACCCTGACACCTTCACTCAGAATCTCCATTATGATTTTTCGTGTAAAGTTTTTGCTTTGTGCAGCACTTTTTTCCCCCTTAGGAACTTAAGGAATTGTTATAATCGCCAGGGACAAAGCATGGGCTGTGTGGTCGGAGAGACAGAGTGCAATTCATTTTGTCATTGATTTGTAGATGGTCCCTCTTCCCTGGGAAAGGAGGATCCCTTATCCTTCCATTTTGCCCTAGCACACATTAAAATGAGAGTACTGAGAGGTAGGGGAGGGGAGGAGGGGACATATGCGTGTGAATCCAATCCTACTGTTTATGTGCAATGATTCTCTGTTCAGGCTATCAGAGTGGGAGTCAGAGAAGGGAGCCAAGCTAAAACTCAAGTGAGTTGTTTTTGTTGTTTGTTAAACTGGAGGAGGAGAGGAACTGCAGGGAGATTGTGTATTCTCTCTTACTCAGTTTTAAATATTTCAATTATGCTTCTCCATTGGTATGGAAAATTGAGAGTTGGCTATAAAATGCTTGTAAAAATAACCGTACTTGAAGCAGTTTAATTACTTTAATGAAATGGAGACAAATATTTGTAAGTGAAGAGCATGTTCATAGATAATGCAAGTAGAGTACATGTATTATTCAGCAAATGACTTAATTAGTTTTTAATTAGTAGAAATTGCAATAATTTTTCAGCATATCTTTTATTGGAATGGTTTTTAATAATAAAATAGCATGTGGGTATCCTTTGTAGAAAGCCATTTACTGTAAAGCAGGATAACAGATTTGTTGTTTCAACTAGAAAAATTCCAGTTCTATTATAAGCTAATTATAGCTCAACTTGTCTTACAGTGTTCGGTGTAGTGCCTTCCGTGTGTTATCTGAAGGATGTGTGCATCCAAATATGTGAAGCAACTTGAAGATGACTTAGCTTCTAGATTCTTTCACCCTTGCAGAAGTTCCACATTTGCCTCCATCCATCTGTGTATCCTTCCATTTATCATTCATTCTTCCATGTATTTAATGTTTACAGCAGGCCAGGAATGGTACCAGGTATTAGAAATATAAAGGTTTCTAAGGCATAGGGCCTTGGAAGAGTTCAAAGTCCAAGGGTGTGTGTGTGGGGTGGGGGGAGGGAGCACACAGACACATAAATGAATAATTGGAATTAATTTAGTAAATGGCATCCTACAGATGGGGAGAACAAAGGCAAAAGAAAAAATTAAATTCCCTTACAACTTACGGCTCATTGACAAGTCCCTGAAACAGTCAGAGTGGACTTCCTCTAGGAACTCCAGAGCCTTGAGGTTAATGTTTTAGCTTAACATTAGCCCAACCTCCAGTATCTGGTAAGTCTCCAAAATTCCTTTGGAAACTTCCTTTATCTCCGTCTCCCAAGATCCATGTTGGCAGTTGTCATCCAAGCATATGACCCACTGATACACATCTGAAGGGTCTTCTGACTAAGGGTTTACTAGACTGTAGTAAATGACCTTTTCCTAACAACAGCTAGCCTCTCAAGGTCCTAGAAGCCTTGCTTCCAAATTCCTTAAAGACTTACGCTATCCATAACCCCCTTCCACCTTGAAAGTATATAATCAGTCACTCCTCAGGACCCCAGTGCAGCTCTTTCTGCTCATGGATCCTATCCCTGTGCTTTAATAAAACCACCTTTTTGCACTGAAGATGTCTCAAAACTTCTTTCTTGACCATCGGCTCTGAAGCCCAAGATTTTCACATCACTACCACCAGAAGTCAAGTGGTTCTAAAACAAAAAGGAGGGAACAGCCGGTTCTTACTGGGGTCTTCAGAGAGTGTCACCCAGAAGAACTGACTTTCAGGTTCTTGGAAGGACTTCAAAGCAGTAAGGACTTAAAGAAGAAAAGCGGGGAGTTGTGGATGTTCTTGATGTGTTTAGGAAACAATCAGGGATAGAAGGGAGTAGATAGAATGGATTCTTTCCAGGCCTAAAGTATGGTGCTGTGGAACGTTCTTTCAACGAATATGTTCTCTAATTGTTAAGATAATATATGCTCGGGTGCCTGGGTGGCTCAGTGGATTAAGCCTCTTAATCCTCCTTCGGCTCAGGTCGTGGTCCTGGGATCGAGGCCTGCATCAGGCTCTATGCTCAGTGGGGAGCCTGCTTCCTCCTCCTCTCTCTCTCTACCTACCTCTCTGCCGACTTGTGATCTCTCTCTGTCAAATAAATAAATGAAATCTTTAAAAAGAAAAAAAAGATAATATATGCTCACTATGGAAAAATTGGAAAAAAACCAAAGAAGTATTATAAAGAATAAGATAAAAATCATATGTAATCTTACACATTTTTAGTGTTTTTCTGTTTTTTCTCTGTGCACAAACTCCACTTTAAAAATTCAGGTTTTGCTATATGAATAGTTTAATATCTGTTTTTTTTTTTCACTTCATGCATTGTAAGCGTTTTCCCATGTCATTCAAAATTCCTTGTAAATGTAATTTTTAATGGCCGTGTTACAGTCCACAGTATGCATGTTTGGATGGCTTGTAATTTATTTAAGCAGCTCTCTCTTGTTGGGCATGTTTATTGATTCCATTTATTACTGTAATAAATAATGCTATTATAAACATATTTGCACATAAATTTTCCTGCACTTCTGATGATTTCCTTAGGGTAGTTATCTAGAGTTGAAATTACTAGGTCAAAAGCTATAAAAACTTTAAGACTTTTGATGCATATTGTCTTAGCATTTTCACAATGGAAGAAGATAGTCAGGAGTTTTTATAATTTTTTAAAGGATTTTTTATTTATTTATTTGACCGAGAGAGAAAGAGAGAGAGAGAGAACAAGCAGAGGGAACAGCAGAGGGAGAGGGAGAAGCAGGCCCCCTGCCGAGCAGGGAGCCTGATGCAGGGCTTGATCCCAGGACCCTGGGATCATGACCTGAGCTGAAAGCAGCCACCTAACTGACTGAGCCACCTGGGTGCCTCTATAATGTTTTTAATCTTTGCCAACTCCAAGAAAATAGTTTCTTGTTGGTGAAGTAATTTACATTTCCTCAATTATTTTTACTTAACGCCTGTTTAAAGCAGCTGCTAGTGATGGGCTGTGCAGTTTTCTCAGCCATTTGTATTTTTTTCTTGAATTGTCTAATTCTTGTCTATTTTTCTATAATGCTTTAATGTTTTCATTATCAGTGTATTATTTTATTGTTGGGTAAAACAGTCAAATCTATCAAAACTATCCCTCCAGATTTCTTCCACTTCCTAAGGTTTCTCATATCACAGGACCTGGCATTCTCAAGGATCCTTCAGCAAGCCTGTCACCATGTGCCGGCAGGTTTCTCAGCCCCCGCAGTGGACATGCAGCCTGTATCTGTGAACAGCGCGGTCTAGGTGATTCCCATGAAATGTGTGTGTGTGTGTGTGTCTGTGTGTGTGTGTGTGTATAAATGATAAAAATTATGTATAAATATTATGTTATTTGTATTAAATCATTTAAACATATATATGATAACTATATCTATGAGTTACGACAGTGGAAAAGAGAATGAACACTTAAGATGTTCGTTAGCTTTATATTGTACTATGTCACCAAGATGTTTGCATATTTGCTATCTTATAATATCTTTTTTAGAGAATGGTAAGCCTGCGTCTTGGGACCCTCATGAAAAAGGAGAATTATGATTGGAGGTTGCTACCATTGATCATGTTCGAATTATAACAGAGGAAGCTGTGATCACTCAAGGGAAAGAGAGAGGAACCAGGTCATGTTCTGGAAGCTTGACTGTGGTTATACCTAAGCGGGGGAATGTGGGGGGTGTGTGTGTGTGTGTGTATGTATGTATGTATGTTTCTCTAGCTTGGCTCAGGCCTTTGAAATGGTTCAAGGAGAAGTGAAATCTGATGATTTCTTAATGTTATCTTGATTAGAAAACAAAGAGATTTTGTTGAAAAAAATATCCGATTGATATCTTGGCCTTTCACTCACTGCCATTAGAAAAGAATCAATTAATTTGGGGCTAACCAAGGAGAAAAGAGTTCTGATCTGTGGCCAAAAATTCGTCCAAATGCTCCAATTCTTGTAATCTACATCAAATATCCTCACCATTAAATTAAAATGCAAACAACAAACAAGGAAAAATATTAGAAATAACTATGGAACACCCTAAGTGGGGAGTTCCACATTCTTTCAAAGTGAAGTTCTCCAATTTAGAATAACTTTGTTAAATTCTACATCTGTCCTTTCAGAAAATATTCAATAAGAAATAATTAGAAATGCAGATACAGATTAATGTACACACATTTTTATAGTATATTTGTTAACATTTTCGATGAATTGACTCTTGGGATGAATAAGATTAGTGCTGAATGAATATATGACCCTCCAAATGTCTCATAGCATCACATCAAAAGAAGAAGTTAAGTAAGTTTGCTCCGAGATGGGGGAGCTGGGGCAGATGGGCATCCCGCCCCCAGCACAGGTTCCTCTAAAAGCCGAGTCCAAAAAAACTGACAAATGCATGCCATCCACTATGAACAGAGCACAGTCCTAGTAGGAAGATTACATGTAAGACTCTTCTCTGCTAAATGAAGTTCTTTGGCTCAGGTCCTTGACTCAAACAGAAGGATGAAAATAATTTCTTTGATGTTCTACAGACAAGAAAGAACAAGCAGATTTTGGACAAGTCGGGGATGGAATGCTGTGGTCTGGTTAAAATGATGTGTTTATTTCAGCTTGGTGGAAATGTCTCTTCTTGGCGTGTTGGCCCTGGAGGACTTCATCGATGGACCAGCACACGGGCATGGCAGAGGGCTGCCCAGTGGTCCAGCCAGTTGTGGCTGCCTCTCTGAGGCTGCATCTGTTGCTAGGGTTCCATTCATTTTTGAACTTGTGGAAGGTACAGCTTTGCTGAGAAGTCAGCTCCTTAGAAGTCATTTGAAAGTGAGTGGGACACTTACTTGACTGACTCTTGATTCTCATACTTTGGCCTTTTCAGTGTGCTCCTCTTTATAAGACCCTCGGTTCCTGTGAAGGCCTATTAACTTCTTAGCTTGCTCTGCAAGCAGCACAAATAACTTTATAACTAACTTGGCCAATAACATGAATGAACCGGTTTCCTCATCTGTAAAGTGGGATAAATATATTGTCTGCCTAACTTGTGATGTTGTTTTGATAATAAAATCACGTATGTGACAGTGCTACAGAAATGTGAAATATAGTCTCAACATTGTATTTTAGCATTCATTCATAAAGATAAGCACTGAAGATGCCAGGACTAGCCTCATTTTGCATTTTGTCCTCTCTGGATAAAACAGGATTTCCCCAAAGCGGGATATTTGGTAAAAATAGCAGTCATCTCTTAGTGAGTGAAATTCTGGAGGCTTGTGATGTCTATTCAAAATTGTTTTACCCCCATAGAAAAGGCATTTTTCCTTGGTACAGAGAAGATAGAACCTTAGAAGTTCCCTTTCTTCACCACAAGGTGGTGCTAGTGTATCCAGTAAAGCAGTTTACCCCGTGACTGAATCAAAAATCCTGTTTTCAGCCTTAATTTATGAGAAGGATTTACAACCTATTGCCATAACTTTACCTTTCCTGAGCCATCAATTCTCTGTTTCTCTTTTAAAAATTCACTTATGAAATTACTACTTTTGTTTTTTTGAAGGATTGTTTGTTTTTGTGACAAATCCATGTCTACATTTTGAATTACTGACTCTTGCTTTCCTCAGGGGCCAGTGCTGGCCTTTCTCCAGTGGGATACTGAGGCCCAGTCTTGGGCCTCTTTGCACATGGTGTCAACCTCAGGTTCTGATTTTAAATTTTGATGCTGGAAGGCCAGTTGGGAGGAGGAGGTGAAGGTATTTTCTGTATTGCTGAGATACTGCTCTGTAGAAGGAGCTTTGGGCTATATACTGGGAGACCTCCGTGACCCATGGGCAAGTTACTTGACCTTTCTGTGCCTCAGTTTATCATCTTTAACATGGTAACAATGGTAATAGCAATCTCTTTAGGACCGTTGTGAAGACCGAAGATGGATGATAAGGTAGTTTTTTCACATCTGTGAAATGGGATGATGATAATACTTATCTCTTAGGGTTGTAGACTAAGTAAATGAGAGAAAATATGTAAAAATTCATAAACACAATGCTTGGGACTTAGAGAGTGCTCAGTGAACCTTAGTGATTATCATTGTCATCATCATCAAGGATGTAGTCTGTGCATGGGCCGGGGGCGGGGGCGGGGTTAGGCTGGAGGAACCCTGAGGCGCTGCTCTTTGATTCCTTGGCTCTGTGTGATTATAGGTAACTATTTCTCTGTCTGTGATTAAGCTGGTCATGACTACATTTGAAGTGTTTGTCCCTTTTCTTTTCCTATTCCTTTCTTTCCCCTTTTCACTTAAAGGGAGAGTAAATTACTTCCATTTAAACTGCCCCCACCCCTCTTAGGATATGAATTTGCATTTCTGCAAAAAGAGCCAAATAAGACAGGAGACCTAGTTTTCTTCCTTGCAATGCTGTCAGGGAGCCCTGTGAGATTAGAGAGAGCTGGCCTGGAAGCCAGGGGACTTCTTGGAATTATAATTCTTTATAAATGTAATGACTGACATTCTCTGATTTGAGGATGCTTTAAAATGGGAATGGTAACATTTTTTCTTCTACCAGACTGGTTTGTTATGAAGATAAAAATGCACATGTACAATATTAATGATAATACTGGGGTTCCAAATGTCAATATTAAAAATAGAAGGTTGTTAGGTATCCGATGGTGCATGTGTGTGTTGGGCGAAAGAGGTCATGGTTTTAAAATGCTGACCGGACAAAATATGATTGACCTAGAAGTTTTCAGCTATAAAGTCAGGAAGCTAGGGTATTACATATTCTCTACCCTCCCTTCTCCTCACTCACACACATGTACACAACCCCCACACCCTAGTTCCAGTTTAAAATAGGACAGTTATTTGTCCCAAAGGAGTTGAAAATGGAACAAACAGTAAAATATGGGTCACTCCCAACTGTGTTTGGGATATCTAGTAGTTTTGCCTTTGGGAGACCATGAACATCATTTTCTAGAGCAGAGATCAGCTCCTGGCCTCTCCTTAAGAACCTTAGGGGAACAAAACCTGCCTAGATGTGAATAGACATAAAATACAGGCAGGGAAGAAGATAAAGAGCAGATCATGGTGGGGGGGGGGGGCTTTGGGTGGCTCAGTTGGGTAAGGTTTGCTTTCGGGTCAGGTCATGATCCTGGGGCCCTGGGATCAAGCCCTGTGTCAGGCTCCCTGCTCAGCAGGGAACCTGCTTCTCCTTCTCCCTCTGCTGCTCCCCCTGCTTGTATTCGCTCTCTCTCTCTCTCTCTGTCTCTCTGTCAAATAAATAAATAAAATCTTTAAAACAAAAAAGAGCAAGATCATGGAAAAGGAAGGTGGTGGGAGGAGAGGGAGGAGAGGGGGCAGAGAAAGGGTTAAAGAGGGGGTTGTACTTCGTTGGGAGTCCAGACAGTTACCCCCTACGTATTCAGACGTGGGACAGAGGGAAGACTGGAATCTTGGGAGTTAGGGAAATCAGGGCTGGAACCCCAGCTGTACTGATGGCTGGCTCTTCTGCCCTGACTGAGGATGTAACCACTCTAATGCTCCTTAATTTCCTTAATTCTAAACTGGGGTTAATAATCTGTCTTTGCATGGTTGTAGCCAGTTTAGCAAAAACACAATGTCCGGTAATAATGTGTACATGTGTGTTCTTGCCCAGAGTTGAAGTTGCCTGCCCACCACACCTTTCTGGAGAGTAGCCCTTCAGAGTCTTCTCTGAGGAAGCCTAGGTGAACTGTGCAGTGTTGTTGTCATGTGCAGGGACTCCCCCCAAAGGCATCCAGCATTGTCAAAAATGTGCAACAGAATAGCTCCAAGGATGGTATTCTCTACATCCCTCTTTCAGGCCAACTTTGAACACAGAATCAACACTATTCAGGGGTGTTTTTTGAACAGACAGAAATGTATTGAATCATACTGCCTATTAGTCCCCATTTTACCCTCCTGATCACAGGGACATATTGGGGAATGTTAAATATTTTGCTGAAATCAAGTCAGACTATGTTTGTAGTATCCCTAAAGTTATTTGACTTGGTAAGCAATTCTAACAAATATATTTTGTTATGACTACTTCACAATCTTTTGTTATAAAATGTGCTCTAAATTTTCTAAGAACTGGTAAGTAATGTGTTGGTCTGTACTTTCCCGGAACTATTCTTTTTCCTTCTTTCAGAAACTCAAGAATTATTCCATCTGCAGTCTTCTACTCCACTGTCTATTCTTCAGGATTTCATCACGCTAACGTGGAGTAGGTAACCCTGAAATACTGATGTAAATTCCTTTAGCACCTGTGATAAAATTAGTCTGGAGTTCTGCTATGTGTGTGTGTGTGTTTTTCTTTTAACAATAAAATAATGATTTGTCTTAGTTTGGGCTGCTGTAACAGAATACTATAGATGGAGTGGCTTAAGTAACAGAAGTTTATTTCTCATAGTTTGGGATGCTAGAAAGTCAAGGTGCCTTTAGATTCAGTCTGTTTCCAGCTTCGTAGCTGGCTGCCTTCTTGCTGTGTCTTTACATGGCAGAAGAGGGTTTCATTGGATCTCTTTTCTAAGAGCACCACTCCCATTTGCGAGGGCTCCACTGTCATGATCTAATCACCTCCCAAAGGCCTCACCTTCTAATATCACTACTTCAGAGATTAGGTTTCAATATATGAATTTTGGTGGGATACACACATTCAGTCTGTAATGTGTTTTTATTTAGAATAGGAATAGCAATGGCTCGATTTGAGTATTGCCTTAAAAATTTGAAAGTACTTCCACATGCATTATCTCATGACTGTTAGAGACATTTGAGAAAATTGGTAGGACTGGTGTTATTGTCTCCATTTTCAAAACAAGGAATCCTGGGTTTTATCACGATGTTAAATGAATTGTTTGAGATCTCACTGCCACCTGTTGGCAGAACTTGGTTCTACAAAGCATGGAGCTTCCGTCTTGAATTTGACTGTCTTGTTACATATGTATGTTATTTTATGTATATTACATTTGGAAGAAAGTAAGACAAGTAGACAAGTGTGTGTGTGTGTGTGTGTGTGTGTGTGTGTGTAGTGCTGTCCAGTAGAATATTCTTTGATGGAAATGATCTATGTCTGTACTATCCAGTTAACAGTAGCCATTAGCCACATGTGGCTATAGAGCACTTGAAATGTGGCTAGTATGTCTGAGAAACTGATTTTTTTTTTTTTTTAAGTAAGCTCCATGCTTAGCATGGAGTCCAGTGTGGGACTTGAACTCACAACCCTGAGATCAAGACCTGGACTGAAGAGTCAGATGCTTAACCTACTGAGCCACCCAGGTGCCCCTGAGGAACTGAAAAAAAAAAAATTTTTTTTTGGTAAGATTTGTTTATTTATTTCAGAGAGAGAGAGAAAGCACAAGCACAAGGGAGAGGAAGATAGGATCTCAAGCAGACTCCTGGCTGAGTGCAGAGCCCGATGTGGGGCTCGATCCTACACCCCTGAGATCATGACCTGAGCCGAAACCAAGAGTCGAATGCTTAACCCACTGAGCCCCCCAGATGCCCCGAGGAACTGAATTTCTAACTTTATTTAATTCTAAGTAAAATAGCCACATGTTAAAGAGGCATACCCTGGAGTAAGTGGAGCAGGATTCCTCAGCTAGCAGTCCCTTTTTCAGAGCTAGGGGAGTTGGTAAGTCCACCCTGGGGGTAGATGATAAAGGGGCAAATCGTGAATACACTGAATATTCACCCTAAAGAGACTGCATTAACCACAAGAGATTGCTTGGAAGCCCTGCAGGGGCAGGCAAATGGAAACGGGGGCTCAGGAGCATGGGGAATTAAACTCCATTTCTGCACATGTGAGTCATACTGTGTAAATTTTAATTCACTGCATGAGCAAGCCTCAGGCCCTTTGGGGCTTTTGCCCTGCTGAATTATTCTTCTAGGTCTTGCCATCTTGTGTATGAGTCTTTGGTTATGTGCTCTGCTTTCTAATCCTGCACATTGCAAAGTGTGGATCTCCACATGCGTAATTGGTGGTGTTCTGGCTCAGAAAGAACATGGAGCTCCCTGACCACCTCCCTCAGCGTCTCACAGCTGGCAGTACGGTGTGGAGCGCATGGATTTTGGTGCCAGGCTGCCCAGGTTCAGATCTCTGCTGTGCCACTTACTAGCTGCATGACCTTGAACAAGCACTGAAAGTGCTGTGTGCCTCAGTCGCCTCATCTCCAAAGTGGAGATGATTACAGGACCACCGGCTTCCTAAGGCTGGAGAGGGTATTAAATGAGTGACTGTGTTAACAGTGCCCAGCATAGTGAGCACCATATTGATGTTTGTTTTTGATATTGTTGTGGGCCCAGCCCCTCTCTCGTTTTAAGCACCACTGAGACCAAGAGATGTTCAAGGGACATCAGGCTTTCTTTCAGCAGCTGTTTAATGAAAGCTGCTGCTCCTGCTGAAGCAATGGGGTATTTAGTTCCTGGAATTGTGTCTGTGAAACCCCATGCATGGGGCCATCTCCAGCCATGGCTGGACTTTTCCAGGGCTGACCTCTATTTGTCCACTGATTGCCCATGTCAGACATTTACTGATGATGCTCAGACCACCTGCATATACCTCTGTGGTCAAATTCTGGAAGCTTCAGGGACCGCTTGACCCACTCTGGGGGTTTGGCCCATGTCCCTGGTTCCGCTCAGTTGTCTGGCCCCTCCTGCTTCTCTCATGGTGTCTCCTTTTTATTCCCCATCAGGCATTGTTTTCTGTGTCATATGAGATTTATTTTTCTTTTGTAATTTTTTGTTCTCATGAACTGTATTTCTTTGGGCCATAGCATAAAAACCTGTCTTTTTCCCTACATTTTGAAATTGCATTGATGTAAATTCTAGCATTAGCTTCTATTTTACAATCTAGGTCTAATAGTTATTCATTCATTCATTCAACAAACTTCATCTACTTAGTGTCCCCTATGCAGGAGGCACTGTGCTAGATGCTGAAGATGCAGGGTTTTGCATATTCTAAGTCTATAGGAGGGTCTCCAAAAATGGTTGCCTAGTTGCACGGTATAGAATTAAATATACAGTCATGCTTTCCTGGGTGGCTGCTGTACCTTTAGAAAGACATACTTCGATTCCCATAGGTAGGAAGGAAAAGGGAAGTCAAAATTCAAAGAGCTGAAGAAGGCAATGAAAGTATCACCCGATCTTCTCTCTTGGTTCATGGTCATCTTGCTCTGTGGCTCTACCCACCTGCCCATTGCCAAGGATGGCATAGGGTCAGGAGGAGACTAATCACTGATTTTGTCTACAGAACTCCCAATATTCTGCAAAGTGGAAATAGCAAGCTATATCAGAACTCCCCAGGTTTGAAGATGCATTTAGAACTGCGAATTTGAATTCACACGTCTCCTCTTGTTTCACATCTAAGACACTGCTTGTCCCTGGTCTAATCAGTAATTCAGGAGGAATTTACAGAGCAAAGCACTGGGACACACACCCACAAACATGCCTTTTTGGTTTATTTGCTTTTTCAAATACAAGCAGTTTAACCTGGGCACTATTTACTAGGTACTGTCTTAGAGGAAAGAGATGTAAGTACTTATGTCAAATTTATTGGCTCAGGAAGTTCACTCCCTGCTGGAGGAACCCACGAGGGCTTCTGTGGCCGGGGCTGAGGCCTCAAGGTTGGGGGTGGTGGCGGGTGCAAGGAAATGTACACTCTAGTTGATAGTGTGCTACCAAGACATGGCCGATGTGTGGAACTGAGCAGAGAAATGGAGAGAAGGAATAGAAATAAGAAAAACCCTGCTTGTTAATATGTATATTTTACATGGCATCTTTGAAGATGAAACTGCTGCTTACACTACTTTACTCCAATTCAGTGAGTTTTACAAGACCACAGAGGGACGTGTTCCAGTTTGAGCAAGCTGAAAATGTCTTAAAGCTGACAGAATAATGAGTATTTTTTCTTTGTTTAATATTTTTGATCCAGATCGGGTAACTGTGGTTTCTGTCATTCCTACCCACTGTACCTTTTGCTGTTTTCCAGATAGTTTCATGCACTTACTAGAGGATTTAATTTCTTGTATGTATAAAAAGGAAGCCAAATAAAGGCAAGCATTTCTAGTTATCACTAAGAATTTTCCAAAATTATGTAAAATATTTGATTCTCTCTTTAGCTAGTTAATTTAAAAATGGATGGCTTTGACAGGATATTCCTTCTCTTCATTTTGTTTTAGTTGTTATATTTTTATTCTGGATTGGAAGCTTAAACTATGACGGGAGTTTGGCTTTCTGCTCCTGGACAATCAGGGACAGAGGGAGAATTTTTCAGAACAAAGGGGTATCCAACTGGGATTAGATTTGAAATAGGTGAGAGGATGAGCATTTAGAAGAAAAGATTTTGTCCTGGCCCTGAGATTGACTCCTTTTTAGGGAGAGCTTTATGAACATTTTTATTATTGCTATTATTATTAAATTCTACAGCTTACTAATTTCCTAATACAGGTTAGGAAACAGGATTGTGTGCCGGCTGCTGTGGAAACCTATCTCTGTTTCCAAAGCTATTTCTTGTTTCACAACATACCTTGTCCATCTTTAAACTTCAGGACTGTATGTCAGAAATTCCCCAAAAGCCTAGGTGTTTTTGCCCTTGAGATGGTAGATGTTGTGCTGACAGAAGTAATGTACCATCTCACCTTCTATAATTCACATACACGGTCACGTGATTCACGTCACTTTTTACAAGGCAGGGGTAAGGACCCAAATGTTAGAATCTATATTCTAGATTATCTGTCGCACTTTCTGTCTCCCTGGGTGCAAGACTTTGTACCCTGTATGGGTCCAGGAACATCCATCCGGGAGAGAAACAAAAAAGGTCTCTGCCCTGGCTAGACTCTGCAGACATTGGAGCTTCTGGAGTGGTCTCGCTCGGCCCTTTCCGTGGGCCTCCACAGCTTCCCCATGTGCCAGTGACCTGATGCACATCCACTTGCTGCCTCCTGCGTGTGCATCCGTTTTTTGCCCCTGTCCAGTGTCAAGGCTTTATTCGCATCCCATCAGGTTTCATTCTGCTTCCTTCACTGTCACTGGCATTCAGGGGTGTGGCAAGGTAGATTGGGAGGAAACTGGAACTCAGCTAGGAGATTGGGACTCTCGTCTCATTGGCTTTGTGGTCTGGAGAGAGATCATCGTCTTGGTGCCCCAAGTCCTTCACTGGTAGAACGGGGGTCTGGACTTAGATGGTTGCTGATATGGTTTGGAGATGCCGTGGCCCCAAATGTGGGGCTTGTGCAATGTGAGAGGCTTCTCTCCCCAACTTTCTGAGAAATGGAGAGGCTTATTTTGCCACTTAGAACAGTAAGTGCTAAGGATAGTCAGGGGTTTTAGATTTTAATTTTTCTTCCAACAAAAAAAAAAGAGAAACTGCATTTCTCCAAACTATTGACAGACCCCAGGGACGCTGCACTGACGTGTGCTGCCATCTGGGCTGGATGGAGCCGAGTGGAAGTGAGAAGCCCCGAAGATGTGGTGAGGCGTGCTGCTGCCTGAAGCCACAGGATCGTCAGAGACACCCCAAAGTGCCGGTTCTGAAAGCTCCAACTTGGTTAGCAAGAAGGAAAAGCTGGGAGACAGGGCAAACTCTAGGGGGAATTTTATTGCCGTTTTCTATAAAAGCTCTGAGGAGCAGAGTTCTATTTTTCACCCAGAGGACAGCAGAAAGACTGAGCAATAAATCCTTTGGGTGTAATAAATGCATAAATATGGCACAAGAATTCTATATAAAATGCTGACAATTTCTCCTTCAGGTTGTAGTCTTGATTTGGATTTTTGTCATTCATTCTCCTCTCTCTTCTCTCTGATTCTTCTGGGAGATGGTGAGAATGCCCTCTTTTCTGAGCCTTTTGCCTTATAAGTTTTTACAGGTCTCTGCCTTGAATCCCAATTTCAATAACTTATCTCCTTTTTGCTTCCTGCCTGGTTCTCTTGTTTTCTCCACCACTAAGTCCTGACTTGCTCCCACGTCAGCCCTAGTGGCAATGGTAGTCCTCGCCTAGAATGCCGTTCTCAGCGTCTAGTCTCATTAAAAATAAGTTAAGGGATTAACTTTCTTATCATTTCAAAGGTATTCTGAATGTCTGCCATAATGGATCTCATGTATCAGTCATACCAAATGGGAATAGCTTGTTTCTCTTTATTGAATATTGGTGTCTGATGGAATCCAAAGAATAAACAGTGTTTGGAGGTAATAATAATGCTTTACATACAGGGGCGGCTGGGTGGCTCAGTGGGTTAAAGCCTCTGCCTTCGGCTCAGGTCATGATCTCAGGGTCCTGGGATCGAGTCTCACGTCGGGCTCGCTGCTCAACGGGGAGCCTGCTTCCCTTCCTCTCTCTCTGCCTGTCTTTCTGCCTACTTGTGATCTCTGTCTGTCAAATGAATAAATAAAATCTTAAAAAAAATTAATGCTTTACATACATAGAAAAGATCTCAAGGGGGCAGTTTCATCATTTACTTGTTTGTATTATGCCTTCTTCCAAAATAATTTCAGGTGGTTTTCAGTGAGGCTCGTGTGTGTGTGTGTGTGTGTGTGTGTGTGTGTGTCTATATATATACACATATACACACACACAAATGTTAGTGCTTTTTGGACTTCCCTAGTGAAGTGGTCCTAAGGGCAGGGGAGAGTAACTGGGCAGTATCCTCGGGAGGCTTGGGGAAGAACCCAGAATGATCAAATTGGGCCTTCCAATTCAGAATATATCTGTGTTTATTTTAATATTAAGACATTTAAAATAACCTAACTTTGATTAAACTGGGGTCTCCAGACATACGAGCCACATTTGGGGATACTTATGTTACAATGTGAGAAGCATAGCAATAAGACTTTCAATATGTATAAAAGAATAGGAGACAGTTACTTAAAAGGAAGTAGACAGGGGCATCTGGCTGGCTTAGTCCATGGAGTAGGTGATTCTTAATCCTGGGGTTGTGAGTTTGAGCCCCAAATTGGCTGGAGATATTACTTAAAAGGAAAATCTTAAAAAAAAAAAAAAGTGTAGATAAAATTTCTAAGAACAAAACTAGCTTCTGAGTTCTGTAGCAGCAAGGACAAAACGGGAAATCTCAAATACGCATTTAAATAAATCGGGCGATGGGATGCCTGTGTGGCTCATTCAGTTATGGTTAAGAGTCTGCCTTTGGCTCAGGTCATGATCCTGGGTCTTGGGATCGAGCCACACGTCAGGCTCTCTGCTCAGTGGGGAATCCTTCTCCCGCTGCCCTCTCTCTTGTATGCATTCTCTCTCTCTCTTTCTCAAATAAAATCTTTAAAAAAATACATCAAGACTAAGACTTTTAGGGGAAAATTTATTTTCTTTTTAGTTGAAATATAATCAAGGAAAAATATTGTCCAGCCCATCAGTGTAGATTAGTTATTATTCTTTATAATCGATGACTCTGCATACCTGTTGACTATATATATGCTTTTTGCCCCAAGTATGAAAAGTTGTCTGTTTATTTTCATTTCCTGAGTTTGTTCTAGTGGTTTTCAAACTTTCTTGCCCGTTAGAATCAGTGGGGGAGTTACAAAAAATTCACACGCCTACGCTGCACCGATACCAGTTCAGTCAGAATCTTGGAAGTTGGGGAGGGTGTGAGAACCAGGCCTCGCCATTTTGTTTCTTAAAGTTTCCTAGGAGCCTCTGACATGGAGCCAGATTTGAGATCCAGTAATAGAGATCAGGGGTTCTCAAACTGGAGTGAATTAGGAGTATCACCTGGAAGGCTTGTTAGAACAGATTCTAGGCTTCAGCCCTGGATTTGCCCAGTAACTGGAGAATGCGTATTTCTAGTAAGAAACGTTGGTGCTTCTGGTTTGAGGATTACACTCTGAGAACTCTTGTTCTAGAGTTTTCACGGATGTTAATACTGTCAGATTGGGTGGGATGGAAATCTTTGAGCTCCAAAGGTGATTTTGGGTTAATTTGGTAAAACCAGATGATTTCCAGGGCTCGAGAAATCCTTGAAGAACTATCCCCTTTTGCTATAGTTTCCATATTTGAATCTGACTGACAGCATGTTTAGTTCCCATTGGATTTAGCCCAGGTCTTGGAGACTTGGCCACTCTGTCTTGCCTGTGGGTTAACACTGTTTCATAAATGCAAATTAGGAAAGAATGTCCACTGTGTTGCCTAATGTGAGTGTCCTATGAGGCATCACGGTGCACTGTGAATGTCGTCTCGTGACACTCAGTGTTTGGTGGTTGCCGTAGACGCTGTGAGGTGGTGGAGGCCTTCAGGATAAACATCTTTTCTTTAGGAGGGTTGTAGCTTTTTCTTTACTAGGCTTAACTGTGCCCAGCCTGGTCAGCTCTTGCTTTGGCTTAGGGAGCAGTTTCTTTTTCTTCTCTTATAAATATAATCTGCACAACTCTTTTAGCTGTTCTCATCCCATTTAAAGGTCAGTAGGTAGCTCCTGTTGATGGTGTCCTGCAGAGGCCTCAGTATGGGCATCCTCACCATGCATTTGAGCTTGTGAGAACACAGGAAAGCTGGAAATGTGGAGGCCCTACTCATACTTGCCTCCCAGCTTCAAAACAAGAGCTAGGCTGGATCCATCGTCTGGCTGCTTCTGCAAAAACAGCAGCAAGTGAGACAAAATTCGCGTGTTTGTTCCTGCAGCTCCCAGTGGCGACTTCCATTTAGTCTTTTTGCTTCTTTTTACATCTTTTAATTATAAAAACAAACCATCCAGCTTAGCTTGCCCCTCTCTCCATCCCCCCACCTTCTGCCAGGTGCCATTACGTGATGGTTTTCAGTTCGCCATCCAGTTCCCCTGAAGTTCTAGATCTCCCTTTAATTAATCTGCCTTAGGTGTGGGTTCCCAGGTGGCCCGGTGGTGAGGTTGAGTCCCAGAGATAATGGTGCATTTATTTCACTCAGTTTTGTCCTTCTTATAAAAACAACAGCATTTTGTGCTGAATTTACCACAGTGTGTATTTATTAAACCTTGTATGAATGAAGAATATATAAGCAGAGTAAAACTTAAACACAAAACCCAGGTGTAGTGAGGAGTTTTGCTTATTAACTGCATGTAGTGGTTAATATCCATTAAAAAAATCTGTAACTTTATTTTTTTTTTTTTTTTTTTTAAGATTTTATTTCTTTATTTGACAGACATAGATCACAAGTAGGCAGAGAGGCAGGCAGAGAGAGAGAGGGGAGGAAGCAGGCTCCCCGCTGAGCAGAGAGCCCGATGCGGGGCTCGATCCCAGGACCCTGGGATCATGACCTGAGCCGAAGGCAGAGGCTTTAACCCACTGAGCCACCCAGGCGCCCCAAAAAAATCTGTAACTTTAAAGAAGAAATGCTATCACTTTAGAATTTCTGACATCAGAAGTCCCTTAAATTCCTAAGTGTCCTCAGGCTGCAGGTGTCCCAGCTCTTTACCAGGACTGTCATCAGGCTTAACCTGTCCCCTCAGTTAACCAAGGAAGTTCTCTTCCAGCGGTTTTAACTTCCTTCTCAGATGCCCACCTTTCCTTTCTTGCAGTTTCCAGGGAAAGGAAAAAAAAGATCCTAATTATGCACACTAGCTCCATTTACCTGCTCCACTTCACCATGATTGTACTTTCCCGATTAGGAGAAAATTTGCTTTCTCTGACTGCTTCCTTAGATTTAGCTCTCTGCCCTTTCCAGCCGAAGAGAGTCCTCTAATTTACACTGAATACATGCGTTTAGTCATTACCACTTAATGTTACAACTTCTCATTGAGAATCTGTTCTGGAGTTCTTCTCTCTGGCTCCTCGTACAACTTGGCTTCTTTTAAGGGGCTTCACTGAAGGGTGAGCAAATGTCAAAGCTCACTACACAATATAATTATTCAGTTAGGAGTGGGAATGATGTTTTTGCCAGGAAGGGAGGTGGTCCTCTCGCCTCTGCATCACGTCTCCCCCCCCCCCCCCGCCCTCCGCCGGCCGCCCCACGAAGGGCGATCATGGGAGTGCCACGTGAATGCCTGGAGGTTGACAGTGAAGCAGCTACTGAAGGAGCAGGTCATGGCCATGGTTCCAGCGTGCCTTGAGTTGGCAAACTGTTTAACTCTTTGGGAAAGTCATGTATAAACCTAATAGAAACTTTTTGAACTGACCTCTGTTAACTAAGTTCCTTGGAATAATAGAGCTCTCTCCTCTGTGAAACATGGGACACTGTCTGGAGTCATGGCAGTGTAGATGTTCTAATACACCAACCACTTCTGCTTCCATAGATGACTTCTCCATGTCTGCCTTGGAGATGCAGAGTTGGCTGCTTTGGTCACAAACTTGTATATGCTATTTGTTTTTTATTATCATAATTATATAATTTTGTTAACTATTACATAAGTAGATGGGGCATTAATGCAAGAAGAAAGTGTTTCTATGGAAGCTAAGCTTCTTTAGAAAGATTTGATAAAACACATTGCTAAGGAGAATTGTTATCAAATTAGGGATGGGCAGAACATCTGCATGAGATTATAAAAATATCATAGACGTTGAGGAGAATTTGGCATTTAGATTGTTTTGTCTCCTCCAAAGAAATTAGATGCTGTATCATGGATGTACTTTATGCAAGAAAGACAATAGAGAACTCCATTCAGCAGACTGGTGGTAGACTATGCTGCCTTAACTCCACAGTAACACATTGGTGAATACATATACATATATAGGTTCAAGTTTTAATAAAATGTTTAAGGAACTTTAGCTGATTTTTCTAATAAACCAAACCACTGTCAGTCCCTATCACATTCACTGTTTATGCAACCCAAGTGTGAACTCAGTGGTCATGCTCTGTGGGAATTGCAGGACATTGTCCCAAAGCTCCATACTTGGCCCTGTGGATTTTGAGAATTCTTAGGGACTTACATGTTCATGGCCTCTCTGGCTCTAAACTTCAAGTTCTCTGAATTTCTGTTTTTGAGTCAACATTTATCCTTTATGTGTTCTCTGTATCTTAGCTCTGGCTGTGAAACTCAGGTTTCCTTAATTTCTCTTAAAAAAAAAAATCCTACATAAAGCATTTACATGTGTAATAGACTTGACTAAAGTGGGGGAAAGGGAGGACAGGGCAAAGTCTTACATTTTAGAAATAAGAATTTCAAATTAGAAATCAGCTATCTTTGTTCTTGAAAGTCCTCAGGTCACCCTACAATTGGGGATTTGGCTGTTAATCCCACACAGTGCCCCAGCCACACATCATTTGCCTGGTTTCTTCTGACGGCTCATTTCTCTTCTCTCTTCTAGCTCTTCTATTTCTCTTCATGTCAAATGCAGAGCTGTTTGGCCAATGCTCTGCAGCATCATTTCCTGTTAGTCCTTACTCCTCAAGAAGGAGGATTTATCTGTTCACAGATAAAATATTTTTTCATCCCATCCATTACATATACTCTTCAAATTTGGTTAAACTCAAATAGCGAGTTCTTTCCCTCCTTAGGGGAGTGTGTTACTCACTGAAGCCAAGTGTGTTCTTTACTGGTCACCAGCATTTGCTGTTCTGTGTACCTCACTCGCTGTAAGTTCATTTTTTTCCATCTATGAAATGGAGAATATTATTACCTGCTAAGGCACACATGAGAAAAGGAGACAGCAAAGCATTTTGGAGGGGATTTAGCCAAAGAAATGTCAGGTTTATTGTAATCACCATTAATATATACTTTTAATGACATTAAGAGTCAGAAGTTATAGGGGAGTGGCAAATGATACCATGCTACATCAGCCTGGTAGCTTTTCTGGGTTTGGGCCTCTGAGCATCTTACACAGTGCCCTTTATTCTTGTTCCTTGACTCTAAACCTGGTCCTTCATCATAACTCTACCAGTAATCCTGGATCCTGACCTTCCGCCTCCTTATTATTTCTGTCTTGGACCTCTACTCAGCAAATTCATCCAATCACCCTGAATTGCATGTCCTTGAGTTGAGTTATTGTGATGCTGATAAATGAGAACTAAATTGAAGCCATCAGCCTCACTTTCCTTACCTATTTCCAGACGTGGAAGTTAATGGGCTTGGATTGGCTGCTAACATGAGTCTCATCAAAGACCATTTTCCCTAAGGGCATTAACTGCAATTTATTGATTGGGTGGAGGCCTGAGGCATTTGGGGTGTGGATTTGTCTTCTGGCCCACGAAGGAAATGGGCAGGAGCCGAAATCCAAGCCTGCCACCTGAGTTTGTCGAATTGGACAGGAGCACTGTGTCTGGAGATTCAGAGCCAGGCAGGCTGGCAAAACGGGAAGTTAAACAATGTCTCACCTATTACAAAGAGGTAAGCAGCTCTTTCTTTCCTTTGAGGATAGAAATACGGACTTGTTTTCTATGTGCTAAATTGTGTTGCTTTGCTAGGGGAATATGTCTATTTACTCTTCATTGTCTCCTGTAGTCAGTCAGTGATGGCTACTTGGATCGTCTGTGCCTGCTCTTTCTACTTCCTCTCCTCTTTTGAATCCGTTTCACTGAGACTTTTTACCTCCGCCACTGCAGTCAAACTACTCTTACAGTGACACCAATGGCCTCCTCATTGCAAAAAACAGATGACAAATTTCATCTCTGATTTGCATTTGCATTAGCACAGCGTTTGATATGCCGGGTTCTACTCTTCCCCTTGAAACAGCTTCTTCCCTTGGGTTCCAGGATCTTATATTCTTCCGGTTTCTTCATACCTCAGTGGCTGCTCCCCCTCAGTCCCTTTGCTTGGTGCCTCCTGACCTTCTTGATCTCTAAATATTGGGTCCTCTAGGGTTCAGTCCTCAAGATGTTTTCCCCATATTGTCTACAGTCACGCCCAACCAAACTCATGGATTTAAATATCATCTGTCTGCTAAAGACTCCCAAATTTATATCTCTGACCTGAAACCTTTCCTTAGATATGAAATATGTGTGGTTATTGCTTACTCAGCTTTCCACTTAAATTTCTAATAGGTGTGTTGAAAAATTAATACGTCTCATACTGAACTTCTGTTCTCCCCCAAAACATCCTTCTCTTAAGTCTGTCTTTATTAGTAAAAGCAGTCCTCCCTTCCAGTTTCTTGGGCTCAAATCCTTGAAGTCATCTTAATTTATCTTTCTGTCTCATATTCTACTTTCAGTGTATCAGTATAGCTTATTGGTTTATCTTCAAAATATTTGAAGATCCAGAATATGACCATATACTGTTACCCCGGTCCCAGATACCATCCTCTGTCACCTGGTTTATTGCCATGTCCTTCTTGAATGGTCTCCCTGCTTCTCTGCCTTGGCACCCCCTAATGGTGTTTCAACATAGTAGCCAAGTGATCCTTTAAAAAACAAAGTCAGATTATGTTACTCACAACCTTGAATTTCACTTAGAGTAATAGCCAGAGTCCTTACAAAGCTTCCTAGAAGTCTCTTAATACCTTTTCCTTCCTAATGGTCTCCTTCACTCTCACTATGTGCTGTTAGTGGACACACTGGCTTCCAGTGCTCTAGCCACATTCCTGCCTCATGAGACTTTCACTTGAAAATCTCTGTTTCAAAAACTGACCTTTTGTCACTGCATTCTGGTATCTTTGAATACTTACTATGGACATGGCATTGTGCCTTTCCACCTCCAACTTCCTTTGTTGGAAATTAACTATATTTGTTTCTGTGTGTTTTTAGGACTTCTGTATTTTAATGATATAAGTTTATTCTAGAATTATGATCTCTTCTCAGGGGGTAGATGTAGATCAATTAAATCCACAATCATCGGGAGTCACAAGTAGTGGCAGCTAAATACCAAGCAAGCTCATTTGGCAAAGTCAGTCTCGGAAGGCACATTAAGGGAAACCCGGAACTAGAGAAGCTATTGAGTAGAATGTGTCTGTGGTTACTGGGTTGAAGGAAAGGATTCTGTGCCCATCCCTTCTTTGTTTTTGTAGGCATGCAGCTGACTGGCTTCTTCTATCTACAGCAGTACCCCGAACCACTTCTCAACCTATTAAAGAGTGATAACATATTATTTAAATATCTCTTACCCTGCTTTCAAAAGTGACACATTTAAAGTACACTTGAAAGATAAGTGAATTATTCATTTACCAAAGAGCAGACTTTTACCAAAATAGTTCAGGATAAAAAAGCAGCATATGAGATTATCTGATTGTCACCTACTTGCGTTCTAACAACCATATGTACTCTCCCATTCACTTTCGATATTTTCAGTCCTCAGGCTGAAAGGTCTCAAACAGCATTTTGAGATTTGAGAATTCTGAGGTTTTTGATTATATCTACACCTACTGGTAATCCAACTGCTGATGGTTCCATATCAGGAAACTTAAGGAGAAGAACTTTACATGTTTGTACTTTCTGAAATTTTGATTAAGTAAAAATTCAGTTATTTAGAATTTGCAAACTACAGATTAAGGTGTGTGCTTTAATACAGCTTGCATGCCCTGTTTTTCTCTCTTGTTCCAATTTTTTATCCTTCTGTTTGGAACATTGCCTTAGATGCTTCATTAGTTTAACTAGTGTTAGAGAACATCTAATGAATTAGGCAGTCAGTCAAAATTGAAGTATTTTGAATGGGAGCTCCTAATTCTTCAGATGTAAAATCAGAGTCTTAAGTTTGGAAAGAACCTTAAAGTTTCATCTAGCGCTTCTCACCTATAGTTGCACATCTGGAGAGTGTCTTCAAATACTGATGCCCTGGGCCAACTGAAACCAAGTTTCTGGGGATTGTGTCTAGGCATCTGTATTAAAACAAAAATAAAAACTGAACCCTAAGTGGTTTTACTGTGTTGCCAGGATTGAGAACCATGATGTAGGGAAACCTATTTGATGCTTAAATCTCCTCTGCATCATTGTCACCGTCCCAGACTTGGATGGTCTCTGAGATTCCTCCAAAGAAGAAGTTCTTAGTCTGTCTAAGAACAGCTCTATAGGAAATTCTTCCTTACATTGACATAAAGCTGTCTCCTTATACCTTATATCCATTGTTCCTGATTCTGTTATTTGAGATCACAAAGAACAAATTTCTCCTCTCCACATGGCAATTCTTTGAAAATTTGAAGGCAATTATCATTCACTTTGTAACTGAATATTTATTGAGTACTTCTTACAGGCCCAGACCTGCCCTGGGTCCCCAGCACAAATAAAATACAGTCATTACACTCATGATGCTCACAGTTAAGTGGGGGAAGAAGAAAAAACTAATGACATCGGTACAGCTCAATAACGCGTGGTTACCTTCCCATCTCCCGACCCTTATACCACCCCATCTTACTCTTCTATAACCAGAATTAGCCTCAATTCCTTGTACTTGTCTGCAGATGGTGTTGTTTTGAGGCTTTGTACCGAGGCTGTCTACTGAGGTTTAAGCTTACTTTAGGTTGTCTCTATCCTTAATCAAGTATGGCTTCCAGGCTGCATTACAGGAGTCCATGTGGCCTGAATATACTGAGAGAGAGGACCTGCCGCCTACTTCCTTCTCTTTCTAGATGATACGCCGCTGGCTCATTATGAAGTTATAGACAGTTAAAGCAATTAAGACTTCTTTATATGTCCAGAGATACTTATAATGAGTGTATCTATCCTTAGGGTGGATAGGAAGGTAAGGGTAAGGCAAGGCTGATGATATCAAGGCAAGGAGCTGGAGGAGTTTAACATTCCCCTCTCTCGTCTACATTTTCCCTGGGCTTAGTCATGAGTCCTTAAAGTCACGTGAACATTCCAACAATTGAACACTTCTTTCACTGGTCCCAAAGGGCCGTGGATGGGCTTCTCCAGAGGTGGGTACATTTGCCAACTGAACTAGAGCTAAAAGGGAGCAACAGTTCAGTGAAACTCTTTCCTGTTACCGGATTTTCATCTATCTGCTGATCAATACTGGAAGAAAGTAGCTTCTCTAGTGGCCTTCTAGATGCAAACTGGTCAATCGCATTTTTTTTTTTTTTGGCTCTCTTTTTTTCTGTGCTCAAAGCTAAATGGTAGAGTATATTATCTTATGGTTTAATGGGAATCTTCAGTCAGTGACCTCTGATCTCTATCTGACTCATCTTTTTTATACTTAAGGGTGTCCAGGTTGTTCTGGTCCAGTAGAAACCTACATCAACTGACGTTTTGTGTTTGCCCTAAACTGCTCTCCCTTTATGTTTGTCAGTTAGCTTCTTGAGAAGGAATGCTGCTGTATATTTGAATTTTTGCATTCACATTTAATGAAATGTTTCACAGATATTTATAACACAACAGATTCTGTTCTGCTGAAATCCAAGTGGGTACACTGAAGATGGATTAAAGGCATAATATCACCATCAGGATCAGTAAACACTCATCGAGAATGTGTGACATGATTGGTTCAGATTAGAACCAATTTGGGTTCTAATCTGGGGAGGATTTAGGCAAGGCTTCTTCACTGTGGGTGTTTTCTTTGGCACCTCATTCATTACGTAAGAACCAGAACAACCTATTGAAGATGCTAGGGTTATGTTTGCAGATGTACATATGGGAGGTGTTTGAAAACAGGCTTTTATCACCTGCCTGGTTCTTTAACCCATCTTCCAAGAAAGAGTTTCAACTACTCAGCTCTTCAAGGAGCAGACTTGTGGCACTACCAGTGGCCTGTTTGATCTTCATCATTTTTGTCTTCTCTGCAGCATTTGACTTGATTGGTAATTCAGATCTGGAAACAAAATCGCTCCCTAGTGCTCTCTGTTTCACTGCACCATTCTGGATGGTTTTGTCTTTCTGGTCTATCTCTCACTTGCCCTCCCACCCTCTAAACTTGGGCCGCCTTTGAGACTTAATATTTGATTCTCTGATATTATGTGCACTTTTTCATTTGGATTTCTCATGATTTATTATATCTTCTTTCTCATGAATTATTATATCTTCCAAGACTTTATTTTCAGTGCTAGAGTAGAACATACATTGTCAATTACCTGTTGAAATCAAATGTCATTGTTGGGACACTTGGGTGTGTCACTGGGCTAAGCATCTGCCTTCGGCTCAGGTCATGGTCGCAGGGCCCTGGGATCAAGTTCTGCATCAGGCTCCTTGCTCAGCAGGGTGCCTGCTTCTCTCTCTGCCTGCTGCGTGTGTGCAATCTCTCTCTCTCTCACAAATGAATAACTAAAATCTTAAAAAAAATAAAATCAAACGTCATGGTAATTTTGTTTTTATCTCTACATTAATCCACTTGTATTTGCTGCTGTTGACTATAGGTAGTACTTGAAATCAAACATTTCATTTTTCCCCCTTTTTTAGTGTCCCTGTTTCTTCAGTGGTTCTTCTATTTACCCAGTTATGCAAGCATATTGGCTTTTTTTCCCTAGAAAATGTGAGTATCTATTATATATCAGTTACTTTTCTAGGTGCTGGGTAGCTTATGGACTAAAACATGGTCCTTGCCTTAGTGGAGTTTGTATCACAGTGAGGGAGTTAGACATTAATCAAGTAATCACAAAAACAGACCTTACCACATGTATGAGAAGAATGACAAAGGAGAAGTACAGGAAGCCATGAGAGTGTAGGACAAGGGACCCAGCTTAGGCAAGGAGGGAAGGGAAGTCTTCTCTACAGAAGTGATGTTTGATCTAAGATCTGGATGATGAGTCAGGAATGGAAAGGGACATCCTAGGCATAAAAACCAGCATTCCTGAAAGTTTGGGAGTGGGGGCGCCAGAGGAGACCGCAAGTCCAAGCAACATAGAAAGCAGTGTAGGTCGACAACAACATGGAAGGGAGAGTGGCAAGAGATGAGGCTGAGTCAGTTCATGAAGGGCCCTGAGGCCACGTTAAGGATTTTGGTATTTATCTTAAGAACTGTTAACAGCATACTAAGTAAGGGAATAGCACAATCACACTTGTATGTTTAGATTACTGTGGTTCATCGGGGTAGAATGGATTGGCCGGAAATGGGCAAGCGTGGATGTCGGGCCACCAGTCGGGTGGTCATTGCAGGATGGAGATAAGGTCAGGGCTGGTGGGTACAGAGATGGAGAGAAAATGCTGGCTTTCGGATACAAATAAAAACCTCAGAGCCACTGTGTCTGAATATACTTCCTAGTTAACCAGCCAGCGTGTTCCCTTACATTGTCCTGTATCATAATCCCCTCTGCATCTGTGTTTTCCTTTCCACTCCCTTTCTTGCCACAGAATTCCAGAGCTATGAACTCATGTCTGAGTTACAGCCATATCCTGGTAGGGGGTTGTTTGCTGAGAACTGTTCTTCTTATGCTCCTCAGTTCCCTACTTTAAGCAGGGTTTCAAGGGTCCGAGTAACCTGTTCCCATCCTGGGACCTATGTCGGCTATGCCGAGACTGACTTCTTCTAGGACAAAACCTGTGGGTTGGTGTGTCTAATAAGACCACAGTTCCAGACAGGAATACAGGTACTTTGAAAACATACAGATTTCTAGGCTCAATACCCCGAGGTTTTGATTCAGTAATTTTGGGGTGGAACCCAGGAATCCGTGTTTTATGTAGCTCAGATGTCTAAGGATCAGGCAGGTTTGGTTTGCTCTAAGGCCCCACTTATCTGCATTTCACTTTGTATTGAGAGGGCAATCGTTTTCCAGAGCTAGGCTCTGTTTTCTCTGGGATATCTTCCCTAATCTCCTTCCTCCCCTAACTAAAATGACCTTTCACACTTAAATCTTTATTTGACTCTAAAGCCTTCTGTTTTGTGGTTTTTTTCCTCCCACTGGGGAATCTCTGCTGTCTTCTCAGCAAGCGTAGCCACCTGTGAAGGGACGTGCCATGCCATAGAGGACTGTTCCCTGGATGGCTGAGTGACAGGGAGGGTTTCCTGAGATTCATTTTGAAGCAAACCCTATATTTGCAAAGATGAGGTATTAGATAGAGCAAAAGAGGAAACTTAGTAGCAAGAAAATAATCTATTTGAGAATACGGCCCTGTTTGATGTATCTGTCAATTAGATTTGCTTCCTTTTGGTCCTTAGATAAAAAAAAAATCTCAAGTAAACATGACTGTGGTGCATCTGTTTTAATGCTTCTAATCTTCTGACTACTAGAGCAAAAAATTAATATCTTCCTTCCTCGGTAACACCGAAAACTTAGATACCAGTGGAAGGAGGGAAGTGAAGAACAGACACAGTTTATCTCTGGGTGGAGGAGTGTGTGTGTGTGTGTGTGTGTGTGTATTCACATACATATATGATTAGCATCAATTTCATATTTTTATGGTACTGTAGCAATAGATCATATTAGATAGGTAAAGAAAATATCAAAATTGGATCCCTGGCCTAATATACTTAACTTTATATGCACAGTGAATTATCAGATATCTATAAGCCAAAGAAATAATGTGAAGGGAAATTTACTTGGTGTCCAAATATGGATTCATTACTATTTAAGATCTCGAATGTCTATTCTTAGAACCATGGGTCCTTTAATTTCATCTATAGTCTCTATACTGCCAAGTGATTATTGAGCTATGGCAGGTAGCAAGAGAACATGTATTTGCATTCCCTAAAATTGAGTCACTGAAACGCGAATGAAGAACACAGATGAATTATAAATTTAAATTGTGTGTGTGTGTGTGTGTGTGTTGAAAGAGGGAAGGAGGTGAAACCAGGAGGAGGCGGGAGAATGACTTGCTTCCACTCATAGCACAGAGAAAGATATATCAACACAGAAGATTAAAAAATGCAAAAACCTTTTCCTATTCGCCTCGCTTCCTTGTGGTGTCTTTGAATGTGTTTGGCAGCAGTGGGCCATGTCAGGCCACCTGTGCAGTCAGCAAATTGCTCACGGTATTTAAAGGGCTCCTTTATTAATCTCCTGTAGCAGACTTTTAGGAAATTGGATGCTTGCTTTGGAATGTCCACTGTATTTTTACATTTCTTGAGGTGTTATTACGTTTTTATCATATCTTCTTTTACTTTAGGGTGCGGGAGGATTTTCTTTGTCCCTGCAGTGGATAATAAGCCTCTTTCTTATGGAAAACTGTCTTCCTTACATTGCTGTCATTTTGAATGCCACATGCAAGGGGGAGTCTGTAGGTCTTGAAGTTCCGAGACACCAGTCACATTCTTGTGTGGGCAGGAAGAGATTCACGTGGACTATGTTGAGTGGCACCCCTTGTAGCTGTGTGACAGGGTGGTAGGTACTCAATAAAAATAGAAATTAATGAATAAGCAACTGACTGAATGCCTTTCTTTTCATTTCTCAGGGAGTTTAGTGTAGCTAATGTTGAGTCCATGTGAAAGAGAAATACGTAGACCCTGGAGTAAGAGAGACTTGGGTTCCATCCTGGCTCCCTTGTTTACTTACAGTGTGACTGGGGCAAAACTACTTACTTTCTTTGAATCCCAATTTGCCTATCTGTAAAATAGGTAGAGGGAACCTACTTGGCAGAGTTATAAGGAGAATGATGTGTGATATATAGAAAAAGCATAATATAGTCCCTGGCATAGGGTAGGTATTGCATATTAATAGCAATAATCCCTATTCTGTGTTTTTCAATCCAATGTTAGTTATGCTGGTAGCAGTGAGTGGAGAAAGCAAAACCTGGACATAGGACCCAGCAGGAACCGGTCTCTCCTAAAGGCAGGGCTTGGGTCTCTCATGTGTAGCTCTCAGTCTGTGCCTATCCTAGGGATAGACATTGCCTGAATTATCAGATCAGTTAATGGGAAGAGCTTGCAATCTATTTATTTGTTGAAACATAAAGCAGTTGGTTGAGAATTCCTGATTCTACCTTGTGCAACAAGAAGGACTTGCGTTTTATCAGACACTAGCCTTGCCCTATGATTACACAGCCAACTAGAAAGAGGACACAGTCAGGTGCTGATGTTAAATTCTTGGTGCTCTGCACAAGTATGGCTGGAAGAATAGGCCCTGTTCTGGTGGGCCCAGATGCCCCTTCTAGGTTCTGTTGATGTTCTGCCTCTTTCTACTTTTCCACTGTAATAAATTACTTATCAAGCCTGCAGCCTGCCTTGCAGAATTTGTCAAACTTATTCCTTTTTATTATTATTGCCTCCTCCTTGCCACTTTTTTCATTATTTGTGCCTTTACTCCTTCTCTGCATTTATTAACTGAATTAGCACATTTCCAATATTTGTTCACATTTAATGAGGTATTGGTATTTTGACGGCAGAAATGAAGAAGTGAGACCCACGGGTGAGAATTTTATTGAACTTCAATGTATTTTATTTTCGAAGATGTGTAATTCACAAAGTCATGATCTATTGCGCAACACAAAGTGATACATACCCCTACAGTGTCAGATATTTTTATGGCTAAAAATATAACACTGTTGAGGAAAGTTTCTTAGAACAAACTGTCTATATCCTAAAGAGTCAAATTTATTTAACAGAAAAAGAAAAAATACCCTAGTAGCCACAAAACAATTCAAATACATTAAAAATTATTAGAAGTACAAAATGATACTGGAAGTGCTTCTGGATTAATTGCATTAAATATTCTTAGTCAAGCTTGTTTTGGTGTAAATAATGGAGACCTATGAAACTGGTTGGAGCAGAAATGGGAGGCTGATTATAAGGATACATAGGTGTCTCAGAGTTCCCAAGGGCAGAAAATGGGACTGTAGCCTGGTGGTGGGAACCCACTAGAACCTGGGCATAGACACAACTTATCCCTCAAGATCTCTCTCTCTCTTTCCATCTTTCTTACACAGTCATTTGTGCTTCCTGTCTCCTAAGGGCGAGCGCAGTTCCTGAGTTCAAATGAAGAGCTCAAACTACCCAGCATGTCTGAACCCCTTGTCCAGTTATCGAGGAGAAATAATGGGATGGGTCCAGATTTTAGGAGCCTTATAGTGAGTACAGGGATGTCTAGAGACCTAAATTGGGGTGGGATGGGATGAGGAGAGGACAGAAATCCTCAATGAAGTGAGTTTTTAGGATGGGTATTGGTGCTATACACTTTGTCTTGATTGATCTGTTTTCAGTACCACATAATGTGGGCACAAAATATTTGTAGCTGAAGTACATTATGATATTCATTTACTGTTAAAAGGTGATTCTATATATATGTGTGCCAAAGTGACGTATTTTTTTTCTCTTTTTAAAAGATGTATTTATTCATTTGAGAGAGAGAGTTCCCCTGTGCATGTGAGCAGGGGGAGGGGCAGAGGGAGAGGGAGAGAGAATCCTCAAGCAGACTCCCTGCTGGGCACAAGGCCTGATACTGGGCTTGATCTCATCACTCTGAGATCATGACCTGAGCCAAAACTGATAGTCAGACACTTACTGTGCCACCCAGATGACCTCCAAAGTGACCTATTAAAAAAACTTTCTGTAGAATTTAAGTCCTAAAATTTTTTATTTGAAGAGGTAGGAAATTATAGAGAGGTTGCCTATATATGATTTTATATTTATTTGCTGCATTTGGGCGTGGATTTGGTTGTATTTAATCATCATTAGGGGCTGATTATAGTGGTATCCTTTATTTCATTACTCAAAAATGCTGAGTTTTTCATTGGTATTTTCCCTTTCTCATTGTAATCCATTCCTTTGTTCTATTTTCTTCTTTACTTTTGTCCTATTCTATCTCTCTCTCTCTCTCCCTCCTACTCTTTTTCTTCACTCTCCCTCTCTCCTAAGGAATGAAAAGATGTGTGTGGGTGTTGTTGCAAGGGGGAGAGAGGAAAAATTGAGCAATGACAAGTTTGAAACTGGCAAAATTATTTTAGTAACTCACTGTCTTAGGAGGATACATATTGATGTATAATTTATACACAAATGCAAATAGTCATGTAAATTGGGTGTGTATTTTAGCTCTTAGAAGATGATTGCCTGCACATTGCTGCACCGTCCTTCCTATGCTTTGGCTTCACATGGCTGCTCTGGAGTCCCTAGGAGTCAGAATTAAGAGGATCTGGTATAACTCAAGATGAAATGTGTAGCCTTTGTATTCCCATAAGATGACCAAGGCATGTGAGTGGGATGAAAGGAGAGTGGAGAGAAATATACATGAAGAGGACGACATGCAAGAGGATGGTGGGGATCACTGGGGAGGATGAGCCAGGGAAGGAAAGGGGACTGAGCAGGTCATGGGCTTGAACCGAGAAGTATGTAGGTTGCTGTCTGGAGGGCATGTACTTGGTCAGGAGAAGGGTTGCTGCTGGCACGTCCATGGTATATGTCATTTAGGAAAATACATCCCCTTGCGGTTATGTGGCTGCAGAAGGGTCCTTTCCACAACTGGGCTAGGCATATCTGTGCAGGACAAACTTATATACTGTTATGAAGCATCCCAAGTGGTAAGAGAAATAAGAAATGGGTAGCCAGAATGCAAATGTAAGGTGTGCAAGGAGCCTTTCCCTAGCAGCCGAACCCCAGGTAAGGATCTGTGACCTCGCAGCAGGGGCTGTGTATGTCAGTGTTACATTGTGGGATGTTATTGCTTGGAGACCCTGGAGCAGAGAGAGTCATCAATAGGAGAGCAATTAGAGGAGACGAGGGTTAGAGTGTGATTAATGCGACTAAATGGCAGTGGTACAGGAGCATGCGGGACTTGGTATAAGGAGCCCTTGTGGTGGGAAAGGCCAAAGGCACTACTCTATTACTGTATTAAATAATTGTTGGGCGACAAGTTCTTAGTGCGAGGAGAAGACCTCCTGTCTCCGTTTCATCTCCAGGTGGAGGAAGAAGAACACTTATAGATGGGCTGAGACCAGCTGCTGGAGTTACTTGACTAGTAAGTGCAAGAGATGGGATTGAATTTGTCTGCAAAGCCCATGTGTCTTAAGATGCCTCTCTTGACCTCTGCTGCCCTTCCAGAGGGCAGTGCTGATGTCCTCCAGCTTTTAGCCAGGGTGCTGCACAACCCTTCCGAACACACAGCTCCTGTTCTTAGAGTAACCTTGGGGTAGGGAAATTGTTGCAGCAAATGTTAGGATATATACAGATTGTCATAGGAGACAAAACCCATGAGTCTGGTCTTCAGAATTTTTGAAGTAAAAATTGCGTGTGACATGGGCTAACAGAAGCATTCTGTGCTGCTTTCTGTCATGAGATAAGACTGGGAGACATAGATAGGAGGTGAAGTATTCAAACTTCAGGGACTTGGCAGGTTTAGGGAACAACAGGAGCAAATGTTTGAAATGCAGATTATCTTGGAAAATTCTTGATCAAAGTTCATGTTGCTTGTGGAACCCCCACCTAGTCGGTATACCATATCCAACCAGTCCTGCGGGGGCAACCAAGAACGTATTTAGAATGCGTAGCATATTTTTGCCCTGACATACACATGGTAGGGAACTACCTCAAACAATTGTGATAAGACAATAACTTTGGAGTATAGGAGGTAAGGAGCTGGTAGTTGGCAGAAATAGACAGAGAGGCCCTTGAAGGACCAATTGGGGCAAAGAGGCGTAAGGGATACAGGAAGCAACTCAGTGGTAAGAGCAAAGTCATAAAGAGAAAAAATGAGATCGTGAACCACACATAAAAGAAATTAAGTTCTCTTTCTCCTGATAAGGGGAGATGTCTTTTGCGAGTGGCAGGTGCTTGTCTGAAATTTAATTGTGTGGTGTTCTCTCTTACCTCTGTACCTTACACTCAACGCTGTGTGTACGCAGAGTACGGAGTCCATCCTTGTCTTACTCCAGACCCTTTATTCTCCTTGAGGGTCTGCTCTATGTATCATCACCTCATTGAAGCCTTGACTGATTTACCCCTTCCAGTTCCCGCCACAGCGGAGTGGATCACTAGGCATTTTAGCAGCAAGTACTCATTGTGCGTGGAAGCTCGGTGGGGCTCCATGCTGGGCACTGGTGATAAAGCAGCAAACAAAGCAGACCCAGTTTCTGCTCTCCTGAAGTTTTCCCACTTGATGCCACTGCTGAGCCTTTGTTTTTTAAGGACATGCTACTATTATTTATGATACTTACACATTGCTTTGAAATTACTTATTTATGTGTTTCTGTCCCCTGTTAGACTGTGAGTCCTTGAGGGCAAGCACTATGTCTTAATCAAGTTTTATCCTTAGCACCTAGCAGAGTGCCTGGAATATCATGGTAACTAAACATGCATATGTATAATGAATGAATGCTCCTCGTATTTTTCCCTTTTATAAATTTGCAGACTTTGAGCCTGTTCTCATTCATCCTTCATCTTCCAACACTTCCAGGGGAAGAGCCTCCCAGGGGAATTATTTAGTTCCTTCTACAGACTCTCTTGTGGTCGGATAACTTCCTTGAGGAAATCAACCCAAGCTGGGGCAGAAGGATGGTGGTAGGCGGCATCAGAATGGGTTCATTTTGTTCTCCATAGCCATTACCTGAAACTTCAGATTTACAAAATTATGCATTATTAGGAGTTGTTTAATTTTTCATCAGAGGATTCCTTTATCTACCAAATTCTTCCAATACATTTGAAATAGGATTCAGTTTACAGAACATTGATTTACAAATTGCTTTGTCAGCGATATATCTAATGTTTGAAATATACAACAGCAATATATGGGAGCAGGATGAATAAGTTAATTAAGAACAGGGAACATAAAACTTTAATCAATAGACATAACAAATAAAATGTACTTCAAACTGGTGTTATGGCTGGGTAAGTGGTAGGGAAAGGGACAGATGAAAACAGATGGGCATGTGTGGTGAGGCAGTGGGAGGAGGAGGTACACAAGACAGAAGGAAAGATGGAGAAAGGGGATAACAGGGAATGAGAGAGAGAGAGAGAAGAAAATTGAGGGAGTAGGAGTAGAGAGGTCCAAGAAGGTTCATCAGGAGAGAGGTAGGGCAGAGAGAGCTGGGGGGCTCTCGATGGACACAGAGGTAAACAAAACTTTGGCAGAGAGGAGGAAAGAGCAGAGGGAAAGAGAGAGGTAAAAGCAGAGAGCATGGGGCTAAGGGTGTGTCCACTTGTTAGGCAAAACCCTATACTTGCTTGGGCATCTCAGAACTAATATGGGGCTGATGGAATTAATCATTCATTCATTCATTCATCTGGTGGGCCTTTATGGAACTTGAACCAAACACTGCACTGTTGTAGGTGTGAGGGATAGAGTGTTTAACAGAAGATTAAGATTCCTACTCTTTTCAGAGTTTAAATTTAGGTTTCGTCATGGAGGTTGCTCTCCAGCTCCTCTGATTCTTCAGCTACAGCAGTAGGAAGAGGGTCTGCATTCCTAGTAGGGTACAGGCACTGGCCAACTCTCATACTGTAGGTCTGCCCTGGAGTTAGGCCCTTTGAAAGCCTCGGTATCCATGACTCCCTTCTCTTGGGCTAGGACAGTTAACTGTAGTTGCACAATGGACCCAGAATAAACTTGTGATGAAACGGACCTACAGCAGTCACCAAATGAAAAGTCTAAGTCTCTCTCTTCCTACTTCCAAGACTCACGTCTGTGTGTATGGATGTGTGCGCACGCATGCGTGCAGATTGCCCCCTAGAGGCTGTGTCTTTTCTTGGATACTTGGCCTCTGCTTCCTCTCTTCATAAGCACACTGCTGAGAACACCCAACTTTTGTGGAATCCCCCATCATGGTAGGTCATGTTGGTCTTGGTAGGGATACCAGTCAAGTGGGGGCTTGGGAGTCAGGGCTTGGTCATGCATGGGAGTAACCCAGAGCAGACACAAGTAGATAGACCCAGGGAGTGGCCTGATTGAATAAAGAGGATTACAGCTTAGTTGGAGAACAAATCTGTCATTAAGTCCAAAGAAAGACATTAGGGCTAGAAAAAGGAAAAGAGATCAGAAAGCCAGGAGCTGGGAAAATGCAGGAATAAGACTGAAGTGGAACAAAATGAGGGTGAGGAAACCCTTCTGAGGGGACTGGGAGGCTTTCTTCTCAGTGGTTGCTGGCAGTATGGGTCACTGGATGGTCTGCTAGAAAAGACACAGTGTCAGACACAGACAATTCCAATTTGATATGTAGAGATCTCAGCATAATGAAATTATATAAGAAGTACTATTCTGTTGAACAAGCAAGACTCTTGGGGTATAATCTGAAAGCAGTGTCCTTTCTGTACTGTCCACGAATTCCCATACTATGGGGCTAGTTGAATCCCTACCTTTTTTGTTGAAAACAAGCACAGTTTACACATACACACACACACACACACCCCCCACAAATGCGATCCCAGGCAATAACAAAAACTTTAATCCTAATGTAAAGTTAAGATTTCTCTCCTCTCCCAGTTAGGTCCTATTATAGGGTGGACCTTCTCCTGGCAAAGGGACAGAGGCTGAGGCCAGCCAGTGAATTGAGCCCACTCTCCCTCACCTTGTTAACCTTAGTTTTAATCCCCAGAGAATTATAGTTTATGTAGGGTGGGTATATTAGTTTTCTACTGCTGTGTCACAAACTACTATAAGTTTAGTGGCTTAAAGCCATACCATTCATAATCTCACAGTTCCTATGGGCCATGAGTCCAGGCATAGTTGGGTCCTTTGCTCAGAGTCACACAAGGGTGTAGTCTAGCTGTCTGCTGGGCTGTGATCCCACCCAAGGCTTGAGATGTTCCACCAAGCTCATGTGGTTATGGGTAGAATTCATCACCTTGCACCTATAGAATTCGTGTGGCTTGTTTTTTCAAGGTCAGTAGGACAGAGCATCTTAAAGGGCTTACCTGATTAGGTTAGGCCAACCCAGGAGAGTTTCCCTTTCAATTAACTTAAAGTTAACGGATTAGGAACTTTTTTTTTTTTTTAAGATTTATTTATTTATTTATTTGACAGAGATCACAAGTAGGCAGAGAGGCAGAGAGAGAGAGAGAGGAGGAAGCAGGCTCCCTGCTGAGCAGAGAACCTGATGCGGGGCTCGATCCCAGAACCCTGGGATCACGACCCGAGCCGAAGGCAGAGGCCCTAACCCACTGAGCCACCCAGGCGCCCCCGGATTAGGAACTTTAATCACATTTACAGAATTCCTTCACCTTTGCCATATTCTCTTGGTTGGAAGCAAGGCACAGTCTTGCCCACATTCAAGGAGAGGGGATCATGAGAAGGTATCCCTGGTAGGGGCCAGGAATCATGGAGGCCATCAGAGTAATCTGCCTATTCCAGGTGGGGAGAAAATTTCTATTTGATAAATATTGCTCTTGGGTGGCTTTAATGCCTTTTCAGGTTGACAAGGGTTTGCAGCTGACCCTTTCCCATAAGCCACCCTGATAGATACTTCAGTGATGTCCCAGTACACTTTCCTCTCCCCTCCATCATCAGGTGCTTTCACCGAGGTTCGCTTGACTGCTCTGCATGCACTTGTATTCCACCTGTGGCTTATGATGCTCCTCAGTCTCCTGACCTCCAGCAGGCCAGCCGTCCCTCCTCTCTTGGCTGAAGTCCCTTGCCCCTGTGGGGGGCTCTCTTGTTCAGGATCTGTGAGAATTCCTTGCCGGCTCAGGAGTAGCCCACACCTGGATCACTGGGAGTGCTGGTTGCCTCCATATGAGAATCTTTGTTCTCATGTTCTGAGAGGCCAGCGATAACTTCTCTTACCTTTTCAATTTAAAAGGCATGAGTTATTCACCATTATGATGCCTACCAAAGTGCAGAGAGAACACATGAAACTCTCTGAGGGGTTCGGTTTAGGCTCTTTTCCCTGGGCTTGATGTGAGGAGTGGCATCACCCCACCTGAGGTGGAAGTTCTTGATCACCTCACTCTTGAGAGAAAATACTCCTCCAATTCCCAACTCTCTACTCTTTTATTTCCAGTTCTTTTTTTCATCTCAGATTTGGAAGGGGTCATGGCGTCAGTGACAGGACTCCAGAACCAGTACCTTTGAGGTACTTCTGAGGTTTGTGGGAATGAGGAGTGCAGGATGGTTGGTCTATTAGCAGCAAGGAAGGCCGTTCAGAGACCAGACAACACAGAGTCCTCATACCGCAGCGAGCAGGGGAAGTCAGGTGTGCAGAAGGACACGGCTATTGGCAGCCAGGGCTTCAGATTTAAGGAAATCAGTCAGGAGCCAGGGAACCATGAGCAGAGGAGGGCCAGACAGGCAACAGATGGCACAAAGAGGACCTTGATTCCCAGCCAGTATCTGTTCCAGCTAGACACTGCACACATGAAATGATGGATGAAAGTTAAAAATTAGTAAGAAACAATAATTATTGTGCCTACATTCTTTCGTTTCTTTAAAATTTTTACAAATACCCTTTTCAGTTGAACTTAAGAGCGAAAGTACTGGTAATTACTATAGGACATACACAGGTAAGCTCTCAAAGAGCTTATGGGGGTAAGATAAATGTATAAATAGCTATAATAAAGGTCAAATGTACTTGTAAAGAACACTCTATCCTGTTTCAGTCTGTTGTTTAAGACTTGCTCTGAGGTTAAACATATTAATCATAATGAAAATGTTCAAACCATGCTGAAACGCCTTCTACCTACTCCACGCAGGTAACTACTTTTTTTCCCCTTAATTAATGGGCTATTTTTAGGAGAGGTTTTAGGTTTGCAAAAAATCAAGGAGAAAGCACAGTTTCCATATACTCCTAGTAATTGCTTTTTTTTTTTTATGTTTTATTTCTTTTCAGCGTAACAGTATTCATTGTTTTTTCTCCACACCCAGTGTTCCATGCAATCCGTGCCCACCACCTGATTCCCCCAACCTCCCACCCCTCGCCCCTTCAAAACCCTCACGTTGTTTTTCAGAGTCCATAGTCTCTCATGGTTCACCTCTCCTTCCAATTTCCCTCAACTCCCTTCTCCTCTCCATCTCCTTGTCCTCCATATTGCTAGTAATTGCTTTTTAAAGCTTCTGGTTTTTATTACATTCTCAAATTATCATTAATACTTCCTTTTCTCAATTTAATAATACTAGATTGTATTTGTTGATTTCTTGACATGAAGGATGAGAATGTTATTTCACTATATTTTCTCCCGGTCTCTCTTCTCCTCTTTCTCTCCTCAGTTTTTGTTACATTAGTATTTTTGCATTTGCATTTATATTTTATTTTGTAATGACATTTTTTCTTGCTTTGACTGTAGGTTTATTACAAAAATTAAGCCCCCGACTAGCATTTGCAGTGTTATGATTACGCACAGATTATCCATTGTCATACCGGGCTTAGTGCCTGTCTATAGAGAAGGCAATATCAGCCTGTGTCACTAAATCACCGATGCTCAAAAGAGAGTATCTTAAGCGTCAAGGTCCACTGGATCATTGTTTAATTTCTTTCCGACTCTCTTCGTTTCTTCTAGGTCATATTCAGCTACCACAGCTTCTTCTGTCTTATATTCTCTCTTTTTAAAAATCTCTAATTTTGTTGCAATAGCTTCTAGCATATTTTTTTTTCACATAGGGCATGTGGATTTTTGATTCCTAAATGTCAAAAAATGCCTTTATTTTGCCCCCACATGTGACTGATGGTTTGAATATGTACAGGATTCTGGGCTTAAAAATGAATTTTCTTATAACTTTGAAGATATTATTTGATTGTGTTCTAGTAATCAGGCTTGTTGATGAGAAGGAATGTGATGCTTTCACTCAATGAGTTATTCTTTTTAAAGTGTTTGGAAAAGGGCCTGGGAAGTTATGTATGCTGGGTAAGTGGTTGATAAATAAAACACTGAAAATGCTGTCTGATCCTTTTATAAGCAGTTGTTTACGCAAACTTTTAGGATTTTTTTTTCTTTATCCTTAGAATTCTGAAATTTCATCATGCTGTATTGCTAATCCCACTTGGCACTTGGTAGAAACTTTTAATATGAAGATTCTTGTCTGTCTCATGTTTCGGGCAATTTTGTTTCATTATATTTTATTCACTCACATCCATTGTCTCTGTTTTATACATAATGGAATTTGTAATAAGTGGTTGTTAGACTTGACTTTGTCCTCCATATCACTTTGACTCTTCCCTCCATGTTTTCCCTTTCTTGATCTCTTTGCTTCACCTTTTGGATCAACATAGGGAAGTGATACCCTTTCTGATGCTTCAGAGCATGCCGATTAGATCTCTGAGGTTCCTCTGTGCTTCCTGTCCTCCCTATTCCTTCCTGAGTCCGTTGTTTGGTTTGGTCACCGTGGTGGAGTTTCTTTCTCTCTAGGTTTCTAGTGAGTCCTGGTTATTGGTTAAGACACATGAAAAAGGGTTTGGTTAATTAGATCGATTAGTATATATCCCTGATACAGTTTTCTCTAAGGTTGTGCTGCCGTCGGTCAGCAGGACCCCCTGTTACAGGAGGGTGGTGAGGGGGTGGGCCATGGTCAGGCTCCTTGTGGTGAAGCAGACACATAGTGTGTGGCTGCCCCAGCAGCCGAAGCTAGAATGGGCTGGCTCCAGGGGAGGACATTCTGAAGAAGCCTCTCTTCTCCTCCTCCTCACCCCCTTTCCTCCCATCCTCCTTTTCCTTTTTCTCCTTATTCTCCTCCTCCTCCTCCTCCTTTCCTTTTGGGTCTGATAGAGGGTACAGAAATGAGTGCAACTTTGTTTTCCTTCTCTCTCTGCCCTAAACATGCACGTATTGACTCTTATCCAGATAACTGTCCACTTGTGCTGGGGAGCAATTTGAAACCTTCGTTTCCCAGAGAGGTTCTGCTGTTTGTGTTCTGTATACCTGGGAGAGGAGTTAGCACTCAGGTGATCTAAAAGGAGTTCTCAGGTCAACTCATCTGATGACTTCAGAGCCTTTTCCTGTCCTTCATCATTTGTGGACACCAAGTTGTTTGGCTTGTCTTCCAGTTTTCCTGGGAATAACATCTCTTACCTCTGGTGTTTTGGGTGGTGGTATTCTGGGATAACTCAAACTTCCTGATGCCCTTCTCTCTTATGTGTTATCCCTATTAGGATTTCCTTCTTTAAACAATATATTTTAGTTATTTCACTGGGAATTTGGGGTGGGAGAGAGATAATAGGTTAAGCTCATGAAACCTGGAGCTGGAGGTTTTCTTTGTAAAGTATGATATTAATATAAAAGCAGCAGTGCTCATTGCTGCCCATCACTTGACCACACTGATGGGAAACAGGGCTCCTCTGACTCCTGAGGTTTGAGAGAGACCCCAAATTGTGGCCAAGTCCTTAGGAGGAATTAGGAGTCTTCATTATTAGTAGCTCTGCCACCCCAAATGTGTGTAAATGGCTGGCAAGCATCACCGCTGACAAGGGGGTCTACCACCACTTCTTCCTTTAACGCTGTTGCCTGGGGAGTATTAGGAAACCACAGGGCTAAAGACCTTCATGCTCTAAGGTAGGTTTGCTCATAAAGACCTGAGGAGAGACTTTTTTTATCAGGCTTTTTGAAAATGTCCTCCTTTCTCATGACTTAGAGTAACAGGCATCTCTGCCTGAAGTATTCAGCTAGTGGGCGATGGGGAACAGGGATGCTCTTAAGATTCTGGGAAATTTCAACACAGCAAACACTATTTCCAGTCTTTCTGAAAACCTTTTGATTACCAACTTGTGCTTGGAGCCATCCCTGAAAAAAAATCCAATTTGGTATATTTTATGGATTTTATTATAGTGCTATTTATTCTCCATCCCAGATAGCTAAAGCCAGTGTTAAATAATGCAGGCTTTGTAGCTCTGAAGCTCGGATACAGGCTGGCTCTGTGTGCTCGGCTTTCAGAGAATCCGAGGGAGGGGGCGGGTGAGGCAGCTGTAGGCGCCAACTCACAGCCCTCTGCTGTGCAGCAGGGAACGTGGCCCACATGGGTGCTGGGAGGAGCTGGCCTGGGCACCCAGACACCTGGGGCTTCTGACTCTGCTCTGGGGCTGTAATTGCCTTGTGTTCCTGGGCAAGTTGCTGAACGCCTCTGGGCCTCGTTTCCTCCTTCATCAAATGTTGAGAGTTTACCACCAAGTCCTTCAGGCGACTTCATGCTGGATGATCTCTAAGGTTTACTTTGAATGCTCTGAGTCCCTTTCAGCAACATAACATGCAGTTCTGCGAGCAAAAAGAACCCATGGAAATGGAAGGCAGAGTTAGTGTATTTAGGAGACAATATTTCTCAGGTCATGGGCTTCTTCTGCCTGAGAAGGAGGGAGGTGACCATCCAGGGTGAATGATTTAAATGAGGTATTGTCACTGTAGCTGAAGACTCTAGGGATGGTTAACTGCTGTGAGAATCTAGAATCACGCATCCCTTAAAATATATCTGTAGGATCCTGTGTGTTTGTAATAGGTGAGATAATGTTCAGTTCTGGGTGCCTTGTTTAAAAGGCATATGGATAATGAGAAGTATCTGTGGAGCAATGGAAACCAGGATAGACGTAGGGGTGCTGGAGAGGTGGGGTGAGGGTGTGGAGAAACTGGCATCAGGCAAAAATATTTAAGGTGTGCATAGCAACATACATAGTTCTTAAAAGCCTTGCATTTGATGAAAAAATAAGGAACAGAAAGATATTACACAATTCTATTCACCTGAACTAAAAATACATATTATGGAAGAACATATACAGATAATTTTCAGGGAATTTAATAAAAAGAATAAACTAAAGTATGTAGGATTATTTAGCTTGAAAAACAAAAGATTTTAGAGAGATATGGTGTATATTTGTAGGTATTTAAGGACTGTCTTGTGGAAGAGGGATGATTTGTTCTGGGTAGATCTCGAGGGCAGATATGGGATCATATATTCTGTAGTTTGGGGAGTAGGTTTTGGTTCAAAACCAAAGACATTTTGTGTGCTAGGTCAAGCTTCTAGAATAAGCCAGTTGCCTCTGCCTAGGATAGGTAAGAAGAACTAGGCTTGGCTTACATTGAAGTGAGCCGGGTGTTGGGCATATTTGGTTATAAAATGCCTAGGTCCTTTTCATGGTTCATAGTCTACCTTCTAGGACATGAGAATAATCACCAGTTAACTCTAGAGTAAACAGGAAAGATGGTGGTTTGAAGATACGTGGTGTTCAAGTGGGGAGAGGTAGCTGGTTGACCACCAGAACATCCCTAGCGTAGTATTGGCTTGGTGAATTTGCCATTGTCTAACACTGGGGTAGGACTGGCTGATGGAACTAGCAGGACAGCTATTTTTCTCCTTCTGCTCATTCATTCTCTCTCTCTCTCTCTCTCAAATGAATAGAATAGAATAGAATAGAATATTTTAAAAAGGGGGGTTGCCTGGGTGGCTCATTCAGTTAAGGGGCTGCTTTCAGCTCAGGTCATGATCTCTGGGTCCTGGGATTGAGCCCCGCCTCGGGCTCCCTGCTCAGCGGGGAGTTTGCTTCTTCCTGTGTCCTTCCCTGTGTTCATTCTATCTCTCTTAATAAGTAAATAAGATCTTTAAAAAAATCACACTGTTTTCCAACATTAACATGCTTACAAGTTTCTTGGGAAGCTTGTTTTTCGAAAAGAAACATTTCCAGGTGATGCTGCTAGAGGGGAGTTGAAGCAAGTACCCGATTCATATGCAGGCGGTGGTCCCCACAAAAACTTCGAGAAACTTGTGTCAGGCCAGATGCTTTTCTGTAGCCCGGGTCAGGTTTTGGAAGAGGGTTTGGATTCTTGACCTCTAGGGACTTTTTAACCCTGAGCTGCTGAGTTTCTCTACCACCAGTTCATAGAGGCTTCTGTCTCTTTTAACTTGAGCATCTGAGCAGGATTCCAGAATAATGACTGGTGAATGTCATTATACCTGAAGATAAAAATGTTGATTTAGAAACAGATGTAAATATTTAGTACAGAGTTCTTGCTTTTGGCTGCTAATGATTCTTTGATAAGTTTTAGAGTTTTATTAACAAAATACACACCGGCGATCCTGAGTACTAATTGCATTTGTTCACATATGGAGCTGGTTGATTAAGTTGGCTCCAGGAATAAAATTCGTTTCCTAAAATCCCACATATTTGTTTGTTTGCTCATTAGTAGCTTGTCCCTAATCTTTGTGCCCAGGAATATAATGGCAAGTCTTGTGAACAGGAGATAATCAAGTGTGAAGCAGCCTTCCCAAACCTGGGTGCATATCAGGACCACCTAGAACTATTTTAAAAACAGTAGTTCTCAGGGCGCCTAGGTGGCTCAGTGGGTTAAGCCTTTGCCTTCAGCTCAGGTCATGATCTCAGGGTCCTGGGATTGAGCCCCACATCGGGCTCTCCGCTTGGCGGGGAGCCTGCTTCCCCTTCTCTCTCTGCCTGCCTCTCTGCCTACTTGTGATCTCTCTCTCAGTTACAAACAAACAAACAGAAAAACAGTAGTTCTCAATGGGTTTGAAAATGTGATGACTGAGTACCACCCTCAGATTCTGATTTAATTGGCCAGTGGTGTGGCCTAGTTGTTAGGATTTTTTTTTTTTTTTTGATAAGTGAGGAGGGACAGTGGCCAGAGAGCATCTTAGGCTCCACGCTCAGTGCAGAGCCCAACATGGGGGGCTCGATCTCACAATCTGAGATCGTGACCTGAGTTGAAATCAAGAGTTTGATGCTTAACTGACTGAGTCATCTAGGTGCCCCTGGTTGTTAGGATTTAAAAAACAAACAAACAAACAAACCAAAACAAAACAAAAAAACCCCTCTCCAGGTAGTGCTGTTGTGAAGCCAAATTTGAGAACCACTGGTTTTAAACATACAGACTTTGGAGCCTCAGCCAAGAAATTTTTACTTGATGTGCCTGCGGTGGGGCCCAGGGATGTGCATTTGAAAAATTCCCCAGTTATTTCTGATGCTCACTCTTATTTGCAAACTACAGGTATAAATGAAAATGGCTTAGATTTGGAAAGATACAGATTTGCTGTTAATTTGGGCCTTACTGCTTATTAGTGGGAAATTTACTACCTTTGGTAAGTCCATTAACCTTTCTAAGCTTTTTCTGCATCTCTAAGCGGGGGTAATATACACTGACTTCTCAGCCCCACAGTGGAATTCATGGTCCCTCATCTGACTCTGGAGTCGGGCTGCTGGAGTTTGGATCCCAGCTCCTCCCACTGGACACCTGTGCATCACCGAGCAGATTGTCTGTTGCTGGGCTTCTCAAACTTTAATGTGCACACATTAAATTGGCATCAGCTGGGGAATGTTCAGGTGCAGATCTGAGGAGGGGCCTGCCATTCTGCATTTCTAACCAGTTCCCAGGTCATAGTGATGCTGCAGGCAGGGTGGACACTGCAGGACACTGCACAATAAAATGTGGGTTCTTTGTTCAAAAAGCTGAAAGAAAGTTCTTAAAGGTATTGAAATATAAAGCTTTTTCCTTTCTTTCAGGGTCCCACTTTCAGCTTGTCATGGTGTGTTCTATTTAATGTAGTATGAAGTAAAGGAAAACTAGCATTTTAAATTCTTAGCATGAAATTCATGCTTTACCTTTAAATTATAGTGTTGCTTTTAAATGCAAATATGAGAGCATTTAACTCATACGTGGAATCACTAAAATAACACAGTTCCTCTTTCATTGCTCATGCATTCATACGTCTTCATTCTTCCCAGAATTCTGCTGGGCAAACCTGGCTCAGCTGCTGTTTCCTGTCTTGAGGCTTTCACAATCTACACCATTTTCTACTTCCAGGTATTGATGAATAAGAGAAAAAGGAAGAAGAAAAAGGAGCTATGGTTGCCCTATCTTCTATCTTGTCTTTTCCTTCTATGTCCTTATTTTCAGCAAAACTGGCTGGCAAACACAGGGATGTGATATGAGTAAGAAAAGATATGAAAGGGTTCTTGGTAGTTTGTGTTTCTTGAAATGCCATTTCTTTCTTTCTGTGTTCAAAGCAAATTCTAAGGATGCGAAAGAAAAGTGTGGTTTCTTGGAGCTGCCAGCATTTTTGCCTGCTGAGTCATGGACATGACGTGTTTATCTTGTACTTGCTTTGAGGCTTGTTGAACTCCCTCACATCTTGGGTTTACTGGAATCCAGTGCTTATGGGCATCACCATTTGCCATTTGCCACGGGGGCATCAAGGAGTGGTTAAAAAAAAATCCATGTAGGGGCGCCTGGGTGGCTCAGTGGGTTAAGCCTTTGCCGTGGCTTGGGTCATGATCTCAGGGTTCTGGGATCGAGCCCCGCATCGGGCTCTCTGCTTAGCGGGGAGCCTGCTTCCCCTGCCCCCTCTCTGCCTGCCTCTCTGCCTACTTGTGATTTCTGTAAAAAAAAAAAAAAAAACTTCAAAAAAAAATCCATGTCTCATTGGATTCCATGTACAAAACACAGTTGAAAGATAAAATTAAGAATCTCAAGATTAACATAGCATTAAACCAAGTGTGGTCATCCTGAGCAAAGGCTCTTATGCAGTGGCTGCATGGTTCCACACTCATGAAAGCAACTTTGGCCATACTTTGAGTAGCAAGGATCTAGTCTCCATACTACTATCATCTGTATGTTACTACAGCATGAGGATGGCAGATAGGACCCCATGGCAGGCAGATATGGCATAGGGTAGGACTCATCACTTTCTTGTTTCCCCACTTCTCCCTTCTGAAGACCTAGTAGTCCAGTAGATCTTCAGAAAACCTTTGGGATGCTCAAATGAGGCTGAGTCACTGTGGGAGATAAGTGAAAAGAATCATCTGCTTTGAACATATTCCTCTTCTGATGAGTGACCCTGGGCTGGGCTGGGCCGGACTGGGCCGGGCTTGGTCTCCAGCCATAGGAAGAGCTCTGTGACTAGCTATGGCCATCTGTGGCTGCAGACCTAGGAATACTAGTCAAGGGGTCTGGGGAAGGGAGAGAAGGACAGTTTCCCAATCCCTGATGGGAGGACTGCTGCACTTGCCTGTATTTGTCCCTTGTCTTCCTGCTGCTTTTGTTCTCTGAGCTAATTCCTGTTTGAAGAGCTGATATTTAATTCAACAGCCCCCCATGGAGCCTTGTGCCTGTGATAGAAGTTTCTAAAAATCTCTCAGTCAACAAAATGATAACAGCTGGTCTTTAAAACTCTGGGAGCTCTAGACTGGGGAGGTGCTGGGGGAGGGAGAACCAAGGGAACCAGGGATTGGGGCTGGGGAATGCACTATTTGTTAAAGATAATGAGGCAAAAATGTGACAGAGGTTTTTATTACAAATAATAGACAGAAGTCTTCAAACAACAGCAGAGAGTCATTAAAAAAAGAAACAGAGTTAAATAATTGTCTAATTAGCAGGCACCAAGAAGGCAAAATTTATTCTATTAGAACTTCTTAAGGGAGAGTCAATAAATTCACAGCTGGGTGTTCACTTTCTCAGGAATACAGAGAATGTGGATTTTCCTGGTGCCAGGTTTGTACTTCGATCCCTTTGCCAAGCTTCCTTTCTGATTAACTCAAGGTGAGTCTTCCCTGCTAGGCTCAGTTGCTTTATCCAACCATGTCATTAAGCTCTGGCCCAAGTCCTGAGCCTTCAAGGAGTCAGGAAGCACAGTAACCACTGCTATTAACAGTGCTATCAGCTAACATTCATACAGGACTCCACAACCAAGCATGTTGACATACAGTATTTCATGGAATTCTTGTAGCTGTTCAGTAAGGGAGCTGAGCCTGGGTAAGTGAATGTTTGAGTATGGATAGTGCGTTAGCTTGGACAACCATAACAAACCACCAAAGACTGAATGGCTTAAAAAACAGACATTTATTTTCTCACAGTTCTGGAGGCTGGAAGTCAGAGAGCAGCATGTCAGCATGGTTAGGTGAGGTCTCTCTTCCTGGCTTGCAGACAACTGCCTCCTGTCTGTGTGATGGAGAGAGAGAGGGAGGAAATGAAGGAGAGAGAGGGTAAGAGAAAGGGAGACAGAGACGGGAGAGGGAAGGGAGCCAAAGGGGGGAGGGAGAGGGCAACGGAGAGAAAAGTCTTTCTTTTCCTTTTCCTATAAGGGCACCAATATTATCCGATTAGGACCTCATTCATGTGACTTCATTCAACCTTACTTACCAGCTAAAGGCCTTGTTGCCCAAGTTCAGTCACACTGGAGATTAGGTCTTCAACATAAGGATTTGGGGGGACACAATTCAGTCCATACCAGATGGCAACCACCTGGTGAAAACACCAGCCATCTGCAGCAACACAGCTCACTGTCTGCATTAAAATAACCTTATTCCAAGAATTTCTTGCTCAGGAATATAATGTTACAAATAATTATCATTTGGTGAAGGAACTTCCCCAAAATCCATTTATCTGAGTAAAAGATGATTCAGCCAATCCCTCATAAGAGTAAATACCCCTTTCTGGACAATGCATCATTTTACCAGGCTCATCAAACTGCTGTTTTACTCTTTAAGGCTCTCTTGGAAACCTCTTCTTGCTGTGTCAACTAATCCTAAATTATATCAGGAAGTTGGCCCAATCACATCAGTCCCCTGCATTGAATCACCTGCCTTAAACACCCCAAACCTCATAAATATTCTCCCTAGAAGATAAATCTCTGTCAAGGGTGTATTCTTCCTTACTGCAGTAAGCAATGAACTTCAACTTTGCTTTAGCAACACGTTGATTAGGTGGCTTTATCAGGCAGTCGGCAATCAACATTTGTTTGAACCTTGGCTGCCTTCAGCATTTCCTAGCTGTATGATCTTGGTGCCCTCATCCATTTTCTTGATGTAGACTTCCCCCAAACAAGGCTGCCTATGAGAAATAAAATATCACATGCTTTTGATTTACAATGGAATTGCATATCTAATTTTCTCCATTTTACAAATGCCATCAACTGTAAAATATAAATTTAAACACATTGGGGGACAAAAGATGGAATACTGCTATACTAAATGTACGCGTTTGTTTTAACATGCATGTCAATTTCAGAAATGATAAAATGTAGGAAAAACTGTCTTAAAGATTAAGTGAATTTAGAGGTTTCTTCTAAAGCCCTCAGAGAGCTTTCTTGGGAAGGATGAGGGTTTTCCTGAGGTCCTTTCAAACCCATCACTACAGCTGAGTAGTTTCTGATTCCCTTCTGGGGACAGGCCAGCCCCGCTTGGGGGAACAAGGCAGTGAGCCTAAAATCATGTCCCATATGTTTGAGTTCCTCATGGATTTGGTCATGGTCCCTGTGTTTGCAGACACTTGGAATGTGTTTGCTGCAGGCTGGAGCTGGCGTTTGTTTAAGGGAGGCCGGGAAGAGGGGCCCTCCGCTCACAGAGCTGGCATTATGCTTGGTTGCACTGATGGAAAGTATTGATTCAGCCATCCTTTCCTCTCTTCTAGAGGACCCATGCTCTGTCTCCACGCAGTCTCCTTTCTTCCTCGGTCTTACTTACATCATGGCATATTCATGGCCGCTGCTTGTCATTCAGATTGTCAAGGTGCATCTTATATAGTGCTTCCCAAAGAGACATTGATAGGCCAGGGCCAGGATGCAGACTATTTCTAATCTCTGATGAGGTAAATACAGAAATTAAGAGCATTTAGACACGTTATAGCAGTTTGGCATTACCACTAAATCCAAGCAGATGATCAGTGACACCATCTTAGCGAGTAGGGTCTAGACCAGTTCAGGTGTTGTGTTATACCCAGAGTGAGTCGCGTTTAGTGCAAGGTAACATGTTGATCTTGTGCAGTGGGACCACATACTGGTTTGTGGTGGGCTGAACATTAAAAACAAACTAAACCAAGAAAAAAATGATTGGCCCATAACCATAGATATATTGAGATATACTGTTATAAAACCTAGTTATTTTTAATGAGAAGCTATCCCTGGCATTTCAGCACCTGCCACTATGAGTGTAAGATCTTGGAACACTGACCCAGACACCAGGAGTTCCCAGCCCAGCTGGTTGAAAATTGTTAAAGCTTATAATTTATTTGACATTGGACATTATTCTGCATACAAAATATGATGCTCTATTAAAAACAGTCTAAATGTCAACGGATATGGATTGCCTGTTGTTCACCTTCGTGAAAATACAAGTTGAAGCAAGCTTTGAAGAAACTGTAGACCTTAGACATAGATCAGCATATTCTCTGTAGCATTAGTATTGATCAGAAAATGACCTTTGACTGTGGCCTCACTGGCTTCACTACCAGAGTAAGAAGCCTTTCTGGGCTTTCCATCCTGGAGTCAGGGGTGATTTGGGGGTTAACAAAATAAGCATTTCCTGCCAGAGGCTTTCCTCTAGCTGTTTTTCTTTATCAAAGGGGTAAGATGTCCTCTTGCTTAGAATGACTAGGCAATCATTCTTTTTAAAGGCCATTTTTTTTTAAGATTTTATTTATTTGACAGACAGAGATCACAAGTAGACAGAGAGACAAGCAGAGAGAGAGAGAGAGGGGAAGCAGTCTCCCCGCTGAGCAGAGAGCCCGATGTGGGGCTTGATCCCAGGACCCTGGGATCACGACCTGAGCCAAAGGCAGAGGCTTTAACCCACTGAGCCACCCAGGTGCCCTGAAAGGCCAGTTTTCTATCTATTTGGTCCTTCTTCCACTAAAGAAAAACAAACTGCTTTAGTTAAACAAACCCTTTAGTTAAAGCAAAACTTGACTTGATTTAGGCTGATCATTCTTATCAGAGTTCTTTCCCTTCTTTCTCTCCCATGATGCTTTAGCATTCCTTAAGTTTCTAACAAAATTGTTTCTTATATAATATCTATAAATTTTCCTGACAGAATGACAAATAATTTCAAGTAGACTCAAAGTGTTCTTAATTTTTTTACAGTGTATTTTCCTTATAACTTGCTATATTGTTTTTTCCTTCCATCCCTTCCTTTTATCATATTTACCTTAGAAATTCCTTCTGATCTTTCAAGAGTTCTCCTTAGGTTTTATAGTGTAATAATTAAGAGCTCAGATTTGCCACATACCCGCATTTACTACTTGAGTGACTTTTGCCAATACTTAGCTTCCTTAAGCTATTTACATGTCTATAAAATGGAAAAATAATAGCATCTATCTAATGGGAATTATTATAAGGATTAGAAGAGATAATTCTCCGACACTAATAAACATTGAGGGCCCAATAAATGTTAGCTGTTCTTACTCTTAAGAAACCTTTTTTCTAGGTAGATATTCCATTGTTTCCTCCCCTCCAAAACTGAGCTTGTTGATCCTCCTGGGCTACCATGCTGCTGTATACTTCCTTTTAAGGTTCTGCCGTGTGTTAGTCTCTCCCACTAGACTTTTTGTTTACCCAAGGTAGATTTGTGTTTTCATCTTTGATTCCACAGTATCTTATCACATGCTTGATGGATATTTGTTGAACTGAATTCAAACAATCTTCTCTCTTTTCCCGTCTTTCTAGCACATTGGCATTTTCTAGTGCAAGGTCAATGGGAATGATTATTTCAATATAGATTCTTTGTTCTTCATAGAATCAAAATTTAGGATTACTGAGAATCTTCACCTTTAACAAACGTCTCAGGGATTCTTAAGCTCAGTAAACCACTGACCTCATCTCCTCAGCATGTCCATATTTGCCGGCTTCTATATGTCTTAGACGTATGTCCCAGACTCTACCTATAGACTCTAGTTGTATGTTTCCTCTTAATCATCATTAATTTCCATTGCCTCTGGCTAATTCTGAGCCTTTTCATCTCTTGGTCACAGTCTTACAGGAGCATTATTTGGTAGACTCTTAGGTCCCCGTAATCCTTGCTTCTTAATATCCATCTTGTTTGTGGGCAGGACTTGCGATTTCCTTCAGCCAGTAGAATACAGTAAAAGTGATGGGATGTATATGATTACATTACACAGAGGAGTCTCTCTTCTGTTTGCTTTGAGGAGATATGCAGCTGTGTTGGGAAATCCCATGTGTCAGAGAATTCTAGGCAGCCTCAGAAACTAAGAATGGCCTCTAGGCAATAGCCATCAAGAAAACGAAGCCCTCAATTCTAAAATCACAAAAAATTGAATTCTGCCAACAGCCTGGGTGAGCTTGGAAGCAGATTCTCTTACCCATGAAGTCTCAGTTATATCATACCCCTGCCAACACCTTGATTACAGTTTAGTTAGACCCTAAGTAGAGGACCCATCTGAGCCCGGATTCCTGACCCACAAAAATGGAAATAATAAATGTGTACCAATGCAAGCTCTTAGGTTGTGGTAATTTGTTCCATGGCAATAGAGATCTAATATGCTTTCTAACTGGTGTTCTTAATTTCTTCTTTTTTTTGTTTTCCTTCCTTTTCCTATCCATGCCAAAGACTTTCCTTCCTCCTACATATGAAGACTCTGAATAACCAACTTCATATTATTTCTGATCCCAAAACCTTTCATAAGCTCCTTATTCCCTACAGAAGAAATTCTATACTCTTCAGGGACTGGACTCTACCCTCCTTGTTCTCACTCCAGAAGGCCTTTCCAGTTTTGTTTCCCACCAAGTATCTCCTTATCCCATGTCACAGAGATAATTTATATATGTGTTACACTTTAACATTTGAGGCCTTTGCTCAGATTCATCCCTCAACCTGGAATGCCTTATCCATTTTTCTCACCTTTCAATGTTTTAATACTACAACCATCTTAAATCCTTTTCTGTTCTTCCTATGTAGAATGAGTTGTCTCTCTGTGGAGCCTCTGTAGACATTCCTCGTACCTCAGGTTACCATTTGTTCAGTCTGCCATATTTTCTAGTTAGTCATTTGTGAGGCAAATTTATAAGTGCTTTGAGAGCAGGGACAGTGTTGCCTTCATCCCTTCTGAGAATAACATTCCACATGTTCTCTGACCTCAGTGTACAGTTGCTGTGTGTTCTCTGGCTAATATTTGTTTAATTTATTAATCCAAGTTCCACAGAGATATTTTCAAATATCTTAAAAGCCCCAAAGTTCCCTAAAACTGAGAAAAGGAATAAAGAGGTACTAGGCCCAGATCTAAGAAAAGAACTGTTATGAACCGAACACTAGAAGGAACAGTCAATTCATTGTGATTTTCAAAAGCTTAGATTATTGCTATGCCCAGGAATAATGAGGGTCTCCACTCTACCATATTGGTATACATACCACATAAAGAAATTGTCCAAGCCTTTTGTACTCCAAGTCAAAAGTGATGCTAGACCTATGTGGTTGAGTTTCTCTTCTCTCCTGTTTGAGAATAAAGTATTAACAGGGATTTTAAGGAAGCCGTCATGGCATCTAGTATCATAATAGACAAAATATCAACCTAGGTCTTCATCAGTGTCATTAGGGAGTATGATGGTTAATTGTATGTATCATCTGGACACATAAAGTTGTACCCACATAATAATTTGGTTAAACATTATTCTGGGTGGCATGTCTGTGAGGATGTTTCTGGATGAGATTAATATTTCACTTGGTAGACTAAGTAAAGCAGATGGTCTTTCCCAGTGTGGCCTTACCCAATGTTGAAGGTCTGAATAGAACACAAGGCTGATTAAGGAAGAATTAGCTCTTTATGCCTATCTTCAAGCTAGGACAATGATCTCCTACCATCACATTCAGATTTGGACTGGAACTCTACCGTTGGCTCTTGCTTCCACAAATTCTGCGAGCCAATTCCTTATAATAAATCTCTTCTCTTAGAGTAGTAAACTGAATACTTGGTAACTAGTGAACTGTATACATGTATGTCTATATCATCTCCTATAGGTTCTGGAGAACCTGTTTCTCTCAAGAACTGTGTAGTCAGGAAATACGTTTTAGAGTCTACGGAAACTCTTATTTTGATAAATCAATTTAGTTCATTAGTTCTTAATAAACATCTGGTAGATTCAGAGTGATGAAATCCACTAAGTACTATGAGGACTATAAAGATAAAGAGGTTTTGAGACTTACAGTAAGTTTTTAAGCTTGCTCTTAAGCTGTCATAGGGCAGGGGATTTTAAGAGCCACAAGAGAGGTTTCGGTGGAAGGGAAGGTTGCTTTGGCCAGGCAGGCAGAGGATGGCTTATAAGACAGGTGGCACTAATTCAGGTTCAGTTTTCTGTTAATGTCACTCAATTTTCCAACTACTGTCCTTGCTTATTTATGTGGAAATGACCTTGAACTCCTCTGATTAGTATTGTAGGACACGTTAAAATCATGAAAGCACTGTTCTTAATGAAAATTTAATAGTCATTCAATCAAATAACAGCATCAAAATAAATAGAGCAAAAGCTATCAAGGAGAAATAGACCGAAGCACATTAGTACAAGTAGACTTTAATAACTTTTCCCCAGTCCATTGACAAATTAAGTAGACAAATGAGTAAGTAAAGATGTAGAAGACCTAGAAAACATAATTAACAAGGTAGACCTAATATATAGCTACATCAATCTACCAGTGTACTATTCTCTGAAAACAAAAAATACTTTTTTAACAAGTGCTATGGAACATTTACAAGAGTGGAATTGTTAGGTCCAAAAGAAGGATTCCAAAAATTTTCAAAACAACAGACAACATTGACAGAATCCAATGACACAAAAGATTAGTTACTAAACTAGAAAACACAGATATTTCTACCACCTGTACACTGAAACGTCTTTATTAAACTGTTCTTAGGTTAAAAGTAAATTCGAAACTGGAATTATAAAATATATGGAAAATGAAGAATATGAAGATATTACATATCAAAACATGAGCAATATAACTAAAACTAAACTTATCAAAAAAGGTGTGGTTTTAAATATTCATAGGAATAAAGAGGAAAGAAAAAGACATGGTAATAAAGAGGAAAGAACAAAAAGACATCTGTGAAATTAGAAGAGCACAATTGCTAAGTACTCCTAAATAAAATAGAAGGAATTAAGAAATAAATTTAGAAATTCACAAAATCAAACACAGAACAATGACTAGTAAATTAAAGAACTGTCTTATGAGTAAACACATTCAAGTAAACAGTTGACTAGCTTTATAAGAATATGGAGTAAAGAAAATACCATTTGCTAGCATTTCTTTGAGTGCAGGAGAAAGTTGTGCACAGAATGCTACTGCAGGCTCAGTTTCTAGGATCTGTATGCTGATATGGGGTCTTGTTTTGACTTGTAGTTCCTGGTAGCATCTTTCTGAATAGGCGTGTGCTAGTTGGCCCCATTTCCCCTTGGGAAAGAAGATGGTGGCTGCCCAGACCTCACAGGGATTGGATTGTGGGTCTCAGTCTCTGGAGGCATCAAGAGCCATCTGTATTTTCCTACCTGCCTTTTCTGCTTCTCTGCTGCTCTGACGTGCATGCCACAGAATGAGAACGCCCTGGACTGGGGGTTGTGCTGTCCGAGTTCTAACCTGCGACTCTACATTTCTGGTCTTGGGTATTCTCAGGGCAGAACCTCAAGCCGTTGGGACCCACTTTTCTTTTCTGCAAAATGAAGGAGAGTAGCTTTGATAATTTCTGAAATCACTTATAATACTTTGGGATTCAGTATCCTTTGATATTTGGTGTCTTGTTCTAACTTCAGCAGTTATCAGTTCCTCGGTTGCCCTGCAATCTCCTCTCCAACCTTGGGTAGTGTCAGAAAGCAGCTGGAGGACGCCATGACCTCAGATTTCTTTGGAGACTGCTAATGCTGGTTCTAACAATTTTGTCAATGAATTTTTTTCTGTGAACATTTGTGTGAAAATTTTTTTCTCAGTTTGTTGTGCCTATTAAAGTGAGTTCTGTAGGAACTGATCCAATCTCTAAGTGCTTCTTTTACAAACCATGAAATGTATTATCATTTTTTCCTTTATTGAATCCTGCTTCATTCTACCCATTTTTATCTGCGTTGAGAGTGCCAAAATTGACCAGAATGGCCATCCATTCCAGATTGTATTTCTGCCTAATCTAAAGGAAGGTATTAAATATATTATGTTTGGGGCTTTTTCAGAGTTAGTCCACAGGCGGGAGAGCTACTACCAAAAAATTAAAATAAAAACAAAAACAAAAACCCAACCTTCTTTCCTATACCCATGAAGAGGTTAAATAATTCTTGGAAGAGGTAGATTCTGTAGACATTGACCTACAAAGGTAGCCATTCTTTATGAGAACAGAATATGCAGCAACATATAACAGCTCTTCCTCCCAGATCAGGTCTGCTTCCTTGGGTACTTATCAGACTGCCTGTGCTAAGCACCCTGCATCTGTGTCCTGTTGTTATTACTGATGCTAATTGCTTTCTACTAAACATGGGTCAGAACCAGGAAAGAATACCAGCTCCGATCTGCAAGGCAGTACCCTTTGTGAGTCCTTAATACATAAAAAGAGAGCAGAGCAAAGAAGGAGAACTCAGTTTGCATTTGGAGAGTGAGATAGGAATAAAGGATAGAGAAGAATTCACTTACATAAGAAAAGAAATTATCAAATTCATTCAGACTTATATGCTGAAGCATCTTTTTGCTGCTCTTTCTGATTAGAGAGAGTGTCAGGAAGTGAGTGATGAGCCAGCAGGCTTTGGGGTGAGGGTGTTGCACCCTCAGTGGTGGGACTGCATTTTCTGTTGTTGGTGGTTTTTTTTTTTTTTTTAAACCATCCATGTGAGTGCTGTAACATAGCTCCTTAGTGGGAGTGGGAGGGGATGGGGAGACTCTTCCAAATCAGTAGTGTCTGTGAGATTGTTGGTATTGATTTTTCCTCCTGAGTGACACAATTTAAGTAACTCTTGACAGGACTTTTCTTCTTCTTGATGACAATTGACTTCTGATTGCCTAGACATCTCATAGCATCTAGCAGGAAGGACAGGGAACACTCAAGAGTGCTCATCTGCCAGGGGGACCTCAGAGTTTCTCCTGGTCCTTTCAGGCCTTTCCCACTAGGATGCCCCTAAACTGCTCCCACGAGGGTAGAGGTGACAACAAAAGGAAACTATGACAAAGGAGACAGGCCTGTCTATTGTGGACTCTTGCTCTGATAAGTTTGGCAATTCTGATAATTCCTGGCATGTCTATATTAGTTTATCATCATCATCATCATACCTTAGGGTGGACCTGCACAATTTCAAAGATATATAGATAGAAAGCCAAAATATTTTTAATCACCTGAATGGTTTGTATGCAGGTCACTAAATGTAAGAGTGGCTAATAAATCTTATTTCATTCTGCCCATTTTCATCCAAGTTCAGAATTTTCACGTTTAATGAATAAACTTGAGAATTTCTGATTCACATGTCTAGGTGTTATGGTAAGTGGAATTTATATGCACATTTCTGGACTCACAACTAACTGGGGAGAAGGGAACAGTCAAGGCACTGATTTCTCTCACATTCCTTGGTTAGAGTCAAAAAGCAGAGACTGAACCAAGAGGAATATTGGAGACCCTCTCTGCTTTACTTTTTTGGACAAGACAATGAAGACAGTTACTTATCTCTACTTATAGTGAGGACCTGAGGCAGCCTAAATTAAAACATATAAATACGAGAGTTAAATTGTGGGTAAACAAAGAGAGCTCGGGAATCTAGATGAAGAATAGAAAGTATTGTACTAGAATATAGTTAATGTAATTGAGCACCCAACTTGGCTCTGATGGAAAGTTAGTAACAGTAACAGTAGTAATAAGGATAATAGTAATGGTTGCCATTGTTTTATACCAGGTGGTTTTTAGACATTATTCTAGTTTTACAACAACTTCATGAACAGCAACAAACCCAGAGTCTCAGAAAAGACAAGTGATTTGACAAGAGCTACAGACAGAGTAAGTGATGAAGCCAAGATTCAAATTCAGAACTGAGTTCAAAGCACGTATTTTATGGTATAAACATGTCTTTGCAGGACACTAGTTTCTATGTGGGCCATAGGACAAGTTATTGAGATCTAACAGCCCTAGTCAAGGCCCAGTGTTAGGAAGAATTACCCAGTCTTACAGCTATTCACTAGTGCAATTGCACATATGTAAGAAGAGGCTTTCTTGGGGGGCTTACTGCTTCAGTTTCTGGGAAGAGAGTCTAACTCTTAAGGCTTTTGAGAAATTATCTTCCAGAGTCCATATTTTCATTGTAAGGATTGTTGAAAAGAATCACCAAAAATATAGCCTGTGTTTTACTGGCTATACAAAGGATGCTTTACTTGCTCTGTGGTGAGATGGGAAGAAAGGCTCACAGCTTGACACCCACACGATGATCTGGACAAGAGAAAGTTAATTGTGGCCTTCACCTGATACCACTATCCAGACAGCATAGCCCAACATACCAGAAACTAGGATTGTGGTTAATTGGGAGTTGGGGGCTTTTGGTGGCAATGCTTTTTTTGGTTGTTGTTGGACAAAAATATACATAAATGGTAAGTATGTTTGCAGCCATAAGAGTCTCTGTTCTGTAATAACCATGTTAATGTTCTCATAAAAAGATATGGGGCAAGAGCAAAGTGACAGAAAGGCTGATTAGCATTTTATGACAGAATTAAGCTGCATGACAAATAACTCACTGGTTTTATAGCCCAACAAATTCTACTTTCAAATGCCGGAGGTGCTAGGATGTTTTTGTTCATTTATTTGTTTTTTATATTTAACCGTGAAGGTGTCCAGAGCAATTTGTAGAAAAATGGAATGCAATTGTATTAGTAGTAAATATGATTAGTGCTAATACTTATTAATAATCCATTTGCTCCAAAATCTCTGTAAAACTTACTGTATTTAGTCACAGGATTTTTCAGCATACAGTGGTTTAGAAGTGGAAGAAAATGTTCAGACCACTACTCATCAGTGTCCTAATTCATATGATGCGTTTTACAAAACTGAACACTTCTTCCATATGTTCTCCCCAACTTTGGGGAAATCTCTATTTGAGATTATGAAGCTGCTATGCTGTAAGTGTTAAAGGGGAAACAACTCCCACTTTGTTCAAAGTAACGAGCTCTAGATTAAGAACTCTCTCTACACTTGCAGTTTTGTTATAGGTAAAGAATAGCAAGGGGTAGAAAGAGGCAAGGGAGACACACCTTGCTTAATTCAGCAAGGGAAATGTGTATTAAATAAAGGATTAGGTCTTGTTCCCGAGAAAGAATTCAGTAGCTGTTTTTCTCATCTGCAGATAATGGAATCACTCCATGTTTCCTTAATTACTGGTGGTAGATGAGGATATTGGCTCTCATCTATTTCACTAAGAGTATAATATTAAGATATCTAAATTACTGATATTAAAAAAGAGTAAAAAAAACCTTGCCCATAATTTTACGCTCCTAATAAAACACTGATGACATACTGTATCATATATTTAAACACAAACAGTATAAAAATTTACCTCTTCTTTGTAATCAGCCAACATATTAGATAATAGGTGGGGGGTCTACCTCACCATGCTTGGTAGCTGGGGATGCAAGAAGATGATCTAGCGTCTGCCCTTTAAGAATTTCAGTCCATTTGGGAAGCCAAGATGATTGAATGAAACAATTAATAAGCAATGCAAGGTTATATAATAAAGTGATATAGGATATGGATAAAAATTATGCAGTTACTGTGGTCTTAATTGCAAATGTAATTTAGATATATAACACTTTATACAATCTAATGCTAACAAATACCTATTGGATTGAGAGTTAGGGGATGTTAGTTCTGGTTGCCACTTTGTGTGACTATGTATAATGAGTGAAATGAATGAATGAAAAATGGAATACATGAATACTAAAAAATAAAAAATAGAAAAGCAAAAGAAAAACACAGGTATATGTATCAAAAAAGTTCAAGTTAAAAAGTTATTATAGAGTTTGTTGTACTAACATCTCATTGTGATGGTAAATAGGTTAAAAATTATGAAAAAATTGAAAAGAATGAGAATAGTGTGAACAAATTAAAAATAAAAGTTCTATCTATGAAGTAGTGGTGTTTGTCCTCTTGTATTTTTGTTTGTTTGTCTGTTTTGTTTTGTTTTTTTTGGCTGGCTTTCTGGGGGAGGGGCCTGCAGCATGGTTTTTCAGGCAGTCTTGCTAGACTTGAGTCCTCCTGCCCCCTATCAAGGGGCTCGGCTCTGAGGAAACCGGTTTTTCAGGCTTTTGTTCTCTGGAGGGTTTTGTTTTTTTTTTTTCCTCTCCTTGGAGGCTTTGGCGGTTCTTTGGAGGTTTAGAGGAAAGGAAACTGCACCCAGACCTTGGTCTCAGAGAGAACCCTCAGTCTTTTAACAAAGATATCAAGATACATCCAGGAAGAATCAAAATAACCTTCCTCACCCACACTGAGAATTTATAACAACCCTCCCATCTTTTCTTCTGTCAGTGTTTCTGTGTATTTGTTTTTGTTCTGGTAGTATATAAATCTTATACTTGGGGTTCATTTTGGCTGGGTTCTTTTTTTTTTTTTCTTGTCATTTACTTTGTTAGTCTTTTTGTTTGTATGTTTTTGTTTGTATACTTTATAAATCTTACCTTTGGGGCCCATTCGGGCTGGGCCTTCTCTTTTCTCTTTTCTTTTTTTTTCTTCCTCTCTCTCTCTCTCTTTTTTCTTTTTTCTTTCTTTTTGGTGGGGACTCCTGATTGCTCAGAAGCATTCCAGAGTGACCTTGCCTGCAACACGGTTGATACATTCAGCTACATATCTCTTCAACCATCTCTCACCAAAATGACTAGGAGGAGGAATGCCCAACAGAGGAAGAAATTCAGAGACTGTGCCCTCTCCATCAGAGCTTTTGGATAGGGACATAAACAATATGTCAGAAAGGGAATTCAGGCTAACAATTATCCAGGCAATGGCTAGGTTGGAGAAAGCCTTTAATGACAAAATGGAATTGATTAGGGTATAAGTGAAAGCCACCAGGGAAGATGTTAACAGTGCTCTCAATGAGTTCCAATCTAATCTAAATTCTCTAACAGCTAGGCTAACTGAGGCAGAAGATAGAATTAGTGATCTAGAGGACAAACTGATAGAGAAAAAGGATCAGGAGGAAGCCTGGAACAAACAGCTTAGAAGCCATGAAAACAGAATTAGGGAACTAAATGATGCCATGAAACATTCCAATGTCAGAATTATTGGAATCCCTGAGGGTCAGGAGAAAGAAAGAAGACTAGAGGATATAGTTGAACAAATTCTCCATGAAAACTTTCCCAGTCTGGCGAATGGAACCAGTGTTCGTGTCCTAGAGGCAGAAAGGTCTGCCCCCAAGATCATACAATCTAGAAAGACCTTGACACAGCTGATTGTGAAAATGATGAATCATAATTTTAGACAGGAGCTCTTGAAAGCAGCTAGGGGGAAGAGATTCCTTATATACAGAGGAAAGCCCATCAGAATAATGTCAGACCTAGCCACAGAAACCTGGCAAGCCAGAAAGGGCTGGCAAGATGTATTCAGGGTGCTAAATGAGAAGAACATGCAGCCAAGAATACTTTATCCAGCAAGACTGACATTCAAAATGGATGGAGAGATAAAGAGCTTCCAAGACCGGCAAGGTTTAAAAGAGTTTGTGACCACCAAGCCGGCACTACAAGAAATATTAAGGGGGGTTCTATAAAAGAGGAAAAAACTGAAGAATAATATTGAACAGAAATTTATGGAGACAATCTATAGAAACAAAGACTTCACAGGTAACATGATGTCAATAATCACTCTCAATGTGAATGGCCTAAATGTACCCATAAAACAGCACAGGGTTGCAGATTGGATAAAACGACAGGACCTATCCATATGTTGTCTACAAGAGACCCATTTTGAACCTAAGGATACATCCAGACTGAAAGTGAAGGGATGGAGAAGCATCTTTCATGCCAGTGAGCCTCAAAAGAAGGCTGGGGTAGTGATTCTCATATCAGATAAATTAGATTTTAAACTAAAGACTGTAGTCAGAGATACAGAAGGACACTACATCATTCTTAAAGGGTCTATCCACCAAGAAGATCCAACAATTGTAAATATTTATGCCCCCAATATGGGAGCAGCCAACTACATAAGACAACTGTTAATCAAGATAAAGAGTCTTATTGATATGAATACATTAATAGTAGGGGATCTTAACATGCCACTCTCAGTAATAGATCATCCAAGCAGAAAATCAATAAAGAAACAAGAGCACTGAATGACACATTGGGCCAGGTGGACCTCATATACTGAACATTCCACCCTAAACCAACAGAATACTCATTCTTCTCGAGTGCACATGGAACCTTCTCCAGAAAAGACCACATACTGGGTCACAAATCAGGGCTCAACCGATACCAAGAGATTGAGATTATTCCCTACATATTCTGAGATCACAATGCTTTGAAACTGGAGCTAACTACAAGGAAAAGTTTGGAAGGAATTCAAACATCTGGAAGCTAAAGACCACCTTGCTTAAGAATGCTTGGATCAACCAGGAAATCAAAGAAAAACTTAAACAATTCATGGAAACCAATGACAATGAAGATACTTCAGTCGGAAACCTATGGGATACAGCGAAGACGGTCCTAAGGGGGAAATATATAGCCATCCAAGCCTCCCTCAAAAAAATGGAAAAATCCAGAATATACCAGCTGTCTTTACACCTTAAGGAACTGGAGAATCAACAACAAATTAAGCCAACTCCACACACAAGAAGGGGAATAATCAAGATTAGAGCAGAGATCAATGAGATAGAAACTAGTGATACAGTAGAACACATCAATGAAACTAGAAGCTGGTTTTTTGAAAGAATCAATAAGATCGATAATCCATTGGCCAAACTAATCCAAAAGAAAAGAGAGAAGACCCAAATTAATAAAATTATGAAAGAAAAGGGAGAGATCACAACTAACACCAAGGAAATAGAAACAATCATCGGAAATTATTATCAACAGTTATATGCCAATAAGTTAAGCAACCTAGATGAAATGGTTGTATTCCTGGAAACCTATAAACTTCCAAAACTGAATCAGGAAGAAATTGACAACCTGAATAGACCAATATCTAGTAACGAGATTGAAGCAGTGATCAAAAACCTCCCCAAAAACAAGAGCCCAGGACCTGACGGATTCCCTGGGGAATTCTGCCAAACATTCAAAGAAGAAATAACACCTATTCTCCTGAAGCTGTTTCAAAAAAATTGAAAGAGAAGGAAAACTTCCAGACTCTTTTTATGAAGTCAGTATTACCCTGATCCCCAAACCAGGCAAAGACCCCACCAAAAAGGAGAATTTCAGACCAATATCCCTGAATATGGATGCTAAGATTCTCAACAAGGTCCTAGCTAATAGGATCCAACAGTACATTAAAAAGATTATCCACCATGACCAGGTGGGATTCATCCCTGGGTTGCAAGGGTGGTTCAACATTCGCAAATCAATCAATGTGATAGAAGAAATCAATAAGAGAAGAGAGAAGAGCCACATGGTCCTCTCAAGTGATGCAGAAAAAGCATTTGACAAGATACCGCATCCATTCCTGATTAAAACAATTCAACGTATAGTGATAGAGGGAACATTCCTGAACTTCATAAAATCTATGAAAAACCCACAGCGAATATCATCCTCAATGGGAAAAAGCTCACAGCCTTCATTTTGACATCAGGAACACAACAAGGATGCCCACTCTCACCACTCTTGTTCAACATAGTATTAGAAGTCCTAGCAACAGCAATCAGACAACAAAGAGAAATAAAAGGTATTCAAATTGGCAATGAAGAACTCAAACCCTCCCTCTTCGTAGATGACATTATACTTTTTATGGAAAACCCAAAAGACTCTACCCCCAAACTACTAAACTCATTCAGCAATTCAGTAATGTGGCAGGATACAAAATCAATGTACAGAAACCAGTTGCTTTCTTATACATGAACAATAAAAAAGTGGAATACAACTGTAATCATAGTAAATTTGATGATTAGTTGCTAATATTAATTAATAATCCACTTACTCCAAAATTTCAATGAAATAATTATATTCAGCTAGGATTTTTCAACATACAGTGTTTTAGAAGTGTAAGAAGTTCAGACTATGAATAAAAGAATACTAAATGAGCCACTTAACATATCTTTTTTTCTGAATAAAATGGGGAAGATAGGGAGGTGTAGATCACTTCCAAAAACTCTTCCTGTTTTGGTATTTTTTAGCTCATGACTCTGGCTACCGTCAGTGGGATGCTTTCAGTTTTTTTCCAGAAAGCTTGGAAAGTGGAGACACTTGGAAAGTGCTTTTCTGAAGTAACATTGTCTTTTAATCTTTCCTCATAAGTGGACTTCTGAGGCTCCTGACCTAAGAGGTTTCAGATCCTAGCCTGGATAATGATGGGGCTGGAATGGCCCTTGGCTGCAGAGTATGAAACCAGGATAGATCTGAAAGCACAATTCCAAGGTAAAATTTGGGTGAAGAGTCTAGGAATTTGGTCAACCAAACTACCAGTTTGCAACCAAACAAAGTCTGTATGGGTAGAGATAGAAACTTAATGAGGAGAAACTGGATAGCAATCAGGTAGTGAAACAGAGAAGAGGGTCAGAAGCAGAATCTGAAGAGATTATCTGAGCCCAGGAACATACTAGGATGAGGAAGAAACTTTCAATTTTAAGGAACGATGACAGAGACTGTCCTACAGGCTGGCATTGTGGTAACTGTCTTCACATGCTACATCACATGGACTTGTTTTTCCTTACAAGGGTGGGACAGACAGATTCTTTCCTGTTTTCTTGCCTTATCCCTTCCATGAATAAAGGCAGGCCTCTGAATGGTGGTGGTTTGTGGCTGAGGGTGTAGTTCATATCTGGGGCATGAAGATTTCTCAGCCCTTACTTCAGGGCTCTTTCTTACCAAACCACTCTCCATGCTACTACTAACATAGTGATTTTTCTGTAATACATTATCTCTCACTTTGCCACTTTTCTGCATGAGAACTTTAATAGCTATCTCTGTTAAAACTTAATATTTTAAGATCTCCTGCCATATGGCTTCAATTTAGTTTTTCAACTGTCTTGGCCTCTTCTACCATGTAAGCATGCCCTATGAATTCTGGCCAGATTATGGGCCTTAGTATTCTCAAATAAGCATTGTTTTTTTCACTACTGAGCCTTCATTCATGCCAACCCTCTTTCCTGGAATGCCTTTTCCCTTTTAGAATCTTACCTAGGATTCAATCCAATCTCCATTTTCTTTTGTATACCTCTTCAGAATGCTTCAATCACATATAGCTTTTCTGTCCTTAAAATGTATGCAGCCAGTTCTCCCTCCCCCCCTTTCGGAATTTATTATTTCTACCTTATGTTTCTCTTATTTCAATATTTATCTGTACTGTGGGATTGTGGCTTCATTTGGGGAGGAATCCTGTGTCTTTGGTACCCTACATAGCACCTGATACATGATGAGCTCTTCTTCCATGTCTGTTGAGGTCTTGATCCAGGGTGGGGAAGTAGGTATTCGGTAAGAAAAAGAAAAGATGATCATATGAAAGCAAGTGCTTGATTTAGGATTCTCTTTTTGGGGGGCATTATTTATTTTTGTAATGATACATTTAATACCTGCCCTCACCTGAATACAAACTTTTGCCTATAAAATGTAAAGCAGTGTAGGAAAAAATGAATTTATTTATTTATTTTTCACAATCACTAAACATGTGCAGTCAAATACAAGCCTCTCTTTGATTATTAATCCTTCATTTGGAGGGCCTCATTTAAACTGCCCAAGCAATTGTGTCAAAACCCATGTGCCTGTTTCAAGCAAATTGCTGTAAAGCAAAGGGTTCAAAAGAATAAAAATGTACCTTGTTTCTTCTTCCTTCTCTTCCTTCTCCAGGGAGTATGCTTTCATTTTTCTTCTGGCATAAATAAGGTGACTTTCTTAAAATTAATTTTGTAATTCTTATTTTAAAAACTTCTTTCATTCATCTTTGTGGCTCTTCTTCTTGGTTCCCATGTTGTGCTCTCAAGTGCCGTAAACCCTCTGATGTAATTGTCTCTGTGTGCTTCCTCTTTGGACTTCCTGGGTTCGTATCTCACTTCTGCCAAAGTACTAGCCCTGTGACCATCCACTACCTTGTCTCTTTCTGCTGCATTTCCTCGTCTCTAAAATGGGAATGATGATAAATGGGGTGTGGCTGGAAGAGTACATGAATAGTACCTGCTGTGTAATAAATATTAACTCTGTTAACTCTTATTTATTGTTGAGCTTAGAGCTGACCTAGTCCTTCAGAGCTGTTTAAATTCAAGTGCATGTGGCTATTCCTTGGTCCAGCTGTGACCCATGATGTTTTCTAGACCGCCCCCCTCATCCTACACAGAGCCACTTCTTTTCCAACTTGTATCTGTGCAAATTTTTTCCCCTCTTTCTATTCCCAGATGTACCACTATCCCTTTATTCGTATGGAGACTTCATTAGGCTCTGACGGGTACCTCCCTTCATTGTCTTAGATTGAGAATAGTAATGGCTAATATCCCATGTTGCACTTTGGGCAGAGGCTGAGAGGAAAATTTCCACTATAAATGGCACTGTGCTATTGGTTAGAGGCGTAATGAAACTTTTTACCTTTCCCTATAGCATTCAGGGAGAAGAGGCAGGGCCTTGGTGGAGGAGCATTTTGATTTGAAAGAGCAAATCTAACAACAGCAGAGAGACTGAGGGAAGTGCTGTTAGGCTGCCTTCCAAACACACCATACTGTTGATTCTAACAGTAAAGGGGCTCTCTTTCTAATCACTTGGTTTATATTTCTCAGTCCTCTTGACAAAGGCAGTGGAGATGAAGGCTGCTGCTACAGATGCAGCTTGTGTGCTGGAGTTAGCCAACTCCTGAGATTAAAAGTAAATTAGAAAAAAATGTATGTGATTTGTGCTTCTTGGGAAGCTTTTCAATCCTGTCAGGAGGTAAAAATAGTGAAGTTAATGTATGCTCTTTCCTTTGATTCCAGTCAGGATTGAAATCAAACTGGATTGGAAACTCTTCTATCTTTGGACCCAAGACAGAGCAGGGCCCACAGTGGGTGCTGGGTGTTAGTTGACTCTGAGTCACCTGCCGTCCCATTAGTGGTTCAGCTCAGCCTATTCAGAGCAACGTTTCATCCTCTTGTTTATTACCAGTTCCCAAGCTGCTACAAGTGCAGTGTGCAACATTCTAGGTACAGTTTAGTCAGTTCTTAAAGATAAATGATCATCTGTTTTTTTCTGGGTTGTGTTCCCTTTTCTTATGTAACCAAACAAACAAACAAACAAACAAAAAAACAACAATGGCCCTTTTTGTTGGAGTAGTCCATTGAGATTTCATATCTCTCTCTTGTTTATCACCAGCATTCATCTCATCCCTTCTAGCCTCCTTTTCATTCCCAATGACTTTCTGTGCTTTGGAATAATTCTTCCTAAGATGAGGATATTTGAGTTTATATACAGTTTGCATTTTTTTAAGTTCAATCTCTTCTTTATATATTTAAATCCTTAGGGCTTTGTTTTCCATTTCTAAGTTTTCATCATGTGCACTGTTCTCCCGTTCAGTGTTATCAGCATCACTGGCTAATGCCTTTCTGTTCCCAGATCATGCAACTACCTACCTGTGAGCACAGCTGCAGACTCTGAGAAAGCACTTGGCAAATACTTAGTAATTTGTTAAGTAATAAGCTGAAGCCTTGATTATACTGTTTTCTTGGGGGGGATGGCAAATTTTCAGATGCAAACTGTAAGAGGGTGGCATTCCAAGGATGGCCAAACCTGCCTTCGTCCATTGAAATTTATAGCGTTACTCATTCTCTTTTCCAAAGCCCTGGCACCTGCTCCTGTGTTCTGGGGTTAGGAAAGGTGAAGAATGAGTGGAAGCTAGGTGGAAAGGAAGGAGGTCGGGGATGAGTCAAGGGGTGATCCTAAAGAGATGAGGGTTAACCCTTTCAAACTAAAAAAGCCTTCAGATTGAACAGAATGAACATCTGTTCATTCACACTGGGCTTGTCTGATTGGCAGGGTAGAAAAGGACTGGGTTTTGGAGTAAAACTGCTTGGGTTGGTGTTTCAATCTAGGAACCTGGGAGCTGTATGATCTGGAAAATAATTTAGACTTGTCTTTCCTCTCTCCTTTCCTTTTTCTCCTCATCTTTCTTTTCTTCGCTTCTCTCCTCATTTCCTACTTTTTGGGAAGGGTTGTGGGGATCTAGTTCTTTCACAAGCATACTCTTTCCGAGCTATAGCATGTATGATTTTCCTACCCTGAGGCAATCAGGTTTTATTCCCATTTTGTGTATGAGGTAGCTGAGATCCAGGAAAGTTAAATATCTTGGCCAAATTCCCTAATCAAATAAGTGGTTGAAGGTGGTTCTGTATTTTATTTTTTTTTTTAAAGTAAATTCTAAACCCTGAGGTGAGGCTTGAGCTCATGATCCCAAGATCCCGAGTCTCATGCTCTACACACTGAGCCAACCAGGTGCTCCAGGATGGTTCTTTAAATCCAGTAAAATACATATATATACCATACCATATGGCTTATATTAATCAGAGACTAGATTGGGTTATATTGCAGTAACAAATAGCCCCTAATATCAGTGGCTTTCATCAGTGTAAGTTTTCTATTTCTCATCCATGCTACCTTACCCAGGAGTGGGCTTGGGATTGTTTTATGAGTCTTTATTCTTGACCCAGGCTGATGGACCCAAGCTGATTGAGACATGTATTATCTGGACCATTGCTGATTTTCTTGCAGAAGGAAAAGAAGTCATGGAAAGATACATGGTGGCCTTCAAGTCTCTCCTAGGAAATATCACACATCACTTCTGCCCGTTTCATGGCAAAAGCCATACACATGACCAAGTCTGACATCAACAGGGTTGAGAAAGTGTAATCCTTGTCAGAGATGAGCAACACATTTTCAGAAATAATATAATCTACCAACTTGCTTTTGAAAGTGGGGTCTATAAACCCATTGGTCAGTATCACCGGGGATGTCGTACAAATGCATGTTCTTAGACTTTGCCCCAAAACTTATAATGAGAATCTAGCTTTTAACAAAATCTTCAGTCATTCATATGTCATTAGAGTTTGAGAAACACTAGGCAAACACAGTGCTCAAATGTTACTATTTTCTTAAATGTTTTCATTGTCATTTTCTTTGCAAATTTTTATACTTCTTATCCATGAATCTATAAGAATTTATTTATTCTTTATAAAGATTTTATTATTTTTTTGAGAGAGGGGGTGAACAAGCAGAGGGGAGAGGGATGATGAGCAGGGAACCTGACATGGGGCTCGATCCCAGGACCCTGGGATCATGACCTCAGCCGAAGGCAGATGCTTAACCCACTGAGCCACCCAGGTGCCCCAAGAATTTATATTTTTAATCTTTATACGGATAATATCAAATAGCATAATATCTGACTGCAACTGACCCTTGTTGCTCAACATTGTTTCTGAAATTTATCTTTATGAACATAGTTGTAATTCATTCATTCATTCGCTCATTTACTCATATGTTCATGTTACTGGTTGCATGACATTCCATTTACCTTAATTTAGATTTAAGGTGACACTTTTTTTTTTTTAAGGCAATGCTTTTGATGATGTACATTTGCTGCTTATAGTTTTTTTAATCATTACAAAGTTTGGCTATAATAAGTATTTCTCAATATAAATTCATGTATACTTTTGTAATAGTTCCTCTAGGATGTTCATCTAGGAGTAGGGTTGTAAGGTAAAGATACATGCATTTTTAACTATACTGGATTTTGCCAAATATCTTTCCAAAGTGGTTATATCAGTTTTTCAGTTACCAACTATGTAGTCAGAAATTTTAGGGTGACAGTTTTGAAATGGGACACTATTATTGTTTTAACTTTCCATTCCCTAAGTAGTGATAAGGTTGAACATTTATTCATGTGCTAATATGTCTTCTGGCTTGGCTTTCTATGAATTTTCTGTTCATATAAGCAGCATGTTACCAAACATTTTTAATTGTAATCTGTCAATCTTTTAACTAACATATGTAATGTACATTTGCTGTGATTAATACAATAATTGATTTTATTTCCCCATCTTATTTTATGCTTTCTCTTGACTCTGCTTGTCCTGTTTTTCCCCTTTTTTACTGCCTTGTATTGATTGTTATTTTTTATACATTTTTCCTCTTCTACTGTTTGAAATTCGTGCTTTCAGCTTTCATTTTTTAAAGGTCATGCTTAACATTTTAAATGCATGTTTGGCTTAGCAAAGTCTCTATTCTCCCAAGCAACAAAGAATCTTAGAATATAGTTGTCCTCTCTCTTTTTGAGCATTTATTGTTCAGTTTTAAGATTTGTCTGATTTTATATTCACCAATTATTATTATTATTGATTTTACAATTAATGCTTATTTAGATTAACCACATTTAAATAATTTATTTGGTCATCATTCCTTCATGTAGTTTAGCCCTTCCTTTTGGATTGAGAAACCCTTCTAAAGTACGTTTTTCACTAGTTCTTTGAGCGAGTATTTCTTAGTAGAAATCTCTGTGACCTAGTGTGCCAGAAGTGGTCTTTATTTCACTCTGACTCATGAATCATGGTCTGGATTGATAAAGAACTGAAGGTTGGGATTATTTTCTCTCAGTACTTCAAAGCTATTATTCCTGTGTCTTTTTGTTTCTATTGTTGCTGTTGAGAAACATATTGTTAGTCTTATTGTTTCTTTGTGGATGACCTGGCTTTTCTCTCTGGATGTCTTTAACATCTCTTCTTTGCTCTCGTGGAGCTTCACAATGGGTATCTAGGCTGGAATTTATTTGTACTTATTCTACTAATAAATAGTTGTATGTCCTGAAGTATGTCTTTCTTTACTACTCAGAAATCTTCTGCTGTTATCTTTTCAGCTAATGTGCTTCCCACTTCTCTCTGTTTTCTCTTTCTGGAATTCCCCTTAGACATATGTTGGGCCTTCTTATTTTGTCATCCATATTCCTCAACACTAGTTTATACTTTTTATCACTTTGGTTCTCTAAACGTAATTCTTGGTAATTCCCTCGCAAATACTTTCATGTTCATTATTCTTTCTTCAGGTCTATCTGTTCTGCGTAACCTGTTCACTGAGTTTAAATTAGCCATTTAAAATATTTATTTTGCAATTTCCCTAATAGTTCCATCATTCGAAGATCTTAGGAGTCTAATCCTGCTGTATGTTTTATATGCTGACTCTGGTTTAGTGAGGAGATTTTCTTTACTTGTTTTTACCATTTTGTAGTTCGTATTATTACACATTTTGTAGTATAAGCTAATCCAGCAGTACATTTTCAATTGGAATCCTGTATGGCCTGGGTTGAAACCATGTCCTTTTTGTTCGTTTTACCTCCCAGGTGTTCTAGGGGTGTTAATAGGCCAGAAACCATTTTATGGTTCTTAGAGCCTGGGAGTAACAAATTCACACTCAGCACACTCACAGAGATACATAACTGGTTATAAATTATTAGGGTAAACTTTAATTTATTTCTATCAGTGCCCAGGCCCCAGCAGAAAAAGCTTTCTTGTTATTTCTCTCTGCCAGTGGATAGGTTTTGTTTTGTTTTAGTTCACCCTTTTACTGAATTTACAGCCCATTGAGGTTTCTGCTGAGGTTTTATGTGAAGTGACTTAATTCCAACTCTATAGCTTACTTTATCTCTTGGCCCTGTCTGGGCATGAAATCCAAGGGATTGGGTTACAGAAACCCGGAATCCTAACCACCTCCCAGACTGCTGCAGCTGCAGCTCACATACTTGCTTCTGTGCATTCAGATCCCTCTTTTTTTTTATTGTCCTTGGAACTGTCACCCGGTTTGTGACATGCTCAGCTCTTTAACAGATGTTTGTATTATTTTAGCCCATATTTCTATGTGATTTTTGGTCAGGAGATTTGTTTAGTTTTCTGGTTCCCCAAACAAAACTCCCACTTAACTTCTTTAAGGTACTCTTGTTTATTTTTAAAAAGTCAATAATACTACATACTTTGCAGCTTTTTAAAGGATTGGATATAATATATGCAAAGTATCTCTCTGTCTGGCAATGTCTTGCACATAGTAGATATTTGACAAAATGGTTGTTACTATTTTTATTATTCGTTAACACATGAATAAAACATGAAAAAATAAGCCATGAGAAAATGTTTTGGATTATTTATCATCATTAAGAAAGTACTTCTGGGAATATTCCACGGAGTAATAACTTGGATTGGTGCCCGACTCATGATTAAATTTTTAAGAAATTTGTTGAAGGCCTACTGTGGGGTTAGGACTCTGTTATATTCTGTAGGTTTCTCAGTTCTTAGTATAAGATAGATTACCACCTTTAAACCATGTGCTGCTTTTTTTGAGAAGATTCATATAGTTTGTTTTATTTATTTATTCATTTATTTTTAAAATATTTATTTATTTTTTTGACAGACAGAGATCACAAGTAGGCAGAGAGGCAGGCAGAGAGAGAGAGAGAGAGAGAGAGAGAGGAAGAAGCAGGCTCCCTGCTGAGCAGAGAGCCCAATGCAGGGCTCTATCCCAGGACCTTGGGATCATGACCTGAGCCGAAGGCAGAGGCTTTAACCCACTGAGCCACCCAGGCGCCCCAAGAGGATTCATATAGTTTAAACGGAATAAAAAAGCCAGTATTATGGATACCACAGGGATTAACTCTACTATGTCTTTATTCTTTCATCACTTAGCTTTCTGGCTGTGGTGTCATCTCTTAACTCCTTTGCACTTCCTTTTGTTGGTTCAGTAAAGAACATTGCCTGTTGATGTGTGTACCGGGTACATACTATTAAGGGCAACGAGAGGGTTATAGATGTAGTCTAAGAACATGCTTTCATCTTCAGATATCTCAGGGTCCATTTGGAAAGATAAGGTATCTAATATTATAAATAAGAACAATAACAAAAGGTCTATGTAATTAAGTATCAAGATTAGCCAGAGGAGTTCCAAGAAGGGAAAATGTGAGCCTAGCTTTGTCAGTAGGGCATGAATGAATTACTCTGGTAGGAGAGGAAGAGTGAGATTATGCAGCCCAAGGAAACAGCCTGAGTGGAGGCAAGAGATAGGCATTATGATGTCAGAAGAAGCAGCTTACTACCTGGTGATAGAATATTTAAGTTGAAGTTCTGGCAGTGTGACCTTTTATGTCCTAATCTCCTCTCTGGAAAGATTATCCTCTTAGTCTTGAGGAATGTTTTGGGACATACTCAAGGCATTGGGTAATATATCAGTTAGGATAAGTGAGAGAAAACCCAATTCAAACTAGCTTAAGAAAAAACCCAAACATGTTTGGTTTTTTAAATGAAAAGTTAAGTAAACTGAAAAGATGGAGGGTTTCCCTTCATATTTGGTTTGACCCAGAGGCTCATAAAGTGCCATAGTTGGTTTAAATATGATAGCTGTTAGAGATACCAGGCTCCATCTTGTGAGGTTCAGATCTTGTGGAAAAAGAGATCACCTCTTTCTTTCAGCAGACCCAACCAAATATATTTGTACCTCATTAGTCCTGATTGGGTTATTATCCTCAGGGCATGTAATAAAATACCTAGAAATAAGCCAAGGAGGAGAAAAACCTGTACTTCAAAAACTAGAAAATACTGATGAAAGCAATTGAAGATGACACAAATGGAAAGATATTCCATGCTCATGAATTGGAAGAATCAATATTGTTAAAATGTTCATACTATCCCAAGCAGTCTACAGATTCAATACAGTCCGTATCAAAATACCAACAGCATCCTTTATGGAATTAAAACAAATAAAACTAAAATTTGTATGGAACCATAAAAGACCCTGAATAGCCAAAGCAAACTTGAGAAAGAAGAACAAGCCTGGTTATAACACAATCCTATATTGCAAGATATGCTACAAAGTTGTAGTAATCAAAACAGTATGATAGTGGCACAAAAACTACATAGATCAATGGAACAGAATAGAGAGCTCAGAAATAAATCCTTGCACATATGGCCAATAAACCTGCAACAGAGGCAAGAATATGCAATAGGGAAAAGACAGTCTCTTCAAATGCTGCTAGGAAAACTGGACAGCCCCCTGCAAAATAATGAAACTGGATTACTTTCTTATACCATACATAAAAATAAACTCAAAATGGATTAAAGACCTAAATCTGAGACCTAGAACCATAAAACTCCTAGAGGAAAACATAGTAATTTCTTTGACATTGGCTATAGAAACATTTTTCTAGGTATGTCTCCTCAGGCAAGGAAAATAGAAGCAAAATCAAAATATTGGGACTATATCAAAACAGAATTTCTTTGCCAGGCAAGGAAACCATCAGCAAAACCACAAGTCATCCTAGTGGATGGGAGAAGGTATTTGCAAATGATATATGTGACAAGAAGTTAATATCAAAAATATATAAAAAACCTCTACGACTCAACGCCAAAAAAACAAATAATTTGATTAAGAAATGAGCAGAGGACCTCAATGGACATTTTTCCAAAGAAGACAAACAAATGGCCACCAGACACATGAAAAGATGCTCAACATCACTCATCATCAGGTATATTCAAATCAAAACCAAAATGAGATACTACCTTACATGTGTCGGAATGGCTTAAAAAAAAAAAAAAGACAAAATATAACAAGCGTTGGTGAGGATGTGGAGAAAAAGGAACCTTCCTGCACTGCTGGTAGGAATGAAAATTGTTGTAGCCACTGTGGAAAACACTATGAAGTTCCTTTAAAAAAATTAAAAATAGAAATACCATATGATCCAGTAATTCCACTATTGGGTATTTCCCAAAGAAAATGAAAACACTAACTCAAAAAGATATATACACTTCTGTTTTTATTGCAGCATTATTTACGATAGCTGACATATGGAAACAACCCAGGTGTCCATCAGTAGATGAATGGGTAGAAGAAAATATATGTATATTTGCAGTAACATGGGTGGACCTAGAGAGTATAATGCTAAGTGAAATAAATCAGACAGAGAAAGTCAAATACCATATGATTTCATTCATATGTGGAATTTAAGAAACAGAAGAACAAATAAAGAGAAAAAGAGACAAAATGAGGACATGTGATACTCAGTAGGCCAGATCTGAGTCAGAACACTTGGAATGGAGTCAGTTCTACTTAGAGCATATGGATTGAGAGAAAAAGAGATACTAGTTGCTCAGATGAAATGTTGTGTCTGATTATTTTTAAAGGGGTAAATGGATTCTGGCAGTCAAAATAATGCAGAAAAGGGAGGGTTAATATCTGGACAAATGTTATAGACAGATCCCTATCACATCTTGGGTAAAAGTCCCAGTCTTTGTGAGACAAAGTGTTCTTATCTGTAATGGTCCCTATAAGTAGGCTTGCTTGGAGCACCAAGAGACCAGATGAATGGGAAAATATAAATTATAAAGCACTAGCAAAATATAAGTTGTCTATGTGTTACATGGATAGTAATAAACAGAAGAAAATGAGGGGATATGGGTGGACTTTGGACGTGCTAAGTAAATGTTTTTAGATGTGGCCCCTAGGAGTCACTAGAAACTTCCTTTGTAAAGGACAGTGCTGTGTTTATGTCACATGGCTGATCGTACTGTTCTCTTCTCCAGAATCTCTCTGCATGCTCCGTCCTCTCTTCCCCTACTCAGATTTTTCCCCTTGTGAATGTAGACTAAGCAAACCTTAGTAATTGCCCAGGTTTCTTACATCAACTTGGAATGAATGAAAGGCAGGAACGGAATGAAAATATGTCTAGGCCCTAGATTTCCAAATTCTTTATTCTCTTTTATTTCTTGTTGAAGTTGAAAATGCTGACAATGTGTCTTGTGTTGCTTCACCCTGCTTTCTCAACCCCATGGCTCCTTTATATTCTCTGGATTATGAAGTATTGCAGGAGATCCAGGGAGCTGAAACTACATTACCCAGTTGGCAATCTGTAATAAACAGGAAATCAGGTTATTCCTTTGAAAAGGTTTCATAGGAAACAAGCCTGTGAGTCAGCTCCTTCAGACTCTGAACTCAGATAAATCGGATAGATTTTTCTTTTCTGTCTCCAACATAAGACAAAATCTGGGATGATTCCATTGAAACAGTAGCTATTCTCTTTAGGCAGTTTATATTCGGTATGACTGTCCACCTCTGCCTGTGACTCTTGTGATACTTTCCCCCAATAACCTACAGTGTGTTTCTTGAATTTTGTATCCTGTGTCTTCTGCTCTTTGCAACCATGTTTCCTTTCTCTCTGCTGGTGAGAAGACTATGTGTTTTCTGCTGGGGAGTTAAGAGAGGGTGGGATGGGTAGCTGTGGGCTGGGTCTCAAGTAGTGGGTGGGTTTGAATTGCAGGATGAATTTGCAGCCGATGCTGGGTCCCTGGCTTGGGAAACAAACATAGCAGTGTAATTCTTCACATTTAAAATAGTGTACAATTTAAAAAAAAAAATTCAGACTTTATTTTAAATCTTGTTTTTCCTAAGGCTAACTACTTGATCCTACTGGTGCTGTCCAATATCTCTAGTGTCCACTTACTCAGAAACCACCAGTGCTCACTGGCTCTGTGAAGACTGCGCATGGCCTCTGACTCACAGGTGATGAGGCCAGATGGAATGTTAAGGGAACATTGCTGATCTTTGGGTCTCAACGTTCAGGTAAAAATCAAAATGCAGTTTCTTGCCTGCTGAAGTGCTGGTTTAAGTCACACAGGCTGACAAATTTAAGAAGAATTATTTTTACAAAGTTTTAATCCTAAACCCTCCATTTGCCTAGGACCTAGGAAGCCAACCTGTTTGCTGATGTCCACCAGGTTTTCACTCTGGAATTCTGAAAGCCTCTTTTTGGGCTTTAGGTCCACTAAAGAGAAGGAGGAACCTGGAGACTCCATTGCCCTTCCACCACCTAGACCAGAGGCTGAGAAGCTATACTGTCAGTTCACATCTTGGCTCTGTCAGCTTACGTACTGGGTGACACTGAATGAATTACTTAATCTCTGTTTCTTAACTTACAAAACGGGGATGACAATAGTACCTGTGTTCTGAAGTTGTTAGGATTAAATGAGTATGTTCTTGTAAAATGCTTGGAAGCTAGCACACAGGAAGACCTCAGATGTTAGTTTAGTATTAATTGGCGTTAGTTATTATTCTTGGCTCAGAACCAGAAAATACCCTGTGACATCAGATGGGGGAAATATTTTTCCTTCCAAGTCCTCAGTTATGATTTCTGTTTATCTTCTCAATGGAACGTCTTTTATCTGATATGCTTTAATTCAGTACGTGGATATAAGCACACACACGTGTGTGCATGTATGCATACACTTACACGTGTGCATGCTAGTGCTGACAGGGAAATTGTGATTGCAAGAAGGAGAAACTCCCTAGAGCTAGCCTAGGGAAGGGAAATTAGAGTTTGATTGCAACAGGCATTCAAAGATAGGAGACAGAGGCCGCAAGAACACGAATCTAGAGTATTATACCGTATGATTGAAACTACCCCCTTTGTTTCTTATCTAACTGGATTCTTTAGGGATTCTTTCCGTCTCCTGTCTTATGATTTTAACACTCCATAGTTATATTAAAACTCTCTTGTGCATGGGTTTAATCTGGGTTGGTTTTGCTGGTTTAGTTAGCTATGTCTAGGACAAAGACAAATAGGCTATGGAAACTTAAGTAGGGGAAGTTCTCTCTTAAGTGAGTGTCCAAACGCAGGACATTATTGGCACTATTGGTGTAATTGGTAATCAGCCAGGCTGCACTGTGAGGTACTAACTTTACAGAATTGTTAGGATTAAAGGAGTACATAGATATAAAATGCTTAGAACACAGCACATCATACGATCTCAGGACCACTTACTTTCTTCGTGTCTTGGCAAGTTACCTCCTTCCTTCAGTTCTCAGTCCCATGACCTACAAATGAGAGTCTTTGCCTAGGTCCCAGACACTGCCGTAGAGCATGGTTCCACCTGAAGATCGGGGGTGGTCTAAGTGACTAGGGACGTCTGTGTTTCTTCCTCATCTTAAACAACTTCCCAGAGTAGGTTCTATTGCTGGGCTCTCATTAAATTTCTTCCTTTTACTGGTGTGAATAATTAATTGCCGCTACCATTTAGACTCCTAGCAACAAAGTTCTGTCCCACATCTCCTGCGGTGCAGCATGTACTTCCTGGGCAGATGAAGAAATAACAGTATGTGAGAAATCTGTTAGCAATTAGCACGGCCAACTGGACTTTCTCAGGAGGATACACAGCATCCCCCTCAAAGAACAAGGACTCTGCTCCTCCACACCAAAGAGAACCATCTGATATGCTCAATATTTAATAAATGAACTGAAGCTCTAATGAGCTGGAGACATTCTACATGGACAGTTTTCTCCGGAGGGTTTAGTGGGGCAGGCCTCCTCCTGAGATCGTATCAACTGTGCTATTATGATTTAACCAGAGGCCTTGCCTCCTCCAGCAGGGGAGAGTTCACAGCTCATTTCTCACCTGTCTGGCGTAGCCTAAGCTGTGCTCACTCCTCTTGGCTCAGTTCTAGAGTCTGGGCATGAAAGATGCAGTGGGAACCATTCACCCCTTCCCATGGTGGTTAACCTCCACGTGTGAACTTGGTAATTCTCTCTCAGCAGAGAGTTCTCCCTACGTGGTGGAAAATTCCATGTGGGTCAGTGAACACAGGAGAGCTAGGTTATTAAAAAAGTTTCAAAAGTCAGGCTGTGGGCTGGAGGTGGGAGCAACACAGGACCATGGATATACTGGTGAGGTTTCCGAAACTGGAACTTGAATGGCTGTGGCTCTTCTCATGCTGTGGGTCAGCCTTGCTGTACATTGATCTCTTGGTCTCCTCCTATAAAGAATGTTGTAGAGCTCCAGGAACATGTTACCTGCCACTTTCCATCTGCGTATAAGTCCCTGGGAAGGCAGGTGACTGTGCCGACTCTGGAACACTGAACCTTGGGGGCTGCTGAGGAAGGATCATATGGCTCTTCCGTTTTTTTCTCTTGGTTTTGTTCCATGCCCGTCTTCAATTCTCCTGCCCTGTCCAGTTCTTTCCAATGCATTGGTCTTCTTTTCTCCTGCCTTTTCCTTTCACCGCCAGTCATTAAAATCTCAGGACGTGTTTCACTGTTGTGATGTGGTGACCAAGACAGGAAACCAGTGACTGTTCTACTGAGGTTTATATTAAAGAATTGATTGCCTTGACATCAAGAATGGTGGATATGAAAAAAAAAAAAAAGACTATTTTCTAAGCAAGTTTGAGGATCACCTTTCTATGACTGACAGCTTCTGTCCAAGTTTTGATGATTTTATATGAGCTACTTTACAGCAGTAATAGAAGTGGTAATGAAGAATACTTATGTGTGTGTGGTGGTGGGGGAAGGAGGGTAGTTTGTGGAGATTTGGGGGTGGTGGGGTAGTGGGGAGTAAAGGTTGCTTATAAGCCTAGGAATTACTTAAGATAATAAACCTCTGTTATTGAAAGTTTGGGATTGAAAAGGGAATAATAAAATAGTAATCAAAAATGTGCTAAAATAAATTTGATGCAAATGAGATGCAGAGAGTGCCCTGGATGTGTTGGAAGAGGATGTCAGATAATTGGAAAGCATACATTCTGGCCTACGCATGGCCAGTGCCAATCTCTTCAAGAATTCTCTGGAGCCTCTTACTGCAAAACCATTTTAAGCTGAACAGGGACTTTTTTTTTTTTTTTCTTCCTGTCAGTTAGAGAGTTGTGAAATTTTATCTATTTTAGTGTTTGTTCTATTGGGAAATGGACAAGTTCTGGAGAGGAATCAGGAACAAGTGTTGGCAGGCACTCCATACTCTTCCTGAGTTCAGCCAAGTCACCTTAATCTAGAAACTGCCTGGCACGGGAGAAGGTTGGTTCTTTATGCAAGAGTGGAAGGGACACAGGTCTAGCAAAGACCAAACTCAGGGCAACCAGTTCACACTGACCCTGGATCTTTGCTCTGTGTGTGAATTCTTCCTGGGTTGGCCCCAAGGAAAAAGAACAGTTAAGTAGATTGGTCAGATTTCTAAGCTCTAGCTTAGAAATAGATGGGGTTTAAGTCATGTAGCCATATACTGTGTTCTCCCTTCTGTCACCTCCTGCCACAAAGCTTCTTGCTAAATTGAGTCTGAGCCTTTCCTGGGAGCATCTATCTCTCCCTGTCTCTGTATACATGCCACTGAGACAAGATCATCCTTGTGTCCAGGGAGAAGGTAGTAAACACGTAGCTTTTGGTTAAAGGAACAAGGACTTCTTCTGCAGTGGTGCAGTTCTCAGTCCTCAAGGTCTGGCCCTGTTTTGCCCAGAGGGCTTGCATTGTAGCACCAGGTCTTGGCCACCACTATGCTTCCCATCTGTCTGCTGTTTCTTAGGCTCCTCTGAACTTTCCTGAGGGCTGATGGGTACAGGTGCCTGGCAAAGTTGGATTTAACATACCCCTCTCCTTCTTTCTGGTGGCCTGGCAAAATCACAGTCCTACTCTTATCGCCAAAGGACAGAAATGTTGCCAGATATCCTCTCTCCAAAAAGATTAAGTTATTCTAATCTGAAACCAGAGAAATTGGAATATGATTGGGTTTTAGATATGATAATATGCTGTGCTAATGTTTATCTAGGCAGAGATAATAAGCCAGGATGTGATGCTGTGGGAAGAAATCCATGAGGGGTCAAAAAAAAAAAAAAAAGAAAGAAAGAAAAGAAAAAGTATTTGAGACACAGAGGAAGGCTGTTGGTGCTTACTGGAATGGTTGTAGACTAATGGGAAGGAAAGCCTGGTTTAGGGGGATTTCAGGGTAGAGTCCAGGGCAGCTGTCGAGTCATGATTATTTGTAAATCAAACAGTTAAATGGAAAGTTGGTTTTACCTTAGAAGAGAGAAGTTTCTTTTCTTGTAACCGAAGGACCTGGGTCCTAAAGCAGAGGGTAGAATAAAGAAGGAATAAAGAGGGAACACTGGAAAAGGAGATCTGTTTGCATGTCTGAATCTTTCATAAAGCAAAATCTCCTCCCACTACAAGTAAAATACTTTGGGTGCTTTAATCTGTGGGGTGTAAGGCTGAGTGCTTTAATCTGTGGGGTGTAAGGCTGAGAGGGTGCATTGTTCAGAGTAGGGGTGCAGGTCCCCAGGATGAACGGTAGTGATTCAGGGAGCCTGGTGTTTGGGAAGGCACAGCCTATATCCCTGGTGAGACCAGAAAGTAACTCAAATTGCATCCACTAAGCAGTAGAAAGAATCTTAAATGGTTTATGGGTTCAAATCTTGACTATACCAATAATTAAAAAGAGTCTTAGAAGAATTTCATTTCCCTCTCTGGGCATTAGTTCCTTCTCTGCAAGTGAGGAGCTGGTTCCATGACTGCTAAGCTCTCTTTAGCTCTTTCTGTGCTCTTATAATTTGTTTGGAACTGTTCTCAGCTGTGCTTTGTCCAGGGATCCTGTGTCTTCACAAAGCTTACCACAGGCTCTTTATTTCTACTGTCAACTTGGCAGCAGCCCTGCTCCCTTCTGAACACTCAGCAACAGCCCCCACTTCCCAACCATGATCACATGATTCTGACTCTCTAGAACTCCATTTCCTAGGTCGTTCGCTGGATTTGGCTGATGATAAGTACTTCTATAATATTTAGAAGCCAAAGGGAAAGAAAGGCCCTGAGTCACTGAGGTAGCTGTGAGTAGGATGTGGGCCTTAGCAGGTGGCAGAAGTAGGGCTCTATCAGTGGTTTCTTGACCTTGTCTTAAGAATCACCTTCTTTGGTATTACAGGCAGCTGAGATCACGAGTAGTGACTTCCCTCTGAAACTTGAACTTCAGGATTTTCTGAAAGCCAGCACCAGCCTCCATGAGGTTTGACCCCCCAGCCCTTACAAGAGTTTTGTGAACATCTCATTCTCCATATTAAATTTCTTCCTGCTTAAGTAGCGTCTGATTTCCTGTCTCTTATAGTTATGGTTCTCCACAGAAACACAGAAACAGAACCAATAAGATGTGTATATGTATAGAAAGAAAGATTTTATTATAAGGAATTGGCTCATGTGATCGTGGAAGCTGGTGAATCCAAAATCTCTACAGTTTGGGTTGGCAGGCAGCAGACCAACAGAGCCAGTGGTGCGTTTCCCGTCTGAAGGTCAGAAGCCGGAAGACCCAGACTGGGAGATGGTGTAGTTGAACTTCAAAGGCAGTTTGTTGGAAAATTGACTTTTGCTTGGGGAGATTGGTCTCTTAGTTTCATTCAGGCTTTTGACTGGCTTGATGAGGCCCACTTTACAGAGAGCAATCTGCTTGCTCAAAGTTTACCAATTAAAATTTTTAATCTTATCCAATTTAACACATAAAACTAGTCATCACACTGCTCCAATCCTGTCTGATAAGGCTGTAGGATCCAAGAAACAGAATCTCAAATATGAAATGTGGTATTGGTTATCTGATTTAGTTAGTCCTGAAATGAGAATTGGAACGCTGGTAGTCTGTGGCTGTGATGCCAAAAACTTAGTTTTCATTTATACTTTAGTGTTATTAAATGTACCATTGGATATACTGCTTCAGGTGACAAAATGTCAATGGCAATAGAAAGTAGTGAAGGAACTAATTAGTTGTAGGACTCTGGGGGGATGGATGGTTCTCAGTGAGTAGGGGAGCTTAATGAAGTTTGGGGATTTTTAGAATAATTGGCACATTTGGGTGGATTCTTTTGGATATTTGGACCTTAAACCCCAAATCATCCTGAACTCCCTTGTCAGAGGAAGAAGTTCCTTCTTCCATCTGTCTGGTGATCTGTCTCCTCATTCTTAAAGACCCTGGAATAAAATGACCTAAGTTAGGAGAGGCTTACCCCCCCCCCTACTATCTCATTGCCTATAGACCCAAACTAATACTGGAACTCTGCAGCATCTGGAAATAAGACACAATCTAAACTTGGAAGAAATTGCATTTTCACCAAAAGAAGATGTTACCATTAGATTCCTTAAAGTTTATCTCAAAGAATAAATACTATAGAGTTGGATTAGGATGAATTTATCAATATACATTTGAAATTTTATCTTAATCAACTGAAATTGACTTTAACAATTGCTTACTTGGTGGGCATAAATGTGAACTCAGTGGTGGTTTGTGGTAAGTGAAGTTGAGATGCTAGACTTTCCTGGGTGAAAAGTAGAAGAATAAATCTAAACGCTTAGCAAGACAGAAAATTTGGGTTAAGTTTATCAAACATGACTTATTTACTCCTTCACCAAGAGGTCCTAGATAACATTCTCTTAAATGAGCCATAGGGAAAAGCATCAGTGACGGGAATATCGGTATTTTTGAAAAACTCATTAAAGGTCGTCTTCCACGGGCTGACAGTGGTGCTGGGAAATGCCATGACTGGAATGAGCTCCCATAAATAAATAGGGATTTGGGATCCTAAAATACAAAAGGCAAATGATAATGCTTCAACACCAAAAACAAGAGATGAGTGGTTATGGTTATGAACAGCAGAGCCAGAGCAATAATAATCATAATGATTTTTACACACACAGATTTGGAGGAATAGGTAGGTAGTTGATCTTTGTATCTTTAGGACTAAAACAGATGAAAAGTCTGCTAGAGTCTTACTTGATCTGGTTAACCGAAAAACTATACCTTTAGTGAATAGAGAGTCTTCTTTCACAAAAATGGTGATTAAGTTCCTTTCACACAATTTCTAGGCTGGAGCTAGTTACAGACTTAATGATGCTTGAAGGAAGAGAGGAAGTCTCCCTTTGAGGAAGAACCCTATAGGACTGTCACAAGTATATATACATTGTTCATCCTCTTGGCTTTCCCCAAAGACTTGTGCAGCCAATTTCTAAGATTTCTGTGCCCTTGGAAAGTGAAAAAAACATATATATATTTTTGGAACTCCCAGTCTTTAGTTCTGCACTGATACTATCTGTGGGGATCCAGTATACCACTGTGATCCAGCCATTAGAGTAAGGATTTATAATGTCAGATGATACACGGATTTGGGGGTTTTAGTCACTCTTATGGCAAGCACAGTACACCCACAATGACACCCTGTGGTTAATTTCTCCAGTTCCTGAATGCACAGTTAGAAAGGCCATACTTAGCCACTGGAAAAATGCCTGCTTTGGCTACCTGAATTGTAGAGTTAGGGCAATTATTGTAGAAGGGCCAGACAGATCCATAGGACTGTCTCCTCCATAGTAAACCAAAAGCTGTATTCCCTTGGAAAATTGGAAAGTTAGTGCTACCATAAAAACATTGCAAGATTTGAAAGCGTGATTCTTATGTCTTCACCACTTAACATGTATATTTATTCTACACAGAACACACTAGATTTTGAAGAAGAACAATGGCTTCTGTTATACCTAATAGCAGTAACCCAAGTTTCAGCTACTTTTTAAAGATATGGTCTCTTTCCAAGAGCAGATGTCTGCATGTTATACTGTACCATGTATGGCTTTGGCCCTGTTGTCCTTTTTCGTATTCATATCCACCTTGTCTTTCATCTCTTGTATGCAGTTGTTGATCCATCCATAGCTTTTCTTTAGCAAAAGTCCATGAAAGGTTGTTTCTTTCACCTACCAGACACAGGAGTATGCCTTTTTTCATTGACCTCATGTCTATGCCAATTCTCGAACCCTGTGTTATTTGGAGTCTGCAAGAACCTTGATCATCTCAGTAACCCATAGGTCATCTTAGTAGTCTTCAACATCAGTGATACCTTTTCAGTTGCCTTGGTGAGTAGAAAATATATGAAGTGTCCTCACTAGTACATGTATACAAGTGGGTGGGAATACCTTCCCTGAAAAGTCAGGGTTCATCACTTCAGAGCAGTTATAGGAGTCGAGTGGTTTGGGATGTTGGGCTGTCATCTGTGTAGTGTTAGACAAGTGGCTGCATTTTGGATCCCTACTCACTGACAAATGCAGTAATGGCTGACCTCTCTGAATGCCACATTTCAGTGTGATGCTTTGACTCATTTACCAAATAAGCCATAAGACTGGCAGTTTTGAGTGGAGCCCAGTAAAAGAAGGCTTTGCAGTGTGCACGTGCAGGCTATAGTGTTAAAGTGCTCTGCTTTATCAGATCCTGTGGAATGTCTGTTCCCCGTAGGAATGTTTTTTGAAATCTCAGGAAAATTCTGATTAGACAGTCTCAGTGCAGACCTCTGGACTTGGGAGGTAAAGTCATACCCTGTTGAAAACAACTACATTATTTGCTACATTCTTTGCCTGGTAGAGACTGAATCTGTGATCATTGGACAATATGTGACCATGAAACCTGAATTACACACCACCTACCGAATGTTGTCTAATTAACCAAGCCATTAAGTTTGGCATGTGCTATAGCATTCCATAATTAAGTAGAAATGGTATATATGAGATTGGATTTGAGTAAGTGCCAGAGGTAGGAGTAGGTCACTTGAGCAAGTGGTTTGAACTCTAATGGGATCTACTTTTTCCATATTCCTGCCTCGCCCTTACCTCATACCCTATGGACTCATGGGAAGCTGCTTATGATCAATTTGACTAAAGAAAGAAAAAACTGGGTTCTCTGATTTTTGGTGATTCTCTCTGATGTTCCAGTACCAGACAGGAATGGATCGCTGCTGTGTTGCAGGAGTGACCCTAGAGGATAGAGGGGAAGGGAAACTGACCTATGGGAAGAACTTCGATATGATAGATAGCTAGAGGTATAGCTCTACACTGGGCAGTGGCAAAAATTTTGGCTGGTAAGGTCAAGATTACAGACTTGGGGATAGGGACCTCTGAGGAAGAGGCATGTGTATGGGCCTTTGGGAATGGGCATAGGGCTAAGGATAATTGTTACCTATGTCACTGTTCACCAAACAGCAACTGCTATAGGGGAAATTCTCAATAATCACAGGAACTAGATGACCTGTTCTGTGATGGCTATCAGCTTCTTTCCCCAGCTACTTTACGACATACCAGCAAAGTGGCCATGTTAACAGGGATGGATGTTATTTATTAACTCAACAACATTGATTTTTCCTCACCAAAGCTGATCTGGCTGCTACTGCTGAGTGTCCAACATGTCAACATGTCAATGGCAGAGAGCAAAGCTGAGTTCCCAATATGGCAACATTCTCCAGGAGGACCAGCCAGCCACCTGGTGGCAAGTTGATTACATTGGACTCCTTCCATCACTGAGGGGGCAGCAATTTTTTTTTCTCCCTGGAATAGATGCATAATATGGACACTGGTCTGCTGTCCGTTGCTGCCAGCACCACCATCTGTAGACATATTGAATGTATTATTCACTGTCTTGGTATCACACACAATATTTTTATTCTGACCAAGGAATTTTATTTTGTGGCCAAAATAATAAAAAATAAGAAAGTGAGGGAAAGAGTCACAGTCATGGGGTTCACTAGTCTTTTCTTGTCCCTCTTTCACTCTGAAGCAGGAGCAGTAAATATTCAAAACTAGCAACTCACATATTATACCATTTAACACACTGCCAGAATATAGGTCTAGAAAACCAAATTTTGCTTCCCAGCTCCAGAACTTTGGGCTCTCCTGATTTAGTAGTCTTAGTTCCCAAATAAAGAATCCTTTCACTAGAGGATACAACATTTGTTCTTTCTGAGAGTTGAGATAATACATGACCATTTAGGAACTCTTTGTACCACTGAGCCAAGAGAAAAAGAAGGGAGTTACTGTATCACTGGTGACTGGTTATGGTTCTGAGGGAGAAATGGGTACATAGGGAGGTAAAGCAGAGTATGTCTGGAGCCTAGGGGATTTATTTGTGTATATTCTACAGTCAGTGGTTAAGCTAATGGAAATCTACAACAGCCTAATACTGGTCCTTTAAGAGTGAAATTTGGTTCATCCCAGGAGATAAATAAGTATGACATGCTTAGATGCTGACTGATTATGAAGGGAACATGGAATGCATGGTAGAAGAAGAAGGTTTAACTATGACCTTGTGACTGGTTGTTAAATGAGAACTGTGGTAGCTATGCATTTTTTAATTTTGTTTTGAATTTGATACCAATTTATTCTTTGTAACTTCTGTCTTTTCCATATAGTTTTGTATAAGGTGTGTTGTGATGAATTTGCTAATTTAATCTTTATTGTCTATTAAAGAAGTACGGTGATTAAAGCAGAAGAGGAATTAACACTGCCCAGAGATGGATATAGTTCCTTTTTCAGGAGAGGATGAGTGTATCTACATTTGAATGAGAGGTAGACGCTTCATTTTAGGTCAACACATGAAGTTGTTGCTAATGTTGGTTGGAAAATAAGATCAAATATGGAATCAAAATGTGGATCAAAAGGATTTTATGGATCTGAGTTGAGAAAAGGGGCCGATTGTCCTGGATCATTTGTTACCAAGTCAGCATCAACTTTCCCCTTACACAATCATAGGGAAGATTGAGAACTGGATTTACCAGCCTCCCTTACTGGCATAATTCCAGGTTATATTCTGCCAGGGAGAAGCACTCCTATGGAATTGAGAAGAGGAAGAGGAGAAGCCAGTATATTTGGCAGCAGTTGTAGGCAGGCGCATAATCACAACGGTTACAGGGTTTAGCCAATGCTCTGGGCAGCCTCCTGGGAATCTTACCCATTGTTCTGCAGGCAGCTGTGGTCACTGGCAACAGCTTCCTGATGATTCACGCACTCCTGGTTTTCCAAAATATGGCAGTGGCCCTCTTGACATGTACTGTCTCAGCCCTAACAAAAATTGTGGATGCCTGTAATTCACTTACAAAACCCGCTCTTATTTTTAATATCTCGAGGCAAGGCTATCTCCCAAGAGTTATTACTAAATGAAACCATTCTGACATGTCTAAAATTAACCTCTTCAAGATGTCTAAAATTAGAAACAGTTTTCCTCATTGGAACAGTTTTTGAGGGTGGTGGTACCCTGGGAGGTCTTGGTCTAGTGCTAGGGATTCTGAATCCTTAAGTACACCAACCACTATATTTAGAATAAATTAAAAATAAGGTGGTTGTGCATTTGTATTCTTTCTCTCTTAACACGCCCCTCCAACATACATCAACACACAGAATTTTCAATTTTGTATATTAGTAGCAACAAAAAATTATTTTAGAGCATTATTGACATTATTATAATTCTTGTTGATTTTTTTTCTGTTAGTGAGTATAAAAATTGTGCTTATTCTGAAGTGCAGATCTTTTAAAGTCTTTTGACTTCAAAAACATTTTCCCATACTAAAATGATTAAGATTTACTGCCCTCAAGTATAGAATATTCATGTGGTTTCCCTCCTGTCCTTGAGCTTGGTAAAGGAAAAGCCTAACACTTAGAGACAGAAAGCGTGAGGTTGTCTTATGTTTCTTGCTTCTTGTTCACTATGAAATCTTGGATAAGTCACTTTTTTTCTTTGAAGCTCAGTGACCTCTTATACATAGAAGGAATGAAATAGTTGTTAGAAGTAGTAACATGAAATGAAATATTGAAAAATCATGTAATGCCATATGTTTTCCCATGGCCAGCTAGTCCTGGAGAAGTTCTGAGCTGTTCAGACACACATGATGAGCCTGTATTGGATTCTTCTCTCACTAACCCAAGCTTACTTCAGCTCAGCATTATAGATCCAAAAGAAAAAAAAAAAATCAATGTAGTGTGAGCAAAGATTGTTTACACCTTCTGGTGTGTTTATTTTGCAGTAAGTTTTTTTTCCTTACTGCTTATTCTTTCCTTGTTGTATTAAAGTTATTTTGCTTTATATTCCAAGCTAGCACAAGGGGAAAACTTAGCGGAAGAGTATAGAGAACATATTAAGGCTCCCAAGGGCAGAGAAGCAGTTAGACTTTAATTAGAGCCTCGAACTAGGAATGGACTATTTGTCTCCTTTCAAAAGTCTCTTTGTTTTTCTCTCTGAGATCTGCTTCTCTGATCTCAAGGAAGAATATGATTCATTCACAGCTCCTCAGTTTACATGTAACTTTTCTAGCAACTGACCTGGAGAAAAATAGATTTTCTATATGCTGGTTAACTGAACATAATAATAATAAAGTAAACCCTTTTTCTTTGTCATACAAAAAATAGATTTTCTCAGTACTACTTCCAAATTCTGAGTTGAGAAAATCTGATTGAATTTTCTTAGGTTAAATGCCCATCTCTTGTCCAAAAAAATAAGTGGCCAAAATGACAGGCTCATGGTTTATTAAAAAAGGCTGCTGGAGACCCACTGCCGTGGGTGAACATCAGTAAATGTGGCCAGTGTGTGCCAGAGCAGGACCCCAGAGGTTCTGTGTGAACACCTGAAAAATCACCCCTGGCTAGAGACCACAGAATTACCCCTGAAATACCAGGTCCTCTTAATTTATGTGATGAGCTCTGTATCACGAACTCGCACATTTATTTATTTATTACACGTATTTACCCAGAGCTAAGTGTCGTCACTGTGCTAGGCACTGGGCTATTGTCCTGAGCTGGGTGTGTATAAACAAACGCATCTCACAGGGTTTCTAGTATCATTCTTGCTCACTGAATTCCAAGGCTCCCAATAATCCCAAGGTGGAGGCATTTTAATTCCCATCTTATAGGTAAAGATGCAGAGATGCCAGATTTTCCAGCACAAAGTCAGGGCCCTTTCTGTTCCACCATAGATGACAGGAATTAACCTGACATTTTGTGTACCAACTTTGGTGTACCAGTTATAAATCATTTTTTGGTCACCGCATTGTATTATAGATTGTCCCGGGCAATTCTTTTCAGAATTATTTTGGTTACTGACCATGTTTGAAACTAATTAAAGTATACTTTAAAAAAGTATCCTGTAATTGCGCTGGGCCTTCTCCCAAGTTATTTTAAGTTAGTGAGGTCACTATTAATTCTACCAACTCTATTAATAAATGCATGAACATTTCTTGTACATCTATCACATCCAACAAGCTCTAAGCTAAAATCAGATTTTAATATTTTATAGATGGGGTAGGATTTTAGCTCCTAATTACTCATTTGCCATGTTCTCTTGTACTGGGAGAAAGAGAGTTTATATTCCGTTGTAGTGCTCAGTTGTCGAGAGAGGAGGAAAGAAACCACACCACAGAACGTGATGCCGCATGTAAGTGGAGTCCGTATGTATTGTTTCAGACGCTAGTACGTACTAATTCTTTGTGCATTAGCTCATTTAATCTTCACAAACCCCCGTGATGGGATTCTTACCTCAACTTAAGGAATGAGGAAACTATGGTTCAGAAAGGTCACAATCTTGATCTTGACAAACGAGTCACAACGTGCAACAGACCTTTACCATTATGTAACTCTGGCTCTTTCCACCACGTCATCCTGGCTGTAAGATGTGCAGCTTCAGTATTACACATATGGGAGATGACATTCCGGCAGCCCAGCCAAGAATTTGTGAAAAGCTTCCCTCTTGTCAAGAACTGCCCCGATTCTGTATCAGATGGTTTCTACTAGGGATACCCCTTTATTGGAGGATTTTCCAGAATTGGTTAGGTAGCAGAGTATTGGGACTCTCTTAGAACCTGACTTGAATTAGCTAAAGCAAAAACTGGAAAGTGCCAACAGCAGGAATGCTCAGGAACCGAAGCTGTGCTGAGTCCCTGTCTATTGCTACTCATGATTCTGTGTGGACATCAAGGGAAACAATTGGGAAGAAGAATCAGGCTTCCTTATAAAGGTGCTGACATTGACACTTCCTGTCTCTGCTGTCTGCAGCAATCATGGATTTCCTTCTTTGTAACTTTACAACCAAAGAAGAAAGGGGTTGAGTATGGGATGGGGCTTCTGTCTCCAAGATCTGGCATTGAAAATATCTCAGAAGACCTTTGGTGGTCCCAGTTTGGGCCTTGAGTCTTCTTGGCTCAAGCACTAGAGTGGGGCTGGGGTGGAGAGAGGGGAGATGAGGTGAAGGCCACTGTCTCACACCTGCCTGTGGCTAGGGGTGGGGGCTTTACAAACCGAGGGGAAATGGGTGCTGGGAAGGAAAAGTGAATGTTCACTCTGAGATCTGAGAAGAGAAGGCCGGGAATGTCTTCCAGCTTACAAGGACCTATTTTTGGGTCGGGGAGAACAGGATCAGTGGGAAGTATGCATGAGGGCCATCTCTGTGGTGTGATGTACACATGTCCTGTGCCGAATCCCCACCCTGGTGACCACCTTACCGATTTTCTGTAGAGTCAGAGATAAGAACTTTGGTGTTCACTTGAATTAGTGCTTCCCCGATTTTGGCTCTAGCTCTCCCTCCATTCTGTATTCTCTTTCCAAGTGCCTCCAAATGTTCTTAAATTATTTTTTTTAAAACTACAATTAAAACAAATCTGTTTATCTCCAAAGCTTGTTGGTTCATTATGGATTCAGAGAATAGTTTTCTGATTTATTTCCTCTGTTTGGGCTTCTTCTGCCCTGCTAGTAGAATTTGAATCTAATCTTTGTGATCAATTATAATTAATTAGGCAGTATTCTTCCTCGGTAATGGTGACTATAGAATGGTTATGGTGATCTGTGTGTTTCTCTCACTCTAAGCTGTAAGTAGAGATCTGTTTGCTAGATTGCTGTTAATTAATCGTTTAGTTTGTCAAAACAACACAATAGGCTTAAAAATACATATTGATGGTACTGCTGCTGACTGCCACTCGTGAATCTCTGTTGGCACCAAGAACAAACTTGATGAGAAGATAAGACTTCCTTACAAAGTTGCTGATGTTGGTGTGTAAATGTGTGTTATTTGCTGGGAACGTGTGTGGTTCTGAGACTCTATTTATTTTTAGGGCCTCCACGCACGTGAGTATAGCTGATAACTCAAGAGGACAAATGTACCATCTGTAATTTATTTCACATGGATGTAAACTGGCGAGTTGCAATACGGCTGTTCTTCAGAGCCCCAGATGATGCTCATGGATAATACAGACTTCGTTTTAATCAACCGTGTCAGTCCTCTCCCCAGTCAAACTTGTAAGAAACTACAGTCCTAAATGGGACCCCAGGACACTGTGTTTTATTTTTTCCAGCCGCATTCAGCTCTGGAAGCAGAGGGCCGAAGAAAGAGCCCAAGTGTTGGCCGAAGCCAGGAGAGGTGAGGAAGAAGCTCTGGGCCTGGGCATGTCTTGAGCTGGATATCGGATAACAGAGTAATAGCTTTTGGGGGGTTGTTTCTCCATCTCTATGAAAGAGGAACAACAGCTCCTCCTGAGTGTCAAGGCAAGGCCATGGGCCTAATGCCCCCTGCTCCGAGCTGCTGTTCTCTGAGAAGCAGAGAGGGGGTTTCCTGGGCTGCTTTCAAAGCAGTACCAGTCTGGGATGGAAAGAGAAGGGGCACAGGGCTAAGCAGCTTTGGGTCCTACACCTGGTGATGGATATAACTCACATTATTTGACTGTGGGGGCACACAGGGTGGAGGGCTACTGTGTAGTGGGGGAAAACTGGGCTCACTGGCCTGTTGATCGAGTGCTTTGACCAATCAAGTTGTTAAATGTAGAAGGAATAGGTTTTACAGAGAATCTGAGGGGACACCTCAGTATACAGTCAAAGCATGAAGTTGGGAGAATTGGATATCCTCCCCACCCCATTCCAGGACACTCTCATGTTGTCCAGTGGTCCCATACCCCTGCAGGTTAAAGTTGTGTTGTATTTTATTTATTTGTATTTTATTTTATTTCATTTTCCTTTTTGCTGGGTATTTCAGTCTTAGCTGTATCTCTAATTGCATGTGACAAAGTGTCTCTAGTTCCAGGAATTTCATTCACTACTGGGGGGAGTATGGAGTCATGGCCAAGAGCCTGGAGTCTCTGGCCAGATCACCTTGGCATAAATCAAATTGCCTTGGCTTTGAACCTTGTTCACTGAATAAACTAGGACAGATTAGTTAATACTTTATACTTATTTTCTTCTACTTAAAATACACTCTTTATAATAATACCTACTTCATAGTGTTGTTCTGAAGATCTAAAATAATTCACACTGAGGATTCAGACAAGTTGTTGGTGTGAAGCCAGTACTAGATGCATCAGCTGGAGAGGCAAGACATCAGAGTGATGAAGAGGGTGGCCAGGCTCCATGGATTCATGAAATCACAGCCCTGCTGCCTACCTACTGTGTGGCCTTGGGTGCGTCACCTAACCGCTCTGTACCTCATTTGTGTCATCTGAAATGGTAGCTGCATCTCACTGTTGTTGTGAGAATTAAGTGAATGAATACATGTAAAACACTTAGAATGGTACCTCAAATACAGGAAATTTATATATGTTATCTGTTATGATGGTGATTAAGTAAATATGGAAACACTTGTGATTCCAGGGGCTGTGTAGGAGCTGGCATGACAGTGATGAAGAACACTGGTTCTGGAGGTGACTGTTTTCTGCCTCAATTTTGTCATCTGGAAAATGGGAATGAGACTAGAACTAAACTCACAGGAGACAATGCATGGAGGGTGACTGGCACCTCGTTGCAAAAAGCATGTTAGTAGCTACGTTAATTCATTGCTCTTCCAATTGCTCTGGAGGCTGACACCTGCTGCTCCTACCCGTGAGGCAGTCCTTAAGTTCTCAAATGGCTCTGGAGCTTTCCATATCCCAGGAAATTCCCTGAATTCCCACATTTCAGAGCACATCTGTCTCTTCATTTCCCTCAGCAAGGATCTTCTTGGACCCACTTCTGGAGCCCTTTATGCTGTTCCTTGCATATGGCCTTTGGAACTATAATTTGTTGGTTTTTTTTTTTTTATTGGAAAAGTATCTCAACTGGTCAGAAACAATTTAGAGGTGCTAGAAGACATAATTGCTAAACATTTAGATTTAAAATAACAAAAGCTACTGAGCACTTACCACGTATCAAGTACTGTGAGTATGTCCGTTTCAAAATAACACCTTATTGAGATATAATTTACATACCATAAAAGTTACACTTTTAAGGTCTGTAATTCAGTGGATTTTAGTGTATTCACAGAATTGTGTGCCTGGCTCCATATCTCATTTTAGAACATTTTTGTCATCACAAAACAAACCCTGTAGCCTTTTCCTTCTTCCTTCCCCCAAGCCCTGGCAACCACTAATCTATTTTCTGTCTCTGTGGATTTGTCTACTCTGAAGATCTGGTATAAATGGAATCATATAATATGTAGCCTTCTGTAGATGGCTTTTTTTCATTTAGTATAATATTCTCAAGGTTTATTCATATTGTAGCATGAATCATTACTTCATTTACTCTTCATTTTTTTTGTGTGGAATCATATTCCATTGTATGGATAAGGCACATTTTGTTTATTCATTCAGTTCGTAGACATTTAAATTCTTTCCACTTTTTGGCCATTGCCATTGGGTGTAATACTGACATGAACATTCATGTACAGATTTTCTGCAGACATGTTCTCCTTTCTCTTGGATATTTGCCTAGGAATGGAATTGCCAAGTCATATGGGAACACCATACATGCAGTCTTTTGAGGAATCCCAGGATGTGCAGTTTTACCTACATCATCTGAGTTGATTCTGACAGTGCTGCTGTGAGGTGTGGCTGTTGATGGACTCAGTTTACATATGAGAAAGCCGAGACAGAGACCATTTAAGTAACTTGCCCACATTTACAGAGCAAGTGAGTGGTAGAGCGGGAGTCCAGTGTTTAAAGCATTGCTATGTGCCACTTATGTCTCCAGAGAAGTTAAGGAGTCTGAGAAATGTGGTCAATATATCTGCTCGAAGGAAAATTTCAGGACAGGAGTTTTCAAAGACAGGGCATTGGTAGTGGCCAGAAGGTAAAAGAAATAACCGTGTCCCAGGTAAACTTGGATTTTGAGGGGAATTAAATTTGAAGGAGGGGAGTTGTGGAAATTACCCTGTGGTGATATCCATGGGATTAGCCTATTATTTGGAAAATGACCTGCAAAAGATAAATGGCTCAGTGCCAGCTTTGAGTTGGGAAATTTAGTGTAGAATCTGGGTACCAATGTGTTGACAGTTAAAATATGTTGGAAATATCATCTCCCAGTTTGTGTCTGTCTTTTAGTTTTCTTCATAGTGTCTGATGGAAAAAAATACTTTATTTTTAGAGCAATTTTTGGTTCACAGTAAATTTGAGAGGCAAGTACAGAGAGTTCCTGTGTCCATCCTTCCCCCATAGCCTCCTTCCCCTAATTTCAATACCCTTCACCAGAAAAGTACATTTACTACAACTCATGAACCTGTATTGACACATAATTATCCCCCAAAGCCCATGCTTTACATTCGGGTTCACTCTTCAGGTTCTATGGGTTTAGACAAATTTATTATGACATGTATCCACCACTTGTATCATGCAGAATATTTCCATTGCCCTAAAATCCTTTGTGTTCTCCCTCTTAAAGCTTTAAATTTTGGTGTAGTCAAATCTGTGTTATCTTTCCTCCAGGGCACAGACTCTGGAACCACATTGCCTGGATTCAAATGATAGCACCTCCACGTGCTAGCTGTGTGAATTTGGGCAAGTTGCTTAATGTCCTGGTGCTTCAGTTTCCTCATCTATGAAATGGGGCTAATGACAGCGTCTACCTCAGTGGGGGATTGGGAGGTTTAGATGAGGGAATACAAGTGAAGTGCGAACAGTGATGTCTGGCATATGGGAAGTGCTCTGTGAGGGCAGGATTTTATGGTTATATGCTTTGTGGTTTGTACTTCTGTGGTCTTAAGAAACCCTTCTTTACCCTGAGTCATAAAATTACTCTTTCTTTGATGGTTCCTTATCTGCTGTTCAGTTTCTCCTTACTTAGTGAGTGCAATTTTTAAGTCTTATTATTTTCTTGCTTAAGTTTTTAATCTTTTGTTTCTAAGCACTTAATAAATGCAAGTAATTTATGATCTCTGTCCAAATTGTATTGAAGTGTTTGTTGGTACGTTTGTGGACAGACTCTTGCTTGTTTCTACTGTACTGGTGTTCAGTCAAGGAGCCTTTTAATCTTTCTGTGTGTATCTGTATGAGAGAGAGAGAAAGAATGAATGTGTGTGTGTTTTAATTGTGAGCTTTTCATTTGTCTTGGAACTTTTTCTGCAAGAATTGTTTCAGGCTTGGGATGAAAGTACATTCATCCAGAGAAGATTGTGGTTCATTCCCAGGGACCTGGGGTGTCTTACCAACCTGGGATCACTTTAAATCAGATTTTCTGAGTAAAGTTTTTCAGGTAACATGATTATAGTCCAAAACCCCAGGAGGGCTGGCTTGTTGTTACAAATTATCAGGTAATGTTACTTCTTCACATCCATCTAGTGCTAGAATTGAGAGTGGTGGAAATCGTTTTCTGTCCTTTTGTATGGCAGGGCTAGTTTCTCACTTATCGTCTCTCTGAGGGGAGCTTCTGGGGACTTGGGGTTTTATCCCGTGTTCTCTGTACTCACTACTCATGCAGCTGATGATGCAGAAGATTAGAGTCTTTAGGGCCCTAGGAAAAGGCTCATTCTGTGTTTCCTTATTTTCCAAGACTCTTGATTTCACTTCAGTTTGGGGCTTTGTGGATCTTTTTGTGTCACTTCAGCAGAGTATTTAAAAATAATCTCTCTGTATTTTTTTGCCCACTGTTTTAGTTGCTTCTATTCAGAATAGTAATTCAGAGTATTTATTTACGCCAGAAATGGGTGTCTTCATCCTTTTTCAGCTCCTCATTCTCTTTCCTTCACTTCTGTTCCCCTCCCTTCCCCTCTCCTCCCTTCTCATCTCTTCTTCCTCACCCCTCCCCCTTCCTTCTTTAGTTTGCTTAAGGTGGTTCAACAAAACCAGCCTCATCCTAGAAAGAAAAGGTACAAAGAATAAAGTCCTTTTATACGGGCGATGGACTACAATTATCCTAGCACCAGTTTTCTTACAGATGTTTTATTTATTGAATAATGTGTAAATAATGCACTAACTCCTCTTAGCTAAGTACAGTGCTTTATTCAGTATTATATCTACAGTGAACTAGAGAATTATCATAAGGCAATACACACAAACTTTCCTTCTCGGTGTGTATAAAAATAAATCTCATTTATGGGAACATAAACTGCCGAAGTTAACCCTGTCTCTCTCCTTAAGCCTTTTGACTGTAGTCAGTTCTGCTCCTGTGGGCTAGGCTTTCAACTCTCTAATCTTTGGACATTCAAAAGTTTCTTAGGCAATTCTGAAGTCTTTTTCTTAGAATTACAGTAAACCTGTTCTTTAAAGTCTTACCCTGTTTTATTCTCAGATTTCTAAATTGGCTCCTATCTGGGAATCCACGTTCTCCTCCCCACCCCCACCTGGAGATCAGGAGCGATTACGATGGCTAGTCAAGTCTGAACTGCAGTGGTTGAATTGCAGTCCTTGTAGTCCCCATGCTGTAGGTTTCTCCTAGAAAGACTCTTAGTAGAGTTGATTTTATCATCCAGAATAAATGGACTGATCTGACTTTCAGAAACCATTCGGATAAAGTTAGCCTGGAGCTAGGATATGAAGATCATATGTCACTCATTCGCCAAACATTTATGAAACACCCACAGTGTTCCAGGGATTATGGCACTGTGTATGAGGGATTGGAAATATGGTTATCAATAAGACATGTTCCTTGTATCCATGTATCGGATCATCACATCACATGTGCCTTAAACTTGCACAATGTTCTATGTCACATATATCTCAATAAAGTTGGAAAAAAATAAGACAGATTTCCCGATCTCAGGGAATTATGGTATAAAAGGATAGTCTGTAGAACTTCCTAATACTCTGTGTTCTAAGAGAAATACCATCTCACCATTTTCTTCCCAACTGCCCTACCCCCCTCCCAAAAAACCTCTGGAGACTTGGTTGGTTCAATGAATATGCAATATTTATAAGGTTGTGATCCCAGTAGTGTAGCTCTGGTCCCAGAGTAATTTTATATTTAAAAAAGCAAGACCTAGAGCTACATTTTGATATTTATTCAATATTTTTCTTAAGTAGTAAGGATTCTCAGCAACGTCTACTAAAATGTTTTATTTACTCTATTTTCTAATCCCCCAAACTTGAAGTCTCTTGGTCTTTAATACTTCAGAAGCTCCATCTCCCCTATCCGGATAATGTTACCATGTGTATTCTGTCTCCCTCTTCTTTTTGCACACAAGTGCCCTGATATTTATGATTGTTCTCCTGATTGCTTTTCTTGTGATAACCTGCCCAAGCAGCTTTGGCTTTCTATACAGAAAGTGGGGCTTGGAGAAAAATCTAAGTAGGCAAAGGGGGAAGTTGTGAATACAACGTGTTATTTTTTCTGTCTTATCACATCTATTTTAAGTCCTCTTCTCAAGCATATGTATTTTGAACTGTTCTTTGTTTTCGGGGGTAATAGTGTATTGTAGCCCATATACAGAAATGTGGATATTCAAAAATACCAATTTTCAAGACGAGGTTATCACATCTTGAAACTAGATCCATCTTGTTGGCCAATAAGACAGAAAGGAAGGAAGATTGACATGTTCCTAGGGAGAAGGGATGGCATGAATAGAAGGATGATCTGGGAGAATTAAGGAAGTCAAGGTCTAGAGGAGCATGATTGATAAATTATAAACTGGGCATGGAGAGCCCAGAAAGAGAGACACGTGATCAAGGAATTATCTGCCTGTGGTAATCATGAGGGTTATGGGCTCCATGTTTCTTTCTATTTCCAGAGCACATTGCTGTTTTCTAAGGCGTGGCTTATGTCATCTAAAATGCATCTTGTTTCCTGACCCTGGTGGGCTAGCATGGAACAGATAAATTTCACCTTTCTTTTCAAATAATGGAGATCTGATGGGACAGAAAATTTTACTGTATTGTACCCTGCAGCAAATCGACATGGTATCTTATGTTTTTGGTAGTGGTGGGCTATGAACTTAGAACATTTCCTATATTTAATCAGAAGATTCTGTGCTTTAACCTTTTCTTCAGTGTAGACCTCCCTTGGCTCCATGAGATACATGAAATTCCCTGAGAATGTCAGGAATCCTCCCTGGTGAGGTTGTAAGGGTTTCCTCAGAGTCCTCAGTGAAGGCTTTCTTCAAGCTGTTGTCACTGTTGACATTGATTAGAGACTGGAGGATTCACTCCAGTCTTGTCAGTACTGTTGTTTCAACCCCTCAAAGTATGCAGAAAATACATAACTTCCATATTTTGGGTCCCTTAGTCTGAGGCTTTAATAAAAATAGCCTCACCCAGAGACTGGATGACTTATAAACAAGAAACATTTATTTCTCACAGTTCTGGTGGCTGGGAAGTCTAGGATCATAGGACTGGTGGATTTTGTGTCTAGTAAAAACCTACTTCCTCAACAAAAGTCCTCTTACTTCAACCTTACATGGCAGAAGAGCAAGCTAGCTCTCTGGGGTCTCTCTTATGAAGGTACTAATCTCAGTTGTGAGGGCTCTGCCCCCATGACCCAATCACCTGCCAAAGGTCCCACCTCCTTATACCATCACCTTAGGGGTTAAGATATCAACGTATGGAATTTGGAAGAGACAGATGCAAACATTCAGATCATAGCAGTGGTCATTAGCCAAATGATGCTGACCTCTCTGTCAGCCCCAGAATTTGAGGCTGTTGCATGTCAGCCCTGAACTCAATGTTTTATAGTAGGTGCTTAGCTGGGATCTCGTAAGAGTTTCTAAAATGTTTAGAAAAAATAATATATGGTTTTTGGAAAATTAGCCATATATAAAAATATAGGAAACTATCATTTGTATCTGGCCCCATGTACCTTGCACTAAAATAAATATGAGGTGGATTACTTATTTGTATATGCATTAAACAAAAAAGAAACTTGAAACAAATAGAGGCGATGTTTATTGAATTTCTGGACTGGAAAGCATTTTTTTGACCTTATAGTTTTTGAAAATAATCACAAAGAAAAATATCTATAAATTTAACTAGATGAAAATTTTACAAAGCATGTACACCAAAAATAAGATAGAGAATAAGAAGGCTCACTAAAAACTCAATAAATGCAATAGAAAAAGCTAACATTCGAATGTATAAAGAATCCATAAAAGGATAACAGAAATATTAGAACTCAAAAAAGTGAAAGAGATTTAAAAAAACGTGTATGAATAAACAATTCACAGGAGAGGAACTAAAATTTACTATTAAGAATTTGGAAAAAAGTGTTCACCATTATTAATTACCAGATAACTATATTTTATTTATTTATTTTTTATTTTTTTTAAAAGATTTTATTTATTTATTTGACAGAGAGATCACAGTAGACAGAGAGGCAGGCAGAGAGAGAGAGAGGGAAGCAGGCTCCCTGCTGAGCAGAGAGCCCGATGTGGGACTCGATCCCAGGACCCTGAGATCATGACCTGAGCCGAAGGCAGCAGCTTAACCCACTGAGCCACCCAGGCACCCAGAAAACTATATTTTAGAATAATTTTGAAGCACGATACTTTGTCCACAAAAACAGACAAGACTTAAAAAAACAGCAATACAGAATACTAAAGGGAACATGGTATAACAGAAAGCATTTGATATTACATATAAATTTAATAATTGATAAAAACTTCTGAAAAGTAATTTGAAAATATGTATCAAGAGCTTTTTAACATTGTTAAAGTCTTGTTTAACATTTAAACGTTGCCACCTCTTGTTCCAGTAATTGTATTTTATGGGTTTTGTTCTGTAGAAATAGTAAATTTTGAAAAGCAAATATAAAGCTTCCGGGAAGGCGTGGTAGAGATACTTTTTCCTACTCCTCCCACTAAGTACAACATGAAGAGCAGAAATGCGGCACTCCCGTCTTCCAGTCAGAATCACATCAGCAGAGGTCTAGTGGGAAACCAGAACTCCCAGCCCTGCCCAGATGGAATGAGGAGCCCATTTACCTGAGTGTTAGTGAAGGCTGAATGGAGCACCGGGGCTTCTAACCCCATCTTGAAGTAAAAAGGTGGGATCTGCCTCTTCCCCTGCCAGAGCAGTACAGGGAAAACTAACTAAAAGAGATTTTAAATAAGGTCCAGGATCTTAAGATATCCAAAATATTTAAGTTTCAATAGAAGAATCACTTATCATACATACCAAGAACTAGAAAATATCTGAACTGCCAAGATGAGAGAGATGTTGAATTTTCTGACAGAGATTTTAAAGCAGCCATCATAAAAATGCTTCAAGAAGCAATTACGAACGTACTTGAAACAATTGAAAAAATAAAAATTTTCAGCAAAGAAGATATTAGGAGGAGCTAAATGGAAAATTAGAACTGAAACATACAATAACAAATAAACATATAAATGGATGGGTTCAATAGAAGAATACAGGGGACACATGAAAGGATCAGTCAATTTGGTAATAGAACAACAGAAATTAATCTAAATGACAGTGTAAAAACAGCCTGAAAAATGAACAGAGTCTCAGGGACCTGCAAGACCATAATGAATGTGTAATATTTGCCTAATTGGAGTCCTGGGGAAAAGAGAAAAAGGATGGGGCTGAAAAAGTACTTAGGGAACTGATGCCCCAAATCCTACAAATTTATAGATTCAAGAACCTAAGTGAATCCCAGATGGAATAAATCTAAAGAAATCCACAGTAGAACACACCATACTCAAATTGTGAAAACTGAAGCAAAGGAAAAATCTTGGAGGCTGTAAGAAAATAATGACAACTTACCTGTGGGGGAAAACAATTCGAACAACAGCATATGTGTTTTTTTTTTAATTTTTACTTATTATTATTTTTTAAATTCTTTTATTATTATGTTCAATTAGCCAGCATCTAGTACTCCATTAGTTTAGACAGCATATTTCTTATCAGAAAACGTGAAGGCTGGAAGGAAGCTGCACATTTTTCTAGAGCTGGGAGAAAAGACTTGTTAACCCAGAATTCTATATCCAGTGAATATATTCTTCAGGAATGAAGGGGGAAATCAATACATTCTCACACACAGAAAATCTAATAGAATTCAGCATCAGAAGACCTACTTTACAAGTATGGCTAAGGGAAGTTCTGTCTCTAAACAGAAAAGAAATTCTAAAAGAAGGTATCTTGGAATATCAGAAATGAAAAAAAAAAAATGGAGGGGGGCCTGGTGGCTCAGTGCCTTAAGCCTCTGCCTTTGGCTCAGGTCATGGTCTCAGGGCCTAGGATCAAGCCCCGCATCTGGCTCTCTGCTCAGCAGGGGGCCTGCTTCCCCCCCCCCACCTGCCTCTCTGCCTACTTGTGATCTCTCTCTCTCTGTCAAATACATAAATAAAATCTTTTAAAAAAATGGAAAAAGCAAAAAATTATGAGTAAATAGAATAGATTTTCTTCCTCTTCTTGAATTTTCTAAGTTATGTTTGACAGTTGAAGTAAAAATTACAACGTATAGAACATCTAGTGTAGTCTCTCATGGTTCATCTCCCCTTCCAATTTCCCTCATCTCCCTTCTCCTCTCCTGGAAGGGGAGATGATGAACCATGAGAGACTATGGACTCTGAAAAACAATCTGAGGGTTTTGAAGGGGCGGGGCATGGAAGGTTGGGGGAGCCAGGTGGTGGGTATTATGGAGGGCATGTATAGCATGGAGCACTGGGTGTGGTGCATAAACAATGAATTCTGTTACACTGAAAAGAAATTAATAAAAAAAAGAATATCTAGTGTAATTCTAAATGTACATAGAGAAAATGCTTATATCAATTACACACAGGGAAGTTAAAGGTATGTCAAAGGAGGTAAGGTTTCTAAACTTCACTTAAGCTGGTAAAAAATCTCAGCAGCAGTACATTGTGATAATTTATGTACATATAATGTAATACCTACAGCAACTAATAGTGAAGCTATATGATGAGATGCACTCACAAACACTATATATAAATCAAGAGAATTCTTTAAAAATGTTCAGTTAACTCACAAGAAGACTGGAAAAGAGAACAAGGACATGAAAATTGGAATAAACAAAACAAAAATGAAAAATTTAAGCCCTAACATATAATTTTATCAAATATAAATGGTCTAAATATACCAATTAAAATAGGTTAGCTAAGTGGATTTAAAAAACCTGACCCAAATTTGTGCTATGTATATAAATCTCACCTCAAGTATGAAATAGGCAAATTAAAAGTGAAATGATGGAAAAATACCTATTATATGAGATTTAATCCAAAAAGCAGGAGTAGCTATGTTGATATCAGATAAAGTAGACTATAACACAGAAAGTTACCAGACAGACAGACAGACACCGCCCCCCCCACAAGAAAATTACTAGACACACAAAGTGACATTATATAGAAGAAAAGGATTGATTCACCAGGAAGATGTAAGGATCCTAAGTGAGTAAGTGCTAAACAATAGAGCTTTATACTATATGAAGCACAAACAGGTGGAACTGAAAGTAAGTCTGAATTGACAAACCCGCAATTATACTTGGAGACTTCCGCACCCTTTTCTCAACAATTGATAGAACAGTTAGAAAATCACCAAAGGGGGGCGCCTGGGTGGCTCAGTGGGTTAAGCCGCTGCCTTCCGCCCGGGTCATGATCTCAGGGTCCTGGGATCAAGTCCCGCATCGGACTCTCTGCTCAGCAGGGAGCCTGCTCCCCTCTCCCTCTCTCTGCCTGCCTCTCTGCCTACTTGTGATCTCTCTCTGTCAAATAAATAAATAAAATCTTTAATTTAAAAAAAAAAGAAAAAAGAAAATCACCAAAGCTTTGGAGGAGCTTGACATCATTATTAACCAACAGGATCTAATTGACATTTATAAAACACTCTATTGTACAAGAGTGGAATACATGTTCTTTACAAAGAACATGTATTCATGAAAAATACCAAGGTAAAACATATCCTGGGCCATAAAATAAAATTTTAAAATAATTTTAAGTATTTTAAATAATTGAAATCACACAGACTGTGTTCTGTGATCATAGTGGAATCAAAAATTAATAACAGAAAAATAGCAAAACATTAGGAAGCTAAACACAGTAATTCTAACAATATGTCAAAGAGCAAGCCTCATTGTCATTAAAAAATATGCTGAAACGCCTGAAAATGAGAATCTACCATATCAGAGTTTATGGGACACAGGTAAAGCAGCATTGAGAGAATATATATTCTAAATGCTTGGATTAGAAATGAAGAAACACCTAAAAGCAACAATCTGAAATCCTACCTGAGGAACCCAGAAAAAGAACAACACAAACCCAAATTAAGTAGAAGGAAGGAAATAAATATAAAATCAGAAATAGATAAAATCAATGAAACAAAAAACTCATTTAAAAAAATAAATAAAAAAAATTAAAAAGATAAATAATATGCACAAATCTCTAGAGAGTTCAAAAAAAAAAAAGAGAAAAGAAACAAATTACCACTATCAAGCATGAAACAGACTATCACTACAGACCCTGCAGATATTGAAAGGAAGAAAAAGGAATATTTTGATCAACCCTGCACACAAAATTTGACAACTTAGATGAAATAAATGGACCATTCCTTGAAAAGCATGAATACCATAACTCACCCAAAATGAAATACTGTTGACCCTTGAACAATGGGTGTTTGTCCATTTATATGTGGAGTTTTTTCAGTAAATACAATACACTATTATAAATGTATTTTCTCTCTCATGATTTTTCTTTCTTTCCTTTAGCTTACTTTATTGTAAGAATATAATATGTAACATATATATATATATAACACATATAAAATGTGTTGTTTATGTTATTAGTAAGGTTTTGGTTAACAGTAGGCTGTTATTGGTAAGGGCTCTGATCAATGGTAGGCTATTGATAAAGTTTTTGGGGAGTCAAAAGTTACATGTGGATTTTTGACTGTGTAGAAGGTCATCACCCTTAAGTTCTGCATTGTTCAAGAGTCAAATGTAGATAATTTGAATAATCCTATAAAGGAAATTGAATTTATACTTTAAAAACTCTCAAGAAATCTCCAGGCCTAGATGGTTTCATTGCAGAAATCTACACCAGTTGTGAAAAAACACCAGTTCTACATGTTTATACCTTCTCTTCCAGGAAAAATAGAAAAGGAAGAAAAACTGTTCAGTTCACTTTCTGAAGCTAGTATTACCCTGAGACCAAAACCAAAACCAAAAACGAACTAACAACTATAGACCAATGCCCCTTATGAATGTGGATGTAAAAATCTTTAACAAAATATTAGCAGAACGATTCAGCAATATATAAAAATTATCACAATGGCTTTTTTCCTGGAATGAAGCCTGATTTAATATTCAGTAGTAGTCAATGTAATTCAGTATATCAAGAACTAAAGAAGAACATCATATGATCGTATCAATTGTTGCAGAAAAAAATTGACAAATTCTCTGAGAAAAGTGGAATAACTATTGGGAGGATAAAAATATAAGGTACAGACTTGGAAAAATATTCTCAAATCACATATTTAACAAAGAAATAGTACTTGAATATATGAATAACTCTTAAATGCCAGCATTTAAAAAGTCAAATTACTGAAATAGGAAATAGGTAAAAAACATGAACAGATATTCCACTGAAGAGTATATAGAGCTGACAAATAAACCTACAAAAATATGTTTAACATCATTAGTCCTTAAAACCACAATTAGAGCCATTGCATATGCATTGGAATGGCTAAAATAAAGAAAATATACAACATCGAAAGCCTGTGAGGATGTGAAGAAACTGAATGACTCTTACATTGTTAGTGGGAATGTAAAATATTACAGCCACTCTGGAAAAAAAAAAACAGTGTGACACTTTCTTAAAAGACATGAAGCCACCATACAGTCTGGTACTTGAACTCTAAGGCATTTGTCTAAGATAAATGAAAACTTACATTTATAAAAAACTGTATATGAAAGTTGATAGCAGCATTATTTGTAATACTCCAAACTGAGAACAATCTGGATGTGGTTCAGTAATGAATGGTTAAGTAAACTGTGGTATATCCATGAACTATGGGATACTGCTTAGCAATAAAGAGTTGTTGATGTGCAGACACTTGGATGAATCTCCAGGAAATTATACTGTGTGCAAAAAGCCTATCTCAGAATGTTACATATGTGTGATCCATTTATTCTTGAAGTGACGTAACTACATAAATGAGCCTACAGTAGTGATTGCTACGGGGTTAATTAGGGGTGTGTGTCTGAGGGAAGTGGAAGTAAAGTGGGTACAGCTGTAAAAGGACAACATGAAGGATCCTTGTGGGGATAGATGTGTTCAATATCTTGACTATATCAATGTCAATGTCCTGGTTGTAATATTGTATTACAACTCTGCAAGATCTTACAACTGGGGAAACTGGGTAAAAGACACATGGAATCTCTCTATTATTTCTTAAACTGCATGTTTATCTACAATCATACAAAAAATTTAATAAAAGAAGCAAATACTATCTTTTCATTACAGTACTATTTATAATGGCAAAAAAAATGAAGCAATCTAAATGTCCAAAACAGAGGGATGTTAAAGTAATTTAGATTATATTCACAACATAGAACATTATGAAACCTCTTAAAATAATTTTAAGTAAGCATTTTAAATGATGTTATAGAATATTTTTTCTATAATGTGAAGTGAAAGAGCAGTATACAAAATTGTTTATGCCCTATTATCTCAGTGTTTAAAAATGGCATTAACAAAGCTGGAAGATACAGTACTAGTGTATGAATAGAAAGTATAAGAATAGACCTACATACATATGGAAATTTAGAATATGATGATAAAAATGTCATCTTAAATCACAAGGGCAAAGATGGACTTTTAAATAAATGATGCTGAAACTATTTGTAACCACTTTGAAAAAGATAAAATTAGGTCTGTACCTCAGACTGGACATAAGAATAAACTCCATATGGTTTAGAGACCTAAATGCAAAAATCAAAATCATGCAAGTACTAGAAGAAAATATGGGCATATTTCTTTTTAATCTCGGTGTAACAAAAGGATTTCTAACTATCCCTTCAAGTATAGAGGCAAGGAAGTAAAAGATTGATAAATTTGACTACATGTATAAAAAAACTGGAAAAAACAACATAAAGTTAAAAGAAAATTGACAAACTAGGAGAAAATATTCCCACTACTTACCACAGACAAAAGCTAATATTCCTAGTATATAAGGATCTTCCAAAACTTAAGGGACAAAGGAACAAAAACCCAATAGAATAATTGGAAAATGACAGGACCAGACAATTCACATACACAAAAATGTATATATGTCTTAATCATATGAAAATGTTCAGACTCAGTAATAGAGAAGTGGAAACTAACCCCCAAATGGATTTATCTTTCCTCACATATCAGACTGGCAAAAATTTAAAAGCATAACAGCACATTGTTTTGGTGAGACTGTGGAGAAACAAGCACTTTCAAACACTGACTGCTGGGAATGCTTGCAGTCCTATATAAAAACTTTGTGTTCCCTAAATTCCTGGTTCCTCAGGTAGGAAACACAGTAGTATCTGTGCAGTATCTCCCTGGATCATTACACATCCCTTTTGTGGGCCTTTGGGGGTGCAAATGGAACCAATGCAAACATGAAGCTCAAACTGCTTGCTGTGCTTGAGTAATAAAATCCCTTGTCTCTGGTCTAGGGGTCTTGTATCTTTCTCCAGCATCCATGAAACTGAGGCTCCTAAATGCCTGTATAAAGTGGAGTGATTAAATAAGTCATGTCACCTCTTTCAAGAACTGGAAGGGTGTAAGATTTATCCTCCCTGCAGGTTAACAAGTTAGTCTGCCATGCCACAACTGCATAGATCTGGAAGACATGAGACTCTTGACTCAGAAAAAGACAGGTCATTACTTAGAGTGAACATAGTAGCCAAAGGATACTTTGCTTTTTTCAGCATTGGTTTCCAGAGTCCTAATTCCCATAGAGCAAAGAGTGCCAGGTGACACTTGCACAGGCAATGAGTGTTCAGAAGATGAACCCAGAGAGGGAACCTGGGTCTTTAAAACAGACAGCAAGCGTGGCTGCCATTTGTTCAGAGGGAGATGCTGTCTCTCTTTTCTAAGCTGGTTGGCCAGACAAACATACCTGTAAAGATAGTCTGGAACAAGGGCAGTCAATGCCTTGCTCAAAGGATGTGAAGAAATGGAAAGATCCCCAACAATATCTGCACAATGGAGTGCTGTGAAGCTGTAAAAAAAAAAGAAATCTCTTTGATTTTGAGTGATTCTCAGAATACACTGTGAAATGCACATGGCAAAGTGTAAACATAGACAAACAGCAACCAAAACACAGCAAACCTGCTTGCTATCCTTTGTATAAGGAAGATGAGGATATAAGGAAATACACAGATATCTGCACATTTGTGCAAAAAGAAAAAAAAAACATGTAGATAGATAGTAGGGATGAAGAGGAATCAGCCCTTTCCTGAGTTTACATTTTTATATGGCTCCGACATACATAGTCATGTTTCACATTTTCACTCCCCCTACCTCATAACTAAATTCCACTAGGATGTGGGGAGAATCCAAAATGAATACAGTGACTAATGAAACTAATTGTTTCACAAACAATAACAACCACAGTGCACAGAATGGGGAACAAAATAACCAAAGTAACTTTGGAGAATCATGTTTTGACTAGATATTACAAAACTAAAGACAAAAAGAATCGTACATAGATACTGTTTTCTGGTTAGTAAATCTGTTTCTCCCAGCGGTTTATATCAGCATTCTGTAACTACTTTATGTGTGTCCTAGGACTAGATACAGACATTGTATATTGTAGATAATGAAAGACTATATCGTAGATAAGGAAAGCCAGGTATCTTACTGTTGGAGAAGGAAGTTACAAATAAGGAAAGGGAGAAGGCTAGAATAAACATGTGGTATTACATTAGAATTGGAGATATCAAGTATGAACTCATATATACACATAAACATGAGTGTACATATCACATGTATGTTTAAATACATATACAGATATAAAAATTAATATACATATGTATGTATGCATAGCTTATTTTATACATGCATGTATTTCTAAGCTCTGTCCACTGGGAGAGTCTAAAATTGCAGGCATACCTCATTTTATTATGCTTCGCAGATAGTGGGCATACCTGATTTTACTGAATTTTGCAAATACTGCTTCTTTCTTTCTTCCTTTCTTTCTTTCTTTCCAAATGGAAGGTTTGTGGCAACCCTGTATGGAGCAAGTCTTTTGGTGCCATTTTTCCAGTAGCATTTGCTTTTTGTCTGTATCACATTTTGGGAATTCTCTCAATATTTCAAACTTTTTTGTTATAATATTTGTCATGGTGATCTGCAACCAGTGATTATGAGTCACTGAAATCTCAGATGATGGTTAGTATTTTTTCCCAATAAAGTATTTTATTATTATTTTTTTATATCAATGCAGGGCTCGAACTCAAGACCCTGAGATCAAGAGCTGAGGTGAGGTCACGAGTCAGATACTTAATTGACTGAGCCACCCAGGTGCCCCACAACAAAGTATTTTTTAACTAAGTTATGTACATTGGTTTTTTTTTTTTTAGACATTATGTTATTGCATACCTAATAAGCTATGGTATAGTGTAAACTGCACTTTTATATGCACTGGGAAACCAAGATGTTCAGTTGAATTGCTTTATTGTGATATTTACTTGAGTATGGTGGTCTGGAACCAAGCCCCAATGATCTCTGAGATATGCCTGTAATCTTCCCCACCTCCCTAGTCGTCATAGGCATACCCAAAACTGTGATCGTGGTTTTCTAAATGCTGTCTTTCAATAAAAGGAACCAGTTTCAGTAAATGAATGCTTGATCCAGGTCAGGATCAGGGAAAATACAAAGTGATCACTAAAGTACCAACAATATCTGAAAAATGATGGGAGGGGGGCATGTCAAAAGGCTGTAGGAACCAAGCAGAAGGAGCTCCCAATGGCAAATGCTAGAACAATTAGATTAACAGAATAAATCATGATAGTATTGATTAACCCATATACAGTATAACCTATAGAATAGATAAATGCCACTGAGTCATACTCATCCAAATCTGTAACTGAATATGTAAATAAGTGTGGGAGAAGTGATAGCCCCTTTTTACAGAAAAATTCCAATTAATAAATATAGAAGGAATGAGAAGAAACAATGACCATTAAGCAAACACCACAGTAGTAATAGTTGCAAGCAAAATCTAATAGATGCTATTACCAGTGGGTGAAACTTTGAGAGGAAACAGAATATTAGCAGAGTTTCAGAGTATCTCACCCAATATATCACTATAAAGGGGAAAATGGTAATTTTACAGTGAAGAGATCTAACAGACACCACCTTAACTAAGTATTCAAGATTAATATCACCAATAATGAGACCCATCATGCATCCCTGAAATGATGTACTAAGCAGGACACAGCATCACTTCTGTGGTATTTTGGAAAAAAAAAAAAAAAAAACCTAACTTCAATCTAATCTTTAGGAAACACTAAACAAACCCAAATTGAGAGACATTCTGAGCAAAAGTGCAAAGGGCATGAAAGATAGGTAAAGACGGAAGAACTGTCCTAGATTGGAGAAAGGTAAGGAAATAAATACAGTGCAATGTAGGATCCTGGATTGGCTCTGGGTAAGAGACAATAAACTGGTAAAGTTTAAGTTTACAAGAGTTTAAAGAAAGTTTAAATGATGTTTCACTGATTAATTCCCTGATTTGATAATTAGAATATACAAATGGTTAATGTTAGGGTAAGTTGGGTGAAGGGTATATGTGAATCTTCTCTACTCTTTTTGTAAACTTCTAGTAAACTTTTGAAAGCCAAAATTTGCATCAAAATAAAATTAGAATTCAGCTGAAAATAAAACACAGTATCAACAGTGGTATCCTCTGGGTAATGATATAGGTTTATTTATTGACTATGTATTTTTGAATTTTTCAAATTTATGCATTATTTGAAAATGTTAAATAATTCAAATGTATTGAAAAGTAGAAAGAATATATTAGATAACCATATACCATCCAAATTTAATGATGTTAATATTTTGCCATAATTACTCTAATTTTTTTAAGGATATAAAATGTTACAGAGACTTTCGAAAGACCCTTTCTCATTCTGATCTTGTTCGACTTCCTTCTTCTTGCGAGAGGTAAACATTACTCTGAAATCAGATGTATTTTTACACCCACATTTTTACGCTCTGATTTTATATAGATAGACATAATTATGTATAATGTATGTCAATATTATCTGTCTACAAGCAGTGCATAACATTGCTTGGTGTATTTAAAATATATATAAATAATACTATATAACATACAAATCTTTCTACAACGTTTTTCATAATGTTTTCAAGATTTCTTCCCTGTTCTATTCATTTTACATTTTAATAGTATTTCCTTGCATAGTTATATGCATTTAACCATTCTTCTTTGAAAAGAACTTGTCCCCTTCCCCACCTTTATCATTATTACAAATAATGTTGCAGTTTCATTATGGACAAAACTTGTGAGCCTAAGTGCCTATGTTCCCAGTTTTTGTAATAAACCTCATAAAGGGGAAGTTCTAGGTTATAGCGTATGTGCATCTTGAATATTCCTAAATATTGCCAGATTTCCCTCCCAAGTGGGTAAACTCACTTGTACTCCCACCAGCAGGGTACAAGTTCCCATTCCTCCACATCCTTGCCAATACTCCTGTCATCAGACTTCTAAAATTTGCCAATCCGATCAGTGTGAAATGGTATTTTTATTTTAATTTGCATTTTCCTGCTTAGATTGAACATCTTTTTGCATGACCTATTTTGGAAATTACTTTTTCATATCTAACTATTTTTGAGTGATAAATTTATATGTACTGATAACGAAGAATGGGACCAAGCACAGAAAATCAAATGGTATGACAGGTGGTCAGTGTTTGGCTGCCCTGGCTGAGGTCTAGTATCGACAGTCTTGGAGTACTGTGTTGTGTTCCGGATACCTATACAAAGAATGGTTCGGAGGATGGTTAAGGGCCTAGAAGTAATGAAATACGAGAAATTATTGTAGCAGTAAGGAATGTTTCACCAGAACTAGCATCTCGAGAGGGATGTGACTGCTGTTTAAAAAAAAAAAATCAACAGGGGTGCCTGGGTGGCTCAGTGGGTTGAGGCCTCTGCCTTCAGCTTAGGTCATGATCCCAGGGTCCTGGGATGGAGCCCTGCGTTGGGCTCTCTGCTCAGTGGGGAGCCCGCTACCCCCCACCCCCTGCCCCTGCCTGCCTCTCTGCCTGCTTGTGATCTCTGTCTGACAAATAACTAAAATCTTTAAAAAAAATAAAAAAAATCAATAAGCAGGGAGTATATATGTATTAATGTTGTTTGGGGGGAGCTAAAGGCAGTGGTAGAAATTTTGAGGAAGCATATTTGAACTCAAGATCAAGGAGACATTTTTTTGTAACAACTAGATTTATTGTGGGATGGAATCGGTTACTGGATCCTGAGCACATTGAAGCTGTTTGTGGGCCCCTGGGAATGTAGCTAGATTCCTCTACAGGGAAGAACCCTGAATGAATAATCTCTTGTCCAACTGAAGTTTGTGCTTCTGTGTATAAACAATTCATAGAATGAAGTTCCGGGAAATCCACAAATGAGTCATTTTTAGAGTTCGTAATTATGGTTGCTCAGTTATAACATTGCTTGAGGTAATGGTGAGTCAGTCTTTAATTTTTCTAAAATTCCCCAGCTGAACAAATACGTGCAAATTGGCTAACCCAAAGTGGGGCATCACCTCCGAATTCAGACGTGATTTCCATCGTGACACTTCAACCTCACCCCATTCCCACTTCTGCTCTGGGTGGTTTTCTGCCTCTGGGTCCTGTGATTCCAGCAGCTAGATAATGTATATACCCAGTGGTCTAATTTTATAGTTTGTACTGAAGGATGGGAAGTGTAAGAGATAAATGGTAAATGGAAGACCCTTTAGGGAAAGAAGAAAGTTACAGCATTAGGCGGAGTATAAAGAGTTGTCTTTGAGCAGCTAAAGGGTCCTTTATAAATGGACTTGGAGTATAGTATGAGGAATTTTAGTTAGAGAATTTTCTGATAGATTTTCTAAACACTTCAATGAGTGCTTAGTGGAAGTTGAGGAATCCTTTCTGAAGCCATTTAGAGAGAGACTATGGATGAGGGTTTTGATATCTTCCTGGAAATGTACTTTTTGCTGGGACGACCCCTGACAGACCCTATGCGGCCTCTAACACGCAAAGGTATTGTATGTTCTGAGGGTCACAAGTGCTTCCTCACTAAGCTATCTGTTTGGGGTTAGAACTAAAGGGCCCCAGTCCAGTCGCCCTGCACTGGCTCTGTTCCTCCAGTATGGTTCGTGAAGTTGCCCACAGACTCCCATATGCTCCCAGATACCCTGCTGCTGTGTAGGATCATGTCTTCTATTTTCTCCTCTGGGCCAGATGGAGGCTGGTCCAGGTTGTAGTTTAGTCTGCTGGATTTCTCTCATGCAGTGGGAACCGTCAGCGATGCCTGGTACACTTGTTTCAGACAGATTTACGGCCACTGCTTCTTTATTTGTGCCCTCTGGCGGGAAGCCTTTGGAAGAAAAGCAGGGCCTGAAGATAACGTGGGCAGATTGCTACCCACCCCGCAATTGTAAGCTTCATTCCCTCTTCTATTAGAAAAATCTTTCCCATGTGATCCTGCCAGGAAGGTTTAGCTCCCCAGCCTTCTAGCGAGACCCAGATAAATCAAGGTGCTGATATAGGCACAGTCGAAACTCCTGAGGTGAGCCCTACCCCTTAGGGGCTCTTGGAAATGGGTAGATGTTAAGAGTTTGGCAGAACTCTTCTGGGTTTAGGATACATAATCCTTGAAGGGAGATTCCCAGAGAAGAAAACAGAAGTAACAACCAGCTGGGAAGAAATGTACAAGAGTAGGAATGCCTACACCAAGAGGATTGGGAAATTAAAGGGATTGAGTGAAGAGGAAAAAAAAATTGAAAATGTATGAAAATATAGAGAATCAAAAGAAGGCTTTGAGAAAGGGATTACCATAATTATGATTCCAAGAGTGTAAGATTTTGGCTAGATCATTAATTTGGATTCACTGGCAGCAGTAAGTGAAGAAACTAGGAGGAAGTTTGCTGAATAAATGTTCCCAGAGTTGACTGGAATGTTTGTGTCTGCTGAACCTTGTTTTGCAGCACACGCTTGCTCTCCCCCTTCCCTTCCTGTAGGGTGCACTTGGTGTGACGGGAACCCTGAGCTCAGAAAGACCTAGAATGTGCACGGCACCAACATTTCAGCATCTGTCTTATTTTCTCCTGGAAAACCTAAAATATCTTTTTGCCGTCTATAGTGATTCCAGATGTTTGAAGAAGGAGCCCGTAAACATGAAAGCAAGCCTAGAAGAGATACCAGGAAACTGGGAGGGTCACAAATGTAACTGGAGAGAAAAATGCTACTCCCCTGTCAGTAGCAGTATTGCTTTGGAAAAGGACTGATGGCCTTCTGGGTTTCTGAGCTCATTGAATCTCTGGTATACGTTGGACGGTGTCTGATCTATAACATTCTATTCTGATTTTTAGGCCATATCAGGCCATAAAAAGCCTTGCCTTTTGGATGTCCCATGACAGGATTGGAGAGGAATCTGAGAAAGGCCTTGTTACCCAACAGTACTTTCCCCAGGGGACCAATAGAATATCAGAGAAGGACCTCCTAGAGGGTCCAGACCAGTGTTCTTCAGCAGGGGGCTCGGGCATCTGAGTCAGGATATGTACCTGTATTCATTGTGACAATGGAAAATGCCTGTGCTCCATGTTTCTAGATGCTCCCTGGGAGAGCAGGCCACATGGTTAAAAACCACACAGTTCCAGCTCACCCTCTTCATGGGTGAGGAGATGGAAGACCAGAGAGACTAAGTGACTTGCCCGAGGCCATACAGTCAAATAGCGCCAGTGCCCATGATAGAGTTATGCCCACGGTTCCTTCCCCATGTGGAGCTATAACCCCAGCATGCTCTACCTTTCCTTAACAAAGATTCATTCCTCTGGGATCAGGTTTTGTGTTTTCAGCAGTCCTCACCAGTGTTAGGCGGTAGAGGAAGTGTGACATATTGAGTAACCCTTGAGTGACCTTGGAAACTGAAAACACCAGGACCAAGAATGTGGAAGGAGAAGGATGGAATGGAAAGAACAAGAGAAGTTGAATGCCAAGGGTGCTGACCAGGAAGGGCAAGAGCGTGGGTGGCCCAGGGCTGGTGCTGGGGTGCGTGGTCATGTGTTCATAGTGCTGTGACCACGGCTTGGGGGCCGTGTGGCTGTAAAGTGTTGGGACTGGCTATCAGGTGGGGCTTGTGGAGCCCGTCCGTCTTCTGACTTCAGTTTATAGTCACCCCATGTAGAATTTATACCATGAATTCATCTTCAGGGCATCTCTTTTCTAGTACTCTTGTTCAGTCTGAATTTATTTCTAGCTTCTCAGACTCAGCCCACTTTACATCCAGGATTCCAGCACGAATCTTCAATAAATCCCTTCTTGACCTGAGACAGCATGGAGCAAACACGGGAGGAGCGCAGCCTTGGCATTCAGCCACAGCTGCGGCTGCCCTCACTGCCCGAGTGGCTGGGCCTGTGGGCGCGACTTAATGTCTGCACTGCTCTGGTTCCTTCTCTGTAAAATGGGGTGGCTAGCTGGCTTACAAGGAGAGTGTGCGTAACATAGGCTGCACCTACGTGGTACCGAAGGTTGGGGTCCAGTCCTCTCTGCCGACTCAGAGGTGGTCTTGGATAAAATTCCTTTTCCCTTTCAAAAGGACAGCCTGTGGCTGTCCCATTTTTCTCCTTGGCCAGTTTTCCTATTGTTCTTTAAGTGCAGGTGAAGAGCCGTTTTGTTTCACGTGACAGACTCTCCAGCAGCTTATATACATACACAGACGCATTCAGAGGAGCTCAGTTTGTTACTGAGCTTCTTGGGGTTCTACGTGGCCACTTATTCTAGAAGATACATTTGCACAGGGTGCTCAGAGACCACTAGAGCTCCTTCACATCCACAGTGAGATGTAATAACCATTCAGGTACACCCTCCCAAATTTACAGGACCCTAGAACCAAATTACTTGGCTTATTCAAGAGGAATTCCTTATGAGGCTCCATTCTGCATCTTCATTCCCACAAAAGTCAGCTGCCAGACTCCATTCCAGGGAAGCCTGGAGGGATCAATTACTTTTAGGGAAAGGGAACCCTTTCAGAAGGTTTTCCTTAAGGACCCTGGGTTTTAGATATGCCCCGGTGCTCCTGAGACAGGCCGCTGATTTGCATCTGTGTTATGACAGGGCGATTATGCATGTTGTGAATAAACATGTTTTTGTATGCATGTGTGCTGTCACAGCAATGAGGAGCATCCAATAAATACCGGGTTAAGAGCATGCCAACATCTTCCCAACAGCTGGCACAGCTGAAAACTCGCTTGCCTTATTAACACTCCACTTATCTGGAATCTGCTCACTGAGCAGAAACAACTTCATAAATTCCTGCAATTTGCATCTGCCTTGCCGTTGTTCATTACCAGCGACCTCACTCCCGCCTGTGCGACAGTAGATCGGCCTCCCGAGGTCCTGCCTGCTACACATCCCTCACCTCTGCCCACCAGCATCAGAGGCAGAGTATGCTGGAAAGCTCGTTGCTGCTGCCGGGACTGAGAAGGAAGCAGAACGACTTTTTCCCTCCATTCTGGAGACAGTGACATTTCCAGATTCCCTTCTTCTTCCTGTCTGTTTGTAACCTCTTCCTTCCAAGGCAGATCAAAATGGAGAGGTGCAGACCTTCCAGATGGGAGAGAAAGAAAGAGACGGGCAGTGATTTGATTGTCCAAGGAAATAATTCAAATCTCCTCTCAGGGCCTTTCAAGGATTAGGCACTTGTGCTCTGGGTGTGTGTCGGGTTCTCTTAATCATTCTAATCTACTTCCCCAGCCTTTTAACCTTTCTCTCCTTTGCCCTGGCTCTTTTACTCCATGTTGTGTTGTCAGCTGTTTCGTTAGCCACAGTTCACAACTCATAGCATCCGTTGAATATTTTCAGGCCAGGTGCCTTTTCTTATTGTGGTGCTGTGGAAGCCGATTGCTTCTCTCTCCTTCTACACACCCCCTCCCCTGGCAGCACATTATCCTTGACTGAAAACGGTGGTTTGCCCACTGTCTGAGGTCCCTTCCGAACTGCACTCCACCACCCCCATCCCTGAACCCTCGTGGACCAGAGAGGCAGCTCCTGAATTCAGCAGAACCTCCCAGCAGTGGCCTCATTAAAAACCACATCACGGACTTGGTTTTATTTATTTATTTTTTTCCCTCTCTGACTTGATGAAAACAAAACAAGAAGAGGGGGGAGGGAGGAAGGAGGAGAGAGAGAAGTGAATTGCTTAATGGAGACACTCAGTCTGAATATTTAATATGCTGATTTTATTGAATAAAAGGTGAAAAAGTGGTTCTTGTTTGTTGCTTGCCTGTCAAACCATGGCAAACAAGCATTCTTTTCCCTGACTGGAGCTTTTTATTACTGTATGGATTCTAGAGTGTAATTATGCCCTATATCTGAGCTGCATTATACACACAATTATAATTCCCCAGCTGAACTATTTATTTATTACCAAGGGAGATGTTTGTTCAGTTTCCTGGGAGGATTTTTTTTTGGTGGTGCCTCTCATTGTCTTGTCCTTCATCAAGATGGAATATCCTGGAGGAGCCCCTACCTCTGAGCCCCTGGCTTGTCTGTTGACAGTTTGGACAAACTTTCAGCCACATTTATTCATGCTGTTGGAGAAAGATGCTGGGCAAAAGAAATTTCAGGGTTATAAATGTTTGAGAATGTTTGCAGTGTTTTCAGAGCTTTCCTGGGAAGGACTTTTTATTCTAGCTATTATCATCTTATGAAATCTGATTTGGCATCATTTTCGAAAATAGCTTCCTCTAGGTACAGCCTGCCTGCCTAGCAGTTCATAAAGAAAGAGCCCACAGCTAAATAGCATTCACATCAATAAACTTTTGTTGAGGACCTCACCATGAGCCTGGCACAGAGACATAGAGATGAGGAAGACTCCATCCATACCCTGAAAGATCTCATAGTTCATCATGAGAAACATCCATCATTAATTATGTGAAAAATGTAGTTAAGTGCTACAATATTGGGTAATACATTCTTTTAAATTTTTATTGACTTCCTGCTATGTCTGAACACAAGACAGCAGATATGGATACAATTGGGAGCCCAGATAAGGCCTTTACTCTCAGGTGTGGTCTCTATCCTCAATATAGAAAGGGGAAGGGGGACCAGACGACAATAATAAAGTCTGCAAACAAATAATTGCAGATATTGATGAGTGCCATAAAAATGGCACAGGGAAATGTGGTTAGAATGTTTGGAGGTGGAAAAGGAAGAGATGGGTGGGTAGGAAAGATCGCTCTAGAAGCTGAGCCTTGGAGTGATAAGAGGGAGCTGAGACTTGAGCAAGAAGAGGGAGTTGGGAATGGGGTGAACTAGGAGATGTCTTGGGGAAAGAGTTCTCTGGGCAGAGGGAACAGTAAGTGCAAGAGTTTGGAGAAAGGATTAGGAGAATAGCATATGGTTGGAGCATAGGGTGGGGGAGGAGAAGAAGGAGGTGAGGATGTGGAGGTAGCTGGGACTGGGTCATTTATACCCTGTAGGCGGTGGGAAGGAGTTTGGGGTTTTATTCTGTTTTTTAGTGGCCCGCCATCTGATGGGATTATAGTCAAGGGCACCTTTCTTCCTTAGCCTAGATAGAGGCACAACTTTCAAATTAGGCAGTGAGATGTTCCCTTCCTGGAGCAGAAAGAGGAGAAAGTAAATCAAAACGTCTGGAATTTCCCACTTCTCCTTCCTCCAGGTTTATGGTAGTTCCTACATGTTATCTCATTTATCATTTGATATTCTCTTAGGCCTTGTCCATTTTCAAGGCTGGGTTTCCAACATTCCTGTGATTCTGTGAACCTCAGAATTACTTCAAGCACATTTCTTCTGGACTTAAATTAACAAGGTTTTGTTGCAGCTGAGGAACTCAAACTGAGATAAGGAGATACTTCATGCCTCCCTCCTGCTTGTGTGGGCTCAGTCTTACTCTGTCAGCCTTGAATGTAATAACCAAATATCCCAGAATCTTGCTGTTGTGTAGCCAATAGCATGGTTTTCTGGTGTTCTATGCTTTAGTCTTTTTCTGTGTTTTCACTAGTGTTTTGGTGTCAAATTGGTAAAAGCTGGGTCAAGAATTCATTTTAAACTTTAAGTTTCAAATTGAGCTGGTTTTAGGGATCAAATTAATGGGGAAATCATTAAATCTTTATTTCTTCCCGTGCGAGGTTGGTTCCAGTTGTCTCACATGCAATTTTGATCTGCCTCCTAAAACTTGCCTAGGCAATGTAGTCAGGCTACGATATTGCCCATGTGAGGAATTTGAGACAACCCAGGCTGAAGGCAATTTTGAAGCGGCTAGAAAAGAGAAGAAACATTTTTACCAATCTGATTTTTTTTTTTCTGTCTTGTCTCTAAACAGCTTACATCTAAGCCTTACTCCTTTTCTAGGTCTTGAGATTTAAACATTGATGTCTGCCTCCTAATGATTTCTAAATCTTTTATATACTTTTTTATTTTTGTAAAAATGTGTCCAGATGGTGCCAGAATAATTTTCTTATTGCTATGGCTGCAAAGTTCAGTACTTAATTGTGAAGAATTCATTATTTCAATCTTTCTACTTCCAGATATCTCTTTTCTTTCCCTGAGTCTCTCAAATCTTCTTTCTTCTTATTTTTTATCTCTGAAACTTACAATAACCTTTTTGAAATATGATTACTTTAAAAAGAAATCAATGCTTTTAATTAGGATTTAAATACATTTTCCCATTTGAATATTTTTTTTCTCCAGAATTTTGCTTTAATTAAGATGACACACGTTTGCAAATAGGTTCTCATCATTTCTCTTGTTCATTTCCATTTTTAGTTTGGTTTGTGAATAAACTCGGCCACAAAGTCCAAAGACAAATGATATATGGGTCCTTAGTACTCCTAATATCTTTTCTCTTAGAGATATATTATTTAGTCAAATGTATATTAAGAAGGTAGGAGAGAAGGAAGAGTTAGGTATAATTAGCTTTGGGAATGTGCTTACTATGAAGGTCATAACATTAATGAGGATTTCTGAAGTGTTATAGGGATAAATAATGCTTTTTTGCTACCATTTTGTACTCCTTTAGTACCTCTTTGTGAAGGCTGACTTTTTATTTATTTTCTTAACCAAAGGGAATTAACTTGTCCAAACATCTTAAGCCACAAATAAATCCCCTAAAACCATGCAAAAGGTGCCTTGACCAGCAACAAAGCTACAACATCAATGGGTGGGACTAGATAAGCTGATAGGAGTTCTAATACAAGGCAGTATTTATATAATGAGTTAAGTACAAGATGCTTAGGATAGGACAGACCTATTCCAGTCTTGGGGTAGGGAGTGGTTTTCAAAGGAAGGGGGGTTTAAATGAGAACTGCAGGTAAGATTTAGCTAGCCAGAAACAGTGAAGTTGTAGGTAAAGGGAATTGTGTTTATCTACAGAGTCCTGCAGGTGAGCACATGGTATCCCTTGGCACCCTCAGTGTGGCTGGGGCATGGCCCTGTGAGGAATGGTGACGGAGAGGCAACAAGAAAGTCCTACAGTATGCATAAGACTACCGTCGTGGGAAAAGTAGATTTAGCCTTCCTACTGTCTCTTCCCCAGGGATTACTCTGGCTATGGGTCCTGGTTTCTCACTGTTCTAGAGTGAATACTAATAACTTCTTGACAAGATTGGGGTCAAGACCAAATGATAGAGTGTATATGTGATGTAGAGGATGGGATAGGTGTGGAAGGGAGATAGTTATCACACCTATGATTATGTTACATTATATCCCAAAGACATTTTGAGATATAATTTAGCTTATTAATCAGTTAACTTTGACTTAACAGGAAGATTTTCCAAGCAGGTCCAGTATAATCACAAGTCCTTTAAAAATAGAGCTTTCACCAGCTGGTAGCTGAAGTCAGTGATTCCAAGTGCGAGAAGGATTCAGTGCCACCTTGCTGGCTTGAAAATGGAAGTTCCTGTGGAATTCCGAGGGAGTGAGGGAGGACTCTGGAAGCTAAAGAACAGACCTCCCTGGGCTGGCAGCCAGCAAAGAAATGGGGATGTTTGCCTTTCAGCCTCAAGGAACGGAATTCTGCCAGCTCTCTGAAACAGCTTGAAAGTACGTTCTTTCCCAGTGTTTCCAGGTGAGAGCCCAGTCCAGCTGACACTTTGAATCCAGCCTGTGAGAATCTTAGCAGATAACCCCATGGAGCCCACCCAGGCTTCTGACCTACAGAACTCTGAGATGATAAATGGGAGGAAGTTTGTGGCAATTTGTTAGGCAGTGATAGAAAAGGAATACAGTGGGTATTAAATTTATGGAGCTTTGGGATTGGATCCAAGTCCTGAATTCAAGTTCTGAGTCTTCCATTCACTATTTCTATCATTATGGGCGAGTCACTCGACCTCTTTGAGCCTCAGATTCCTCACCCATAAAAAGGAGTAGAAATACAGTTTTCTTTATATAATTATCAGGAAGACCAACTGAGGGAATGTGTGGAAAGTGCCTTCCTCAGAGTAAATGTGCAGTAGATGTTAGCTTTTTTTGCCATGGCTTTGTTACTACTATTTCTGTTTTGTAAAGTATTTACCAGAATGTCCAGCACATAGTAGGTGCTTAATCAGTGCAAGCGCCTTCCAGCTCTCCTTCCTCTTCCCTCAGTTCCTGCAGAGCCCCCAGTTCTACTCATCGCTGCACTCCCGCCTATCTTCTCCACTTTGTGAATATTGATTTTGAGACTGGAAGGGAAACATTTATCATTCTTAATTGCAATAAAATCATTACAATGGTGTTAAACATTCAAATAGAAATTAAGTTCCACTGCATAATGCAAAGACAACTATTAATCTGTGCCTGTAGCCAAACCCAGGAAAAGTGATATGGATAAAATGGATGTGATGTATTAATAACATCATGATGCCAGGGAGGAACTTCGATCTGAGCAAAATAGTTACACTTTACAGGCAAATCTTTGTGTTTCAGAACAGAAAATTGGCAGATAAATTCCTGCAGCAAAGTCACAAAGTAGAAGGAAAACTTAAAAAAAAAAAAAGCCGTTTAATTCCAAGTAATTATCAGCACTGTCTGTGCAAGATAAAGTTGCAACACTGATATAAAAGATATGTGTTCATTCTCATACAAATTAGCATGAAAACTGATTAATTGACATATTCTCTGCTTCTCTGTTCGTGTCCAGATGTAGTCAGATCCCTTGAGATGGGCAGGCAAGACTGTCACCTGGAGTCACAGGCAGTGTTTGGGGGGCCTGGAACCTTCTTTAAAAAACAAATGAAATAACAAATGCAAGATTAGGTAGAAAGATGACAACTTACTCATCCTAAATAAGAAAAGAAATCACACCCATTACATTTGTTTTTAAATAGAAGAAATATCACAATCATCAAACTCAAGAAAATGGCTTCTTCTTATTACTTTCCCACCTACTACATGACTATAATACTCTTTCTTTGTATGTTTGGTTGCATGGTCTTTGATCATCTCTTCATATGACAACAATTTTGTTATTTTCAACAGAGAAAATTGAGTTTTCTTCCAGCCTGGCTGATAGACATTTGTTTCTAATTGTTTAAAAACGGGCTTTCTCGTTCAGAACTCCATCTTGGAAGTGCTGCATAAGTAACTTCCTTTGCAGGCTCTTGCACAGAAGTTGCTTTTTGCCCTAGGGTAAGCCTTGGAGAAGCCCATTCTTTTGATCTCTCCTAGCATGGTTTTCAGAGCTGCTGCTGCAGGGGCTGGTCTTGCTCCTCAGATACTCAATGCCCATCCTTTTGCCAATGTCTTCTTCGAGATGTCGGAGAGCAGCATCTCTTTGAGACCCTTCTTAGAATCAAAGGTGGGGTCCACGTGCTCATTCAGGTCCATTATGGGCAATTTTTGCTGAACAGTAGGCTGCCGTGCAGGTACCGCCGGAAGTGAAATCTGGGGATACCAGCAGAATGTGACCTCCAGGGTCACACTCCAGGCCTCCGTGGGCTGTTAAGGCTGTTGTCTCCTCCTTGAGTCCCTGCAGTAAAACTTCACCAGCCTTAGAAGGGGCCAGGCAAGGAAAGGGTCTGAAGCTTAAACTTCATTAACTGGAAGTTAAATCCACCTCTTCTAGCCTATCCTTAAATCTCTCTTTCTAACTTGGAAACTAGACTAACAGGTTTTCTTCAAAGATGGCTTTATCTTTTCCACTTCTGACTCTGAATCATTCCATACTTATACCTGGAGAACCTTCCCCTAACATTCACCTACTGAGATCTCTGAAAGCCCAAGTCAAATGCTGCTTCTCTATGAAACCTTTCCTGATTCCCCTTACTGGATGAAATCTTGCTGCTGTCTGAACCCTTATAGTATCGACTGGCCTCAGTTTTCACAGGGACTTTTCCGAAATTGCTTTGCATATCATTAATATATACATTCATGTATTCATGGAAAATGAGCAGAAAATTTCTACAACTACGTAGAAAAGAAGCCAAAAACAAAGATAAGAGCATTTAATTTTCAAATTCTAAAGTGTTCATTCATAGCGTTCATTCATTCAGCATACGTTTCCCATTCTAAAACAGGACCTGCAATAATGAACGAGTGGGAGGTCTACCCTTATTGAGCTTATAGCTGGGAGAGACCAACATTAATTTTGATTACAGTGGGGATAAGGGCTTTGAAGGAGAAGGACTGTTATTACAGGCTACTTACAGGACTCCTGTGTGTGTCCCTATGAAAGTGAGAGACAGAAGATCAAAAGATGAGTAGCAGTGAGACAGATAAAGAAGAGGAAGCATTTCTGGCAGAAGGAATAGCATGGAAAAGGCCGTCAGCTAGGAAGGAGGATCTTGTTGCATTTCAGAACCCTAACGAATGCTTATTATTAGATGATGAGCATTTCTGCGGCAAGTCTTTGTTTCTGTGGCTGTCTCCTCCACCTTTTAAATTCCTAGTAGATAGAGAGGAGTTCCTAAGCATTTCTGCGTCTCCCTGCCTATCACAGCGCCTATCACATGCTCATTAAATGTTTGCCTGACTCAAACCTTGTTTGTTAAATGAAGGGCAGCAGAGAGCTTATGTCAGAGCTTACAGAATGATCAAACTAATTTTTCATATCTCATCGATTCTGAGATGCAGATATCTTCACAATTTAACATCTTTGAAATTAGAGTACTTTTTACAGTCGATAACATCTTATACCTTCATTTGGCATGCTTTTTCTTCCTTAGTAGTACATAAAACAATGACGTATTTTATAATCAGTGGCGTGTTATGGTCAATGAAATGTGGTAGATTTCTTCATATGGCTAAATTCCTTATTATTCACTTGAAGAAATAAGTGATTGATTTTCACAATTTTTAATGTTGCAGACTAATTTTTTCATATTAATGATAAATTTGAGTCCATTGGTGGATAAAGTCCTGCTCTGGATTGATAGAATTGCAGAGGTAGAAGAAAATTAAAAAAAATTGGTCTACTTTTCATCCATTCTAGAGTGTAGTGAATACTTATTTTGTCTGTCCTGAAGTACCCCATGACCTTGTTCCCACTTGTAGGAACTTCTGTCTTCTTTCCTGAGACACTGTCCCTCCTCCTTTCATTCTCTTCAATGTTTACTCTAGAAAAGATAATGTTAATACGGTGGAACCCTGATCCGTACCACATTCGAATGGTCTGGATTGCAGTTGAAACAAGCATAGTTCTAGAAGGAGAAATTTGGATTTGTGACTATCAGAGAACCTTGCATAAGTTATCAATTTGGGTAGCTTACCTGTAAGGCAAAAAAATTTGTGAAGATTTGGGGTTCACATTCTGCCATGGAAACTGAGGAGCAGAGGAGAAGCAGACATGCAGCAATGGGTGAAATATATGTACATGATGGCACTGGGGGCTTGTTTTGCTCTCCTGTCCATGGCCTTCCTTCTGGTACAGTCTCTCTGGGTTCAAGTTCTTTGTAATTGCAACAAAAGTACGACCAATTGAAGGCCAAAGAGGCTGTATATATTCCTATATAATCCTCAGAAAGTGGTCAGTCAGAACCTGCTTCAGTGTCTCCAGTGATAGGGAACCCACCATCTCACGGACTTCATTCCAGTGTGGGCAAATGATGAATATTTGGCAGTTCCATTCATATTGAGATGAAATAGCTTTATGTGAATTTCACAAGTGGTTACTAGTTCTGGATGCCAGTCGAAACAGAATGAGTCTACTCTGTCTCCTCTTTCATAGCCCTTCACCCTCAATGATGACTATTCCATCCTTTAAGCCTTCTTTATTGATGAGAGATATCCCAGGCTCGGCAAATTAGGTTTCTTTCCTTTGTTAATTTGGAAGGGTGGGGGAGAGTAAGTGTTAAAACAATAATTACAACCAGAAAAACAACAATAACAATAAATATTTAACTTTTGGATTGCCTTTATTTTGGGGCCAAGCACTGAACTACATGTTTTATGTACTTTAGTTCACGGAATCCTCACAACAACCTTCTAAGGCAAAGGCTGTTGTTTTTCCAAATTTGCTGATAAGGAAACTGAGACTTAGGAAGATTAATTTACCCAAAGTCACACAGTTAGTAAGTAGCCCGGCCTGCATTTGCACATGAGAGGTATTACATCATGGTAAAGGGATAGTATTGCCCAGGCATTTGTGAAAGAACACTCTTTGGTGAAAGAAAACTTCGAAGTATTCAGTAGTAGACCTTCGAAATTCTGTAACGTGTGACTGAAAAGTGGTCTCAACAAAATAGCATTAATTTATGAAGTAAATTTACCCCTCAGAATCCGCCATTTCCCTGGGGAAAATGTCCTCAAGATGGGACAGAATCTACCAGTCCCACAATAGACTCATCTGTTATCTTGGATCTTCTGGACAAGATTTTTATGGAAGGCATCCTTCTCATCCCTGTGAGACATTGCTGAACAGAATTTTGTTTTATTTTTCACATTTGTTAATCACCCTCAAGATGCTGAGTGTTGAGCAAACCGGCTATAAAGAGGCAGCTACCCAGTTAAGAACATGAATGCACATATGTTTTAGCAAAAGAAAAAAGCATCTTCTGCTGGTTCTCCTTTTCCCTGGTACGAATGTGTTGAGGAGGTAAAATGCAGCTAGGGAAAGATAGGAAAAGTAGGTGGAAGGTGACAACAGGGAGATATTTTTAGGGTGGCAATTTTCTATATTTCTCTTTAAGAAGAAAAGCTCCTCTGGGTTATAACAATAATTACTGTTTGGGGAGCACTCGTGTCCTAGGTCAGGTTCCCAGAAGCAGACCCTGAGACAAGGATTCATGTCAAGTAATCTATTAAGTCAGTGATTCCAGGAGAAGCCAGAAAGAGAGTAGGGGAAGCATGACAGGAAATGGGGAAGGAACCAAGGAAGGTGTGATTTCAGGCGGTGTGTCCGCTGTAGCTTGGTCCCTTGCAGAGCTTGGGAGAACAAGTTTTACTTTTGAGTTCATCTGACCCATAGGCAAGGGAGCCCAGCTTCCAAATTTCTACACCAGTCAGTCATTGGCTGTAGCCACCTTAGTGAGGATTTTAAATCTCCGACTGTCTATGCTTAGGCCAAGCTGCTCCGGTAATCCGAAGGTGGTCCTCGGAGAGAAATTGTGGGTGCCAGCTATTAAGACTGCAGTGCTCAGAAGCTGGGGGATGGGCACACAGAATAAAAGACATCCAAGGGTATCTGGACGGGTGACTACCATCATTACTCCAACTCCTCTGGTACCGTGTACTGTGCATACCTTGTAGTTAATTTATAATCTAGCAAAGTGGGGATGAATATCTTCATTTTACAGGGGCAAAAATACTTTTCGAGAAGGTAAGTCAAATTGTCTAAAGTCTCATAGCTAATATGTGGCACAGTTGGGATTTGACCTTGGGTTTCCCTGAAGCCAGAGCTCAAGCCCTTCCCACTGTGTCTCTGTAGGCAGTTTCTGCTACCCACCACACTGACCCTTAACTAAATTTCAGTTCAATTAGCAACATCTCTTTCACACTTACCATGTGTCCAGTGTTCTGTGTGGCATCACAGATGTAAAGATAAATTAGAGTTAATCCTGCCCTTGGGAGATTGCTTTCTTGCAGGCATGATATACAGATGCACAGAGCTAAATAACGTAATGTGAAAATGCCACAGTAAGTTTATGAATTAAATATTGGAGATCATTGTGGAAGAAGGAACAAGTAATACTGCCTAGGGGCAGATACCTGGGAGGCGGGAGGCTTCAGTGAGGGACGGTCATTTGAATTAAGCTTTTACAGGTGAGAAGGATTTAAGCAAGTCAAGTGGTGACCCTCAGGACCTATCAGGAAGCAATTTAAATGGGGCCATGGAGGGGCAGTTCAATTTTGGGCGATTATGCTACCTTTTTAAACATTCCAAACTATTACTTTGGCCCTTCTCAAACTTGTGTCTTATTTCTCTTTGGAAGACATTCAAGTAGGTCTTCTTCTAATCATAGGCATATCGGCTTATTCTCAATAATGGTGACCTTTCTGAATGGGGACTTTTAGGAATGCTAAAAACAAGGCCTGAAACAAGTGAACAGATAATTAAACTGAGTAGGGCCAAGATCAGGGCCAAAGGTTAAGGACAGTGGCAGTTCTGGAAACCAAGAATAAGTGGAGTTGGACTGACCAAACTGGAAGTGAAGGAGGTGGTCAAGAAAGAGGAAAGGCTGTCAACCATCCTGACCCCTCTTTTTCCCACTTCAAGACCTGAATTTGACATTGCCCTTAGGAGGATGCTCAGGTCACAAACACCAGCTTATCTCTCCCTTTAACCAGTTGGGGCATCAACCAACTCTCTTACCTACCCTTTCTTTAGTCAACACCTGTGGGAAGGAAATATATTCTGTTATTGCAGCTTAGAATTTATCAAAATTGTACAATGTTCAAGGCTTATTCCTGGGATTCTGGGGATGGGAGGCAGGTCTCAGCTCTGAGATTCCTAGATGTCCTTATTAGACTAAGGACCAATTATTACAAAAATGAATGGCGGAGGAAAAAAAAAAGTGGCCAAGGAAAAGGGATTTGGCTGAGTAGTAGAAAAGGTGAATAATAATATAAGAAAATAGAATCACAAAAGTAAAAGGAACATTAAGAAACCTTCTTGTTCTTTCTCTTGCCTCCAGGCTGTAGTATGCTGAAATGCCATGATAAATGTTGTTTTTGAGAACCATAACTTGAAGTCATTTACTAGAATTCCTTGTGTAAGGGCTATTGCCTCCTCTCAGTAGTAGGTAAACAGATCCATAACATGCTGTATCCTTTGGAGTAGGAGGATGGGATACATGGACATGAGTATTTTGCAGTTAGATGGGATACATCTAACTGGGATACATTTCATTATCTTTATCAAGAAAAATTAAAGCTCACATCATGGAAAAATAATTAGTAAATTTCTGACTGATATTTCTGCCCATTAAATCCATGCTTTCTATTCTAAAATTAACTATTGGGGTTAAGGAGACCTTGGTTTCTATTAAAGGTGTTGTTGCAGAGCAGTATTTAAAAATCAGGCTCCTTGCTGAGAAATGAAGAATATGTAAAACTTTATACATGCAAATTTACAACCCCCCCTCATTCAAACTTACATATGTTAGTTTTGGGAATAGATGTACAAGAAAGAGCCCAATTAATTTGATTATTGTTCCTCTCCATTAAGGACCTTAGCAGACAACCTGAAGGTTTAAAAATCATGAATATATGGGACATCTGGGTGGTTCAGTTGGTTAAGCATACGATTCTTGATTTCAGCTCAGATCATGATCTCAGGGTCATGAGATCGAGCCCCATGGTAGGCTCCACGTGCTGACATAGAGCCTGCTTTAGATTCTCTCTCTCTCTCCTTCTCCCTCTGCCTCTCCCCCACTGTGCATATACTCTCTCACTCTCAAAAAAACATACAAATAATAAAAAATAATAAAATTTTAAAAACCGCAAATATACCTAGACAGAGTTAAAACTTAAGACAATCTTACATAAGGGAAGTTGTTAACTATAAACGCCAAAATACTGACCGTAACTATGAATAGGGTCTACCCTATCCAGATAGCTATTTGTAATAAAGCCTGGAGATCTTTGAGATTTTGTAAAGATCATTTTATTTCAGAAACACTTTGGCATAATAGAGCAAGAGTTTCACAGTTTGCGGTCTACAATTTTCTCGAGCGTACTGTGGTAGATTGTATGGCTCATAATCAGGGACCCTGCCTGGGGAGGATTATATATTCATACCCTGTTGAAATCAGGCAGGGCCATTTGACTTGCCTGGGCCATCACAGTGAGTGAAGCATGTCACTTCTGAGCAGAAGCTTTGTCAGGCAGCAGGAGGCCTGCCGCATTCTTTTCCTGTCTGACAATACTACCAGCAAAGTTCCAGTTGGCAGTTGCTCTTATCAGCCTGATACTGGGAGTGGTAAATATTATAGCTACTTTGTGGTGGACAAATTGTGTGAACGAGAAATCAACCCTTGTTGAGAGATTTTGGGGTAATTTGTTATAGCATTAGCCTATCTTGACTAATACACATGAAACAAAGGATAATTACGTGTACATGTCATAGGTCATATAAATTTTCTGAAGCTGGCAAACCAAGGAAATGGGGGACCCTTTGCTCCATTGTGCTAAGAATTATCTTTGTCATAGGCTTAATATATTTTATTTTTGTTTCTAATGTATTAATCCCCTTATTCCGTATCTTTTCCTGACTTGGTTCAGTAATGGTCTGATCACTTGAGTGGTCATTCAAGAGATGTGATGTTAATTGCATAGAACACAAATATTTTCCTTGTTACAGCTTCACGTTCGTATTTTGAGTAGAATCTTTTCCAGCTCTTTTTGTAGCCCCAGTTAACTCTTTTCATTTGCATAGAATTTCTCTGCACCAGTTTTTTTCTTGCATCTGAAGACTACAAAATGGATGGCCTCAATTATGTCATTATTTCTTCAGAAATGTCTTTCTTTATCTGTGTGGTGTTGCAATTTTCTCTCTTATTTTTATGTGGCTTTTTATATTTTGCCACACAGAGCTATTGTAGTGACATAGGGAATCATTCCTCTTTTTTTGACTAAAAGAGAGATTTTTAGCTTGAATTTAACCTGCAGAGGATTTCATCAGTGATTAGAGTCATGGGTGCCATATTGCTTCCTGTGTGCATTTTCTGTCACTTGTAGTTTTTCAAGGCTCTTGGTCTTTAGTCTTTTTATGCTTATTCTAATAGTTGCACCTAGAGTATTAAATAATATGTCTAACAGAAATACACCTAAAGTAAATTCAAAACTCGAAGGAAACATGGTCACTTGGCAAATATTAGAACAGCTGCTACTTCTCAGATTTTTCTATCCTTAACTTCTCTCTCCTAGCTTTACTGAGGTATCACTGACAAATAAAAATTGAATATATTTAAGGTCCTCAATATGGTATTTTGATATACATATATATTGTGAAATGATTATCACAAGCTAGTTAACACATCTGTCACACACTTATGTGTATATGTGTGGAGAGAACAATATAGGTATACTCTTAGCAAATTTCAGGTATACAATATGTTATTAGTAACATAGTCACCATGTTATACCATAGATCTCCAGGACTTACTCATCCTATAGTTTCAATTTGTACCCTTTGACCAAAATCTGTCCATTTTCTCTATCCTCACTTTCCAGCTACTGGCAATGGCCATTCTACTCTCTGTTACCATGAATTTGCATTTAATTTCCACATAATTTTTGGAATCTTTTAGGTGCCACATAAAAGTGAGCTCACTCAGTATTTGTCTTACTTATTTCTCTTAGCATTATGTCCTCCAGGCTCATTTATCTTGTCACTAGTGACAAGATTTCCTTCCTTTTTAAGGCTGAATACAGATACGTGTGTGTGTGTGTGTGTGTGTGTGTGTGACATTTTAAATAATCAATTTAGCCACTGACAGGATTGTTTCTGTATCTTGGCTGCTGTGAATAATGCTGTGTGTACATGGGGGAGCAGATATCTCTTTGACATGTTTTTGTTTCCTTCAGATATATTCCCAGAAGTGGAACTGCTGGAACATGTGGTAGTTCTATTTTTAATTTTTTGAGTAGCTTCCATATTATTTTCCATATGCTCATACCAATTTACATTCCCACCAACAGTGCACAAGTGTTCCCTTTTCTCCGCGTTCTTGTCAACACTTAGAATCTTTTGACTTTTTCATAGTAACTATCCAAACAGGTTTGAGGTAATAATCTCATTGAGGTTTTGACTTACATCTCCTTAATGACTATTGATGTTGAGCATCTTCTCATATACCTGTTGGCTATTTGTATGTGTGTCTATTAAGGTCCTTTGCACATTTTAATCAGATTATTGTTTTTGTTGTTGTTGTTTATTTGTTTTGCTCTTGAGTTGTATGAGTTCTTTATATATTTTGCATATTAACCTCTCATCTGATAAGTAGATTGGAAATATTTTTTATTATTCTAGAGTTCTAGAGGTTGTCTTTTTATTTTGTTGACTGTTGCTCTGCTGTGCAGAAACTTTTTAATGTGATGTGGTCCCACTTGTTTATTTTTGCTTTTGTTGTCAAATCCATGTCAAATGTCAAGGAGTTTTTCCACTATGTTTTCTTCTAGGAGTTTTATAATTTCAGTTCTTATATTTAAGTCTTTAACAATCTATTTTGAGTTGACTTTGTGTATGATGGAAGATGAGATCCGGTTTCATTATTCTGCATTTTTCTACATATTCTACATATTCTGCATATTCTACAGTTTTCCCAGTGCCATTCATCGAAGAGACTATCCTTTCCTCATTGTGTATTCTTGGCGTCTTTGTTAAAGATTGATTGACCATGTATGCATGAGTTTATTTCTGGACTTTCTATTCTGTTCTATTAATCTACATGTCTGCTTTTATAACAGTACCATATTGTTTTAATTACTATAGCTTTGTTTTATAATTTGAAGTCAGGAAGTATGATGCCTCTAGCTTTGTTCTTCTTGCTTAAGATTGCTTTAGCTGTTCAGGGTTTTTGTGTTTCCATATGAATTTTAGGATTGTTTTTCTTTGTGAAAAAATGCCATTGAGATTTTGACACAGATTGCACTGAATCTTTGATTGCTTTGGCTAGTATACATATTTTAGCAATATTGATTCTGCTAATCCGCAAACATGGGATTTGTGTCTTCTTCAGTTTCTTTCATTAATGTCTTACAGTTTCCAGCATACAAATCTTCTACTTATTCAGTTAAATTTATTTCTAAGTATTTTTGATGCTATTATAAATGGAATTATTTTTTTAATTTTCTTTTTGGGTAGTTTTTTGTTAGAGTATAGAAATGCAACTGATTTTTTACTGTTGATCTTATGTCCTGGAACTTTAAAAAATTTGTTTATTAGTTCTAACAGCTTTTTTGGTAGAGTCTTTAAGGTTTTCTCTGTGTAAGGTTATGTCATTTGCGAGCAGAGACAATTTTATTTCCTTTCCAATTTAAAGGCCTTTCATTCTTTCCCTTGAATAATTACTTTTGTCAGGACTTCCTGTACTCTGTTGAGTAGAAGTGGTGAGAATAGGCCTCCTGTCTTGTTCCTGACCTTAGAGGAAAAACTTTGAGCTTTTGACTATTGAGTATATTACCTGTGGGCTTGTCATGTATGGGTTTTATTTTGTCAAGGGACATTTTTTTCTATACCTAATTTGTGAGAATTTTTATCATGAAAGCATATTGAGTTTTTTCAAATGCTTTTTCTGCAAATATTGAGGTGATCATATGATTTTTATCTTTTTTTTTTTTTAAGACTTATTTATTTTTTTAGAAGGGGAAGAAGGGGAGAGGGAGAGGGAGAGAGAGTCACAAGCAGATTTCTTGCTAAGAGTGGAGCCTGACACAGGGTGATCCCACAACCCTGAGATCACAACCTGAGCAGAAACCAGGAGTTGGGCACTTAACTGACTGTTCCAACTAGGTGCCCCTGTCCTTCATTCTGTTAATGTAGCATGTTACATTGATTGATTTGTGGATGTCAAACCATCTTTGCATCCCAGAGATGAATTGTACTTCATCAGCACATGGTTTTAGTGTGCTGTTGAATTCTGTTGAATATTAGTTTACTAATATTTTGTTCAGGATTTTTTGCATCAACATTCATCAAAGGTATTAGCCTGTAATTTTCTTTTCCTGTAGTTCCCTTGTCTGGCTTTAGTATCAAAGTAATGCTAGCCTTGTCAAATGAGTTTGGAAATGTTCCCTCCTTGAGTTTTTGGAAGAGTTTGAGAAAAATTGCTATCTAGTCATTAAGTGGTAGAATTTACTAGTGAACCCACTGGACTTTTCTTTGTTAGGAGGTTTTTGATTACTGATTCAGTTTTCTTATTCTTTATTGGTCTATTTGGATTTTTTATTTCCTCATGATTTAGTCTCAGTTAGGTTGGATGTTTCAAGGAATTTATGCATTTCTTCTAGTTATCCAATTTGTTGGCATAGAGTTGTTCATAGTAGTCTCTTTGGTCTTTTGTATCTGTAGGTATCTGTTGTAATATCTTCTCTTTCATTTTTTACTTTACTTATTTGAGTCTTCTCTTTTTTCCTAGTTTGGTTAAAATTTTATCAATTTTATTGATCTTTTCAAAAAACGAATTCTTAGTTTGTTGATCTTTCCTGTTGCTTTTTAATCTCTACTTCATTTCTTCTCTGATCTTTGTTATTTCCTTCTTTGCAATAACTTTGGCGATAGTTCTTTTTTCTTATTTTTTTCTTGAGGTGTAAAGGAAAGGAAAGAAGTTGCTTATTTAAGACCATTTTTTGGCGGGGGGGTGGGGAGGGGACGCACCTGGGTTGCTCAGTGGTTAAGCCTCTGCCTTTGGCTCTGGTCAGGATCCCAGGATCCTGGGATCTAGCCCTGCACCGGGCACCCTGCTGGGCAGGAAGCCTTCTTCTCCCTCTCCCACTCCCCCTGCTTATATTCCTCTCTTGCTGTATCACTCTTTGTCAATTAAATAAATAAAATCTTTAAAAAAAAAGACTTTTTTTTTTTTTAATGTAGGCATTTGTCACTACAAACTTCCCTCTTAGAAATGCTTCTGCTGTGTCTCATAAGTTTTGGTATATTGTTGGTTTTTTTCATTTGTCTTGAGATGTTTTTTAATTTCCCTTTCTATTTCTTCTTTGACTTATTAAATGTTCAGAAGCATTTGTTTAATATCCACATATTTAAGAACTGTCCAGTTTTCCTCCTGTTATTGATTTCTAGTGTCATACAATTGGGGTTAGAAAAGATGATTGATATCATTTCAGTCTTCTTAAATTTGAATTTAAATTAGGACTTGTTTTGTGATCTATCCTGGCAAATGTTCTGTGTGCCCTTGGGATGAATATGTATTCTTTTGCTGTTGTAGGGACTGTTCTGTATATGTCTGTTATGTATGTGTCACTCTTTTTCATTTTTTTTTTTTCGTTTTTCTCTTCTGGAAAATTTCAAATAATATGTCTTGAAGTAAACAGTTCTGTTTGATGTTGACTATTGCTTTTCTCATTTCATTTATTGTATTATTCAACTTCAGAATTTCTGTTTTTTTTTAATTATTTTTATTTCTTTGTTGAACTCTGTGGGGTTCTTTTTTTCATGTTTTGTTTTCCTGATATCATTGGATTGTCTGTGTTCTTTGGTAGGTCTCTGAGCATCCTTAAAACAATTAATTGGAATTCTTTTTCAGGCAATTTGTAGATCTCCATTTTTGGGGGGTCTGGTTACTAGAAAATTATTCTGTCCCTTTGGTGTTGTCATGTTTCCTTAATTTTTCCTGTTTGTTTTTTTGTTTTTTAAATGTCTTATGTTACTATCTTTGCATTTGAAAGAAGCAGTTACTTCCTTCAGTCTTTACCAGCTGACTCACCAGTAAATCTGGCACTAGGGATTCCAATGCTTTCTCAGACCTGTTCTGTGGATGCATCCACTCTACACCACATTCCCTCTTGGGGGAAGAATTCTTTTTTTTTTTAAAGCAAATCTTTTTTTTTTTTTTTTAAGATTTTATTTATTTATTTGACAGACAGAGATCACAAGTAGGCAGAGAGGCAGGCAGAGAGAGGGGAGGAAGCAGGCTCCCTGCTGAGCAGAGTCCAATTTGGGGCTGGATCCCAGGACCCTGAGATCATGACCTGAGCTGAAAGCAGAGGCTTTAACCCACTGAGCCACCCAGGCACCCCTGGGGGAAGAATTCTTAAGATTGTATGCCTTCTCTTGACCCTGTAAAGCCGTGTTGGGTGCTCCAAGTCTCCTGTTTGTTTTTCCCTGGACAGTGCCCTTAATTGCTCAGGTTTGTGTGCTTTCCTCCAGTCCCACAGAGTTGGCCAGGCTTTCTGTGTATGCTTATGAGCTGTCGGCAAATCCTTGCACTTGTCCGTAGGGGCACATGGGGAGCTAGCCATGCATAGGTGGAGTGTGCTGAGCATTAGGTATGCCCATTGGCCAGTTTGGGGGATCTGCAGGCAAAGCATCTCAAGTGGCTCATGGACAAGCTTCCTGCTGGAGTCTGTGAAGCAGTTAAAAAGACCCATGGCCTTTGATGATTTCTGAGCTCTAGTTGCCATGCTCCCGGCTTCTTCTAATCCTTCAGTTGCGCTGATCACCTCTGTATCATCCTTGGTGGGGTGAGAAAGAAGTGGATGTGTCAGCACCATCCTACATGACTGGGAAGCTAGTCACTCACTATGCTCTCACTTTCACCTGTGGGAGAAATTACAGACTGAGGTGGGTGGGGGGGTCTCTCTTGGCATTGAACTGTGCTACCTTTGAGGAGGAGTGACCTGGATAAAATGAAGCTGCTGTTCTTTTCTTTTTCAAATGTGTCTTTTCTAAGCATTTTGCTCCAGCAACATACTGAAATTTCTCTGCTAGTCTCCTGGACTCCCACATAGGTACTCTTGTCTGAGGGTGGTTGTTAAAATATATGTTTTGTGGGGGGGTGGTGGTGAAAAACTCTAATTCCACCATCTTGCTGATGTCACGCCCCTCTGTCCTCAACTTTGATTTTTCTTCAGCTTGAAATTTTCTTCAGATTTTGTAAAATTAGGGTCCCCATGTCTCAAAATCAGCTCAGAGAAGTGTGGCCTGTGAAAGAGAGATGCTAATTTCAGAGTCCAGTCCTTCCACTTCTCATAACAACCATGCTTAGGATGAGAATGTAAGGAGCGACTGCGGGGATTTCTGTACTAACCTGACTTTTTTGGTCAAATGGTGCTGAATTGGGAATATTATTATTTTCCAAAATGCATTCTAGAAAACATCAAAGGCAGGCATAAACTTCAGGCTTTAATACTAATTAGAGGCCTCTGTTTCCCAGGTGTAAGGTGTTTATCTTTGAGAAGAGGGAGATAGTAAAGCACAGTAGAAGAATGCTGGAGCACCAACAAACCCATGAATGATTGGGTGGATTCCAGGAGGAAGAAAAAAGTAGGGGAGATAAAATAAGATGTGGTGAATAAGAAGAACCAGGAGAACAAATTTAGCGGGCTTCTGTGTGTGGGACTGAAAATAATACGAATGTTTGTGCCACATTGCCTGATTTTTTAAATTCAAATTATTCCTTTTTTTTTTTTTTAACCTCAGGTTGGCTTTTTTGGGGGGCGGGATCAGGGCCATATAACAATATTTAGTTTGATAAAGGTACTTTTCTATGCAGCTTTTGAGCCCCAGGAGGGCTGGTGAATCTATGCACTTACCTGTACACTGCTAAATCTGTCTCTTCATTATTCATATTCAGGACTTACTTGCAAGGAAGCTGGAAAACAAGAAACACAAATCTCCTGCTTTCCTTCACTGAAAGTTGAAGCAAATCGAAATAGTTCCAGCTTACAGCAAAATAACTGCTGATTTAAGAAAGAGTTCAAATGTCTTTGTTTTCCTAAGGTGTTTTGCCCTAGTGTCAGTGAACATAATATGGCAACTGAAGGTGATTTGGGATCTAGAGACCTGAGTTCTAGTCCTTGTTCTGCCTGTTTCTAGCTGTGTGACTTTAGTCTGTCCAGTTTTTAATTTATTTGTAAAATATAGATTTATAAACATTACCTTTAAGGTTTCCACCACATCAGTTGTTTTCATTACAAAACTCTTGATTCAGTTTAATTCTTGAAAGCTTTTTTGAGCCTTAACTACATGCTAGGCACTAGAGATAAGACAAATATAAGATATCATGGTCTCAAAAAGCTCACTATGGGGGCAATGAAACAGGAGAGAAGTGTCCCAGGAGGTCTTTACTGTGGATGAGGTTCTGGTTAATCCTATCTGGGGGAATTAGGGACGATTTCTCAATAAATGTGATACTGGAGAGTAATCCTGAAGGATAAATGAGAGTCATCATGAAGAACAGGAAGAGGACATTGGATGTTATTATGCAGCTCGAAGGTCTTCAGCCTAGATGTTTCTAAGTCTTTCAGGCCCTGGTGACCCCTTTCGTACAGTATTTAACCCCTAATTCTATCTTCTGCAGAGTTCCATCAGGCCCTTGACAGAAATGTGCGTGCATGCACGTGCGTGTGTGTTAATTAGGTAGAGGACATTTATTCTCTTGTAAGTTGTTGTGCACTGAAGGATGCTTTGAAATTTTTGCTGGCAGTAACCTTAGCTCCTACCTGTCAACCTTGCCTCCCCAGCCCTACCTTTCTCTTCTTTCATCTACCCAGACACCACAAGGTTATTAAGCATAGACAACTCTCACTGAAGGTTTGGGGAAAGTGGATGGCAATTATTGATAGTAGAGGGGGGCAGCTTTAGAGTAAGTGTTGTGGAAATATTTATCATAGGGAATTTTTTACTGGCCCTTGCATTCAATTACAGGAGCTTCTCTCATTTCTTTTCTTCATGTCTCCACCATTGTCCTTCCTGGTGTTCCTTAATAAATCCCCAAATTCCTAACACTTCATTGGATAGAACAGTTTAGTTTCTTACTGTCATCCCCTGGCTGTGCCCAAGTAGCCTGATTATTAAAAACACTCATTAAGACTTGGTAAGTAGAACAAAAAGTGGGGGCACATTTACCTCTTTGACTTAGTAGTTAAAAACAAAATCTAAAATATAATTTACTTAAACCAGATCTATATTTTCCCTCTCGTGTTAAAATGAAACAGTTCATGCTCAAATGCTATGGTGGTCTTGTTTCAGAAAGTCTGCAGAGACCCAGGCTGTTTCTGATTTATTGCTTCACTGATACGACCTATATTCTCAAGGTCATCCCATGATCCAACATGGCGCCTGAGTTCCAGCTATTACATCAAAGAATGAAGAAGAGGCAAGGAGTAAGACACAGCTTTGTCTTAAGAAAGGTTTATGGAAGCTGCCATGCCATTAGCTGGAATTAGCTATTTATATCCCATTAGCCAGAATTTATTCCATGGCCACACATCACAGTAGCTAGGTATAAAGGAGCCTAGGGAAAGGAGCCTTTTCTCTTGTCACATGCCCAGCTGAAACTTGAAAGTTCTATTGCTACAGAAAAAGGAAAGAATGGGTATTAAAAGACATTCAGATATTTTAGTCTCCATGTCTTTTCTATACTGCAGAAGGTGGAAAGTGAAGACTCTAAGTAGCTCTTAGTTTGTCTCCATGTTTAATCCTATTTAATCTTATTAACATGATTCTTTATAGATCCTTCAAAGTTGTTTCAGATTCCTAAGGACCTCACCAAATCCTTAATCTCTGCTTAATCATTTGCCAAATATGAACCTTTCTGTTACCATCACTGGGATTAGAGACCAGTCTTTTAAAGAGCATGAATGAGTCATCTGTTATTTACAGTCTCATTTTTTTCTTCTGTTGTTATTTTTGTGTTGTGTGACTCTAATAATGTTTCCTTTGAAGACTCTCTCAATATATTCTTTTTTTTAAATTTAATTTTGTGCAGTTTCCCTTCAAGCTCTTTTTAATGAGAGCATTAAATCTGAACAAGAGCTATATTGTAAGGGATTTAACAGAGTAAGTATCATAACAGCATTAATAAGGCCATTCTTTGAGAACCTGCCGGATATATTTGGTATTTGCCTAGATATAATCATTCCTTCAACCGTCTGTTCATTCAAAAGATACATACCGAGTGCCTACATTTTGTGTTTGTACAGTACCTGCCAGGGCTTAGAAATTTAAAAGCGTCAAGGGACGTAGTCCCTGACCTCATGGATCTTACTTTTTCTAGTGGAAGAGAGATAATAATAAATAAAGACCAAGAAATTAATTATTTATGTCTTATAATAAGAGTTCTAAAGAAATGAAAAAAGGATTCTGCAGTAGAGAGTAATGAGGGTGGAGGACTACCTTAGGGAGGGTGGTCTCCTGAGAGGGCTCTTTGAAGAGGGGCTCTTCAAGCTGAGGCTTACAGGGTAAGATGAAGCCAACCATGGGAAGAACTTGCGGGAGAGCAATCCAAGCAGAGAGAAAAGCAAATGTGAAGGGGAAGAATTTGGCCTGATGGAGATGCTGAACACAGGACAGCGTGGATGGTGTACTGGGAGGGTTAGTAGGCTTCACTGTGATGCTTGCTATCAAAATGCAAATTTGTTCCAACACGATCGATAGGGAACACTTCGAGCATAACGTGGATTCTGCGTCTGCTTCTGTGCAATTTTGTCTGCGAAGAACGCTAGTGAGTGTAGAAGACTGTGCCCAGCCTAACTAGTGTAGGGATTTCCTAAATGCACACATGCTTATACCTCAGACATTTGCCAGCTGCCTCAGTTCACCACGTGTGTCTGAGTCACACCCATCCACCCATCTGGCATTACAACTTTTCCTTCTGAATTCAGATAACTCTCCTGCCACCACTTCACAACAGTTCACAGGCTGCAGCTCTTCCAGCAAGCACCCACTTTCATAAGAAAATTTCAAGTCTTTCCAAGGTAAAGTGTCATATGTATTGTAGTATCTGTATGTTTTTAATCATCTAAGATGTGATAAAACTGAGCACCTGGGTGGCATAGTGGGCTAAGCATCGGCCTTTGGCTCAGGTCATGATCCCAGGGTCGTGGGATGAGCCCCGCCCCCGGGGCTCCCTGCTTCATGGAAAGCCTGCTTCTCCTTCCTTCACTGCCCTTCACCCCATTCCTGCATTCTCGCAAATAAATGTATAAAATCTTTTTAAAGAAATGTGTAAAACTGAGCCACTGTTTTTATTACTTTCTACCTTTTTTTTTTTTTTTTTTTTTAAGATTCTGTTGTAGAGCAAGAGTGTGAGCAAGAGGGAGGAGCAGAGGGGGAGGGAGAGGATGGGGAAAAGAATCTCAAGCAGACTCCTTGCTGAGTGCAGAGCCTGATGCAGGTTGGGCTCAATTTCAGGACCCTGAGGTCATGACCCGAGCCGAAACCAAGAATCGAATGCTTAACCACCTGAGCCACCCAGGCACCCACATTCCTGCCTTTTCTTAATGTGCCACTGATGAGTTTTTTAGTGTTGTTCTCCATCCCCATTCTTCCCATAAGCTCTGGTTTTTACTGCATGGTTTTGCACAGTACAGCAGTGTGCAACATACCTTATATTATGGCAGAACTCAGCATTCCAGGGGAAGATGGAGTCGGCAGGGGCCAGATCCTTATACATGGTCTTACATACTCTGTAAAGAACCTGTATTTTTTTCCTTATTGCAATGCGAAGTCCTCAAAAGATTTTCAGTAGGGGAGTAAAATGATCCAAATTGTGATGGTATGGTTGATAGTAAGGACTAAGAGTTGAAGCAGAGAGAATGGCTGGGAGACTATTGTAATGGTCCAGGAGAAAGGTGGGCATGATTTGGATTACCATGGGAGCACTAAAGTCAGAGACGAAGGTTTGGAACTTAACTATGTTTGACTAATTGTATGGACGCTTGTCAGCTCTTACTTAAGGGTCAACAGTGGTTTCTAACATCTGAACAGCGTCACTGACTCAAACCCCTGCAATCCCTGGTTAATATGGCCCCATCTGAAAAGAGACACCAACCATTTCTGAGAGAAGCTAGCCCGTTCTGTTGTTTTTCTGCTCCTGTATTCCTACACAATGCAAGATCACTTTCAAGAAATGAGAATGCCCTTGAAGGTATCTTTTGTAATCAAAAATGCTAATTTATTTTCATTAATTTCTATCCTTTTTTAAAAAGATACACTTAGGATTAATAAAATAAATTACAAGATACAATGACTTGAATCCTGGGATGCTTAAGGAATTAACTGAAACAAAACCATCTGAAAACTCTGAGAGGCTTGCCGAGGGGCCCATGATACCAGATGCCGTAAACCAGGCAACATAATGTTCATATCTAGAAATACAGGAATAATAGGAGGATTAATTTTCAAAGTCTGAGAGGGATTACAGAGTAGTGGGGGGAAAATCAAAATGACTCTTAAAAGAACTAATCTTGTCAAACTAATATAACTTTTTTTCTACAACAGCATGAAAATTATAATGTGCCTTGGTGCTTATTGTACTTTTGATTAGGCATTTGAATGGCATTTTCCTCAATAGTCAGGGCCAAGCGATTTTGAACATTTCTCCCTTGGGGGTACCTGGAGCAGAAGGAGGCCTAGCGTCACAGAGTTACTGATGAGTCCAAACATCAGGGGTGGGAAGGTGTGGCTCTGAATGAATGGAGAGCAAAATGTCTCCAAAGGATTCACTTTGTGAGTAAGAGCCGGCAGGCCAGACTGAACTGTGAACATCTCTGCTTCTTGAGTATCATTAGGGAAGTAAGGAGTAGAGATGGAAGTCATAACTGGGCCCTGTAACAAACCTGTTGCTCCACTTGGTTTACTGAGTTTTTAAAGCTAGGCCAGGGTACGAGAAGTGGGAAACAGAGTATCCAAGACTGAAGACTCCACACTTCTCAGGTTTGGCCCATTTTCCTCTGTCTGCAAGAACAGGGAACGCTGTCCTGGAGAACTACGTACATAGGAAGTAGGTAGGAACTTGGGATAATCTTGATGTACCTAGAAGGTGAACTTTTGTTTTCCCCCGTGTAGTTGAAATTAATCACTAACAAAGTCAGGCAGGATAACAAACAGCCTTAATGAATAAGTAAGAGTCATTTGTGATTAAATTAACAATATCCAATTACATACAAATAATTAAAGTACAAAGGATTTTTTTGCAGTTTGTACTCAGTAACAGGGTAAAAGAAGGGTAAATACTTGCTTTTTTTTAGTTTCTTCATCTTTTCTTTTTCATGTGTTAAGTTTAAATTTGTGATTGTGATTATGATACCTGGTTTTAATCACCCTTAGCAACAATAGTATATAATCTGTAAGATGGGGTTATGCTTTATCATAAAACAAATGCCTTTTTGGGAAATAAAATAAGTAATAAGTAGAATTAAATTATTTAATTTAATAATTACTATTTTAATTATAAGTATATATTATGTGTAATATATAATTATATATTATAATTATTAATTTAATAATAATTATTAAATACATATTATATGCTGGACCCTATGTTAAACATGTTTTATTCATTATTTAATTTGATTTTTATTTCCTAATATAGGGATTAGGACACTGAGGCTCAGAGAGGTTCTATAACAAAATCAAGAGTCCCAGAGTTAGGAAATAGCTAATGTTAAATGAATTCTACTATTTCACCCCACCACTCAAAGAAAAAAAGTAAAAGGAAAACAAGCCTCTTCTCTAATACTGTGAATACCTTTAGAAGTGGTACCCACTATTGGTCTCTTCCATTCTTTGGAAGACAGGATACTTTTAATAACTGGGAATTTTTTTCTTGAGGACAGAAGTAGTTTATGGGTGATGAGGTATTTATGACTATTTGGGGGCCATTGTTTGGCTATTCTGGTTCTGCCTTTTCTGGGAAAGTCAGAGGCTTACTGTTGGGCTTTAGGAGTAGTCTGAAGTATGGAAACGTGTATGGGTAATCCTTACAGCCTGTGCCTGTGATGGAGTTCAGGCTGGTCATAGTCAACACACCCCATCTCATACCCCACCTCACCAGCTCTTGTTCCTCACACCAGAGCAGGCCTGATTGGCCCATCTTCTGGAAGGCTCTCATAGGGAGCCAAGAGCTACTTGCTGGGCAAGATGCAGTAGAATGATTAGAGGCAATAATTCTGACTTGTTCAACAGTTTTAACTTTTTTGTTAGAGACAGGATTTTGATTTCTAAGGGTTTGTTAGCCCTTAGGAATAAAAATATTCTTTTCGGTAGGTGTTGCTGAATAATGCAGTTATCTTTCATTATTTTTTTCTTAAACAAAATCATACTAAGTTTAAAATGTATCAGTTGTAAATATTAGCTTTAAATATGGTCACTATGATTTTGCTTCCAGCAGTACCTGCCCACACACTCCCTGTCCTCAAACCTGGAGACATTTGACCCTGACAAATTTTTCAAGTCCAAGACGCCATCTGTTTTTATTTGTTGTCATTCTACCCTTATTAAGAGATTATGGTTACAAAGAGAGCTCTAAGAATTCTCGATCAAGGGGTGTCTGGGTGGCTTAGTAAGTTAAGTGTCTGCCTTGGGCTAAGGTCATGATCTCAGGACCCTGGGACCAAACCTCTGCATTGGGCTCCCTGATCAGTGGGGAGTCTGCTTATCCCTCTATCTGCCTCTCTCTGCCTCTTTCTACCTCTCTCTGCCGCTCCCCAGCTTGTGCTCTTGCTCATTCTCTCCCTCTCTTAAATAAGTAAATAAAATCTTTTAAAGAAAAGAATTATCTTTCAAGTAGCAGAGCTGGGGTTTGAACTTGGGTGTAGCTAATGTTGAAGTCCACGTTATTAGCCATGATTCTCTTTGGGCTTTGAATGAATGACTATGAAGTTCCTTAGATTTTAGATTGTACAACTAGGAGGTGAAGCTTTCATTCACTGACTATAAGTAAACCCAAACTGAACATTATATAAATATGCTTATACAACTCTTAATTGAAGTTTATAATCATACTGGCATAACATATGTATATGTCAAATGTTCTCTCTCTCCACCTCTTGCTGGGATAGAATGCGCACATGCACACGTGCTGGTGGGAAGGAGGGATTAATTAATTCTTTACCTGGTGGGATTTTGAAAAACAATAGAATTTTATTTGTAAAAGTGCACTTAGATTTGTTTAATGAATCAGAGATTTGCTTAAAGCTGAACATCTTTCTAGCATATGAAAGCAAGGGAGGCTCTTTTTGTTGGAATCTCAAGATTTGGGTTCTTGTTTTGCTAAGCCACCAACTGGCTGGAGCACTTAGAATGAATCATTTTACCTTTACACAGGATAGTAAATTTTGAGAGATTAAATGTTTCTAAGGTGACTTTGAGTTCTAAACATTCTTATCTTTGTGAAAATAACTATCTCTACCTTGAACAAAAGAAATGTATTTTGATATAAGAAAAATGAGGCTTATTGACAAAGCACAATAAAGGAGAACACCACATAGGCAACTTTGAAATGGCAACATGTGTGAGAAGTAATGTTCTGATTATTGCTTCTGGGGTTAGGGTCAGCAGTTCTTAGGGTAGAATATCAGAAGTAGGTCTTTGACTTGATTGATTTCTGAAGGTGAGGGTGGTGTCAATGGATGAAGAAGTTAGTGTTATGTGATTCTAAGATGTCCTGTAGTTTTAATTGTATAACTAATGGGCATGGTTGTTCCAGTTTTCACCTATCATGCTGTAGTAGTCTGGGTCCTCCAGAGAAGGAGAACGAATGTATACACACACACACACACACACACACACACACAAACATATACAATTTTTTATATAGTATATACTTATTATATATTATATATAATATATTTTACTTATTTATTTATTTATTCATTATAAGGATTTGGCTAATGTGATAATGGAGAGCCAAGAAGTCTTAAGGTCTCTGATTGCCAAGCTGGAAATCCAGGAGGGTCAAGGAAATAAGTTCCAGTTCTACTCTGAGTCCAGAGGCAAAAGACATGTCCCAGTTAGTCTTACACACTGAAAGAATTCTCCTTTACTCTTCTTTTTTGTTCTGTTCAGGCACCCAGTGGACTGGATGAGGCCCACCCATGTCCTGGGTGGCAAATCTGCTTTACTCAGTCTACCAATCAAATGCTAATCTCCTCTACAGTCACCCTCATAGACACACCCAGAATATTTAATCAAATATCTGGGCACCCTGTAGCCTAGTCAAGCTGACACATAAAATTAAGCATCACACATACTATTTCTTAATGAACTGCCAATTTCTCTGTGACTCCTGTCACAGGCTAATAACTAATGTATGCATAGGACCTGGCCTATGTATAGTAGGTGCTTAATACAAGCTTGTTAAAGAGTGAACAAATGAGTGAACAGAAATGGAAAGGCTTGTTTTAGCATAGGTTAGGCTGGGGATGGGCAAGTGTGGGAATGGGTTGAGGTTGAGTTTTTTGCCTTATAGCAAATCGGTTGGAAGGAGAAACCTTTCAAAACTGCTACATTTACTGTTGCTTATTTGAATAGATGTGACATCCTTAAAGTTGATATTCTCTAATAGCTGTGATTAGCATATCTAAATACTTCTCCAATGACTTCTGAAGCATTTTTCTTTTGTTTGAAGTTTTATTATAATTTCAACTTGTAGTTTTGAGGAGCTAGGCTGTAAATTTTATTCTTATTCTTGCTGATTGAAACATCATTGTGTAAATGGATGGGGTATTCTCTCCCCCAAGGAAAAGAATCGGTTCAAAATCCCTATAATTGAGAAAACATAATTTGAAATACAATTTATGATTAAAAAAACCTGGTAGGTCCCATAAGGAAACAAACTCTACTCAAGGTCTCCCCTTAAGCATAAATTGAGTTTAATTTGCTTGGCCAAGCTTTTCTTCATGCATACTGCAGAGGGAAACTTCAGATCAGCCCAGACCTTGTCACAGTGCTCAATTAAAAGTCTGAATTAATAAAGCTGTCTTAATTGGTCTGACAGAACTAGCAATATGACCTCATCACCCAGCTACACCTCTCTGATCTCCTGGATTTAAATTTCCATAAAGGACAGATAGGAATTAGCAAATTCCTGATTTCTTAATAACATACCACATCCACAGTTATAACATTCAGCGCCCCAGCTCACAACTTTATCTCCCCATCTAGAGTATGTTCTGGAGCTAGTTCAATTAACTTAGCTATCAAAATGCTGAGCTTGATAGCTCATTTATCTTTCTGTCCCACAACTCGACATTACAATACGGTGGTGATTGATCTTGCCTCTTCCAGGTACCATATAGTATAAAAACTAAGAGAAGATTAATTAAAAGCTGTCTTACCCCGACAGGTTTTTAAATAAGTTTCAGATTTACACTATATATCAGCTGAAGCAGAAAGAGATTCTAAGACCAGGAGCTTTGTAACACCAATTGGATTTTTCTTTTATGTAGAGTATGCATGCCGTAGTCCTGATGACCATTATTATTCTTTCATCTGTGTTGAATACCAAAGTGAAGCAGAAAGACCCTGCATCAAATGTCCTCTAGCTGTCTCTGTCTCTGTCCCACATAGCACTACTGAGAACACGTTGCTGAAGAAACCCACATGCACAATTATTGCTACCTAAAAGTTAGTTCTGTCTTTTTTTGCTAGGAATTTGGAAGTTTGGGAAATTTTCAGTGAATAAGGGGGAAAATGTCTAAATCTAGCACTGGGAAAAAGGAAAAACTCAAATAAGTATATCTCACATTTAAGGGAGAGTCTTTGATGAGTTGGTAAATAATAATAATACAATAATACAATATATAATAATAATACAATACATACAATAATAATAATAATTGTAGCTACCACTGAGTGAATTATTGTGTCACATAATTACTTATATGATCTCCAATCTTTATAATAATTTTAAAGGCTAGTTGTTACTGTGCCCATTTAAAGATGAGGAAGCCAGTATCCTAAAGTGTTGAGTTCCATGGCCAAAGCCTAGCAGCCAGTAATCAGCAGAGTTGGGATTTATGTTACAGGTTTGTTTCCTTGGCTCCAAAGGCCACTGCACCAGGCTGCCTTCTGCCTTCCTACAGAGCAGCAAACACACTCACATACGTTTTCGGTTTTAGGCTGTTTGGGCTATTACAACAAAATACCACAGTCTGGGTAGCTTATAAACAGTAGAAATTTATTTCTTACAATTCTGGAGATTGGAAATCCAAGATCACGGTGTGGTGAGGATCCTCTGCTGGGTGGCAGACTTCTTGCTGTGTCCTCACATGATGGAAGGGGCTGGGGATCTCCCTGGAGCCTCTTTTATAAGGGCACTCATATCACTCATGAGGACTCTACACTCAGGACCTAAGAACTTCCCAGGGTTCCCACCTCCTAACACTATCACATTGGGGATGGGTTAAGATTTCAACATGTGAATTTGGGGGTGGGGGGACACAAACATTCAGACCATAGCAGCACCTTGGAGAACTTCTGAGAGCCAAATATTTTTATTTGATTCATTGTAAGCTATTCAAGCTGAAGTTCTCTGTTGACAGGAATTCCTGGCTTCCATGGGATATGCCACATCTCCAAACCAGTGCTCCTTTCTAGTCACCCAGGGGATTCCTTGGGGACTTCAGACCCCAGATTATGTAACAGTCTAAATGGGTGAAACTGTCCAGTTTTCATTTAAATGTTTTAAGTTCCTTGACAAAATCACCAAGTTCTATTTTTTCTATGTTTAAAATGAAGAGTTGAGCTGTCCTTATGAAGCTTTAAATTTATAATCTCAAAGTTTCTTGTAGATTAACTGTATGGGAAACACTGTTAACAGTCAAACTTCTACAATCATAAGCACTTACCAAATGCCTTGAATGATTATACTAACATCTATAGTTTTTACTTTTTTTAAGAAGGGAAAATGCCTTCTCTAATTTTTATCCAAAGGAAAGGAAAGGAAAATAAAATTTAATGTTAACACCTCATGAGTAGTAACCAGTAGAAACCTAATTAATGCCAAATCATTAACTGAATTCACCAAATGTTTGCTGAGTATCTTCTGAATATCAGGCACCATGCTAGACACTCTTGTGACCACCAAGATTTTATAAGCTACAGTTTTTTTCCTGAAGGATCTCCTATTCGGGTAGCAGAATAAGATTATATCTGCATATAAAACAAATAGGTAAAATAATTATTCAAGGACTTGGTCTTTGAGAAAATAATTTTCTTTAGTTTCCTGGATACTTGTCTAGCTAGATTCTCAAATTAGAATTTGGATGAATGTCCATGAGGTAGTGAATCCTGGCCCCTGCTCACAGTAGGATTTCTTCTGAGGGGCGAAACTTACCAATAGCCATGATGAGGCAGCAGGGGAGCAGGACAAATCCCAGGGTTCTCTAGAAATAGAAATATAATCCCTGAGTTCCCTGTGTAGACAGAGGGGTATGATAAATAACATACAGAGTTTGGGAATCATTGACCTTTGGGAGTCAAGTTCAGTTTTAATTAACCCTCTGTGGTAGGCAGAATTCTCAGTTCTCTTCCCTCCAGAAGAATTCTAATTCCTAGTTATTCAGCCAAATGCTAATCTACATATTACTGTGAAGGAACATCACAGATATAATTAACTCCCCAATTTAGTTGGCCTTAAAATACAGAGATATCTGGGTAGACCTTTATCAGGTGAAGCTTTTAAAAGTAGAAAGTTTTCTCTGGCTGGCAGCGGAAGAGGAAGTCTGAGATATACAAGTGCAAGAAGAATTTGATGCTCCGTCACTGGCATGAAGATGGAGGGAACCACATGACAAGGAAGGGGTATGACTTTTAGAAGCTGTAAGTGGCCCTAGCCTACAACTAGCGGGGAAACGGGGACCCTAGTTCCACAATCACAAGGAAATGAATCCTACCAACAATAATGATGAGACTGGAAGTAGTTTTATTCCCAAAGTGTCTGTAGAAGAGCCCAGCCTGGCTGATATCTTGATTACAGTCTTGTGATATCCCAAGCCCAGAACCCAGAGGAGCCCACCCAGATTTCTGGTGTACAGAGCAGTGAACTATTAAATGGGTATTGCTTTAGACTGCTGTGGTGGTTTGTTACACAGCAAGAGAAAGCAGATATACCATTAAAACTCATGGAGCTTCTCTGCCTAATACCTGCAAGTTAAGGAGACTTCAGAGCCTCTGTCCTCTGGGACTGCTTATCTCTGGTCAGTGGAGAATTGAAGCTTCGTTTATGTGACAGTCAGCATGAAGTAAAAGAAGGATCCTAAACTTCGGGGTCTCACAACCTGGATTCCAGTCCTGGCTCTGTCACTGACCAACTGTGCTACTTGGGACAACCCCTCTCAGTCTGGTTGGCTGCATCTGCAATAAAGGCTTAATCCTCTTTATTGAGCAGGAATGTCATGCAGATGAAATGTGATAATAGTATATGAAATATGGTAAATGCTCAATAGAAGCTATATTTAATAGTGTTCTTTGGTTAATTGATTTTTAGCACCACTTTTTGAATTGGATAACTGTGGAGAAGTTCCTCATCAAGGTCCTGGTAGCTAGAGAGCTCCATATCATAAACTTCTCAGACTTCCTGGGAATAGGTGGCCAAGGGTAACCTCTTTAAAATTTACCCCCAAAGCAGGAAAGGCAGTCATTTCTCTGTTATTGAGGATGCTTCTAATTAATTTAATCTGGATACTTACCAGGTGCTGGGGGTGGGGTCAGGATTTACTGTTGATTCATTTTTCTGAATTTAGGTCTGAATTAGTCTCCTGGTGGATGGTGATAAGACTTCAAGTTAGCCATCTTTCAAACTTACGATTGATTTAAGTGACAGAAAACATCCTTAAAGAGAATTGGGGGGGCGCCTGGGTGGCTCAGTGGGTTAAAGCCTCTGCCTTCGGCTCAGGTCATGATCCCAGGGTCCTGGGATCAAGCCCCGCATCGGGCTCTCCGCTCAGCGGGGAGCCTGCTTCCTCCTCTCTCTCTGCCTGCCTCTCTGCCTACTTGTGATCTCTGCCTGTGAATAAATAAATAAAATCTTTAAAAAAAAAAAAAAGAGAATTGGGGACTATAAGAGATATTATTCCTCTGGTGGAAAGATGAAAAAAGCTAATAATCTGTTACTGATTATTTCAACTTTAGATAAATAAACAAACAAATAAATAAATGTAATAACTTAAATCTTGTCTCTGCTTAAAGAAAAATGTAACTTTTAACTGTTTTGTCACCCAGCTGTTTAATATTCTAGTTTCCCCAAAGTGGAAACATTTTTTATACAAGTGAGTTTTCTATGATTAAATAAAAGTATCACATACAAAAAAAAGGCTTATTAAATATGTTTTCAAGGAAATGAATATTTCTTGAATTATGAACAGTTTGAAAACTGAGGAAGAATATTGCAGGAGAATTTTTAATTCATCTCTACCCTGGAAATTCCCTAAGCAGGGGTCCTCAAAGTACAGTCTCTAAAACTTGTTCAAAATGTCAAATCTTGAACCTACCCCAGACCTACTGAGTTAGAACTCTTGGGGGATAGGGGCCTCAATCTGTATCTTTACAAGGTCTCTTTGTGATTCATCTCAGACTTAGAGACCACTGCCCTAAGAGACTGGGGTAAGTCCTAGCATCTCCTCCAAATTTTAAATAGTATTCTTATTTTTGCAAAATGATAAACATCACTACAGACAATTAATGAGAAAGATAATGAATGATCCAATTCTATAAGAGACTGAGCACAATCTTAGTTGATATGCTTCCTAAATTTTGCATGTATATTAAAATTTTGTAAAATGAATCACTGTGTAAATATATCAGGAAACTAGTTTTTTAAAGAAAAAAATTAGGTGGCACATTCTTTTGTAAAGTTAAAACTCTGATTTATCTGTTTTGTAAGCAGATTTTCATGTATTGAATTTTCTTAGGAGAAGGCAGATTGTATCTGGTGGCTTTATGCATTGGAAAAGCTTCTGAAGAAATATTTGATTAGTTGATATGGGAGTCAAAATATGCTAGGTTGTAGAAAACTGAGAAAATTGCCATTTTTACTGTAAATGCTTTTAAAATGGAATTTGATACTTTTTCCATAGTTTAATTTCCAAAGGTCTTCCCACCCCCAGGATCCCTCTCCCTGCCGAAAGTGGTGCATAGAAGAGGGAAGCAGCATGATCTTCTGGTAAGAATGTGAGCTAGTGTTCCGGGTTCTCCTGCTTCTCAGCTGTGTGACCTTGGGCAAGTTTGATAAGGAGATTGTCAAGTTGTGGTTAAGCTTCTCTAGGCCAGTGTATCTCAAATTTGAGCAGGCGTCAGAATAACTTGCTGAACTGGTTAAAGCATAGATTGCTGGGTTGGGGTCTGTAACAGTAGCCCTTTGCTACTGTCACTGCTTTAGCTAATAGCCCAGTTTTAGTTTGAGCTGGAGAATGGCTGGTGGCTGTGTTCCATGACGCACATCAGGAATATGGCAGGAGGATAAGTCACAAACTGGTTTAAGGAACCACTTAATAAGAAAAATCCCTATTGAAGGAGAGACCACCTTTTTTCCTGAACAAAAGCAGGTGATGTTAGGAAGTATCGCTGTCATACTTTGTCCTTCAGGGTTCCATGGGCTGTATAAACACATGCACAGTAACAGTAACCTTTCCAACACTACTATAGTGCAAAAAGTATAAGATCTATGTGAAATTGATAGAAGAATGGATAAAGATATATCTATATATATAGATATATCTGTATTTATATATCTACATATAGATATATAGATATGCCTACACACACACACACGCACGCGCGCACACTAGAATATGACGTAGCCATCAAAATGGATAAAATCTTGCCATTTACAATGACATGGATGAAACTAGAGGATACTATGTTAAGCAAAATAAGTCAATCAGAGAAAGACAATTACAGGGTTTCACTCATATATGGAATTTAAGAAACAAAACAAAGAATCAAGAGGAAGGGAGGGGAAAGTAAAATAAGTTGAAATCAGAGAGGGATAATCTGTAAGAGTCTCTTAACTCTAGGAAACAAACTGAGGGGTTGCTGGGAGGATGGGGTAACTGGGTGATTTGCATTAAAAAGGGCACGTGATGTAATGAGCACTGGGTGTTATATGCAACTGATGAATCATTGAACTCTACTTCTGAAACTAATGATACGCTATAGGTTAACTAGTTGAATTTAAAATAAGTTATAAAAATATATATGAAATTGTTTCAACAAATCCATTGATGTATCACATAATTTTTTAAAATTTTTTATTTTTTAAAGTTTTTATTTATTTATTTCACAGACAGAGATCACAAGTAGGCAGAGAGGCAGGCAGAGAGAGGGGGAAGCAGGCTCCCTCGATCCCAGGAGCTCAATTCCAGGACTCTGAGATCATGACCTGAGCCGAAGGCAGAGGCTTAACCCACTGAGCCACCCAGGCTCCCCTCGTATAATATTTTTTAAAAAGTAATTATAAATTGTAATTTACATTTAAAAATTAATTTTGAATTGGGAGATTCTAATTTATTGAAATTATATTACCAAGGAAAAAGCAGAGAAATCTAGTAGAGGTATCTGTTCCAAGTTAGAAAGTAGGTAAGGTTGTTAGGCATTATGATATAAAAACATAATCCCCTGTGGCTAGGGTTCTATTTGCTATCCCTTTTGTATCTCTCACAATATGGTATCAAGTATGCTAATAAGCAGTTATAATAGCTCACATTGAGTGCTTACTGTGTACCAGTCACTTTTCTAAGCACTGTACATTTACTCACTCATTTAACAACCCTTTGAAGTAGGTGCTAGTCTTATTGCTAAAAGAAGGAGGGTTGCATTATTTGCCCAAAGTCACAGGGCTGCTAAGTGGAAGACAGGGTTCAAACTCAGAGGGTCTGTTTTGAGAGCTCACATTCTAAACCCTTGTACTATATTGAGCTCTTGTAGCAGAATTATTTCTGCTCTGATTTTCAGTGCTCATCTCTCTGTGACTTGGCCAGGTAGCTCTTCTATCTCCAGGAGGCCAGGACACCTCACAAAGAACCCTGTTCTCCTGGCCTATGCCAGTAACAAAGCTTTTCCACTGCATTCCCGTCGATCGACTAATGATCTTTCACATCTCTACTGTTCTTATCACATTATTTTACCTCCGTGATTTCTTCTTTTGCCTTGGAACTTTTTCTAACTTTTTTTTTGGAAAACCGTTTACCTAAATCTGTGTGTAAACCAACCCCCTTGCCCTGTGGGGTCCAGGGCGAATAGAATGGATCCAGTATCTTCTACCTGTCTCTGGGAATTCTGGAGTCTTCCCTCTCTACTTCACCTTTGCTCTGTCCCACTCTGACCCCTCACTGTCCGCCAGCTCTTCTCTCTGGGTCTCACTCCTTGAATCTACATGCATACCAGTCCGATTGGACTTGAAGATAAAAATAGCTCCCCTCATTTGCCCCCTGATCCTTGATAAAGACTTTGTTTGGATTTACTATCTGAATCCTGTTCTTCTGAGCCATGTAGGGGAAATAAACACAAAGGACCTAGTGCTGGCCCATGGTGCTCCCCTGCAAGGGGCAGGAATGAGATGGGAATTTAGAGTCTCATTCAAACAAAGTTGTTAATAATCTAACGTCACCTCCTCCCTGCCTAAGTATATAAACATTTTAATAGTGGCTTTGCCATGGTCCATTGGTTTATTGGAGACAGCGAACAGGCTCCAGGAAGGTCAAGTTAGCAGCACGTTTTCCAGTGAGTGTCCTTCAATTCAGACCAAGGCTGACATGCATAAGGCATTGATGAGGCTGACTCGTAATATATTGTTAACAATTTTTAATTAATGGAAGTGGAAACAATGTACCATCACGATTTAAATATTTTGTTTAATTAATTTTTCCTATAGGGATTCTCTGACAGATGGAACAAACCTGGCCTAGGAGTAGTCTTTCCTAAATCTTTCAAGTCAGGCATTCATAAAACCTGGAAAAGGAAACGATGGACAAATTAAATCTAAAGTCCCAATCTCCTTTGTTTGTTCAGGTCATTCAGGATATCATTATCACATTAATGGAATTTTCTTATTTCTGTTTGCACATCCTTTTGTGTGCACATTGTAATCTGGTTTGAAACAAAGAGGGAAGAAACCTTCCTTCATTTTCATCTTTTCTGAAAGCTTAGCTCACGTCCTAGATGCATTGAACCAACAGCTTTATTGGCTCTCAAGTAAGAGATGCCCTTTACTTTTTCATTTCTGCTATCTCTAATTTTCTGCCTTTTATTTCTTTAATTCTTATTTTGTCAGTTGACCATAACTTACCCACATTCTGGTATGTGTTTAGGCCAGAAGACCCAACAGTTCCTTATAGCCTGAGGTAGGAAGTAAAAGCTAAACCTACTTTCTGTGTTTAGGGATAACTCAGGCAAAAAAGTATCTTTAATTTTAACTATATTTAAGTGTGTGCCTTCTCGCTCCATCAAAGTAGTTAAATTGACTGTAAGGATAGTCCCAGGTTCACTGCAAAAGAACTTAATTCTTCATTTGATTTTACCCAGGGAGAACATTTTTATAGTGTTGTGATTCAGGAATGATCATTTCATTCGCAAATGGTGTGTTTTAAGCAGTAAACAAATATTACTTTCCAGACCCAAAGATAAGTTTAGGCTAAGCTCAAATCATCTGGTGCTAAATCTGGAGCCCAATTTCAAACAGGTTGACTGTGTTTCTTTATGGTGCAATATGACTGTGTCAGGATGTGGAAATTTTATCCTGTGCTAGCAATGATAAGAGGGAGCAACAACCTTAACAAGAGTTGATCAAAGGTTCCAATCAAATACCATGTCTACAATCTTGGAAAATAATAGCTCATATAACAGATCTTGTAGAAAATCTTTTCATTTCTATGAATTTCACTAAATCAGAGAATTTCCTTGCTACTTTATTTGGTTTCCTTCCTTCCATAAGTAATTACTCTTTATTTTAAGTGACAGAATCACTTCAATTTTGCATTTTTTCATCTTTATATAGACTTTGGAGAAGATTAATCTGTCCAGAATATTCTGGGTACTTGGCTCCTATGTCTCAGGACTGTAAATGGGATACAGCAGGCAGCTTGTCTTTCTTGCCTTTTAGGCTTGTTTGAATGGAAATTATAAGACAAAAGGGTGTCTCCTTGCACCTTCTCAGTCTTTACTGAAGACAGAGAGAACTATGTTCGTGGTTGCTGCACGTCTACCAATAAACTCACTACTACCCTGCTGGGGCTTAGGACAAACCTGATACTGTGAGAAAGAAAGTCAGTAAAAAATTCAAATTCATCCTTGGCTAATTCCTTCTCTTGTCCGTTGTGTTGATCATGTCTCCCCTCTTGCAATCTTTTTCCTTTTCTCATTGTTTCTCCATTTGATCTCCACTTTGCTTTTCCTTTTTAAAAAATAATTTTTTTCTGTATACTTTTTCTGTCCCTTTTAGGCTAGTGCTTCCTCTCTCTGAGCCCCGTCGCCCATTTCCCCTCCAGTCTGTTTACCTTTTTCTCTTAAAGAGCAGAGATGCTTTTACTGTTGTGATCTGGAGTGAACTGGATTAGTTTGAGGTCTTCACTTAAAATCAACTTCCACGCCCACCACCTCCCAACAAGCAGATGAATCTGCTGCCATTTGACCAGTCTGTTTCCTCTGTGTGTGCATACACATGTACTAAGAGATGTGTTTAAGAGTGCATGTGTGTGTGTGCACATGTGTGCTTGTACGTGTGTGTTGGGAGAAAGGGAAGTAAGGAGGGAAAGGAGCATGAGGTTGATCATGCCATCTCCTTTTGGGTACCAAATAAGTGGGTCAGAGTCGTTGGGGTAGTTACTGGCCCTAGTCTAATTTTTTTTTTTTGCTCTTGGGGTAAGTGGGAAGAGGAAGACCTTCAATCTCTTCTCTGTACCTTCTTTGCTTTCCCTTTATATCTGTCTTCTTGATCCTAATCAAGCTGTCAAGATGCTTCACTTAAGCATGAGCTTAGCCTTTGGATTATGCTGTAGTTTGTATACTTTGGAAGGTGCTAGAGGCAGAGAGCAACCACCTTTCTTGAACTGATCACATCTAAAGGCTTCACCTCTTGTGGTGGTTTTTCCTTTTGGGAGGTGGTCCAACCCCACAGAGTCCATCACTTTCTTTCCTCTTTGCCCTCGAGCCAAATCTTTCCCTCTTTTTCACATACACATAGTTTCACTCTATGTTCTTATAGAATTTTAGAATTTGAAGGTAAGAGTTGAGGTAATTTAGAACTTCATTTTATAGATGAGGATATTGACTTATATAAAGATTAGATAATTTATTTAAAATCATCTAGGAAATTGGTAATAATTATAAGGACTATATTTCCCATTTTAAAACTGAGCCTCATAACTGACAATAACAGTCATAAGGATAACAAAGACAAAAGTGACAACAGTAATTACACCTGTTAATTGATCATTCATATTGCCAGGCATTGTACAAGGTACATTACATGTTTTTTTTGAAAATTATTCATTATTATTATTATTATTATTATTTAATTTTTTAAATTGAGGTACAGTTGACATATAACATTGTCTTAGCTTCAGGTGTACAATGTAATGATTTGATATTTGCATATATTGGGAAATGATCACCAATGTCTCATTAGCATCCATCACTACACATAGTTACATAATTTCTTCTTATGATGATAACTTTTAGGATATACCTTCTTAGCAACTTTCAAATATGCAATGCAGTATTATTAGCAGTGGTTGCCACATGTACTGTACGTTATATCCCCACAGCATCTTATTTGACCCTCCAATAACCTTCTGTGTGGTAGGTTATTATTTTTATTATAATTTTACAGATAATGTTGGCTCAGACAGAAATCCACTTCATAAATAATAATAGGGCAAAGCTATGTTGTAAACCCAAGTCTCTCCAGTTACAAAACTTGTGTCCTACACAATGGCATACTGGAGCCATCTTGTACTGGTTCATAAGAGCTGATTGTGGGCATCTCTTTCCAACTTGGTGTTCAGTGGCATTATGTTAGTAGCTTGAAATCAGTCATGTATTTACACCAAGGAAATTGGCAAAGACTACATATCAGGGCTTGGTTTTTATTTGCCGGAGAGGTGAGACTTGTTAAACATTTATCAATATACCGCTACCTAGGTATGTTTTTATAACTGTGGGATACATTTTTAAACATCATGACTTGCCTAGAAAATCTGGATCATTTTTTGATATGATTATCTGTTTTGTGTGTGTTGACTTTGAGGAGTTCTTTATAGATCCTGGATATCAACCTTTTGTCTGTACTGTCATTTGCAAATATCTTCTCCCATTCTGTGGGTTGCCTCTTTGTTTTGTTGACTGTTTCCTTTGCTGTGCAGAAGCTTTTGATCTTGATGAAGTCCCAAAAGTTCATTTTCACTTTTGTTTCCTTTGCCTTTGGAGATATATCTTGAAAGAAGTTTCTGTGGGTGATATCGAAGAAGTTACTGGCTATGTTCTCCTCTAGGATTCTGATGGATTCCTGTCTCACGTTGAGGTCTTTTATCCATTTCGAGTTTACCTTTGTGTACGGTGTAAGAGAATGGTCGAGTTTCATTCTTCTACATATAGCTGTCCAGTTTTCCCAGCACCATTTATTGAAGAGACTGTCCTTTTTCCACTGGATATTTTTTCCCTGTTTTGTCGAAGATTATTTGACCGTAGAGTTGAGGGTCCATATCTGGGCTCTCTACTCTGTTCCACTGGTCTATGTGTCTGTTTTTATGCCAGTACCATGCTGTCTTGGTGATCACAGCTTTGTAGTAAAGCTTGAAATCAGGTAACGTGATGCCGCCAGTTTTATTTTTGTTTTTCAACATTTCCTTAGCAACTTGGGGTCTCTTCTGATTCCATACAAATTTTAGGATTATTTGCTCCAGCTCTTTGAAAAATACCGGTGGAATTTTGATCGGAATGGCATTAAAAGTATAGATTGCTCTAGGCAGTATAGACATTTTGACAATGTTTATTCTTCCGATCCAAGAGCATGGAATGGTCTTCCATCTTTTTGTGTCTTCTTCAGTTTCTTTCATGAGTGTTCTGTAGTTACTTGAGTACAGATCCTTTACCTCTTTGGTTAGGTTTATTCCTGGTTTATTCCCAGGTATCTTATGGTTCTTGGTGCTACAGTAAATGGAATCAATTTTCTAATTTCCCTTTCTATATTTTCATTGTTAGTGTATAAGAAAGCCACTGATTTCTATACATTGACTTTGTATCCTGCCACGTTACTGAATTGCTGTATGAGTTCTAGTAGTTTGGGGGTGGAGTCTTTTGGGTTTTCCATATAAAGAATCATGTCATCTGCGAAGAGAGAGAGTTTGACTTCTTCATTGCCAATTTGGATACCTTTTATTTCTCTTTGTTGTCTGATTGCTGTTGCTAGGACTTCTAATACTATGTTGAACAAGAGTGGTGAGAGTGGACATCCTTGTCGTGTTCCTGATCTCAACAGGAAGGCTGCGAGCTTTTTCGCATTGAGGATGATATTTGCTGTGGGTCTTTCATAGATAGATTTTATGAAGTTCAGGAATGTTCCCTCTATCCCTATACTTTGAAGCGTTTTAATCAGGAATAGATGCTGGATTATGTCAAATGCTTTTTCTGCATCAATTGCTTCTCCAATGAAGACATACAAATGGCTACCAGACACATGAAAAAATGTTCATCATCACTAGCCATCAGGGAGATTCACATTAAAACCACATTGAGATACCACCTTATACCAGTTAGAATGACCAAAATTAGCAAGACAGGAAACAACATGTGTTGGAGAGGATGTGGAGAAAGGGGAACCCTCTTACATTGTTGGTGGGAATGCAAGTTGGTGCAGCCACTTTGGAGAATAGTGTGGAGATTTCTCAAGAAATTAAAAATAGAGCTTCCCTATGACCCCGCAATTGCACTACTGGGTATTTACCCCAAAGATACAGATGTAGTGCAAAGAAGGGCTATCTGTACCTCAATGTTTGTAGCAGCAATGGCCACGGTTGCCAAACTGTGGAAAGAACCAAGATGCCCTTCAACGGACGAATGGATAAGGAAGATGTGGTCCATATACACTATGGAGTATTGTGCCTCCATCAGAAAGGATGAATACCCAACTTTTGTAGCAACATGGATGGGACTGGAAGAGATTATGCTGAGTGAAGTAAGTCAAGCAGAGAGAGTCAGTTATCATATGGTTTCACTTATTTGTGGAGCATAACAAATAACATGGAGGACATGGGGAGTTGGAGAGGAGAAGGGAGTTGAGGTAAATTGGAAGGGGAGATGAACCATGAGAGACTATGGACTGAAAAACAACCTGAGGGTTTGAAGGGGCGGGGGGGGGGGGGTGGGAGGTTGAGGGAACCAGGTGGTGGATATTAGGGAGGGCACGTATTGCATGGAGCACTGGGTGTGGTGCAAAAACAATGAATACTGTTACGCTGAAAAAAAAAAAAGAAAAAAGAAAATCTGGATCATCTGATCACCGTACCATTGGTGGAAAAATCTAAACTAAAATTCAGATGCCTGTATACTCCTGATTTGGTGCTCTTTTTGCCATCCCTTGCTGGAACTTATTTTCAGTTGTGATCTTAAGTCTGCTAGTTATGTGTTAAACAAGGAGCATTTGTTTGAAGGAATAGGAACCCATCCAATACAGTGTAAACTGATCAGAGAAAATGTACTGGGAGGATCCAGGGGCCTAGGGGATCTGCCCTACAGAGTACTAACACAGGAAGTGTAGCTTCCTGGTGGAGTGGAACATGGACTGGAAGGGCAGTCCTGCACCTTTAACTTTCTCACTCCTAAACCTCCTGGTTTTGTGTCATGGCATCTCTCTGTATGTCCTTGTCCATGGAGCCGTCTTTCTGCTTCGGTGTGACATAGCTAACATCCTGATTCATCTGGGTTCTCATTCCAAGGAAGGACTAGCAGCCTTAGTCTTTTTTTTTTTTTTTCTTTAACTCTTCCCCATTTTCTAGGAGAGAAATACCTCTCAGCTGCATATAGGTCGTTTGTCTAATTGGCATGGTTGGGTGAAAACAGAGCATCTTACGTCCCAGGCTGTGGATAGGGAGCTTTCTCTAAGAAGAGAAGACAGGGGCAGAGAGGAGAGGATTCTCATTGTTAGTATGTTAGCTTGGGAGGTGGAGGGTACAAAATGAAGAGGTAGAAAAGCTACATTATAAGCCATTTGAGAGGAAAATCTGGGTTTTACTCATTTCCAAATACCAGATACCTTGCCTTATACTTGGATTTAGTAGGAATTGGGAGCTGAAAAGGGAAGAAGTGGCTCTTGTAGACAAGAATACATCTCTCCAAACTATGGGTGGGACGGGAGAGCCTTTCAGTAAGAGAGACAGAAGACTAGAAATTACTCTAGAGCAAAACTGTTCTGGTGGTTGATACAGATTGTTACCAATCTGCAAGGATCCACACTGATCATCAAAGAACTTACGATGTCACTTGGAGCATCCAGATGTGACCTTTTGTTGGGAGTCCAGTTCAACATAAAAGTTTACTCTTTTCAGACTACCTCCCACATTGCTTGACCCCTTTACAAGGTTGTGACTAAAGCAGAACCAGTCTAAATATAATCATTTTATGAAATTGCATGCAAATAGAAGAAATCATATCTAAATTGAGGAAAATGACCATGTTTTTCATAGTCAATCTTTAGAAAATAGCTTTTAAAATAAATGCAATACCATCTTTACTTTTTTATGGTTAATGAAGAGCACAATACATGCCCTCAGGATCAGGAACTTGAGAGCTCACATGATCAATGCAATTGGAAAAACTTCTTAGTCTGCATATTGGACTTAAAACCTCATAAGAAGGATTCTATTTGTGTTGATAGAATGTTACCGTCTAAAGCTTTCCCTTGTCCTGGGTAGTACTGTTAAGATTAAAAACAGTGACACAAAAGCCAATCTAAATTTTCCAAGATTTTAGAAATAATGGTGGTTTAAGTCTAAGGGTTTGAATTTATTTTATCCTTTACAATATCTGAATTTCTTACTAATACTTTGTCTTCGAAATGCTATAAATATAATCATCTCTTAATTTGGGGAGTGCTGATTATCCACATTGAGATTTATTCACAGCACATCTTGTTTCTAACTTCCCTGTAACATAACCTTTTCTGCTTAACCAACTCCTCTAGTGACATTATCACCATCTCACTAAGTTTATTCTTACACGGAATTGCAGCCTGCTAGGAACTGGAGGAGGTATGTTCCGGGTGACTTGTTGTAAGATAAAATAGAACAATCAATGACTCGAGTTTTTCTAATTTCTCTTTCCCTTTCTCTTCCTTTTGCTCCCTGCCTTTGACTTGCCAGTTGCGAGACAGAAGGTCATGCAGGAAGGTATAAATAAGGGTTCCTGTAATCCAGCTGGTGCTTTTCTTTCATGCCTGTGGTGTTCCATTTACCCAGCCACCCGTGAGGATCAAGGAGAAATGTGTGGCATAGATGGTTGGGGACATATCCTGGACTGATGTTTTTGCCCTGGTATGCACTGGAATGGCCATGCAGGTTGTTAAAATACTGAAATACTTTCATACTTATTGACAAGTAGTCCCTGGTCTGAGCCCCTTAAAAAGTAACTGCTCCTTCGTCTACCACCCTAACTTCCAATGTTGTAACTCTGGGACATTCTGAACTTTCCCACAATCAGTAGGATGGGTACCTGATACAGAAAGGGGCCTCAGGACTTCTTTTACTGCTTTTAAAGACTACTCTTACTTGTTTGTTCCTTTGTTTGTTTTTATCCTATGTGCAACCCATGCTGATCCTTGTATATTTCAGACATGTCGTCAAAGTATAACTCCAGTAATATGCGTGGTTGTTCTAGTATTAAGTGCCGTTTATTTTCTTTAAGGAAGTGAAGAAATTCTTGACCACATTTTCAGTGAAATATCTCTGCCCACACCCTATCCAGATCATCTCCTTCTTGTGCTTTCCTTCTGACTTGGCCATGATTTCAGTCAGGGTGCTCTCCATTGCGAGTGACAGAATACCTAATTCAGATTTATCTGCTTCATGTAAGTAAACACGTACAGGGAAAGGCTTACACTGTGGCTTGGTCTGCAAGATGTCATCAGGACTCTGATTCTCTTTTTCTGTTTTTGACCTGCCTGCCTTTCTTCTCTTCCCTTCTTTCCTTCCTTCCTTTCTTCCTTCCTTCCCTTGTTTTTCTGATTTTATTTATTTATTTGAGAGAGAGAGAAAGAGAGAACAAGAAGCAGCTCTTACTGAGCGGGAAGTCTGATGTGAGACTCAATCCCAGGACCCTGGGATCATGACTTGAGACAAAGGCAGACGCCTAACTGCCTGAGCCACCTAGGTGCCCCTGGCCTCACTTTCTTTGTAATAAGACCTCACCTGTTCTCAGGTTCACTATAGCATCTCTCTTGATTATTTCCAGAGAGAGAGGGAGAGAGAGAGAGACAGACAGACAGACAATGATCAGGAACCTCATGTTCCCAAGTGAATGCCTTACAATTGAGTCTCTGGCCCTCACTGGCTTGATGTGAGTCCCATGTCCATCCCTGAATGAGTAATTGTGGCCAGAGGAATGGAGTGTGCTGACTGGTTTAACCTAGGTCATACACTCTACTTTGATACATGGGATTGGAGTGGCTTCACTGAAAGTGCACAGATTGGAGTGGGGGCAGAGTGGATCCTTAAATGAAAGGGATTTTCACTTGTTAGCACTTGAAGGTAGTAGATGCTCACAGGAATGTGTCCTACATTGATTCACTTCCTTATTCCATATTATTTATATCCTATCTCCAAATGGACAGTTCATTGTATGAGTAATTTTACTCTAACTATAGAGATTTTTCAGTCTCTTATAACCACTCAGCATTTATACCCTAACTGCAAAACTTCATAAACTACATTTTTATATTCTTAATTTGTTATGATCCAGATTGCACAATGTCAGGCCTGAGGGAACTAGAATATAAGCTATATGGTACAGAGACCTTGTCCAACTGCTTTTCTGTTTTATCCCCAGTACTTAGTAGGTGATCAGTAAATATTTGAGAAACTACAGGTTTCCTCTCCGTCTGCACTTTCTGCAAGAGGTAAGCCTCTTGTTACCGTGAAATGCTGCTGCCATGTGTGCCCTTTGTCTCTTGGCTGCACTGGGAGTTGGTGGTAGGATGAGTTTTATAAATAGCTTTGATCTTGGGTAGGAGAACACACTTGTAGGGAGGGATGCTTAAAAAGTACTCACTCTATGTGGAAGTCACTGACTCTGTTACTTCCTGCGTCTCAGACATAACAGATAATTCTCTTTCTTGTAGTTCCTCTGGGCTGTTTAACTTGCTCATGCCCACTGACAGAGAGCCCCTATCACCTGGGCTCAGATCCATTGCTAGAAAGAATAGCTTTTGTTGTGACACTGCTGGTTTTCTGGACTTGAGGGCAGGAAGAAAATGGGACCTTGCACTTCTGAACCTATTGTCAGTAAATACCACTATTTATATACATGGTTTTGTGTGCGTGTCAGTCTTACAGTTTTATATAATTTTCTTCCATGTAGCAATCATAGGCCAATAAAGGAGTGCTTTTCATGTGGTTTTCATCCTTAGGCTGCGAATTCATGGAGGTTTCTTTAATTTCTGATTATAGAAGATCTTGCCACCTTGTCAACCCAGGAATGAGCCACAGAATGGCAAACTGCAAGATCTCTTTTCTTGATGAGCAGTATCCCTGATCTGCTCACGGCATGTCATCGTGCACACAACACTCACACACCACCGCTTTAGTTCTTTTGATCCTTATAACAGCCTTGTGAGGGAGCTGGGGGTGGGGATTGATATGCTCATTTTACCAATAAGTAAACAGAGATTCAGACAGAAGGGACATGATTTACTAGAACATCACAGTTAAAGCTATGCAGAACTGAATCCAACTCAGGTTTGCAGACTTCTAGTAGTTTTTCCTTGTTTCATTTAGCATCAGACTTGGGGGGTTTATTTCTAGAGCTGATTCTAAGCTCCTGAAAGAAGGGCCTTGTGGACATTCAGTTTTGTAGCCCTCATGACATCACACCTAGCTGTTCATGCATCTGCACTGGGGTCTCAGCTGCCAAGCTAAAATTGAAGCAGCAGGGAGGTCCAGAAGGGAGATCTGCTTGGTCCCAGAGAAGACCCACTCACTGCTTCTCCATCACATCTGCCTGCAATTCACAGCCTTTGCACTGATCATGCTTCATGAGCATACACAAGCCCTGTGCACTCTTGTTTCCTCTCTTTGTGTGACTATCAGGCCTCCCCCTTTTATTGTCGGAAGCCAGTGTCAATGACGGGGAGGTGTGGCAATGCATTCTTACACTCCGTAGCCTAATAGGATGCCAGCTTGCTGACATCCAGGGATACATGTTGATTCATTTATTTTTAAAATTTTACTTATGGTGTGCAAGTTTCAAAAAAATTCCATTACTGGAAATTTAGAAAATTGACTTTCTTTTTCCATATACATATTGTCAGAGTTGTAGTAAGCATGAATATATGTTTGGGTATTTTGTGTCTTTATGAGAGACACTTTCCATCTAATTTTATTTTAAAAAACATTTTTAGACATTTCTACATAGTCACATTGAGTACCTACTATGTGCTAAGGTGCTACTCTGAGCTGTCTTTCCTATTCTAGTCAGCCATGGCCTATGATTTACTCAACCATTTATCTGTGGAGGCCATCTCCTCCTGCCCTGCAATTTTTCCACTGTCATAAATAGAAGTGCAATGAATATATTTGGATATATAGCTTTTTCTACATTTTTAAGGATAGATTTCAGCAAGTGGCATTATTGGGTCAAAGAGCATGAATATTTTTATGGTACTTAGAACTTATTGCTAAATTATTTTCCAGAAAGGCTGTTTAAATTTATAATGCCATTGGCATTGTAGAAAAATATCAATTTCACTGGACCCTCATCAGCATCTAATTTTATCATTTAAAAGAATGCTAAGAAGCAAAAAAAAAAAAAAAAAAAAAGGTATGGTTGTTTTTAAACTTGCATTTTCTGCTTACCTTGAAAAGGGTGGATATTTTTTTGCATGCTATGCTTTCTAGTTTGTGCATTGTCTGTTTTCTTTTAGGACAGTGGATTTATAAACAGTGTCATTGCTGGTTCAGTAACTGCAGCAGCCGAGTTCTGGGAGGTGACAGGCCTTCTCAGGTTACAATATTGTCTCCTTCCCTTGCCTTCGCCCTGTTACAGGCTAATAGGGCAGTGGCATTTGTTGCATCTGATTATTTCTAGAAAGATGCTAATGGTCTCCTTACCTTCTGCTTTGACATAGCAGCTGTGAAGGAGCCAGGATGCCAGTGCGCAGGAGCTGCTGCAGGATAAAAACCCAGAGTGGCAGGAAATTACCCTAATAGGGTGAAAATTAAGAAACAACCCATGGCACAGCCTGTTTCCAGGATACGGGTGGTAGTTTCACGCCTTAGCAATTATTCTCTGAGAATCAATTTGGTGGTTCTCTTAAAAAAATTAGATTTGAACCTGAAGGGGGTTAAAGAGAAAAGAATAAAAGCTTGGAAAATATTTAATTTTGTGTCATAAAAAAATTATTCTCATCTTCCCCCATTGAGTAGAAAATGCAGCTCTTTTCAACTTCCTTATTTTGTACAAAAACAGGTCTCATTTTAGGTTCTACATTTTGGGGCCCAGGGAGAGGGTAGACACCTGCAAAAGGAAAGGACCAGAGTTCTTTCAGTTCTTCATTTGCATAAAAGATACCAGGGCCATCAAGCCACGGGTTGGCAGAGGTGTTTGGTGGCCCACGAGGTAGCTGTTCCTGGGTGGGGAGTAGAGTGGAGGGCGCTAAGTGGCCACTGCTTCAGTGGTGAGGGGCAGGTGTGTTTGCAACCACCTGCTTCTGTGTCAGGAATGCAGGGCCTGGTCACTTAATGCTTCCCTCCTCATCCCCAATCACTTCCTTATACAATGGCCAGTAAGAGTTATGTGGAAAGGGCACTCCGTAGTCTCCGTTTCATCTACCACTCTTTGCTTTGGGTTGAGAAGTTTTGGATTGACTAAGGAATCCAGTGAGCACTGAAAAAGTACTCTTCTCTTGCGTGGAAAGTGTTCGGTATTTATTATTTCATTTATTCTATGCATTTGGGGGGCACGTAGTAAGTGTGAGGAGTTAAAAATGGAAGCCTGCTTCCTTTACCTTCAAAAGATAAGATCTGGGTTTTGTTGGCTAAGGGTATAGATAGCTAACAGGGAATAGTGATAGTAGATACTAGATGGTGAAAGATGCCTTCTTGAGGGAGGTCATGCCTTGCTTCTCTCTGAGTCTATATTCATCACAGAGGAGATGCCTAGTACTTGGTTATTGAACTGCTACCAGTACTATGAAGGACTTCTTTTTCATTCCCTGAAGCTTTCCTCTGAGGACCAATGGACAGCCATTAGTGTATTCAGTGGATCCAATTTGATTTTAGTAAAGTCATAGAAATTCTGCCCACTTACAGCACCACTGATTTCAGAGTTTGAAGAGATCTCAGAGCTCCAAGTCTCCAAATTTGCCATTGGTAATTGTCAGAACTGAGCTAAAACAGAACAAAACAAACCAACCAAACAAACAACAACAAAAAACCCAAAACTGAGAATCCAGAAACAATGGGTAAACTAACAAGATGGGATTCAATAGGGATTCAGCCAACATTTTGTAAACATTTTAATATATCCTATGTGAAAAGCTAGTGAGAATGAGGTTTCAGAAATACATCAGAACCAGTCTTTGGTGTCAGTTTCTTAATAAGAAATAATAAAGGTAGATATAAAGTCTGACTTCAGTATTATGAAAGAAAAGATCAATTATACTTATTAATTTATTCATTTACTCAGTTATATGATTCACTCATTAACAATGTGAATTGAGCATATAATATAATAGGCACAGCAGATGATAGAGAATATCTGCCCAAGTAGGAAAGAACTAGGGCTTTAGTCAACCAGTCCAGCTGAATGCTTCCGGGAATGGGTTGCTCTTTGCCTCCTAGAGTGGGCCATTCATTTTAAAACAGCTGCCTAAAAAATTCTTATTAAATATTAACTTTAATACACTGGTCCCAATTCTACCATGCGAAAAGCTACACAAAATTATAATTCCTTTCTAAATTATAGCCCTGAAAATAATTGTCTGAGGCTCCTGCTTATCTTTAAAACCTTAATTTGAACACCATCTCCTCTGTGAAACTCCTCAGGAGTTGTTTCTTCTCCTTTATTACTACAGCCATGGAGTCCTAAAACTTACTGTTCTTATTAGAACATCCTAGGGAATAATTAAAAATATAGATTCTAGAACTACACTCCGGTATATTAAGAAAGGTCCGCAGAAAATCCTGAGGCACTTGGTTCACAGGCTAGCATTTGTTAACTGCTGTGTGGAGGAGATGACCTTGCACTTACAGAGCACTGACTATGTGCTTTAGTGTTTCTTTGTTTAGTTAGCCTGTCTATGCATTTTTTTATTTTTCTGTGCATATCTATACTTTTACCTATTGATCATAATTTAACTCTCTCATTAGTTACCTGTATTTTCCACTGTAGTGAGAAGTTGTGATTCATTTTTGGTATTCACAAGGATTTATCCCAGTGCATTGCACCCGGCAGGATCTCGGTGGAAGATTGTCCAGTGTATGAATGAGTGGAGTGCCAGGAACAAACCCAACAGTAACATTGGAACCACACCCTGAGGTCGGAAACTGAAACCAGGATCTTGAGAAAAGCTTTAGGTTGCATCTTCTTTAACTACGTGTAGGTCAGAGGGCTAGGGGAGAACAGGGCATCCCCCTCAGAGTTGGGAAACTTGACTCATTGTTGCAGTTTGGCCAAAGAACAAGGGCTGAGGCCCGAGGATTCTTTGTAAGGAGAAGGGATTTGCCTGTAGAATCTGTTGGCTTCCTCCTAGCACTGCAGTTTATTCAGAATCCCTGATATCAGTGTCTGGACCAGGATAAAGAGGAAGACCATTTGTTCCCTTAGAGATAGGGTGGGGTCTGGGGGAGGAAAGGGAAGCAATGTGAGAGAGGGGGTAAGATAATGAGAGAGGTTCTTGAGGCTCTTGGCAGGGTATTAGGTGTGTTAACCAGTGTGTCTAAGGGTCTCATGCTGCACCTGGAAGAGCAAAGAATATTCCAAAACTTCTCTCTCCCCTTATTCTGGTGTGGGGAGTAGGTGGGAGAATGTGGATTGGTCAACTAAACCGGGTCTTTCTGGGATTCTTAGATATTCTTTATCATCTGTGGGTCATCAGATCAATAAACATTCACTAAAGATTTCCCTGAAGGGGCAATGGGCCCTTCATTTCAGAGACTTGCTTTGAATGGCTTGAAATAGTTGCCACCTAATGGCTCTGCTGTATTCCTGGAGCCCTGAGCAGCTGTTTAACATTCACACTGTGTAGTGCTAGCAAGAGCTCCCAACAGAAAAGGGAATTAACTGTTTGGTGTGTTTTAATAAGTGAGTGAGCAAAGATCATGTGAATCGATTATCAATTTGGCTAACTTTCTTGCAGGGCTTGTGTAGAAGAATTAAATGCAAACAGACTGCATGTTTACCAAAGAGGAATACACCTTGAAGTGGATATTAGGATTCTCAAATGTGATTTTCGTAATGCATTGGAGCTTTTTCTCTCCTTTCCTTATTTCTGTCAAGAACATGTGTTGGAAATGAAGGTGGAAATCGCTGTAAAAATGATTAGATACAAGCCTAGCATACAGAAGATCTAACCGTCCAATAGGTATATTTGAGACCATCCCATTACCTTCCTTCAAGTCCAGAGGTCATTGCCAGAACCTCAGGCTCCAGGGACACTTGCTATGACAGTTTGTACTGACTCTGATGGGGTGGTTTTACTTAAGAGTAGTCCCATTCATTCCATTGTTCTTGCTTTACGAGGGGAAGAGTACTTGCTTGGAAAAGACGGGCCACTGAAAAGCCGAGATGGTAATGATTTTACCCCCAGCATGTTTACCGTTAGTTAATAATTGGCAAAGAGACTTAGAGTAAGCTTTGATTCTAGTTCTTCCCTCGTCTTCCTCCTCAACCTCCCCCATCCTCATTCTTGGCTTTCTAACAGGAAAGCACAGTTGTTATGTTGTTGTGTATTCATGGCTGGTGAGCATTGTTCCGCTGTCTGAGAAGGCATTGTGGGGAAAGAGAGAGACACGGACCTGTGAGAAAGAAGGGCCCAAGCCCTTGGCCAACCACTTTCCTGAGCCAGCATCCTCCTCTGTTTCCCGTTTCTACCCGAGGACAGTTCTGTGATGGCACCTAATGCAGGTACTTGGCATCCTGTCCATTACTTACTGCCATTCCCTGAGTACAGTGCCAGGCACGTAACAGCTACTCCGTCACTGTTGTTGAATGACTGAATGAATAACCTCTCTTGAACTTGAAGTTCTTTTTTTTTTTTTTTTCCTTCCAACTGTTGGATCTTTCCTGGTATTCATAAATTTCTGAGATCTGTTGTTAAGCACTGACTTTCCACTGCCTGACTGTCAAGTTAAATTTTAAAAGTCCCAAGATTTAATGCTTTATTTCATTACTATTGGGACGAGTAAACTGGAAGGCCAGCAGCTCACTAGGACCAGGGAGGAGAAGCTGATCTTAATAAAACATGAGTGTTGAAGTGACAGTGACATGTTGCATTCTTCGTATCTTCGAGAGGTTAATACAGATAATCTGAAGCAGCAAGTTCATGATAAAGTGATGGAAATTCAATATGCAGTTTGGGCAAAAGAGTGGAGAAAAGGAACTATTATATTTTTATGGATTGATGACATAATGCAGGTTGTGTGCAGGGTGGCTATGGGCCATGGATGGGTCAGGGTTTGCAATCTCCTGTCAGTGTCCTCTGCTGTTCCATGTGCCTTTTACGCCGGATCCCCCAGGTTCTAACACTAATGACCAGAAGCCTTGGCTCCCATTTCCTGAATCTTTCCGACCTTGCATGTCACAACTCAGCAGACTAGTGTCTGCCTCCCTAGGGCCCGCTTAGTTGACCAAATTGCTTATATTTGATGAATTAAATTGTAGTAAGAGCTGAAGGTTTGGTATTTTACTTTCTAGGGCTATTTGCATTTTAACTGGGTATGCATGGACTCTTGGTTTAGCTCAAAGAACTAAATTACTAATGCTTGAATTCCCAACGAGGCAGGTAGGTGAAACAGATATTTTTCTTAGATTTATGTTCCAATGTCAGCCCTCATCCTGTGAGGGCCGGCACGTTTCTTTGCCTTACTTTTCCCACTTCTTCTTTATCCTTTTCTTCTATTTCCTCCTCATCTTCCTCCTGCTATTCCCCTCTTTTCTTCAAACTTTCCTTTTTAAAGATCTAAGTAGACCTGAGTTGGAAGTTTCACTGAGTATTGCTTTGTAGCTAAAGGAAAGCTTGCCCAGTGTCCTTGGCTTTAGAATTATACTGGAAAACGAAGGTACTTATGGGCCAGTTGCCAGAGGAAACCCCGAGACTGAATGGGGTTTGGATTTGGCCTTTCTAAACCACTACCACCTTTACGCTTCCATAAATTGAGAATGTCCTTGGAGTTTCCTGCCAACTGACATGGAGGGTCGTTATGTGGAAGACTTGGGTTCACTGCATCTCTCCTCTGTGGAAGACAAAATCAGAAGAATGAGGTCAAATGCGGCAGTAGATATAAGGTTAGCACAAATGGAAAACTTCGTGGTGGGTAAGATTTGAAGAAATGATTGTACATGGCACAACCATTTCAGTAGCTATTCACACAGAGTCACCTTCACTATGGTTAGATCAAATTTTAGCTAGAACGCATGGGCCTTGATTGGACTTGGGGGAAATTTAGAGGCTAAAGATATTACAATGATGTCCTTATTTCTACTAATGACTGAATGGTCACTCTAGATCCGTACTGTTCAGTAGGGCAGCCACTAGCCACAGTGGTGGTTGAGCATCTGAAAGGCAGCTAGCCCAAATGGGAATGTGCCACCGGTGTAAAATACACTGAGTTTTGAAGGTTTTCCTTAAAAAAAAAAAAAAAAGCAAATACATTTTTTTTGATGGATTATACTATATAATGTTCATAATATTTTTGACATATTCAGTTAAATAAAAGATAGTGTTAAAATTGTTTTCAGTTGTTTCTTTTGCTTTTTTCCCAATCAAGTTAGTAGAAAATTTAAAATTACATATGTGGTTGGCATTAAAATTCTATTGGACAATACTTACATGGATTGTATGGATTTTTAGTGTACAGATTCTCTTTAAACATTGAAAAGATATTAAGTCATATTTTACATTTGTCCATTTTGCTGGATGATTTTCCTCACTCCCCTGAAGTTTGCTTCATAATCAGTACAAGGGCTGTGTTGATAGGCCTGTTGGATATCACCTCTTGGAGGGGTTTTGAGACATAGTACCCCTTAGGTGTACATTTTGGGTATGTGCTCAGGAGGATTTGATGAACTTCTCTCTCTTCCAGGGAGCAGCAGGGAAACTTTAAAGGACAGGTTTTTGCCTGTGGGTAAAATATCTTATTTTGTGGAGAATAAAACATCTTATTTTGCATACTACAAGAGAGATTGCATCTTTAATGAAAATGACAAGAGTTCCTCAGATCACCAGTGAAGGATGAGAGACTCACCTCGGGACAATTCAGATCCTCATTCCTATTCAGGATTTTCTTCTCTGCTATAGGTCATTCAAATGATAACCTACCTCGATGGTCAATTAGGCTGCAAGAGCTATGCTGTAATCTCTGTGTATTACTTGACATTGAATTAGGATGTAAGTAACAGTAAAACCCGACAAATAGGGGCTTTAAAAAGATAGAAGCTTACTTCTCTCCTCTATGAAATGTAGTGGTATGGATAGCCCCATATCGCCCCATATAGCCCCAAAGTTGGTGTAGCAGCTTTGTTCCACTGTGTCCTGAAGGCCCTAAGCTCCTACTTTGGCCCTCCCTAGCATGACTGTCTCTCTCATGCTCCCGGATGACATCCTCCACATTCTAGCAGGTGAAGGAACAAAAGAAAAAAAGGGCTGACTTTGTGTAATAGCTATTTCCTAAAGTTTCAGAAGCTGCCACACCACAATTGTACTTACATTTTATTGGCCAGACTTTAGTCTGAGTGGCCATATGCTGAGCTAAAATTTCCTGGCTGTGAAGAAAGGCAGAATGGATATTGTGAGACAATTAGTCGTTTTTGCACAGTTCGTTGTTGTACATTATAGGCATTACTTTAATACATACTACATATTATATTACTTTAGAGCTCTGCAAGATGGTTACTTCATCTAGCTCTGTGTAGAAAAGCAGGAAAGCCTGCTTCATGCTTGGCCCTGATCCTTAAGAAAAGCCAGGCTCTATTTCTGGAGAATAGCTGTCATATGTGATAACATAATAATAATAACATTTTACATTTGGGGAGGGAAAGAACTATTAACCTGTAACCTAATTTTGTGCACTTGGGATACCAGGATCTTGACGCTAATAGTCAGGTAGGGTCTGCCTGTTCCCTATTAGTATTTAGAGGGGGTCCTTTACCATGGGAATTAATGAATAAGCCAGAAGGATTTGCTGAACATGCCTGAACCCACCCTTTAGAATGAGAAATAAATATATTTGGCACGGTTACTGGCTTAAGCCTAGGTCAGACAGGCTTTGACACATCTATGGGACTGATGGGACCAGAATGCCAAATGTCTTCTGTTTGCAGGGAGAGTTAAGGGTCTGAGAAAAGAGTTCAGAATACATGTGTGTCCATCCCTGCTGTCAGTGCGTTGTTCTGTATTCCCCAACCGGGGCACTGTGTAGCCTCTGGGAAGGAAATCAATGGTAGAGGTCACCGAGTTTCCATTGGAACCTTCTTTTTTGCTTGTATTTGACTTACCTGGAGCAGTGGCTTTCTGTATATTCTCAGTTTCCCATAATTCCGCAAGCATCTCCAAAATTTGAACTCCCTTTTCAATGGGAGTAAATCCTGGAGTTTCCTTTCTCCAGCTTCTTCAAAAGGACTCTAAACTCTTTTTCCTGAGCACTTTGTTGAAAGATCAGCTTTTCCTTCCCCACTTGCCAAGATTATTTTCTTTTCACAAATTATTGCATTAAGGCTTCGAAGAAAAAGCCGTTCGTTTAATGTTAGATAAAGCGTATTTATAGCTCCTTTAAAAGGTCCCCAGTTTAACAAATTTGTGTTATTTCACAAGCTTCACACGCATTTTCCCAGATATTTATTGTAGTATATGTCAAGAAATCATGCGGAATTTTGAGCCAGACTAATTTCGGTTTGAATATGCTACAGTTTTCCTAGCTTTGCCACCTTTCCTAGCTGGGTGGCCTTGGTCAAGTCACTGAACTATCCTTAGTCCTAGCTGTGAAGTCATTTCCTTGGTATTCATCCTGCAGGTTTATCGTGAAGATGCAAAGGACCTATGTAAAGCACTTAACATAATGCCTGGTATTCACAAGAAGCTCAGGAAACCCAATTGTTATGCTTCTATGCAAACAGATTCCACTCTACATACTTTTGCAGACTTTTCCCCCTCAGTTTATACACTGCGATATTCCAAAACGATGTTATTTATTGTGAGTTAAAAGCTTTTCCTCTCTTTCTTGTTCCTTCTTTTCACCGGTTCTGCCTTCCTTTTTTATTTCTCTTTCTCCTCTCTTCTCTTCCTTTTTTGTTTTTCACTTCTGCTGTCTCATTCCAGATGGAAGATCCTTTTGTTAATTTTGCCTCAGTGGTTTGGTATTTTCCTTATCACAGCATTCCTTTGGTATTACAGACTAGGACTCCATAACCGGATTTCAAAGACTAAGAATGTCAAATCATCCGTTGATTTTATTCAGCTGTAATTGTGAGTTTATACTTTATAACTTCATGGTGTAGGGGTTAAGCTGAGTGAAGCCAGGCTTGGATTTTCTCCTGGTATTGACGAAAAGATCAGCTCCTGAGCCTTTAGTACTCTCTCGCTTCTTGTTTCTTTGCCTTGGGGGTTGGGGAAGCAACTAGCAAGTCAAGGCAATGGATGGAGCAGGGTAGGTGTAAAGAGCGAGAGCCCAGGCTCTGCTGAGTCCCGTTGCTAGGCAACAGCATACAGAGAGCAGGCACTGGCACATGCCTGCTAGCATCCTGTTGTCTTAGCAACAGAACGTTTGGGTGGGGGACTAGGGGAGGAGGGAAACTGGGTTCAAATTATGCAAAGTTTCCTAGATCCTCAGGGTACCCCCTGGCCTGAACCCCATGTATTCACTGTCTTAATCTTCCCACATTGACTGGAGCTGAGGTTTCATGTTTTTTGTGGTTTTTTTTTTTTTTCCTTTAGTTCATCACCCAACATTTGTACAAGGTCTTTTCTCAGAGCTCTACATTACCCAAATCACACAGCAGCTCATTAGAGCCCATCCACTTCCAAGTCCTCTTGTGCTCCGCATGGCAGGGCCTATTCTATGGAATTTTAAAATGATCCCTTGTACAGCCCTGTGGGATGGAAATTAAATATTCACTTGTGTGGAAATTTAAATTCTACTTGTTTGGTATGTGAAATGTTGCTAAGTCATTATCCTTAGATCCAAATACTGTCACTGGTGAACTTTGCATTCAGTTACAAAGAGTAAGGACAGGATCAGAGGACAGGACGGCTTCCCTTCTCCTGTTGAACTCTGTGATATTCAGGAACAGTTGCATTTTGTCTTGTCCTTTTACCCATCAGTACTTCACACATGACCACATTCCCCTAAGTGGTGGGGCCATGTCTTCCTCATCTCTATGCTCTGTCTCTAGGGTTTCATCCATGCCATGGGTCCTGGCATGTGCTAAGGGAATTTATTCTGTGAGTGATCTGGGAACCCATACAATTTGATACCATGAGGGAAAATACTTTGAATCTGTACAGGGTAGTGTATAAATATTGGTTACCATGATTGCATCCCTGGCTCTAATCCTGTGTTCTTTGGTTCCCGAGTCCACCTCCTGCCTTTGGACCCCTGTGTTATGACTAGGTCGTTTGTTTTCTCAAATCTCATGTCCCGTTTTGAAGATCCATCATGCCCTGTTTTTTGGTGGCTAAGATTTCAGCTTTTCCTATCTTCTGCAGAGGCCTTGTAAACCAGTCCTTGGCCGAGATTCTGCCTTCAGTTTTCAGATTTTCCTAATGCTACCTGTTGGCTCTTCCACATTTTGCACAATTTTGTCACACTGTCCCGTACGTATCTGTAATCACAGGACTCTTAGGGGCTATTTGCTTGTCTCGGCTCCCACCTGTTGTCTGTTATTCCATCTTCTGTGGATGCTGGGCACTCACCTGGGGAGGTACTTCATTTTAGATCTTTTTCCACTATAGCTAATCCTTTCATTTTGGGATGTGTCTGGTCATCTTCTTTTACATGATGATAGCAACTGCCCCTAACACCTGTCCACTTACCCTCCTTCTCAACAGAGGAGGTCATGAGATCAAAATAAAACTTTTCAACAATGTAGTCTAGTTGGGAACTCAGTTATTTCCTGCCTTATGCTATTGTTTAATTTTTTCATTACAAACATATATGGCATTAGGGGTAGAAAAAGACACCAATGTTTTAAAAACCCTATTCAATATCTAGCATAGGGGTAAGCACATAGTATTCAACTAAGATCTGGTTTTTGAATTAAATTGAATGTAGGTTTTTTTTTTTTTAAAGATTTTATTTATTTATTTGACAGAGAGAGATCACAAGTAGGCAGAAAGGCAGGCAGAGAGAGAGGAGTAAGCAGGCTCCCCGCCAAGCAGAGAGCCCGATGTGGGGCTCGATCCCAAGACCCTGGGATCACGACCCGAGCTGAAGGCAGAGGCTTTAACCCACTGAGCCACCCAGGCACCCCGAATGTAGGTTTTAATATTGACCAGTGAGCTAGAACTTTTTCTTACTAAGACTTTGATTTTCTTCCAGTGTGGAAGTTACCAGCATATGGCCCAGTATCTCGATGAAATGATTTGGTACCTAAATAGCAGAGAAGAGACTCGTTCTCTTTAAGTGGTGTGTTCCCTCTATACCAGCTTTACATTTTGGTTCTATATGCCCTGAACTGGTGTGCATCTTTGTAATGGAAACTACTGATATTCTAGTGCAAACATGCCTGAGTGATTGTGTCAAATAGCCCTAATGGGGGCCTTACCATAAATAGCTATGTTTAAGGTAAGATATAAGATAAGACAGTGTGTCTGGAATTAGTGATCCTGGCAGGTTGGAAATCCAGTGGCCCATTCAAGGGAAAATTCCATTTAGAACAATTCCAAAATTGTATAAACTGTAATCAAATCAAGCTAAACAATAATGATCCTCTGAGTCAACTTTATAAAATATATACCAATACATCTATGTCAGTATATATATATGTGTGTGTGTGTGTGTGTGTGTATTTTATATATATGTATATACTTCATATATATGTTTATTTCTTTGTTAGACTTGATCAAGAGAAAGACCTGTATCTTCCAGTAAACCACTGACCCACTGATAACTGAAAGCCTTAAAAGGGGAAAGGGAACCGGCCACAGGCTCGGTCAGGTATTCCTGTCCCTCTGTCCTGACCTCCTTCTCTGTCTACCAGTTTCCTTATTCTAGTAGGATAGATTCTCACTGTTTTTCTGAATCCTTCTTCAGATGGTCCAGCAGGTACTCTCCTTCTTGTTTACAGAGAGACATGAGCTCATGGGTGAGGGCACAGCTTGCATAGTATCCTTGATCAGACCCTCCAAAGGTGGCATATGGGGTGGGGTAAGCCCGAGTTGGAGCAGGGTGGAGACACTGGTCCTGTTTAAGCAAGAATAGTGGGGTCTGGGGAGGAGCAGAGAGAGGGAATTTTTTCCTACCCTAACATTGTGCTGACATTGTCCCTTCTGGAGGACTCTGTTTTACAGAAGAATACTTGAAAGAAGTAGGCAGAACAGCTTTCTAATATTGTTGATCTATTGAAATAAAACAAGGCTCTTTCTCCTCTGGGTGCTCAAGTACCTATAAAGCTGATATCTTCAAGGAATTTGACCAGACAAGCTGGAATCTGCCCTGTTGTGAAAGGTCTGTTCTGCCCATTCAGGGGAACCTGTGGCTCAGGGTGACAGCTACTACCTGCAGATCACCACCATGTTTTCATTGAAGAAAGTACCCTACATGACCTCAAGTTCCTGCTTTTTGAATGATGAAGAAAATTCAAGCCATGGCCATCATTAAAATCTCCTTTCTGTCATTGAAATATGATTTGATAAGATTTCCATGATTCTTCTCATCAATAGCTATAAGAGAAGCCAGGGCTGTCTCTTTGTTTGTTTTTCAGGAAACTAAGATTCCTCAGAGTTGTAAGGAGGAATTAGAGAGGAATGCCAGGGCACTCCAGAGAGTCCTCTAGAATGACGGAGAACTGCATTCCATGTCCCTAACTTGGGAGCAGTTGTACCTTCGCAGCATAACAACAGAGACCTTTCCAGAGCATGGTGTTGCCGGAGTCCTAGTGGGGCCTCCTTAAATCCCCTGCTTCCTCACTTCTGCTGCTGCTCAGGGCTCTGGCAATGCAGACAGGGCTCCGCAACGCTCACCTCCAGAATAGGGCTCTCGGGTGCCCTTGCTGGGGTAGTGCTGTCGTAAATACTCCACTTCGTGAACTGAAGATCCTGGAGGATGCCGGTGTCTTCCAAACCCAGATTTTATATTTGGCCTCACATGCTGCTCTTCTTATGCTGCATGTAGGGCACGAAACAGCTGCTGTGTGGGATCAGGAGCCCCCACAATAAGAATGACCCTGCCTTCTCGGAAATGTCTCCGTGTACCTAGTGATACGCCATGACTTTTTCTCAGCTCAGGGCCTGGGAAATGTGACCTTCTTGCTGCTCGTCACAGTCAATCCCACTGGCTGCAGTCTGTGTGGGGATCACTGTCAGCCGTGCCGTGGCTCTCTCCTGATTCTGTATGAAAAAATCACCAGTTCATTCATCGTTCGTCAATCATTTCCCTCAGTGACTCATCATCCGAAAGTTTCATTCCTGAGTCCCCCTTTCTGAGGCTGGTAAATAGCATGTCATTCCAGCAAAAGGCAGAGGGGGCGGCAGCCCATCTGGACCCTCAAGTTTGATTTCATGTTTATGAAACAGCTTAAATGTCAGTTTGAGTGAAAAACGACACCTTCTCTAGCTTTTCCCATTAGTGCCTGTGGCTGCCGCTGAGCGCTTCTTTCTAACTTGCTTACTTTCTTTTCCTTCCTTCTTTCTCTCTCTCTTTTTTTAAGGCTGCTCTTGGCTTCCCTACTTGGTTTCTCCAAGGCAGTAATGGAAAGGGGATGGATGAATGGACAGATGTCTGAGACTATGATTAGATATCCACAGCAGAAAGGAGAAAGAAATTGGGAAAACAAAACAAAGATCAAATAGAAGAAATATTTTGGTTTTGTAGGAAGTTTTGATCAGTGGTGAGGATCTTGAGACATTCTCGTGTTATTTGTGCTCCGTACTTTAGGTTGAAAAAGTAAATATAAAAATTTGGAAAATAAGGATTTAGAGAATAAATCATCTGTAATTTCACTACTCTAACAATTGTAATGATCATTTGGGTGGGTGAGCCTGGGGGTGTTTTTCTTCCAATTCTTTATTTATATACATGTGGTTTTCTAAAGTTCAAAATAAAGTGTGCATATAAGGGACCTGGGACTCTGCAATAGCTCAGGACTTCAGGAAAATCTTCCTTTGGGCCCAAGGAAGGCTGCCTGGGAAAAAGGCAAGCGAGGTCATGGGTGAAGGCCTTCAGTGAAGTTTCTACGTGGCCCCCTGGCGTTTAAGACAGTCTCATTAATGAGGGATTTTTCTCTTACTGGAAGGGTGGGAAGATTGTGCAGCTTTGAAAATTGACCTCGTCATGATGCATATGGATTTGCATATCCCGATGCACACCTCCTGTATGGGGTCTTTGTGCTCCCTGGACACACTAACAGAACTGGAATGAGATGGCTCAGCGTCTGGAGGCTCTGCAGATTCTGAGTTCCATCAGGATGAGTGAACTGCCTTTCTTCAGCCATCCACTAGGGGGAAGACTCAACAGGCAACAGAAGTACTATTTTTCCTACAAGCACCTTGAGAATAGAAAAAAGGTTAGTTGCCTTAATGAGAGGTTTTAAGAACTTTCTAGTGGAAGGCCGAATAGAACAGCAATGCTAAAAAGTAGGTGGAGAACAGAGGTGGCCATAGGTCTGGCAGTGGGCTTGAAAGGGATCCCTCCACGTGGTCAGAGTGAGTATAGCCATCCTCAGATGTCTCCTGATGGTAGCCTCTGGCATTGCCAGACGGTAGATGTTAGCTCCAAAAGGTAGTGGGAAATCCCTCTCTGCATGACTGCCTGGTGGGCACATCACAGGCCCCCAAAGACTTGCTAACTCCATTGCACAAGACAACTGTCCTGGGAAGAAATAGTGCCCGAGATGTGGGCAGATCCAGGGAGAGAGGCTGGGTCACAAATGGTTGGGACAGTGGTAAATTGTGGTTTTGAGTTGGCTTTGTTCAGAGTGGAGCTGTTTGGGTGGGAGGAAAGCGAGATGCTTCACCATCTTTGTGACATGGGACTGTCTTTGTCTTCTCTAGAAGGTGGTTACCATTGTCTTGGGGGTGGGGTAAGAAGGATGGAAACTTCACCTCAGTCCACACGTGGGTAGTAAGATCCTTCAATACTGGAACTTTTAGAATTGTTAATAAGTCCCTTTTTATTAGGACTTGAATATATTCCAAACTAATGAAAGTAACTGGAGGGAAAAATGATGCTTTTCTTTATAATCTCTGCTTGTTCTTCCAGATTTTCTTGTACTCTTTTACTTTGCTTAGAAGTTATTTAAGCACTGATTTTTTTTCATTAAAATTATATTTAAATATTTTCCCATTGCTACCTAGTCTTAGTCATTAATTTTAATACCTGTAATTAAAAAATTATTTTATGGATGTGCCTTATTTTATTTAAGTATTTCCCAATGGCAGGTCCCTTTTGTTACTTAAATTATAAATTATGCTCAGTGAATATCTCATCATGTGCCCCCTCCTTCTACCCCTAGTTTTGGGTCTTTTTGAGGAGCTTTATTAATAGAATTGGAATATTGGTTCAAAGGGTATAAATATTCTTGACCTCTTGATATATATGAGATGAAGGAACCAAAAATCTTCATAGGACTAGTATTTTATTGAGGATCTTTACATAAAGGAGCCAGAAAAGATAAACACAGAAAGTAAAATTAGGATCAAGCTTCAGAATTCTGACAATTCTTTCTTTAATTTAAAAAAACAAAACAAAACAACATGCTGGCCCACAACTTCTACCTGCATGTGAACCCAGGAAAAAAAAATTGGTTTTTGGAAGTTTCATGGTGGTGATAAATAAAACAACATTGTTAAAGCCAGTATCTTGCTAGGGCAAGGCCTGAAAAAGGAAGAGACAAAGAGAGGGTGCTCCTGGCTTATAAGGCCCTAGGAAAAGCAGAAAGTAGAAAATAGCAGTATCAGTGGGAGAGAGAAAACTATACCCCTGCCCCACTTGGAACACATTGGGGTGCAGTCCTCAGGAGCAGGCAGCATAAGGCACAAGTGGTAAAGGAAGAACCAAGCCGAAGCAAAGTCTTAGTGGAGCACACTCAAGAAAAAGGAGGTTCAGTTGGAGCACCTGGGTGGCTCAGTCCATTAAGCATCTGACTCTTGGTTATAGCTCAGAGTTTTTTTTTTTTTTTTTTTTTTTTTTTTTTTTAATTTTTTTTATTTTAATAAACATATAATGTATTTTTATCCCCAGGGGTACAGGTCTGTGAATCGTCTGGTTTACACATTTCACAGCACTCATCATAGCACATACCCTCCCCAATGTCCATTTCCCCACCACCCTCTCCCATCCCCCTTCCCCCCCGCAACCCTCAGTCTGTTTCTTGAGATTGAGTCTTTTATGGTTTGTCTCCCTCCCAATCCCATCTTTTCATTTTTTCTTTTCCTACCTCCCCCCAAACCCCCCCACCTTGCATCTCCACTTCCTCATATCAAAGAGATCATATGATAGTTATATTTCTCCGATTGACTTATTTCGCTAAGCATGATACCCTCTAGTTCCATCCACGTCGTCGCAAATGGCAAGATTTCATGTCTTTTGATGGCTGCATAGTATTCCATTGTGTATATATACCACATCTTCTTTATCCATTCATCTGTTGATGGACATCTAGGCGCTTTCCACAGTTTGGCTATTGTGGACATTGCTGCTATAAACATTCGGGTGCACGTGCCCCTTCGGAGCACCACGTTTGTATCTTTAGGATATATACCCAGGAGTGCAATTGCTGGGTCGTAGGGTAGCTCTATTTTCAGTTTTTTGAGGAACCTCCACACTGTTTTCCAGAGTGGTTGCACCAGCTTGCATTCCCACCAACAGTGTAGGAGGGTTCCCCTCTCTCCGCATCCTCGCCAGCATCTGTCATTTCTTGACTTGTTAATTTTAGCCATTCTGACTGGTGTGAGGTGGTATCTCATTGTGGTTTTGATTTGTATTTCCCTGATGCCGAGTGATGTGGAGCATTTTTTCATGTGTCTGTTGGCCATCTGGATGTCTTCCTTGCAGAAATGTCTGTTCATGTCCTCTGCCCATTTCTTGACTGGATTATTTGTTCTTTGGGTATTGAGTTTGATAAGCTCTTTATAGATTTTGGATACGAGCCCTTTATCTGATATGTCGTTTGCAAATATCTTCTCCCATTCTGTCAGTTGTCTTTTGGTTTTGTTAACTGTTTCCTTTGCTGTGCAAAAGCTTTTGATCTTGATGAAATCCCAATAGTTCATTTTTGCCCTTGCTTCTGTTGCCTTTGGCGATGTTCCTAGGAAGAAGTTGCTGCGGTGGAGGTCAAAGAGGTTGCTGCCTGCATTGTCCTCAAGGATTTTGATAGATTCCTTTCGCACATTGAGGTCCTTCATCCACTTTGAGTCTATTTTCGTGTGTGGTGTAAGGAAATAGTCCAATTTCATTTTTCTGCATGTGGCTGTCCAATTTTCCCAGCACCATTTGTTGAAGAGGCTGTCTTTTTTCCATTGGATATTCTTTCCTGCTTTGTCGAAGATTAGTTGACCATAGAGTTGAGGGTCTATTTCTGGGCTCTCTATTCTGTTCCATTGGTCTATATGTCTGTTTTTGTGCCAGTACCATACTGTCTTGATGATGACAGCTTTGTAATAGAGCTTGAAGTCTGGAATTGTGATACCACCGACTTTGGCTTTCTTTTTCAATATTCCTTTGGCTATTCGAGGTCTTTTCTGGTTCCATATAAATTTTAGGATTATTTGTTCTATTTCTTTAAAAAAAATGGATGGGATTTTGATAGGGATTGCATTAAATGTGTAGATTGCTTTAGGTAAAATAGACATTTTCACAATATTTGTTCTTCCAATCCATGAGCATGGAATATTTTTCCATTTCTTTGTGTCTTCCTCAATTTCTTTCATGAGTACTTTATAGTTTTCTGAGTATAGATTCTTTACCTCTTTGGTTAGATTTATTCCTAGGTATCTTATGGTTTTGGGTACGATTGTAAATGGGACTGACTCCTCAATTTCTCTTTCTTCTGTCTTGTTGTTAGTGTAAAGAAATGCGACTGATTTCTGTGCATTGACTTTATATCCTGACACTTTACTGAATTCCTGTATAAGTTCTAGCAGTTTTGGAGTGGAGCCTTTTGGGTTTTCCACATATAGTATCATATCATCTGCAAAGAGTGATAGTTTGACTTCTTCTTTGCCGATTTGGATGCCTTTAATTTCTTTTTGTTGTCTGATTGCTGAGGCTAGGACTTCTAGTACTATATTGAACAGCAGTGGTGATAACGGACATCCCTGCCGTGTTCCTGACCTTAGCGGAAAAGCTTTCAGTTTTTCTCCATTGAGAATGATATTTGCGGTGGGTTTTTCATAGATGGCTTTGATAATGTTGAGGTATGTGCCTTCTATCCCTACACTTTGAAGAGTTTTAATCAGGAAGGGATGCTGCACTTTGTCAAACGCTTTTTCAGCATCTATTGAGAGTATCATATGGTTCTTACTCTTTCTTTTATTAATGTATTGTATCACATTGATGGATTTGCGGATGTTGAACCAACCTTGCAGCCCTGGAATAAATCCCACTTGGTCGTGGTGAATAATCCTTTTAATGTACTGTTGGATCCTATTGGCCAGTATTTTGGTGAGAATTTTCGCATCTGTGTTCATCAAGGATATTGGTCTGTAATTCTCTTTTTTGGTGGGATCCTTGTCTGGTTTTGGGATCAAGGTGATGCTGGCCTCATAGAATGAGTTTGGAAGTTTTCCTTCCATTTCTATTTTTTGGAACAGTTTCAGGAGAATAGGAATTAATTCTTCTTTAAATGTTTGGTAGAATTCCCCTGGGAAGCCGTCTGGTCCTGGACTTTTGTTTGTTTGGAGATTTTTGATGACTGTTTCAATCTCCTTACTGGTTATGGGTCTGTTCAGGTTATCTATTTCTTCCTGGTTCAGTTGTGGTAGTTTATACATCTCTAGAAATGTATCCATTTCTTCCAGGTTGTCAAATTTGTTGCCATAGAGTTGCTCGTAGTATGTTCTTATAATTGTTTGTATTTCTTTGGTGTTGGTTGTGATCTCTCCTCTTTCATTCATGATTTTATTTATTTGCGTCCTTTCTCTTTTCTTTTTGATAAGTCTGGCCAGGGGCTTATCAATCTTATTAATTCTTTCAAAGAACCAGCTCCTAGTTTTGTTGATTTGTTCTATTGTTTTTTTAGTTTCTATTTCATTGATTTCTGCTCTGATCTTTATGATTTCTCTTCTCCTGCTGGGTTTAGGCTTTCTTTGTTGTTCTCTCTCCAGCTCCTTTAGGTGTAGGGTTAGGTTGTGTATTTATAGCTCAGAGTTTTGAGGCCGATTCCCACATGTAGCCCCAGGTTCAGCCTGGCGTCTGCCCCGCATCCAGCTTCTGGTCCAGTTCAATGCTCAGCGTGGATCCTGCTTAAGATTCTCTCTCCCCCTCTCCCACTGTCCCTCCCTCTGCTCGTGCACATGTGTGCCTGTACTCTCTCTCTCTCTCAAATAAGTAAATCTTCTTTAAAAAAAAAAAAAGGATGGGACGCCTGGGTGGCTCAGTTGGTTAAGCGGCTGCCTTCGGCTCAGGTCATGATCCCAGCGTCCTGGGATCGAGTCCCACATCGGGCTCCTTGCTCAGCAGGGAGCCTGCTTCTCCCTCTGCCTCTGCCTGCCTCTCTGTCTGCCTGTGCTCACTCTCTCTGACAAATAAATAAATAAATAAAATCTTAAAAAAAAAAAAAAGGAATCAAGTTAAGCTAGCATCAAACTCTCTGGAGTAATTCAGAGATTTGTGTATTCTGATTGATTTTTTAAGGAAGTGAATAGGCAACTTATAGCATTATTTTTTATGATTATAAATAATATCCGTTATAGAACATTTAGAAAGTATAGAAATATATAGGGAAGAAGGATAGAAATACTGCAGTTCTTACACTGGAAGTAATTGTTAGGACTTCTGCTTATTTCCTCCTCAGTATGTGTGTGTGTGTATGTGTACTCACACAGAAACACATACACAAGTGAAATCATACTGTGTATAGAGTTCTATAGATTATTATACTATATAGATATACTAGAATGTGTTTAAACTCATTATGTTGTTGGCATTTATGCTACTTTAAAAATCCTATTGTATCTAACAATAAGATGATACTTTCAGATTGATTTTTAAAAATCTTTTGAACATTTTTTCAGACTGCTTTCCCTAACTTGAAATTTTGGGGTCAAAGTATAAGGCAATATTTCTTAAATTAATTGATTCATTTTTAAAATTCAAGTATAATTGGCATATGATGTTATATTAGTTTCAGTTGTGCAATATAATGATTCAGTCATTTGATCCAGTACTCAGGGCTCATCACAATGAGTGTATTCTTAATCCAGGATATGGGCAATTAAAAGCTCTGTCATATTTTGACTCACAGTAGTATGAGCACATGGATCTTACCACACTCATGCCAACAAAGGGTTTTGTTTTGTTTTCAAATTTTTCAAAGGGGATGGATACCAGTTCCCTCCCTACCCTCCACCTCTCTATATCAGCCTTGACTCTGAAGTTAATTTTTTTTTAAGATAAAAGAAAAAAGTTTGAGGAAAGCCAGTGTTAGAAAAAAGATAGCTATAGCAAGAATATGCACTGAAATAGGGCTGAAAAGTAGATTAAAAAATTCAGAAGAGGTTGATTTCCTCAATACTTTAAATTATTAAGAAGCTTCAAGTGACAATAAAGAAAAGGAGCTCTCAAGACCTATTCATCTTGTTATATTATGAGAGAGAGAGAGAGAGCTTGAAGAGTCAACTTTGATCTAAAAGGGAATGCTGCTTCAGATCCATTTTGGAAATGGATGGGATATAAACCACAGAAAATATCAATAAGTAATTATTCTTGTATTTTATGTAAACTCAGAATCTTATGGCTGGCTTACATTTTTTTAGCTAACATTTTTATTAGGAGGTCCAAATATTATAAAATTCAGCCATTACAGTTTGAGTATGACTGCAATTATATTTAAATGTGATCAGTTTTTACCAGATGTGATCTGATTTTACCATTCAAAGTTAAGCCTTTTGTTTTCATTTTATTATTTTTATTTGTAAGTCTGATACAAAAGGAGTGCTTTTTTCCCAAATTGGCTGACTTTGTCATCTATTGATGATAGATCATTTTATAGCCCTGTTTGAGAAGCAGTTCTCTAAGACTTTGATGTCTCTCTCTCTCTCACACATACACACACACACACACACACACTCACACACAGGCACTTTCTCAAAGCAACTAATAAGTAAGCATGATAGAACTAGGATTGCCAACTTGGATCCCTTCCTACTTTTCCTAATTGTTCTGAATCACCTTGGTCTCACCCTTAGACTTTGGTTACAATTTTCATTTTACATTTATGCAGTTGAACCTTATAATCACATATCTCTTTGGACCACCATATGGCTCTCCGTCTTTAGGCTAAATTTGTCTTCAGAAAGCCTCTGGGTTCCTTCTGCTGCCTTAAGGCTAGGGTTCTACGCCATTCAAAAGTAAGATGCCAAGTTGCTGATTACTAATTTTTCTGTCCCCTGGTGAATGCATGTCAGCTGTTCAGAGCAGGGATGGTGCAGCAAGGCTTTCCAACCTGTTAAAAAAATACCCTCTCTTACATTCCACTAATGACAGATTCATTTAAGCTAGTGGTTCTCAATCTTGTTCAGTTGGCAAAACACGTGAAAGAAGTAGTGTTCTGAGAAGAACTCCATGAAATATTTATATACTTAACATCATTTACAAACTAAGACCACTTAACCAGCAGAAAATATGACTGTATTGTGTGCTACACTATGAAGTCATTTCCATAATTGTACATACCAATAAACTAGGGAATGATTCTAACTTTTTCTGCTAATAGTAATGTAGAACTTAATTGTCTTGTCATTTGCTAGGACTCACCAACAGCCAACTATAGCACTTATGAAAGATTTAAGAAAATCTTTGGTTTTTCCAGTGGGACAGAATTTTAAATTGAGAAAATTGTATTCATTGAAATGTCCTTTAAAACTGCCATTATTTGATTTTAGCAACAGAACTTCTCAAACTAGCTTTGCTATGAGGGCTACTAATTTGTTCTATTAATCTCTTCTTTCAAAATGTAAAAATTCCCTGAGAGGTTAAGCTGGGCTCTAGTAACATCTTAGTGTGAATTACTTTAATCAGATAATCACCTAATGTCTAACCAATATCAGCTGCCCTGTTATCTATTTGCTTTGCTTTAGTCTAGAATTGCGATTTTTAAACTTAAAAATTCTGGCTGCAGATTCCTTAGCTTTAATTATATAAATGCTTTGCTTTTCTGGCCTTTTGAGCTTACAATCACAGGGTCATCTTGAAATCTTCCTCTCTTTCACCTTTATCTGTTTTCATTACTTATGTGCTTTATAACAAACTGTTCCAACACTTAATAACTTAAAGCAGTACTAATAATGTATTTTATTCATAAACCTGAAATTTGGTTAGGGTTTTGGAGGGGAAAGCACATCTCTGCTCCATGCAGAGTCCTGTGGGGCTGGGATATTTGCTTCTGAAGTGGCTCACTCCTACTCCCTGGGAAGTCTGGGGGCGGGGAAGGGGGCAATGGTGTCCTGGAGCCAACTTGTATTGGTGTGTAAAGCCACTTGTATGCATCTCCTCCCCAAATCCATTTTCAGTGGCATCATTTTGTAGTTCAAAATCAGCTGTAATGGCAATATTTACACCATGGAAGTTGGCATTAGTAATACTACAAATCAGAGCTCCCACCCACTTCCAGGAAGTTGATGGTTCAGTATTTAACAGCATGCCACTAGCTGAGATCTCACCAAGGGGTTGAGGACCAGGTCTCAGAATCTGTCCTGTGGGCCTTCCCCCATGGCCTCGGCTTCCTCACAGTGTACTGACTGGGTTCCAAGGACAAGCGTCCGAGAGAGGGAGCGCTGGGTTGAAGGCCTATTACCTTTTGTGACCTCACCTCTAGGGTCATAGAGCACCACTTCTGTTGTAGTCTGTTATCTCATGTAACCAAGACCTTTCTGTTTTCAAGGTGTGGGGACACAGACTGTGCCTCTTCATGGGAGAATGGCAAATTATAGATGGTTGTGTGGAACCAAAAATACTGTTGTAACCATTTTTGGAAAATGCAGTCTACCACACCATTATACCCAGTCAGGCAGGCTTGTATCCTTTTGCTTCCTCTGCCTTGAAGTTATAAGGATAATTTGTAGAAGTGAATAAAGGGCATGAGATCATAAAAATTGGGATGAGCTGTGTGAGCAAGACTGGGAAGATGGCAAAGGACAAAATGTACTCAGCAGCAGGGGAAATGTTGCCCCGTTTGGAGTAATAAGTTTGTCTTGGTAAGTACGGCATTCTGAAGTTAGGTTAACAGGTTATAGCAAAATTTGAGGTGAACTCTTTATCAGTTTTCTATTGCTTTGTAATAAGTTACCACCAACTTAGAGGTTTAGAACAGTACACATTAAGACATAGCTTTATTTCTATTTTAAACTCTTCCTCATAGTTTCTATTGGTCAAGGTTCAGCATGTTTTAGCCCGGTCCTCTGTTCAGGCTCTCATGAGTGTGAAAGCAAAGTCCTTATCTTGAGTCAGTGATCTGTGTCCAAGTTCCCTCAGGCTGTCGGCAGAATTTCTTTCTTTGTGGTTGTAGGACTAAGGTCCCCATTGTCTTGCTGCTGTTGACTGGGGGCTGGTCTTATCTCCATGAGGCTGTTCTAAGGTCCTTGGAGAGGTTTCACATCTCTCCCCATCTCCAGAGTGGAGAATCTTCTTCAAGTTGGATCACCCTGATTTCCCCTTCTGAGACCAGCTGGAGGAACCTCCCTGCTCTGCTTTCAAAGTCTCATGTGATTCGGTCTCCTTTCTTAAAAAATCAGTTGTGCCGTCTAACATAACCCAGTGATGGAGAGATATCCATCAAGCGCACAGTCCTGAAGACTATTTGAGGAGAGGAGATGGGAAATCTGAGGGGTCATTTTAGAATCGTGTCCACCACAGCCTAGACAGACTGGAGATCCCATTAATACTGTGTGTTAATGAAACTTGACCAGCAGCGTGCCAGCCTGGTGGCTTCGGGTGTGTCATTTAAATTACCCAAGGCTCAGTTTTTACATTCAGAAAAAAAAAAATAACAATATTGCTGATTTCTCTATCCTACAGAGCTCTCATGAAGCACAAGTGGGTTAAGGAAGGCAAAGGTGTTTTGAAAAACGTAGTGCTCTGTTGCTTTTGTGTTGAAGAATCTCCACTTGCCATAATCCTACTCTTTCATCAAGTCTTGGTTCAGATTTCATATACTCCAGCTTTCCTGTTCCATCTGACAATGCCACCATCCCCGATCTCTACCGACAGTTTCTCTGTTTGTCTTTTTTTTTTGTGCTATTTGTAAATTTTCAATGCAATGTAGTTATTTATGCACATGTCTTATTTCCCTTTTGGCCTGTGAGCTCCTTGAGGGCCTTTGCACTGCTCACAGAACCTATAAAAAACCCTAGCCAGCCAAATGCCTCCCCCATGGTTGAAGCTCCTTAAATATTTGGTTGAAGAACAAATGAAGATTAAGTTGCTGGGATAGCAAATAGCATCAGAATGTTTATTAAATAAAAGGATCAGCTAAGCTATGGCTCACATTTTTGTTCCTGTATTTCCAACATTGCTGATAGCTAACTGAACTCTCCTGTAATAAATGTCTTAGCTCTGTAGAAACAGGAGCTTTGGCCAAACACGTTTCTGGCTGCCAGAAAATGTGAGGTCTGGGAGGGGAGCCGTCATGCCTCTCTCTAGTCTTGGTACTGTGTCTGTCTGTTGGAGCCAAAGAAATATTGGGTGAATGAATGAATGAATGAATGAGTGAATGAATAAATGAATGAATGAGTGACTGAGTGAATATCGGCTCTGGTATGGCCTTAATGGAAAAATACTGGTTCTGCTGTGGCTCACTGATCCAATTCCATGGCCTCACCTGCCTTATGTAGTTCCTGGTCACCGAGGTAAATAGGGACTGGAACCCATATATGATGGTGTCCAGCAGGGAGTACAGTCCTGGTAAGGTGGCTAACCATGCGTCCATATTCTGACCTTTAAGGATCAAAAAGCCTACTTGTGGGGACAGTGCCAGTAAACCCAGAACTGTCCCAATTTTTGAATGCTGAGGTGCTCTTCCTCCATAGGAACTCAGAGCCCTGGCAGTCAGCAACCCCAGACAGCTTTCCCTGGCAAGCTCACCTCCCAGAGACTCAGGGCTGGCTTTTCGTCCAGGGCAATCTGGATAAAATTGCCACAAAGAGACAGTGTCAGAAAGGAAACTTAAAAAAAAAAAAAAAAATCACTGTTCTGCATTGTCTGTAATAAAGTGTAAATCGAGCAAAGGTGGTGGTGAAGTGATAAAAATAGCGGGGTTATTATGCTCCTCTCTAATGCATTTAATGTAACAATAGATTATTCCATTGTCATTAAATGAAGGGAAAGTAGGAGGATCTAATTCTATCTCTAGATTCCTTAATAAGTACTTCATTGTCAGTAAAATCATTTACATTGTTCAATCTCCAAATAAAAGAGAAGGATGTACAGTGACACGTACGTTCGGCAGGGAACCGGGAGCTGTGAAGGCGCGTTAGACCCTGTTGCCGAGTTAAACTGCATCCAGGAAGGAGGTTGGTGATGAACTGCTATTTGTTCTGAAATGAAGTGCTTCACTGTGGCGGAATCAGGGAGGTAGTGTTTTGGTGAGATGGAATTGACAAATGCTTCACTTTATCCACCTCCTCACACCCCCATGAACGTGTGATTTTGTGGCAGCATTTGGAGATGAGATTTTCTACTGTATAGGCTTCTTGTCAGGATGAATGAAGACCCTGTGTTGGGGAGGCTGCATTAGCGGCTGTGGCCTGTAGGCGGAGCTTTCGCTCCAGCTTGAATCGCCCTCCAGGTTCAACTCCGGAGCTGCTTTCCTGGCTGATGTCTGCTCTAGCCAGGGCAGAGTGCAGGCCCCTGAAACCCCTGCACTCAGGAACCCCTAATGGAAGAGCCTGACACAGATCTCCTCATGCCAAATCCACAAATCCTCACTATTTGCTAATCAGCCATTAATGTGCTATTGATAGGCAAGGCCAAAGCAGACTCACAGCAGTGGGTTCATAGATTTACTCAAGTGTGTGGCCTGAAAACAGGTTTTTTTCCCCCTTCTTTCTTCCTTTGTTGCTTAGTTTTTCCATTTTTCCTTTTCCTTCCTTGAAGTCCTTAGAAATTTCAAGCTTAGGGAATTTTTTCCTATGATACATTTTTTTTACTTCTTTTGTATGAAAATACATTTAAGAAAGGATATCCTATTGCAGTATAGGATAACTAACAGTAAGTAAGTAGAAGGCAAAATCCTGTATAAAGAGTACATTGCTACAAATTTAAACACTAAGCAATTAATAGATTCTGTAGTGCTATCTTCATTCTGAAGGAATTATTACATTATGAAAACTTAAGAAAAATGTCTACATAAAGAATTATTCATTTCAACAATTCCTTTTCTTCCAAGTAGAATAATAAGCCAATGTGTATATGGCACAAAAACAGGCAATGGCATATGAACTTGCTATAAGCAAAGGAAATAAGCAACGTAAAAGAAACCTAAAGCCAGAAAACAGGTTTGGCATTCTAATAATAAGAAAATTTGAATGCAAATAAATCAACCTTTAACCTTTCATTTCTACTAAAAAATTATAGTAACATTTAAACAAGCCTGGGGATTTTTTAAAAAATGATCAGGGGCCACAGGTTTGTTGAGGGATGAAAGGGAGAAATCATTTGAGAGCCATGTAAATTTAATATCTTATTTTTAAAAGATAAAGATTATATACACACATATGCACATATACTGTAGTGCTTGAAAATATTAATTCCAATATTAGTTCAGTGTATTAGAATTCTGTGATATGATTACTGCTAGCCATCTGTAACTTTTTAAAATTAAATGGATTAAAATTAAATAAGTTAAAAATTCACTTCCTTATTTGCATTAGCCAGATTTTTAAATGTTCAATAGCTACATGTCATTCATTAGTGGCTACTACATTGGCAAGTGTAGATATAAAACATTTTCATCATTACAGGAAGTTTTATTGTACAGCATTGGGACAGATAAAAAGAAAGACAGGGAATGAGAAGAAAAAGAGGAAAAATTGAATATGGAGGGGTGAGAATCAGACAGTGATGTAGGTCATCGGAGAGAAAGAGAATGAGAGAGATTTAGAGTCAGATAGACTCACACACACCATGAAAACCACAGGTAGACCAACATAGCTAGAGATTGTTATATTTAGACACAGAGTAAGAATTTCAGAAAGGCATTCTAATTTTATAGAGGATCTGGGATTCTACAGATAAAGGTTTTTAAAACATGTTGCATTTTTGCAACTATAAGCAAGAGTATGTCTGTGATATCATGGCTTGGTACTTTCCATGTTGTCCAGATGAAAATAAATTGAAAGTTTCTCTTGGCTCATAGATCACAGATAATCTACACCCAATCTATTCAGTGCCAGCCCAATTTGTTGGAAAGTTCAAAAAAAAAAAAAAGTCTTTTAGGTTGTTATTTTGTATATATAAAATAAAATGATTAGTTTATTTGCAATTGTACCAACAAGTTATTTTGGTGCCATTCAAAGAGTCATGGGGCTAGAAAGGTCTAAGAGGATAGGTTTGAGTGTTAACTATATTCAGCCACTAATCTACCTTATACTGAAAAACCTTAGGAATTTGGATTTAAATATCTTATGCTTTATAATAATGCTAACATCAATCGTTCTGTTAAAAGTTATTCCTTTTATTTCTTTTTCTATAATATACATCTACTGCCTCTTGATCTTTTGCTTGGTGTCCATTGAGACAAAGGCAATTGTTTTTGTTGTTGTAGTCTGTATAATGCTTGTTTGAACTCTGAAGGACCCAATAGGGAATAATAACATTGAACATTGAAGGTTGGGCTTCCTTAGCTTTTCTTGTAATCTTTGCTGTACTCGTTTAAGTAATATGACAGGTAAGGCTGTCAGGTGTGGACCTTCTAACTTTTATGTCCAGTCTGCAGTTTTATAGCCCTAGAAATTTTATTGTATTTATTTTTTTTCCTGGCATGATTAGGCACTGAATAATTGGTTCATGATAACGTTCCCTCCTACCACGATTCTGATATGTAAGTCAGAATGCAGGTTTATTAACTTGCAGTTGGAGAAGAACCCGGCCTGAGACTGTGGGTTTGCTCAGAAAAACGCATGACAGTTCAGAAGTTTTCTTGGTGAATATAGAATCAGAGCTGGATGTCCTCAAGGGACAGTCCTGTCAAGCCTTGGTAGCTTGATGAATTGTCTCTCTCGTCCCAAGAGATGTTTCTGTCTGAAGAGCCAGAACATTTCCAGCCTGAGCACCCCCATGCCCGAGTGGAGCTGGGGAGAGACAGACCCCGCTTCTCAGCCCTCCTCTCTGATGACCACTGTCATTCGTGTTTCTTGTTGAATTGTCCTTCCCTTTCTCAGTAAGCATCTTTTTGTAACAGTTCACACTTGACAAGTGTACAGATCACTTCTAATTAATTACAGTTTAAGTTGGCTACCTCCTAGTGACATTTAGGGAAGCATTATAAACTAATTTGGTAGTACATCTCCAAATCAACTTGCGATCAATTTCTGCTGAGGCAGTGGTTTTTTTTTTTTTTTTGTTTATGTTTTTGTTTTTTGTTTTTTGACAGCTTTTCATTCATTCAGAATTCATTAATTACTATTCTTGCTAGGCATCAAGAGAAGCTTGTAGATTCTAAAGATGCATAAAATTTTCCTGATTTTGCATAGCTTGCATTCCAGGGCAGAGGCAGATTCATAACAATAATGATGATGATTATGACATTTTACTATTATTTCTTGAGTACCTACTGTAGTGTGCTTGACACTATCTCTGGCACTAGATAAACATGATCTTATTTAGATTTCATAACAACCACTGGAAGAAGATATTATTTGTTTTATGCAGGAGAAAACCAAGACTCAGAGCAGTCAGTTACTTGCCCAAGGTCACACAGCTAGAAAGGAATAGCGTGGTCTTGGATCCCAGTTCTGGTGTCCACTCTCACATTCATTTCACTGTATTGCATGCCACCCACCAGCCTTTAGTCCTCCAACTGTGAACTCTGCCAACTGATAGGGCAAGGGGAGTGTGGTTCTGCTGGAGGATCCCTGTCTATACTCATGGAATAAGTAGATCATCTACATGGATCTGCTAAGGCTGAAAGCCCACTATACCCTCTCTGCACCTGTGGAGGGAGGAAGACACACTAGACTTGTGTTGTGAAATTCGGATGAAGACAGCTGGAGTGAACACATTGAAATTATGGGAAATGGCAGTTTTCACGGACATATCAGAAACGTGTGATGGGTTAAGTGACTTTAGAAAGCATCTGTGGGGTCCTCAGAGGAACTGTATCTTTGTTGGGTGATAGAAGCAGTACTAAGCATGAGGTTGCCTGCCACTGATGTGTTCATCCTGGCTGACACCACCGTGGCCCCAGTTTTCTCATCTGCGTTGGGATAAATCTTACCTTCTCCATTGTCTCATCACCCGCAGATTTAATCTCTGAGACAAAGCAGTGGGAATGGGCTTCCTGTGAAGCAACAGAGCTGACTGATGAGGGGAGCTCTTAGCTGAATGTAAAGCACGTACCTTACCAGAGAAATCACTTATTTCCTCTGAGCCTCTGTTTCCTCATCAGTAAGTATTTGGTGCCTTCTTTATCTCTTTGGTAGTGATTCTTCATTGCTGCTTCCAAAAAGGGAACACTTCCTGCCCTTCCCTTGTTTTTAACATTTTTTAATTAAAAATTTTTTTTTAAAGATTCTATTTATTTATTAGAGAGAGACATAGCTAGAGCATGAACAGGCAGGAAGGACGGGGGGAGAGGAAGAAGCAAACTCCCTGCTAAGCGGAGAGCCTGACTGCTCTCTGCTCAATCCCAGGAGCCTGTAATCATGACCTGAGCTGAAGGCAGATGCTTAACCAGCTGAGCCACTCAGGCACCCCTCCCTTGTTTTCTTCAAAGTGTCCTCTGCTATGCTCTCTAGTTTCTGACTGCCTGTTGACCATGTGCTGCCACAGTTGGGAAGTGAAGCACATGGATAGGGGCTGCTGCTGCTTCTGCCTCCAGGGCAAGATTCCACCATCTATAGGCAAGATTGAGAAAGAACCAGATGGAGCTCCACATTCTGTACTCTTCTACCTTCTACTTCAGGTCTGTGGGAACAGGGGAAGAAGGAGGGATTCATCATCTGCAGACACACCTGCCAGCCAGCACAGCTGGTGGCCCCTTGTCCTTGAGGAGCACATATACCCCCCACATACACACATGTAGGGACTGGAAACATCTCTTTCTTTCAGTGTTCTCTGGCATGACCAGTGCCCTGCACTTGACAGCATAGCATTGGTGCTGTCTCACCATGCCCTCTGCTCTCTCACAAAAGATAAACATAAACAATAGGGACTCGGGGATTCAATTGTGTTACCCCTTACCATGCTTAGTGAGAACTAAGCATCTTAGTGAGAACTTGTTGAAAACCCAGATGGGTTTGTAGGTGGGGCCCAGGGTTTAGATTCAGGGAAACAGGAGTTCCAGTCCTCACTTTGCCTTTTATTAGGTTTGAGACCTCTGCCATTTACATTTACATGCCATTTACATCCTTTTTTCCCACCTTAACTTCTTTTCTGTCAAATGAAAATTGTATTAAATTTTTGTTTCGTCTCATCCTGGTGAAGCTAGAGTTAGTAGGTGGGAAAGCACATTGCATATTCTAACACACTTAACACAGGCAACATGGCAAATGAGAGTCCTCTATCTGTTTCTGCTGACTAGGAACCAGTGCTGTAGGAAGGACACAGACGAAGATTCGCTTTTCTTTTCCTGGGCATGAACTAATTTCGGGGCTGAAAATAGCTATTTGAAAGAAATTTGTCTACCTTTGGGGTTCTCTGGGAGCTTACTAATTTTAATAATCCCTTACATTTGGGAGGGAGCAAAGTGGTTAAGAGCACAGACCTTGGCACCAGACATCCTATGTCCAAATCTTGGCTCCTGTGTGGCCTTTGGCAAGTCTTATGACTATTCAATGCCTCATTTTCTCTAGTTGTAAAATATGAGAATTATAATAATAGCTCCTCATAGAGTAGTGGTAAGGATTAAGTGAGTCGATATGTGTAAATTACTTAGAAGGTGGCTTGGTACCTAGTAGTTTTTATTATTATAGCTATTACATCGCTTGCACCTTTTCCAAGGATGTATACATACTGCATTTCATGTGGTTCTCATCACAGCAACCTTGAGCAATAGCAGCCACATTTTCTAGGTCAGGACATTGATTGCTATAGTCACTTTCTCAAGCTCAAACAACTAATGAATGACAGTATGGCAGCATGCGTCCTGGGCTCCTTACAATATGCTTTGACTCTTGTTCCTTTAGATCCCGAAAGTGAGAAAAGGGCTGAGGATTCAAATGACAGTCAACCCGCTTTAACAGGTCATCATGACAGACTCATTGCTTCGCTAAGAATTGAGGTTTTGGATTTGTGATCTGAATTTTAAGCAGACTTAGGGCTTTACTAAGTCATTAAATATAGGAACTTAACTTTTAAACTTGGCTTTCTTTTTAGCATTAAATGATGACATTGTCAACTTTTAAAGTAAAAAACAGTATTCTTTTCACTGTTTCAAGTTTGTACCGTACCTACTTCCATGATGCAGATTACTATTGAAACACAGGACTCAAAAAGACATTTAAAGATTAAGAGAAAAGTTCATCTGACTCTGGGTGAAGTAGCCTTCTTTTTTCTGTAGGAGCTAATCGAGGACAAATGTACATATTCATATGTAATTTTTATTTCACTCAAAATGAAGATAGGTTTTTTAGGTCCCTCAGGGGAAATGTGTATTTTTATGACTTAGATTGCCTACATTATTGAGTATGAGAATGTCAGTGACATAAATGGCACTGAGTTTTAGCCCTTAGAATGTTAATTTTTGGACATAGCAAAGTTCATCCTAAAATTGACTAAAAGGTGGGAATTTGAACCCAGAAGGACTATCTGCATGTGACTGAGGGGTGGGAGTCACTCACTTTTCATTTAGATAAGATGTGAGAGGTGCGACCTGAGGCAGCAGGGCCGAGCTGGTCGCTCTATGCGTCCGGCTGAAAGTTTCTTTTGTTTCCTAATGTGAGAGTAGAAGTTTGTGTGTTATTTCATTCTCATTTTCTGACAAGAGAAAGTATATGCATTCACCTGAAGAGACCTTGTTATTATTCCGGAATCAAACCTAAGCAGACATTTATGGAATGGGAATTTATTTAAAGAACTTTGAGTAACACAGTGGACAGTATCTTCAATGACAGCCCGGTAAGAGACACTAAAACCCTTAAGCAGACGGTTCTTATTTCAACTTTTTATAGAGGCAGAAGGCAGAATATTAAATCCTAACTTAGTAAAGGCTCTTTTGTTTTCTTTTTCAGAGAAGGTGAGCAGAGTGAGCTAAATTAGTACCTAGTAACTCTGTTTGCTGACAACTTACCTTGAGCTACAGTGGAACTTAGGGAATCCAGGTGGCGGTCTGTGGGGGCCTGATGAGTAACGTGGGTGAGTGAGCCTGGGTGGCTTAAAAGAAAAAAAATTTACTCCCTGATAGTTATAGAGGCAAGAAGATCATGATCAAGATGGTGGCAAGTTTGATTTCTGGTGATTGCTCTTCTGACTTGTAGACAGCTGCTGCTTACCGTGTCCTCATGGGACCTTTCCTGCGATGCTCATGCAGAGAGAAAGAGGTCTTTGGTATCTCTTCCACTTCTTTAAGGACATTGATCCTCTTGGATTAGGGCCCCACTTTCATGACCTCATTTAGCCTTAATTACTTCCCTAAATGCCCCCATCTCTTAATGATATCACATGGCGGGTTAGAGCTTCAACATATGAGTTTTAGGGAGATATGATTGAGTCAATTTTTTTACATTCATAGAATATATTTAGAATGATAAACAAATATTAATAACATTAGGGATGAGGAACTGGAATCCTCCAGACAAGTGCATTCCTTCCTGGATAGTCCCTGGAGAAGCCACAATCACTTCTACATTGTCCGCGTTTGACAATCAGACTTGCCATCTCCCCTGGAGAGACCAGCCCTCTCCTTCATATGCGGTTGCTACAGGTCTACTCGCTTGTACAGGCAATATTATTTTTCAGAAAGGAGTCTTGGATCTTTAAGTGCTGTGTAACTGCTTGCTTGAGACCCCAAAGTTCTGCCCCATATAACATGGAACATAAAAGAATACCAAACACTAAAATCAAAGGAATTGTGATTCACTGAATTAATCATCCAGATTCCATTTCATTTATCAATGAAGAAACAGGAATATTTATGCAGCATATTAAATGTTCAGCTTGAGTCTCCCCCTCCATGTAGGCAGAAAATTCATTTCTTGAACACAAGGAATTCCATTTTCCCTTCTCCCCATTCCTCCAACCCCTCCTTCCTCACATAGTCAAGCAAACAGCAGGGATGTTTACTACTCGCTTATGTATATCCTTTCTCTGGTTCATAGAATGGGAAATCCAACTGGGTAAGCAGCTTCTACTGCTTACTGGGGTGGAGTGGAGGGGGTGCTGGGGACAGCAACTATTACTGTACTGCATGCAAAATACTCTGAAACTCCTTCAGCTGCATTTCTCCAGATTTCATGCAAGCCAGGAAACTATTGATGACAATTGCTTATCCATCCACAAACCTGGGTGGAGTTATGAAGAAGGAGAGTCAGCTTTCCCAATGGCAGTAAAAATGACTTTTTTTTTTTTTTTGGACAAGTCTCAGCCAAGATAATTTGTTGCAATTTTAGGTATTCCCTCTTTCTCTTCATCTTACTTATTTCTGCTCCCAGAGGTATCTTGCTGCTTCGCAAATGTTATTAAACATAGCAAGCACCACACTGGTCCTAGTTTTGAGTCTACCCGTATAATCAGTTACTATAGGCATTTGAGAGTAAGCTAAGGGGTGCCGTTGATATAGACTCTGTCATAGACTGTATTGAGCACCAGGTGCAGCTCAAAGGGAAGTGCCCACTTCCTCTACAGCCAATACCACCACCATCCCGAGAAGCTGCCTCCTGATTCTCAGGGTCTAGACGGACCCAGTGAAAGTGAATAAGGACCTCCGTTCTTAAATGAGAGTGAGTGTTTGGGTGACTTCTTCTATGGTCCTCACTCTAGAAGCTCATGACACGCCACTTCCCCTTCAGGAAGATGACAGCCTCCTGTCTCCCACATCATATGCTTCCTTCCTCCTCCTCTACTCTCTAGAGTTCTCTTGGGCTCTCCCTGTTCCCAGCCAGGTTTCACTCTTGGTTCCCATTGGTTTTGGCGGGGAGTGGAGGTTTAGTTTGAACCAGTTCCACTTTGGGAACTGGGGGAAAACTGGTGATACCAGAACAATACCTATAGTTTAGCTTATTAGTATGTTAACTTCCTAGTTTTTATCGTTGTACTGTGGTTATGTGAAGTGCAAACATCAGGGAGGACAGGGTATAGAACATATGAGAACTCTCTTTACTATCATTGGAACTCTTTTCAGGTCAAATATGTTCTTAAAAGATTTGGGGGGCACATGGATGACTCAGTTGGTTAAATGTCAGCTTTCAGCTCAGGTCCTGATCTCAAGGTCCATGGTCCAAGTCACATATCAGGCTCCCTGCTCAACGGGGAGTCTGCTTCTCACTCTCCCTCTGCCCCAGTCATGCTCACTCTCTCTCTCTTTCTCTCTCTCTCTCAAATAAATAAATAAATAAAATCTTAAAAAAAAAGATTTTTTAAAAAGGATTTTATTTTAGAGAAAAAGCACACACTCACAAAGAAGCAGGTGGAGGGGTAGAAGAAGACAGAGAGAGAGCATCTGAAGCAGACTCCACACTGAGTGTGGAGCTCGATGCAGGGCTCGATCTCATGACCCTGGGATCATGACCTAAGCCGAAACCAAGAGTCAGATGCTTAACTGACTGAGCCACACAGACATTCCCAAATAAAATCTTTTTTAAAAAGGTGTCTGGGGAAATGAATCTGCATGCATATTTTAAAAGATTTCTCACAACCAAGCCTCACTTCGCCAGCTGCTTCCACATTCAGGTGGTCCTTTGAGCCACACCTTGTGCATATTCTTAGGGGGCACATGTTCCTCCCACCAGCCATGTACAGACTGATTCTGTGTGTGCTGATTTATGCCAACCTATACTGAGATAACCAGGGGGGACAGTGGGAATGAATCAAGGTAAGATGTGTTGTGAAATCTCCTGTGGAATTGGTTGCAGGGCAGTAAAGAACAATTATGTGTTGAGTTATAATTTCAGTACATCTGAATTCATAATATGAGTTTGTATATAATCTAAGGAATCTAGTAATTTTGAGACACTTTTCCTATTGTTATATTAGAAGAGCTTTTCATTTTAATAATACTGGTCTCTTGGGTGTCCTCGGGAACATGTCCAGTGATAGCAGAGGACAAAGGAGACTTTTCTGGATTACTCTTCAAGGGTGTGGACCGAAGGCATCTACAAGGGGGCAGTAGTTACTATACCTGGCTATCAGCCTTACCATGTTCCTGGATCCCACTCAGAAGTAGGTCCTGGGCCGGGGTGGGTGGTTACTTAATTGCATTCTCTCCATGGCTTACAGAGTCCTGAGTGATCTGGTTCATGCCTGTATGTCCGGCCTTCTGTTATACTTCCACTTACTAAGCTCCAGTCACACAGGATTTGTTCTGTTCCTAAAACAGTAGCCTTTCCCCTCTCTACAAGGCTTTTGTGTACTTGGTCTTCTTTTTTGGGCGGAAAACTCTTCTTCTAGGTCTTCTTGTGGTACATTTCCATCCCCGAGGTTTCTTCTTAAATTTCACCTGCACAAGAGGTATTTTCTGATCAAGAATCTAAAGTAGTTACCATATTACTCTATCATATTATCTTTTTTTCCTTCCTAATGCTTATCATAAGCTATGCTTATTGTTGACCCATTTGTGTACTTGTTTATCATCTGGCTAGAATACAAATTTCATAAGAACAAGAATTTCTTATTCAACACTGTGCTTAAAGCACCTAGGACAAAGCCTGGAAAAAGTAGAATTTGTTGCATTAAAGAATGGGGAAAAAAAAGGTCTCTCTGCTGCCTTCGCAACTTGTGGGGTATAGGAGCAGAACTCTGGCTGTTCCTGGAATTGGGGGTATTTCCTTTGGGGACAAAAGAGTCTCAGTACACCTTCAGTCTACAGAAGAGACAGTATGGCCCTATTTCCAAGGTAGGAAGAAAGGCATTGTTCAGACCATGCTGAATTCCCAGGGGCATTTTCCTCTCTGTGAAATTTAAGACTAGAGGGCATATATTCCCTTGGTGTGGAGGACATGAGTTATCCACTCTTTTCCTTTCTTTTTCTCTTCCACATTATTTGTTGTGTGTTAGAACTTAGCAGAGTGCCTGGCCCATAGTTAACACAACTATGAACAAGGCAGACTCAGTCCCTGGCTCTTCTATTACTTACAAGTAGTAGGGCTGACAAGACAAGAGGCAGTTATGATTCAGCATGAGAGGTGCTGTGAGAGGAGATGGACTTGGTAATGGATTTTATTTCTCACTGGGATTCAGACCAGGTCAAAGAGCATGAGAAGCCCTGTAGGACTCATGGATGCTCAAGAGCCTTTAATAATCCAAGAATGTGTTATATTTCACCAGGCAGCTATCAGCCTAGGTTCACTTACAAATAATTGACTTAATACCTACTGACTTTTACCTACCTTCTCCACATATTTATTTTACTTGCATAGCACCTGGAGGAATTTTTAGCGTACAATACAGCAGGGGCGCCTGGGTGGCTCAGTGGGTTAAAGCCTCTGCCTTCGGCTCAGGTCATGATCCCAGGGTCCTGGGATTGAGCCCCACATCGGGCTCTCTGCTCCGTGGAGAGCCTGCTTTCTCCTCTCTCTCTGTCTGCCTCTCTGCCTACTTGTGATCTCTGTCTGTCAAATAAATAAATAAAATCTTTAAAAAAAATAAATAAAAAAAAATACAGCAACTGGGCCTAGAATCAAAGGACTAGTGTCCAGATTATTATTTCGATGAGTATTGGCCCTCACAGTGTTTTTTCCTCCAATTTCTGGTAATGGGGCTTAGCAATGTTACCTGAAAACCTACAGCCTCAGAAGACTCTAATGCACACCAGAGTTTAAATAAAACAATGCCATTGTGGGGGCGGGGGGGTACCTGCCTGGCTTAGTCAGTAGAGCATGTGACTCAGGGTTATGAGTTTGGGCCCTATGTTGGGTGTACAGTCTACTTAAAAAACAAACAAACAAACAAACAAACACAGAAAATCAAAAACCACCACCAACAACATTGGCATTGGACTTAAAGCACCTGGAGTTAGAGAAAAGTCTTTCCTCTTCCCTGTTTATTTCCAGCAAACCTGGCACATGGTAGGTATTCAATAAGTACCTGCTTAATGTTAAATAAATTGTTGTAAGGCAATTAATGAGATTCAAAATCTTATTTAATTTCCCTTTCCTTGTGTCTAGAATGAGGACAATAAGAGGTGCCTTGGAAGATTGTTAAGAATATGAATAAAATAGTACAGGAGGGGTCTTATAGCATCTGGCCCATAAGAAGATTTCAGTAAAGATTGGTTGAGTCTGGATCTGTGAGGAATTAGGAGCAGACACTTTGGTGTGTAGTGTGGTTCATGTGATTCTAACCTTTCTAATTGCGCCTTTCTTGCTGCAGAGGCTGGAGAGCTGAAACCTACCTTTCTAGACTCCCTTGCAGCTAGATTTTATGAATCAGTTCCACTGATTTGATACCCTTGGTAGAGACATAAATGGGGAAGTAACATTAGAAAGGAGAGAGAGCGAGAGCATTAGGTGTCCTTTTTGTTTGTTTGTTTGTTTACTAAAGTCCCGTAGTAGCAGAACCAGCATAGTTGTAGAGCTGTTAGATAGGATGTCTTCCTGTGTGAGCAGGAGTGCTGCCTCCTTTGGCTAGTTGCTTCCATGTTATGGCTTTGGGGTTATTCCCAGAAACTAAGCCATTATCTGTTTTTTCAGCAGTCTTCCCCACAATAATTTTCTGAGCCATTTGATACAGTGTGTATTTATTTTCCAGGATTGCCATAACAAATCAGCACAAACTGGACAGCTTAAAACAACAGAAACATTATTTTCATGGTTCTGGAGGCCAGAAGTTAAAATCAAGGTGTCATCAGGGCCATGTCCCCTCTGAAGGCTCTACCAAAAATCCTTCCTTGCCTCTTCCTGGCTTTCAGTAGTTGCCAGGAATCTTTGCTAGTTCAGGCTCATAGCTGCACTGTTCCAGTGTTTGAACACAGCCTTCTTCCTATGTGTGTCTATTTTCACAGGGCCTTCTTCACTGTGTGTGTCTCTGTGTCCTCACATGTCCTTCGTGTACAGATACCATTCGCTAGTCTCCAGATTTAGGCACACTCTAATCCAGTAGGACCCCTTTTGAACTTAAGTAATCACCAGGTGCCTGGGTGGCTTGGTTGGTTAAGCCTCTGACTCTTGATTTCGGCTCAGGTCATGATCTCAGGCTTGTGAGGTTGAGCCCCCCATTGGGCTCCACGTAGTGGAGCCTATTTGGGATTCTTTCTCTCCCTCTCTCTCTGCCCCTCCACCCTCTCTAAAAAAAGAAAAGTTAAGTAATCACATATGAAAGTTCCTGTTTCTAAATAAAAGCACATTCTGAGGCTTCAGGTAGATATGAATTTTAGAGGGACACTGCTCAACTCAGTATACAGTGTAATAATCTCATGTTGCTCAAACTATCTAGAGTGAAGCCTGTTCTCTGAAGCTGGATAACCTGACTGATTTGGATGACCTCTGAGGCTTTCAGCCATCTCTGACATTGTAGAATTGTACTGAGGTGTTTGACCTGAGTCATGATTGACAATAGTCAGGCTCAGGCACCAGCAGCCATGCAGAAAACTTCATTGAAGGGGGCTTCACTTTGTTAAAGTCATCTCTGATGATTCGCTTGTGCCTGGGGAAAGCAGCAGCCCCCCTTCTCTGGTACAGAAGCCTGCAAAACCATTTATTTGGGTTTACTTGTTGCTTTCCTTTGCCCTTCTCAGCCCTCCTCGTGCACAGTGGAGACAGCATGCTTTGGTAGACTGAGATGTCATGCACAAATGGTCCTTCAGTGTTGATTCTGTTCTCAGCAAGAGAAACTTGCCTAAAAACTTAATCTAAAATTAAGTCCATAGGAAGCATTTCATTACAAAATCAGTGAAGTGATTAGGACTAGGTGGTTGAGGAAAACCTGGAAATTCAGATGTAAAAGCCCTGAAGATTGCCTGGTCTAGTTACTGCTATAGTACTTAGAAGGTGTTAGACTCTGTCTCTCTCTCTCTCCACACACACACACACACACACACACACACACACACACACGTATGTGTGTGTGTGTATGTAGCTTTCTATTGTTGTTATTATTCATTGCTATTCTAATGTTGTTAGTTTTCTAATGCTGCCATAGCATATTACCACACACTTGAGGACTTAACACATAGCCATTTATTATCCTATAGTTCTGTAGGTCAGAAGTCTGGGCACAGTGTGGTTCAATTCACGAGGCAGATATCATGGGGTTGGCTGAGCTCTGGGGAAGATTACACTTCCAGAATCATTCAAGTTGCTGACAGAGTTCTGTTCTTTGTGATCCTAGAACTGGAGTTTCTATTTGCTTGACACATGCCCCCCTTAGTCTTCAGCCCAACAATGGCACATCAGATCTTCCCTCTGCCTTGCACCTTTAACTTTCCTTTCCCTACAAGTTGGAAAAAGATCTCTGTTTTTAAGGGTTTGTTTGACTAGATTAGGTATACTCAGATAAACCAGGGTAATCTCCCTATCTTAAGGTCAAATAATTAGTAATCTTAACTACACCTGCAAAGTCCCTTTTTGCCATGTCATGCAATGTACTCATGGGAAGAACAGCTAAGAGTGAAGGTCAGGGGGACAAAAGTCTTCCCATGACAACATATATTGTCTGAACAAAACTGAATCTAGAAAAAAACTGAGGCTAAGTATCTTGCCTAGGGTTACACAGCTGGCATAAGACAGAACTGTGATTTCATACATTGTTTTCACAAATGCATATTGAGGGCACACAATGTGTCGGGAACTTTTTTAAATGCAGAAGATATAGCAGTGAGCTAAATAGACAAAAATTCCTGTCCTCATATAGTTTACATTCTTGTGGACTGAACGGTCTTGTGGAATGTATCTCACTCTTGCCTATTACGCTGATCCCCTCCATGCTCTGCAGCTCCAGCTCTCCATAGCCCTAAGCTCAGGACTCCCTCTTTTCTTGAACCAGTGGTGCCTGGGATTTAGACAGAATATTAATCAGACCTGCTTTCTGTTTGATGAACCAACCCTGGGCACTCTTGTGGGCTGCCATTTATAGCTATACCCTATGCCAGAACCCATCTAATCTAAAGTCCTGGATTCCACACACCCCATCCAGCCTGGTATCCAGGACTTCCAGTAGGAGGCGCTCTGTTCTTCCTAGTTCCTGTTGGCCCCTCTATAGGAGACTGGATCCTTCTCTCTGATCCTGCCCTCCCTCTCTCCTGTACCATCTAGGGATGCTGCTGTGTCTGTTCTGCTGTATTAACCCCAGTAGGGATGTCCCCTGCCCCTGCTGTGCCAGGTGGACCAGACCAGCCTTATCTCTGCTTTTTACCTCACTCATGCCAACCACCAGCTCTTCATCTGAGCACTGAGGCTGGCAAGGTAGTGTTCAAAAATGATTAAAGAAAACACATTAGGTGATATAAACAAAATTGATTTAACACTTCACGAAGCAGACAGTCTCCTTCCAGAGAACTTCAAAATGGGGTGGAAGGCAAGAAGCTTTTACGGGATGAAGAATAAAGAACAAGGAAGGGACAAATAGAATATATCTGGTTGACTGGGGCCACATTGTTAGCCAAGAGTTGGCTTGGTGTTTGGGGATTGGCTGACTGGAAATACTGCATTTCTGGTCAAGCAGAACATTTACAGGAACACAAATGTTACCTAAGTTTTGGTTTGCTGACCTGGCATGCTGGGCAGCAGGAGCTCCATCTTGAGCCTACAAATTTATTTCAACATTAAATTCTATTTTTCCATTATTTAGAAATGGCCAGTTTGGATAAGTTGCTTAATGATTTATTTAGTTTTCATAAATAGTAACTCAGGAGCAGAAATGAATGAAAATAAAATAATAATGAAAATAATGAATCCTGTCAATTTTACCTTTACGATATTACTCACGTTGCGTCCTTCAGGTCCTTCTCCAGAGCTATATCCACATACTCAAAGTCTGTGGTACAGAGTAAGTGTTAAATATTATCCAAACTATTTCTTGATCTGATTTCATTTTTTTCTCCCCCCTCATTCAGTCAGCACCATTTAATATCTGAGAAGATGGTATCGCAGAAAACAAACAGGAGTCGAATAACCAAATCTGCAGAGAACATGAGTCAGATTATTGACTTTCGATGATCAAAAGCTGAGCTTTATGTACAAATAAGAATATGTGGCCACTACGTTTTTTTCCCTGCTTCCTCAGTCCCACCCTTGCCTGTCTAGATAAAGCTTCCACAGCTAAGGGAGGCAAACTGTTTCAGGGAGCTGAGAATGAGTAGACAATGTGAGATGCTGAGAGTAAACCATAATATAAATGCTACATTGCTTATAGGGAACCTGAGGTGGACATGACCTGTGTCTCATGTCATAGGCAGATCCTGAGAACATGAAAGTCCCACAGAGCTCCCCAGTCATGGAGCATTATAGCATTGAGGCTGTGTGGGATGTGTAGGGCAGGAGTCTGAGGCAACATCGCTAAACTTCTTGGCATGGACAGGAGAACAACCAAGTGCTTCCCAAATACCTTAGAAGGTTTTGGGGGAGGCTGTGAGAGCTGGATCTGGGACCTGTGGTGACTGGAAGGATTAGAGGGCAGTGGTCATCTGCAAGGACACCTGCCAGGATTGTGAGCGCCTGGTTGTGCTTGTGGCAATACAGGTCATGAAGAATGAAGACCAATTGTCTCCTCCTTCCTATCTCTTGACCCTGAGTGAGTCCCTCTGCTACTACTTCCAGGGTCACAGACACCCCATCAGCAAGGGGTAAGAGAAGCCCCTGTGTATTCTGGGTTCTCCTGAGAAACAGAACCAATAGGACATTTAGGTATCTTGAGAAAGAGCTTTATTATAATGAATTGACTCACACTGTTATGGAGATTGAGAGGTCTAGGACCTGCAGCAGGCAAGCTAGGAACCCAGGAGAGCCCACGGCATAGTTCTAGCCTGGTCCAAAGGTCTAAAAACCGGGAGAGCTGATAGTGTAAGTTCAAGTCCAAGTCTGAGTCTGAAGACAGTGGAAGACTGTCAGTTTTTCCCCGCTCAGACAGTCAGGCAGAGAGAAAAAAAATCCTTTCCTGTTCAGCCTTTTATTCTACTCTGGCCTTAAACAGAATGTATGATGCCCACCCCCATAGGAGAAAGCAATCTGCTTTGTTCAGTCTGCCCATTCAGATGTTAATCTCATCCAGAAGCCCTCTCCCAGACACACTCAGAATACTGTTTAACCAAATATCTGGGCACCCTGTGGTCCAGTCAAGTTGACACAGAAAATTAACCATCAAAAGCTGAATGGACTGAGATGACAAACCGACACAAAATAGGCAACTGCCTCTCTGTGCAGAGGGGGCTCACAAGAGAAATGGAGTCGAAGTATTTTTTAAAAAAAAAATTATTTATCTATGAGAGAGAGAGAGAGATATCACAAGTAGGCACAGCGGCAGGCAGCAGGAGAGGGTTCGATGTGGGGCTCGATCCCAGGACCCTGGGATCATGACCTGAGCCGAAGGCAGATGCTTAACAAACTGAGCCACCCAGGCACCCCAGAAATGGAGTTGAGGTATTTTTAAAAAATGAAGCTGTGTTTCTTAGAGATCTGAGTCTATGGTCTGAGTCGACTTACCTGCTTTTATACTCAGTCCTCACAGATGCAGTTGAGAGCCAGCTTCCAGAAGCCTCTCTAGAGTCTCCTGATTGGAAGCACTCTCACTTCCTCTCCCAGGATGCCGCCCTTCCCCAGGTGTATGGTGGCTCCTGCAGCCATCGCTATGCTCCCCAGAACACTCAGCACAGAGGCTGATGCAATGTTCGAGTTACTTTTGGATGAATGCATGATGAAAAATCTTTCTTTCAGGTATATTGAAGTCATGAAGAAAGAAGTTAGAGGGTAGGGGAGGGAAGCACAGGAAGACGAGTATCTACTGGGCAGAGCCCTGGGCAGAGTATCTGGGGAGCCAGGACTTAATCTGGGTCCTGCCTCTGTGGCTCAGCCTTTCTGTTTCCTTAGCTTTATGATTGGCATGGTAATACCTGTCCTGCCTACCTCAGAGCCGTGGGAGCTTTGAATGGAGTATGTCATTTGAAAGTGCACAAAATTTACACAAATGCTATAAGGTGTATCGTGGGTTTTTGTTGTTGTTGTCTGTGCTGTGTCCACAGATTCTAAGTTTCTAGAATCTGGACCTTGCATATTCCTCAGGGTTCCAAGGACAGAGAAGAGCTTGGCAGGGGGCTCAGCACTTACCCGCCAAACTGAACCTCATTGCTGCCCGGGCTTGCTGAGTCTGAAAGCATCCAATGATCCCCAGACTCTCCACTGGGTCTAGTAGTTATGTAAGTAGGAAAACTGCAAAGCTGGATCAGTGAAAGGAAGTAAACATGGACAGGACTCCTGGGCTCCTTTGCAGAGAGGGTCTGGTGCAGGATGTATACTATGTATAAGGGCCTGTTCTGCATGCTGTGGAGAAGGAAAGATTGGTTAAGAATCCCTATCCTGCCATTTCTTGGGCAGTGGAGCACCTGCAGCGTGTCAGGTCACAACCTGCTTTTTCTGTGTTCCTACAAGTCGTTCTCGTGACAGCCCTGTGTGGTAAGGGTTGTTATCACTGTTTTGGAGTTGAGGAAACATGGAGGGTGATAGAGGGGAGGCCACTGCCCAACCAATGCCTGCTATAACTGGGTTTCAGACTGGTGTCTCAGTACAAAGCCTTTGCTTTTTCCATTGTATTACATGGAGCATGAATCTGGTTTATAATCTAGGATTTTATACAACACTGCCCCCTTTTTTTCTTAAAGAGAAAAAAACCAGACTGATAGGTAGATTTTTTTTTTTAATGGAACTCTTAGAAATTATCATGTTATAGGGTACTTGTACATTGTTAGGCTCTAGTTTTTAATTTTCCATGAAAATTGCTTTGCATTTATAACCCATTTGGCCTAATGTGCATTTCTGCCTCTTTAGCGAATATTGCCAAATATTTGCAACAATCCCCTAGATGTTTTGTGCTAACCAAGAACTTGGTTGTTCTTATCTTTTTTTAAATGATTAAATTAAAATTTACCCTCGAAGGGTTAGGACTCTGAAAACATACCATTTTGTTGGTTTCAGGCCCAGGAAATGAATCCACATGGAAAAAAAAAGGGGTCAGATTAATATAATTGTAGGGACCCCTACATCTCTGTGGACGTGGGCTGGGGGTTTGGGCAGCATACAGCCTGCCTGAAAAAGGCTTTCTGACCTTGGGCAAGAGAAAAGAAGGAGAGCCTGGGGAAAGAAAGTAATACAAAAAGAGGAAGGAGAAAATGAGTTGTAAGAAAAGAAGGGAAGATTGTAATTATAACTAAATGTTTTAAACATTTTGGAAACTACACAGGAAGATGTCCCTAAAATATAAGGTTCGTATAACATTTCACATGAGTGTGTCATTTAATTTACAAGTACTTTCTGAGCCTTTTGTCAATGCCCAGCCAAGTTTTCACTCTCTTTGTAGACATGCATCATTTACTTTCTTTTTCCTCCTGGTCACCCAAGACTAACTGCTGTTTAATTGAGCCAGTCAGTCCGCAAACGTGTAAGCAGCACACACTGTGTTGAAGGTACTGCCCTGGGTGCTGGTTGAAAGATGTATTAAGAATCCCAACCTAGGGGTGCCTGGGTGGCTCAGTTATTAAGTGCCTGCCTTTGGCTCAGGTCATGGTCCTGGGACCAAGTCCCGCATCAGGCTCCCTACTCAGTGGGGAGTCTGCTTCTCCCTCTGCCACTCCGCCTGCTTGTGTTCCCTCTTGCGCTGTCTCTCTCCTCTGTGTCAAATAAATAAATAAAATTAAAAAAAAAAAAAAAGAAGAATCCTAACCTGTCCTCTTGGACCTACCATTTCTGTAGTGGACTAATTAACAAAATGCAAATTAGGTACTATACAAACATAAAATAGAGTGTTATAGAGGAAAGAGTTTATAATTTGTGGATTATAACTTCCTGCAGGAGGTGATTTTAAACCAGTGTTTACTTACATGAATTCTAGCAGGGGGCTATGTTCTAGGTAAGGAGAACGTGGATCTAGAAAGTGAAGGAAATAGGTGAGAATCTGAGAATTTGCCTGGCTGGAGGAGAAGGTGATTGAAGACTGTAGACAGAGGTGAACAGGGTAGAAGTCAGGGTTTGCTCAGAGAAGCAAAATCATTACAAATATTGTGGAATAATGTTTTCTTACTGGAATTTGCCCTCACATGACTGTGAGAGGAGCTGGAGTATGTTGGCTTTCCATTATTGTATAATGGACCACCCCAACATTTAGTGGCTTAAAAAGTCTACTACTTTACCTGTTCATGGTTTTATGGATTGTCCGTCTGGGGCTATTCTGGGTGGCTCTTCTGTTGGTCTCACCTGGGATCTCATGTGGCTAGATGGGAATGTCCAAGATGGCTTTACTCACCAATCTGGTGCTTAGCAGGAATGTCTGGGAGGCTGTAACCTCTGTCTGCATAACCCTTTCCTTGGCTAGTTGGGATGCTTTACATAATGACTGGATCCCAAGAACAAGCCTTCCAATAGGATAAGCCTCAGTGTCCAAATGCATATGGAGCCTCTGCTGGCATCATGCGTGCTTGCTAACGTCCCATTAGTCAAGCCTAGAGTCCGTGTAGGAGGGGACTGTACAAGGGCATGAATACTGAGAGATGTGCTTTGTTGGGGGCCATCAGAGTAACCATCTACCGCATCAGGCAAGGGAATTAGAAATGGTTTTTCCATGGTAATATGGAGCTATTGAAAACTTTGGAGAAGAAAATGTCAGATTTAGATTATTGTTTAAGGAAGATTCATCAGGCAATAGTGTTTAGGATAGTGTGGAGACACATGAGGTAGGAAGACCAATTAAGAGACTCTTAAAATATTCAAGGTGAGAGGAACCGAGGGGTGGAACTAAGGTATAGGTCAGCTAATTGCTTATATGCATTCAGATCTCTTCAGGCCTCTCGTCCCCTGATTACAAGGGAGCTACTTCATGCAGTCTGTGTTTCTCAATCTCTGTATCAGCTGTCAGCTGGCTTCTTGCTGGTTTGGCCATTGAGAGGCACTGGTGGAAGAATGGGGGAAGGAGGAATTAAGATTAATTCTCTCTCACTCTGCTTCAAGTGGTACTTCTGCAGCAGCAGTAACTTCTTTGTGGCTCCAGCTTTGGTAACACTGTTTTCCATTTTTGCCTCTGCCAAGGGAGTGATGGCAGCAACTTAACCATTGTACTAATTTCTGGATGGCTTGATTAACCCTTGTTTAGCTTCTTGGTGATTCTGTGACCTATAGAGCTAAAATTCTGTGTTTCAGTGTCTTACAGCCGTTGAGGAAAACGTGATGAGTTCAGTTTTGGACATCCTAAATGTTTTGGATGGTTGCATTATTTAGATGGTGATTACCACCAGGTGGTTGGGAGAAAGGTCAGAAGCAAGAGTTTAGCTTTTGACGCCAAGCGAGTAGAAGTTGTTTTTGAGGTCATAAAATTTTAAGATATTGCCAGGTGGAGGATAGGAATGAAAACAAAAATTTAGGAATTACCTATATATAGGGAGAATGGAATAAAGAAAAACCATGAAGGAAGAGTTCATAGACATTGGGGTAGAACCACAAAAAGTATTATTATAAAAACCAAGGAGAGAACTTCAGAAAGAAGGGGCATTTTCATTTTCTATTGCTGCCACAGCAAATTGCTGCAAACTTAGTGGCTTCAAAAACACAGAATTATTATCTTCAGTTCTGTAAGTCACAATTCTGGCACAGATCTTACCTGGCTAAAATCAAGATATGTTCCTTTCTGGAGGTTCTTGGGGAGAATCCTGTCTCCTTGCTCCTTAGGACTGTTGGCAGTATTCATTTTCTTGTGGTTGTAGGACTGAGGCCCCATTTTCTTGCTGGCTGATACCTGAGGGCCCTTTCCAGATTTTAGAGGCTGCCTGCATTCCTTGGCTTCTGTCTTACTCCACATTTAGCAGTGGTGGATTGAGGCCATCTCATGCTTCAAATCTTTCCTATTGCTTCTTCCATCACATTTCTCTGACTGACTCTTGGCTTTATAGGACTCATGTGATTAGATTGTACCCACCTGGATAAACCATGAAAGGCTCCCTGTCTCAAGGTCTTTAACCTCATCACATCTGCCAAGTCCCCTTTGCCATATGGTGTAATATACATACAGGATCCTGTGGTTAGGAGTCGGGCATTTTGGGGGCATCATTATTTTGCCTACCACAGAGAATAAACCATTATTGCTATATGATGCAAAGGCCAAATCTAAGAACTTGGGATTTGGTGTTTGAGAATCCACAGGTGCACTTTGGCATAAATGCTTCCATGGAGTGATAATGGTAGCAGACAGCTTGCTGGACTTGTTGGAGTTTGAGAGTAGATAGGAGGCAGAAGCAGAGTTATGCCATTGCTGGTATTAACAGGTTGCTGTTAGTAAATGTAAAATGCTCAGTACTGACTTGGAGGTAGCCAGAGCTCAGTACTTTGGTTTACAAACTGTAGACCTCTTTCTCCAGTAGTCTGATGATAAAGTGAAGGAAGAAAAAGCACACTTGAAGTCTAAGGGGAGATCCCTGGAGAAATGGACAGAAATGGAAGATGAAAAGTTGGGTAGAGGAAGGGTGATTGAAGAATAGCTAAGGAGCATTACTCAGGAGATGCAAAGGAATGGGCCAAAGGACAACTGAAGGGTGAGCCTTAGAAAGGAGGTGGGGATCTTTGTATTTGTTATTTGAAAGTGGAGAAGAGAGAAGATGGAGATGATTATGCCAGAAATGCAACAGTCTTCTTCTTGGGAGGATGGCTATGGTTATTTGCAAATATCCATGAGAGGTGTGATGGGGGGATATGAGCTTGAATTGAGATACTGCCAGGTGTTCATTTTTTTTTTTTCTGCAATCAGCTTTATTTATTTATTTTTTTTTTTCTGTTCCTCCATCACATGCGAGACAGAAGGTAGCCAACTCAGATCTCCCAAGTTTGCAACTGCTTCATTCAAAAACCAGGTCAGACTAACCAACTCTTAATTCTTTTTTTTTTTTTAAGATTTTATTTATTTATTTGAGAGAGAGAGAAAATGAAAGAGAGAGAGCATGAGAAAAGAGAGGTGAGTTGGAGAAGCAGACTCCCTGCTGAGCAGGGAGCCTGATGTGGGACTGGATCCTGGGACTCCAGGATCATGACCTGAGCTGAAGGCAGTCGCTTAACCGACTGAGCCACCCAGGTGCCCACCAACTCTTAATTCTTAATTCTAGATTTTAGGAAGAAATAATTTGACTAGTTCACCTTGGTTCAGATGTCTCCTCTTAATCTAATCAGCCATGACTGGAAGGAGCCCAGCAGTCATTTCCCAAAGGAGGTGGTAAGTCCCTCATAAGCGGCAGTACTGCTGGGGTCATTTTAACCAGCATAATAAAACCAGCAAGCATGGAAACAGGAGCAGATGAGTTGTAATAACAACACTGATGGTTGTAATAACAACACTGATCATGGTTAGATTATTACTGGAGCTGGGGTTCAGGGGGTTTATACAGAGGGTTTCTGTGGATCAGCAAATGGAAGAAAGCTATTTTTAAAAGGACTATTTTAGATTATATCAAAACTTAAAAACAAGCACCAGGGAGAAGAGGACTTTAGAATGAGGAAAATGGAAAAGAGAAGGCAGCCCATTTGATTGTGCCAGCCTGTTGGGTAACCTCCATGACCAAGGCAGAGATCTTTTCCCTGGAGATGGGCAATGCTCACCCATGATGCTTCAGTCAAACCCAGGATGGAACATTCCAGAAACCAGGAAGTAGCCTGTTAAATTCACAAATTTAGAACACATTAGAATAATGCCAAGCTTTAATGTGGCTTTGCTCAGTGAATTTCCTTCCTTCAATTAACCTGATTACTATCATTGTTATTAAATTAAGTTATTTCATGTGTGAAGAAGCCAATTTTCAGAAATTAAATTGCCTTGTTGAGTGTTTTCTAGGCCAAAGACATTAAAGATCAGAATTCTGAAGATAGTACCAAAAAAGCAATCCCAAATGTGTAAATCTTTCATCCAGGTATCTAAACAAGGTAATGGAAGGCACATGTACTCTACTCTGCACAATTATGGTGTTCCATTTTCATGGCATGTGTATCAGAGTCTCCATGAATATTGAGGATGTGTCACTCTGGGTACACTTGTTATGCTCCTCTTTGGAAACGTAGTCACAAATGGGTTGAAGCCCTTTCGTGAATGAAGGGCAAGGAAGAAGCTCTCATTTTAGAAGTAATACCACTTAAATATTTATGACGATTTTCAAATCACTGAGAATATATTCTTACTGAGACCATCAGTAGGCCCGTAGCTAGAACGAGGTGAAAGCCACTACTAGTCTACTAATGCATCAGCTTAAATGGTAAGCCCACACTCAAATTTGTTATACATTACCAAAAAGAAGAAACAAATCACAGCAAGAGGTTTGCTGAAGCAAAATATTTTTCTTCAGTAGTATCTCTGTTATCCTAAATGTCATTCTTCCCCCGATAGTCTGCTACATCAACACCTGCTGATCATCTTTGACTACAAGGCCAAGAATTTAATGGATTTAACTTCTTTTCATAGAAAATTTCTCAAGTGGAAAATTTTATGCTCAACACTTTCCCCTCCAGTGTTAAAGGCATTGCTTAACAGTTTACCAATCTTGTATTAATTCAAAGCTAATTTAAGATTAAGTATCCAGGTGGTTATAGATATGTTGTTAAGTATACATATACATGCCTTTCATTGATAAGATTTCTCCTTAGAGTTGTTTTTTTTTTTTAAAGATTTTCTTTATTTATTTGACAAAGAGAGATCACAAGTAGGTGGAGAGGCAGGTAGAGAGAGAGGGGGAAACAGGCTCCCCACCGAGCAGGGAGCCCGACGCAGGGCTCGATCCCAGCACCCTGAGATCATGACCCGAACGGAAGGCAGAGGCTTAACCCACTGAGCCATCCAGGCGCCCCTCTCTTTAGAGTCTTGTCCATTATTTTTTCTTTTCATAGGATTTCAACTTTCATTTAAAGAAGGTCATACAGTTAGTGCTTCTTAAAAATGTGAACATTATGCTTTTTTCCTCTTCTGACATTTTCGAGAGGAGATCTGTCCAACAGGCCTTCCTGTGATGAGGGAAATGTTCTGTTTGTGCTCTCCAACACGGTAGCCATGAACTACGTATGGTAACTAAGCATTTGAAATGAGACTAGTATGCCTGACGAACAGAATGTTTAGTTTCATTTAAATTTGGTTAATATAAACTTAAATTTAAGAAGCCACATTTGGCTGCTTAGCACTTGAAATGTGGCTAGTGTGACTGAAGAAATGAATTTTTGAACAAACTAAATTTAAATTTCAAATTAAAAAGCTACATGTGGCTCTTGCCTTCCATACTGGACAGAGCAAATGTAGAATTTTTTTTTAATCACCGTGGGAAGTTGTACTGGACATTCAGTTCCAGAGATGAAATTCTTGAAGACCAGGGAGCAAGGATTCATCTCTGTAACCCTCAGCTCCTCATGTGGTATGGAGAATTCACTTGCTCGTGTTTGTACTGCTTGATCAACTTTCTAATAGGAAAGCCTACGTTTTGAAGGGCCCATTTTTCAATTTGGCCTTTGATTCCTTGTGAAATGTACTTCTAGCTCTTGCAGTTCCTTGTTGTTCAGCACTGCTGTATTTACCTTTCCCAATTTTTAGCCAGCTCTTTGATCTAGTTATGACCACCCAGTAAGATGACTTTACTGGTTGCTCGGTCACCTTCCTGATAGATATAGGTAACAAATTGCAAAGGAACAAACAAAATACTGATCAAAGCAAGTAGAATATTTTAATCAGAGACATAATTCAGAGTATGATTTAAAGACAATCTAATATTTAGGTACAATAGGGTACCTCTCAGTACATCTTCTATGTAATGGATCACTGCATGATCTAATTCTTTTTTTTTTTCTAGGGCATAATAATTAGAATGAAATCTCCCTGACTTGCCATGGGCTTTACAATGTCTCAAAAGAGCTTGATATTCAAAACTCCTGCAGATAGTCTGACTGGCCTGTTATTTGCCCAGCACATATGGTTTTCTCTCTGAAGATGATGGAAATATGCTTTTCTCCACATGGAGAGAGGAATTGAATGAAATGAGAGGAAATCAGTGCCCTCTGTTAGGACTTTAGGGACGTAAAAATCAGATTCAGTGACTGCTGAACTTTGTAACTGTGGTAGGTACTTTAAAGCTGTATTGAAAAACTAACTTCTGTGGGAAAGGATATGGATGTTTAAAAAGAAACTATACTGGATCAGGGATCATGCTCAGAAACTACAAGTTTATCAAGGTGATCAGTGAGAGTAGTTCAGTATAGATATAACAGATATCTGATATATATGAGAGTAGATAGACTGAACTTTTAGGTTAGGTTTAAAGGAAGGGTTTAGGTTAGGTTTAGAGGAAGGGCTTTAGAGTCAGAAAATCTGTCTGACTTTGAATCCCAGATTAGCAGGGATGTGACTTTAGGCAAATTACTTAGTATCTCCATGCCTCAGCTTGATCATCAACAAAATGAAGATATTAGGGATACCTACATGATATGGCCATGTGACAGTTAAAAGGCTCACAGTGAGTGCTTAAAAAAATGACACTTATTTATTATTACCACTATCTATTATTAGTATTACCTTCCAGCTGTACTTGACAAGGAGTGGAGAATCTCAGAATACATTAATTAGATTGAGTCAGAGAAACCACCAACTAAGAATGTACAGGCTATTTAACACAGACTAGAGAAACCATGTTACTACAATAAACAAGGGAAAAAATCTGTAGAATCCTTTTTTTAGAAGGAATATTTCTATGCATTCATGTCATCCAAGTGTGTTATCAGTGTAATTCTCCTTCTAGAGGATAACCTTCCCATTGTGCATTCTGTCCATGAACACCCATTCTGTCCATGAATACCCAGAATCCTTTTTTTAGAAGGAATATTTCTATGCATTCATGTCATCCAAGTGTGTTATCAGTGTAATTCTCCTTCTAGAGGATAACCTTCCCATTGTGCATTCTGTCCGTGAATACTCATTCTGTCCATGAATACCCAGAATACTCTGTTCTAATTTTCTTCCCAACTTCACTTTTTTGATCAGGAACTGAGATGAGGACCTATACTGTAGAATCTGAGGTGGAAGCACATAGATGACCTATGGTATTGCGGGAGAACAAAAGTTAAGACAAAGACACAGGTTATTGCAAATATGGTCCTCTGGTTTCTGAATTCCTTTCTTATTCATACCTGGGTTGCATGACCACACTAGGCATCTAAACTTATCCCCGGTTCAGGTATAGGAGATGTGTAAGTCTCCCCAAGTCCACACTATGGGACTTGGTACCAGGTGCTACCATCTTGCTAATATAATCCTCATGGTATGCCTCCATTTTGGAAATATAAATTTCAGGTTTGCTCATTTAAACCTAGCTCTCCTTGGGGCACCTGGGTGGTTCAGTGGATTAAAGCTTCTGCCTTCGGCTCAGGTCTTGATCTCAAGGTCCTGGGAGCAAGCCCTGCATAGGGCTCTCTGCTTGGCGGGGAGCCTGCTTCCCTTCCTCTCTCTCTCTGCCTGCCTCTCTGTCTACTTGTGATCTCTGTCTGTCAAATAAATACATAAATAAATAAATCTTTTAAACCTAGCTCTTCTTCCCAGCTTCCTTAATTGGAGCTTTGGCCTTGATTTCTGGAATGACTTCCTGACCTGAGGCTTTCTTCCAGGAATTTAATGACTAGGGCTCTTCTACTTTTAGTGGCCATTTTCCTTTCTGGACCTCTGAATATAGTCCACCCTAAGTTCCTTATTATTTCTTTCTGATTTCGTATTGTAATCTCTTGTACCCTTCATATTGGGGCCCATTATTTGTTGCTTCAGCTCTGATAGGAAATTGCTATAGTTCTAAAAAATTACGCTTTATGGGAGGTGTTTTTCTCAGGTTTCTTCCACCTGGTAAGGAAGAAAGTGTTGGGTTTGATTCCCTTCCATTGGCTCATCTGAAACTTTGGCTATGTCCCATCCATGCCCTGCTCAGAACATCTGACCAGAAACCTTCAGTGAAAATTATACACATTTTTTTTCATTCAACTAATACATATTATGCTAATATACTTTGTGCTATTCTGGATATAGGAGATATTACAGAGACCAAAACAAAGTCCATAACCTCTTAAAGATCAGATGAAACCTAATATCAACATTTTGTGCTCGTGCATGTGTGTGTGAGAGAGCATGATTTGATTTGGAATTTCTGCCATTGTTGTGTGCTTGCCAACTTGTAGAGATACTTTGCAATGGATAAAGTCTATCTAAAAATATAAGATTTAACAGTTATAGGAATTCACTTTTATAACTCCCATATATCGTTTGTAATGCACCCCGTTATTACTGTTGTTAACCAAGTTCAGCAAGCTGGTAGTATAGATGGCAACAGTGAGTTTTGACTGATTATATTCATTTAGAGTGTGATTGGTCTAAATGTCACTTCACTGTGCACATTCAAAAGATAGATATTTGCTCTCTTGTGAAGTAATAGTCTTTTAAAATTAATTTTTAAATTAACATATAATGTATTATTAGCCCCAGGGGTATAGGTCTGTGAATCGTCAGGCTTACACACTTCACAGAACTCACCATAGCACATACCCTCTGCAATGTCCCTAACCCAACCCTCTCCCTAACTCCCTCCCCAGGCAACCTACAGTTTATTTTGTGAGATTGAGAGACTTTTATGGTTTGTCTCCCTCCTGATCCCATCTTGTTTCATTTTTTCCTTTCCTACCTCCCCAACCCCCCTCTCTGCCTCTCAAATTCTTCATATCAGGGAGAGCATATGATAATTATCTTTCTCTGATTGACTTATTTCGCTCAGCATAATACCCTCTAGTTCCATCTATGTCGTTGCAAATGCAAGATTTCATTTCTTTTCATGGCTGCATAGTATTCCATTGTATATATACCACATCTTCTTTATACATTCATCTGTTGATGGACATCTAGGTTCTTTCCACAGTCTGTCTATTGTGGACATTGCTGCTATAAACATTCGGGTGTCCCTTCGGATCACTACATTTGTATTTTTAGGATAAATACCCAGTAGTGCAATTGCTAGATTGTAGGGTAGCTCTATTTTCAACTTTTTGAGGAACCTCCATGCTGTTTTCCAGAGTTGTTGCACCAGCTTGCATTCCCACCAACAGTGTAGGAGGGTTCCCCTTTCTCTGCATCATTGCCAACATCTGTCGTTTCCTGACTCGTTAATTTCAGCCATTCTGACTGGTGTGAGGTGGTATCTCACTGTGGTTTTGATTTGTATTTCCCTGATGCCGAGTGATGTGGAGCACTTTTTCATGTGTCTGTTGGCCATCTGGACGTCTTCTTTGCAGAAATGTCTGTACATGTCCTCTGCCCATCTTGATTGGATTATTTGTTCTTTGGGTGTTGAGTTTGATAAGTTCTTCATAGATTTTTAGCCGTTTTTCTGATATGTCGTTTGCCCTTTATCTGATATGCCCTTTATCTGATATGTCGTTTGCAAGTATCTTCTCCTGTTCTGTCAGTTGTCTTTTGGTTTTCTTGACTGTTTCCTTTGCTGTGCAAAAGCTTTTGATCTTGATGAAGTCCCAATAGTTCATTTTTGCCCTTGTTTCCCTTGACTTTGGTGATGTTTCTAGGAAGAAGTTGCTGGGGCTGAAGTCAAAGAGGTTGCTGCCTGTGTTCTCCTCAAGGATTTTGATGGATTCCTTTCTCACATTGAGGTCCTTCATCCATTTTGAGTCTATTTTCTTGTGTGGTGTAAGGAAATTGTCCAGTTTCATTTTTCTGTATGTGGCTGTCCAATTTTCCCAACACCATTTGTTGAAGAGGCTGTCTTTTTTCCATTGGACATTCTTTCCTACTGTGTTGAAGATTAGTTGGCCATCGAGTTGAGGGTCTATTTCTGGGCTCTCTATTCTGTTCCATTCATCTGTGTGTGTGTTTTTGTGCCAGTACCATACTGTCTTGATGATGACAGCTTTGTAATAGAGCTTGAAGTCTGGAATTGTGATGCCACCAACTTTGGCTTTCTTTTTCAACATTCCTCTGGCTATTTGAGGTCTTTTCTGGTTCCATATAAATTTTAGGATTATTTGTTCCATTTCTTTGAAAAAAATTGAGGGATTGCATTAAACATGTAGCTTTAGATAGCATAGACATTTTAACAATATTTGTTCTTCCAATCCAGGAGAATGGAACATTTTTCCATTTCTTTGTGTCTTCCTCAATTTCTTCCATGAGTACTTTATAGTTTTCTGAGTACAGATTCTTGGCCTTTTTGGTTAGGTTTATTCCTAGGTATCTTATAGTTTTGGGTGCAATTGTGAATGGGATTGACTCCTTAATTTCTCTTTCTTCTGTCTTGTTGTTGGTGTATAGAAATGCAACTGATTTCTGTGCATTGGTTTTATATCCTGACACTTTACCAAATTCCTGTACAAGTTCTAGCAGATTTGGAGTGAAGTCTTTTAGGTTTTCCATATAAAGTATCATATCATCTGTGAAGAGTGATAGTTTGACTTCTTTGCCGATTTGGATGCCTTTATTCTTTTTGTTGTCTGATTGCTGAGGCTAGGACTTCTAGTACTATGTTGAATAGCAGTGGTGATAATGGACATCCCTACTGTGTTCCTGACCTTACAGGAGAAGCTCTCAGTTTTTCTCCATTGAGAATGATATTCGCTGTGGGTTTCTCATAGATGGCTTTGATGATACTGTGGTATGTACCCTTAATCCCTACACTTTGAAGAGTTTTGATCAGGAAAGGATGCTGTACTTTGTCAAATGCTTTTTCAGCATCTATTGAGAGTATCATATGGTTCTTGTTCTTTCCTTAATTAATGTATTGTATCACATTGGTTGATTTGCAGATGTTAAAACCACCTCGCAGCCCAGGAATAAATCCCACTTAGTCGTGGTGAATAATTCTTTGAATGTACTGTTGGATCCTATTGGTAGTATTTTGGTGAGAAGTTTCACATCTGTGTTCATCAAGGATATTGTTCTGTAATTCTCTTTTTTGATGGGGTCTTTGTCTGGTTTTGGCATCAAGGTAATGCCGGCCTCATAATATGAGTTTGGAAGTTTTCCTTCCATTTCTATTTTTTGGAACAGTTTCAGGAGAATAGGAATAAATTCTTCTTTAAATGTTTGGTAGAATTCCCCTGGGAAGCCATCTGGCCCTGGGCTCTTGTTTGTTGGAAGATTTTTTTTTCCAAAAATATTTTATTTATTCATTTGACAGACAGAGATCACAAGTAGGCAGAGAGGCAGGCAGAGAGAGAGGAGGAAGCAGGCTCCCTGCTGAGCAGAGAGCCTGATGCGGGGCTCGATCCCAGGACCCTGAGATCATGACCTGAGCCAAAGGCAGAGGCTTTACCCCCCTGAGCCACCCAGGCATCCCTGTTGGGAGATTTTTGATGACTGCTTCAATCTCCTTACTGGTTATGGGTCTGTTCAGGTTTTCTATTTCTTCCTGGTTCAGTTGTGGTAGTTTATATGTCTCTAGGAATGCATCCATTTCTTCCAGATTGTCAAATTTGCTGGCATATAGTTGCTCATAAATGTTTTTATAATTGTTTGTATTTTGTTGGTGTTGGTTGTGATTTCTCCTCTTTCATTCATGATTTTATTTATTTGGGTCCTTTCTCTTTTCTTTTTGATAAGTCTGGCCAGGGGTTTGTCAATCTTATTAATTCTTTCAAAGAACCAGCTCCTAGTTTCTTTGATTTGTTCTATTTTTTTTTATTTTTATTTCATTGATTTCTGCTTTGATCTTTATTATTTCTCTTCTGCTGGGTTTAGGCTTTTTTTTTTTTTTTTTTTCTGTTCTTTCTCCAGCTCCTTTTGGTGTAGGGTTAGGTTGTATATTTGAGACCTTTCTTGTTTCTTGAGAAAGGCTTGTATCGCTATATGCTTTCCTCTCAGGACTGCCTTTGCTGCGTCCCACAGATTTTGAATCGTTGTGTTTTCATTATCATTTTTTTCCATGAATTTTTTCAATTCTTCTTTAATTTCCTGGTTGACCCATTCATTCTTTAGTAGAATGCTCTTTAGCCTGCATACATTTGGGTTCTTTCCAACTTCCCTCTTGTGATTGAGTTCTAGGTTCAGAGCATTGTAGTCTGAAAATACGCAGGAAATGATCTCAGTCTTTTGGTACCAGTTGAGACCTGATTTGTGACCCAGGATGTGATCTATTCTGGAGAATGTTCTATGTGTACTAGAGAAGAATGTGTATTCTTTTGCTTTGTTCTGAATATATGTGATGTCCATCTGGTCCATTGTGTCATTTAAGGTCTTTATTTCCTTATTGGTCTTTTGCTTGGATGATCTGTCCATTTCAGTGAGGGGGATGTTAAAGTCCCCTACTATTGTTGTATTATTGTTGATGTGTTTCTTTGATTTTGTTATTAATTGGTTTATATAGTTGGCTGCTCCCATGTTAGGGACATAGATATTTAAGATTATTAGATCTTTTTGTTGGAAAGACCCTTTGAGTATGATATAGTGTCCTTCCTCATCTCTTATTATAGTCTTTGGCTTAAAACCTAATTGATCTGATATAAGGATTGCCACCCCAGCTTTCTTTTGATGTCCATTAGCATGGTAAATTGTTTTCTACCCTCTTACTTTAAGTTTGGAGGTGTCTTTGGGTCTAAAATGAGTTTCTTGTAGACAGCATATTGATGGGTTTTGTTTTTTTTAATCCATTCTGATACCCTTTGTCTTTTGATTGGGGCATTTAGCTCATTTACATTCAGGGTAACTATTGAGAGATATGAATTTAATGCCATTTTATTGCCTGTAAGGTGTATATTACTATTACTGTATATTGTTTCTGTTCCTTTCTGGTCTACTACTTTTAGGCTCTCTCTTTGCTTGGAGGACCCCTTTCAATATTTCCTGTAGGGCTGGTTTGGTGTTTACAAATTCTTTCAGTTTTTGTTTGTCCTGGAAGATTTTTATCTCTCCTTCTATTTTCAGTGATAGCCAAGCTGGATATAGTATTCTTGGCTGTATGTTTTTCTCATTTAATGCTCTGAATATATCATGCCAGTTCTTTCTGGCCTGCCAGGTCTCTGTGGATAAGTCTGCAGCCAATCTAATATTTTTACCATTGTATGTTACAGACTTCTTGTCCTGGGCTGCTTTCAGGATTTTCTCTTTGTCACTAAGACTTGTAAGTTTTACTATTAGATGACAGGGTGTGGACCTATTTTTATTGATTTTGAGGGGGATTCTCTGTGCCTCCTGGATTTTGATGCTTGTTCCCTTTGCCATATTAGGGAAATTCTCTGCAGTAATTGGCTCCAATATACCTTCTGCCCTCATCTCTCAGTAGTCTTGTTTTTAATAAAAAAATTATATAATATTTATTTTAGGTTAATAGTCAATATCACCAGTTTAGCAGATTCTGTATATCAAGTGCAGCAAAATAATGCTTCACTGCACCCACAAAAGGGTGAATGTGCATGCATATTTATGTTGCATATTGTATGCAAACCACTTGTGCATTAGCATCTTCACATTAGATCATAGAATATTCTGCAAGACACCTTTCTTGTATTCAAACTGAGATTGGCACACAGAAATCTCAGCTAATGATTGTATTTCAATGATACTTAAAATAATTCGTTTGAAATTCAACAAGTTAAATTTTGTCTTCCCTAACATCAATCAACTATATAATCTTCATTTGCTGATTCATAATCAAGGATGGAGGTGGTTTTTCAACCAGCTGGCACGTAGTAGCTACTCATGTGTTCACCAACTATTGAATAATTCTCCCAATTTGAATAGAATGTGTGCATACAATTTTTTTTTTTTTTTAGTTGTGGTAAAATACACGTAACATAAAATTTACCATCTTAATCATTCTTTTTTTTTTAAGATTTAACTTACTTGACAGAGAGCAAGCCTGAGTGGGGCTTAGGGGCAGAAGGAGAAGGAGAAGCAGGCTTTCCACTGAGCAGTGAGCCTGACATGGGGCTCAGCATGGGGCTGGATGCAGGGCTGGATGTGGGGCTCAATCCCAGGACCCTGAGATCCCAATCTGAACCAAAGGAAGACACTTAACCTACTGAGCCATCCAGGTGCCCCATATTAAAATTATCCTTAAGGGTATGGTTTAGCAGCATTAAAATGCATTCATATTTTTACACTAGCATCCCCACATTCATCCGCAGAAATTTTGTCTTGCAGAAATGAAATTCTGTATCCTTTAAGAAATAACACCCCCATTTCCTCCTACCCTCACTTTCTGGCAACTACCATTCTACTTTCTATCTCTTTGACTTTGACTATTCCGGGTGGGTAGCTCATATAGTTGGAATCATAAGGTATTTTTTCCTTTCATGACTGGCTTATTTCACTTAGCGTAATGTTCTCAAGGTTCATTTGTGATATAGTATGTGTCAGGATGTTCTTCCTTTTTAAGGCTGAATAATATTTTATTGAGTGTATTTACCATGTTTTGTTTATCCTTCTGTCAATTGACATGTGTTGATTTCCCTTTTGGCTATTGGCAATAATACTGCTATGAACATGAAATCTCTCTTTGAGCACGACTCTCATTTCTTTTGGGTATGAAGAAGTGAAATTGCTGGTTCATATGGTAATTCTATGTTTAGATTTTTGAGGAACTGCCATACTGTTTTCCATAGCAGCTGTACCATTTTACATCCCTACTAATACACAAAAAGTTCCATTTACTCCACATCCTGCTGACACTTTTCATTTTCCGGGTTTTTTTTTGACAGTAGCCATCCTAATAGGTATGAGGTGGTATCGCACTGTGGTTTTTATTTGCGTTTCCCTAGTGATCAATGATGTTGAACATTTTTTCATGTGCTTATTGGTCATTTTTATGTTTTCTTTGAAGAAATGTCTATTAAAGTCCTGTTTAAATTTTTGTTGTTGTTGTTGTTTGTAGTTTTTTATATATTCAGGATGTTAATCACTTATCAGATATATGATTTGCAAATATTTTTTTCCTATTATGTAGGTTGCCTTTTCACTCTGTTTATTGTGTCCTTTGATGCAGAGTTTGAAAATTTTGATGTTTTCCATTTTGTCTATTTCTTTCTTTTGTTGCCTGTACTTTTGGTGTCATATCCAAAAAATCAATGCTAAATCCAGTGTCATGAAGATTCCTCCCTATATTTTCATCTAAGGGTTTCATAGTTTTAGCTCTTATATTTAGTTCTTTGACCCATTTTGAAGTAATTTTTATATATGATGTAAGGTAAGGGTCTAACTTCATTCTTTTCATTCATTCTTCATTCTTTTGATATCCAGTTTCCCATTACCGTTTGTTGAGAAGACTGTCCTTTCCCCCACTGAATGGTCTTGAAACCCTTGTCAAAAATCATTTGGTCATGCATGTGAAGATTTATTTCTGGGCTCTCCATTCCATCAGTCTAAATGTCTGTCTTTATGCCACTACCATACTGTTTTGATTACTATAACTTTTCATAACTTTTTAAAAATTCATTTATTTATTTGAGAGAGAGAGTGTGTGAGCAGGGGGTGGGGCTGAGGGAGAAGGAGAGAATCCTCAAGCAGACTCCTCACTAACAACAGAGCCCAATGCAAGGCTCAGACCCAGGACCTCAAGATCATGACCGAAGCCAAAATCAAGAGTCAGATGCTCAATCAACTGAGCCAACAAAGTGCCTCTATAGTAAGTTTTTAAATCAGAAAATATGAGAACCCCAGTTTTGTTCATTTTCAATGTTGTTTGGTTAATTTGTGTCCCTAGAGAGATTCCATATGAATGAATTTTTCTATCTCTGCAATAAACATTGATGGGATTTTGATAGGGACATCATTGAATCTGTAGATTGATTTGGATAGTATTGATATTTTAACAATATTAAACTTTCCAATCCATGAACATGGATGTCATTTTATTGTTTGTGTCTTTAAGTTCTTTCATTAACATTTTGAAATTTTCAGTGTATCAGATTTTTGCCTCCCTGTTTAAATTTATTCCTAAATGTTTTATTTGTTTTGTTGCAATTATAAATAGGATTTTAAAAAATATCCTTTTTGGATTGTTCATTGTTAGTACCTAGAAACACAGGTGATTTTTGCATGCTGATTTGTGTTTTTCAACTTTGTTGAATTTGTTCTAAAACGTTTCTGTGGAATCTTTAGGATTTTCTGCATAGAAAATCATGTTATCTATGAACAGAAATCTTTTACTTTTTCCTCTCTGATTTGGATGGCTTTTAATAATTTTTCTTACCTAATTGCTCTGGATAGGACTTGGTCTTTTATTGCTAGATCAACTGTAGTTTCATTGTCCAAACAGTCTGCTGTGCTTTACATATTTATTCCTCCCTCCCTGCTAACCCCTGGCAATCACTTATCTTTTTACTGTCCTTGTAGTTTTGCCTTTTTCAGAATGTCATGTAGTTGGAATCATACAGTAGTCTTTTTTTTAGTTGACTTATTGCACTTAGTAAAAGGCATTAAGTCTCTTTCAAATATTTTCATGACTTGATAGCTCTTTCTCTTAGTGCTGAATAATATTATATTTCCTAGAATTACTGTGGTTTATTTATCCATTCTCTATTGAAGGGCTTTCTGGTAGCTTAGTGTTATGAATAAAGCTGCTATATACATCTATTTGTAGGTTTTTCTGTGAAAACACAAGTTTTCATCTCCTTTGGATAAATGGCAATGATTTTTTTTTATTTTTTTATGTATTATTTTTTATAAACATATAATGTATTTTTATCCGCAGGGGTACAGGTCTGTGAATTGCTAGGTTTACACACTTCACAGCACTCACCATAGCACATACCCTCCCCAATGTCCCTAACCCCACCACCCTCTCCAGACCCCCCTCCCCCCAACAACCCTCATTTTGTTTTGTGAGATTAATAGTCACTTATGGTTTGTCTCCTTCCCGATCCCATCTTGTTTCATTTATTCTTCTCCTACCCCCCAACCCCCCATGTTGCATCTCCACTTCCTCATATCAGGGAGATCATATGATAGTTGTCTTTCTCCGATTGACTTATTTCACTAAGCATGATACCCTCTAGTTACATCCACGTCATTGCAAATGGCAAGATTTCATTTCTTTTGATGGCTGCATAGTATTCCATTGTGTATATATACCACATCTTCTTTATCCATTCATCTGTTGATGGACATCTAGGTTATTTCCATAGTTTGGCTATTGTGGACATTGCTGCTATAAACATTCGGGTGCACGTGCCCCTTCGGAGCACATTTGTATCTTTAGGGTAGATACCCAGTAGTGCAATTGCTGGGTCATATTGTAGCTCTATTTTCAACTTTTTGAGGAACCTCCATGCTGTTTTCCAGAGTGTTTGCACCAGCTTGCATTCCCACCAACAGTGTAGGAGAGTTCCCCTTTCTCCGCATCCTCGCCAGCATCTGTCATTTCCTGACTTGTTAATTTTAGCCATTCTGACTGGTGTGAGGTGGTATCTCATTGTGGTTTTGATTTGTATTTCCCTGATGCCGAGTGATGTGGAGCACTTTTTCATGTGTCTGTTGGCCATCTGGATGTCTTCTTTGCAGAAATGTCTGTTCATGTCTTCTGCCCATTTCTTGATTGGATTATTTGTTCTTTGGGTGTTGAGTTTGTTAAGTTCTTTATAGATATTGGACACTAGCCCTTTATCTGATATGTTGTTTGCAAATATCTTCTCCCATTCTGTCAGTTGTCTTTTGGTTTTGTTGACTGTTTCCTTTGCTGTGCAAAAGCTTTTGATCTTGATGAAATCCCGATTGTTCATTTTTGCCCTTGCTTCTGTTGCCTTTGGCGATGTTCCTAGGAAGAAGTTGCTGCAGGTGTGGTCAAAACGGTTGTTGCCTGTGTTCTCCTCAATGATTTTGATGGATTCCTTTCTCACATTGAGGTCCTTCATCCATTTTGAGTATATTTTCATATGTGGTGTAAGGAAATGGTCCACTTTCATTTTTCTGCATGTTGCCGTCCAATTTTCCCAACACCATTTATTGAAGAGGCTGTCTTTTTTCCACTGGACATTCTTTCCTGCTTTGTTGAAAATTAGTTGAACATAGAGTTGAGGGTCTACTTCTGGGCTCTCTATTCTGTTCCACTGATCTATGTGTCTGTTTTTGTGCCAGTACCATGCTGTCTTGATGATGACAGCTTTGTAATAGAGCTTGAAGTCCGGAATTGTGATGCCACCAACTTTGGCTTTCTTTTTCAACATTCCTCTGGCTATTCGAGGTCTTTTCTGGTTCCATATAAATTTTAGGATTATTTGTTCCATTTCTTTGAAAAATATGGTTGAGATTTTGATAGGGATTGCATTAAATGTGTAGATTGCTTTAGGTAGCATAGACATTTTCACAATATTTGTTCTTCCAATCCAGGAGCATGGAACATTTTTCCATTTCTTTGTGTCTTCCTCAATTTCTTTCATGAGTACTTTATAGTTTTCTGAGTATAGATTCTTAGCCTCTTTGGTTAGGTTTATTCCTAGGTATCTTATAGTTTTGGGTACAATTGTAAATGGGATTGACTCCTTAATTTCTCTTTCTTCTGTCTTGTTGTTGGTGTATAGAAATACAACTGATTTCTGTGCATTGGTTTTATATCCTGACACTTTACTAAATTCCTGTACAAGTTCTAGCAGTTTTGGAGTGGAGTCTTTTGGGTTTTCCACATATAGTATCATATCATCTGCAAAGAGTGATAGTTTGACTTCTTCTTTGCTGATTTGGATGCCTTTAATTTCTTTTTGTTGTCTGATTGCTGAGGCTAGGACTTCTAGTACTATGTTGAATAGCAGTGGTGATAATGAACATCCCTGCCGTGTTCCTGACCTTAGCGGAAAAGCTTTCAGTTTTTCTCCATTGAGAATGATATTTGCGGTGGGTTTTGCATAGATGGCTTTGATAATATTGAGGTATGTGCCCTCTATCCCTACACTTTGAAAAGTTTTGATCAGGAAAGGATGCTGTACTTTGTCAAATGCTTTTTCAGCATCTATTGAGAGTATCATATGGTTCTTGTTCTTTCTTTAATTAATGTGTTGTATCACATTGATTGATTTGCGGATGTTGAACCAAACTTGCAGCCCAGGAATAAATCCCACTTGGTCGTGGTGAATAATCCTTTTAATGTACTGTTGAATCCTATTGGCTAGTATTTTGGTGAGAATTTTCGCATCTGTGTTCATCAAGGATATTGGTCTATAATTCTCTTTTTGAGGGGATCCTTGTCTGGTTTTGGGATCAAGGTGATGCTGGCCTCATAAAATGAGTTTGGAAGTTTTCCTTCCATTTCTATTTTTGGAACAGTTTCAGGAGAATAGGAGTTAATTCTTCTTTAAATGTTTGGTAGAATTCCCCTGGGAAGCCGCCTGGCCCTGGACTTTTGTTTGTGTGGAGATTTTTGATGACTGTTTCAATCTCCTTACTGGTTATGGGTCTGTTCAGATTTTCTATTTCTTCCTGGTTCAGTTGTGGTAGTTTATATGTCTCTAGGAATGCATCCATTTCTTCCATATTGTCAAATTTGTTGGCGTAGAGTTGCTCATAGTATGTTCTTATAATTGTTTGTATTTCTTTGGTATTGGTTGTGATCTCTCCTCTTTCATTCGTGATTTTATTTATTTGGATCCTTTCTCTTTTCTTTTTGATAAGTCTGGCCAGGGGTTTGTCAATCTTATTAATTCTTTCAAAGAACCAGCTCCTAGTTTCGTTGATTTGTTCTATTTTTTTTTTTTTTTTTGGTTTCTATTTCATTGATTTCTGCTCTGATCTTTATGATTTCTCTTCTCCTGCTGGGTTTAGGCTTTCTTTGTTGTTCTTTCTCCAGCTCCTTTAGTTGTAGGGTTAGGTATTTGAGACCTAGGTATTTGAGTCCTTTCTTGTTTCTCGAGAAAGGCTTGTACCACTATATATTTTCCTCTCAGGACTGCCTTTGCTGTGTCCCACTGATTTTGAATCGTTGTATTTTCATTATCATTTTTTTCCATGAATTTTTTCAATTCTTCTATAATTTCCTGATTGACCCATTCATTCTTTAGAAGGGTGCTGTTTAGTCTCCGTGTATTTGTGTTCTTTCCAAATTTCCTCTTGTGATTGAGTTCTAGCTTCAGAGCATTGTGGTCTGAAAATATGCAGGGAATGATCCCAATCTTTTGATACCGGTTGAGACCTGATTTATGACCCAGGATGTGATGTATTCTGGAGAATGTTCCATGTGCACTAGAGAAGAATGTGTATTCTGTTGCTTTGGGATGAAATGTTCTGAATATATCTGTGATGTCCATCTGGTCCAGTGTGTCATTTAAGGCCTTTATTTCCTTGTTGATCTTTTGCTTAGATGATCTGTCCATTTCAGTCAGGGGAGTGTTAAAGTCCCCTACTATTATTGTAGTATTGTTGATGTGTTTCTTTGATTTTGTTATTAATTGGTTTATATATTGGTTATATATAAATTGGTTTATTATATATATATATATTAATTGGCTCCCACATTAGGGGCATAGATATTTAAAATTGTTAGATCTTCTTGTTGGATCGACCCTTTGAGTATGATATAGTGTCCTTCCCCATCTCTTATTATAGGCTTTCGCTTAAAATCTAATTGATCTGATATAAGGATTGCCACCCCAGCTTTCTTTTGATGTCCATTAGCATGGTAAATTGTTTTCCACCCCCTCACTTTAAATCTGGAGGTGTCTTTGGGTCTAAAATGAGTTTCTTGTAGGCAACATGTTGATGGGTTTTGTTTTTTTATCCATTCTGATACCCTGTGTCTTTTGATTGGGGCATTTAGCTTATTTACATTGAGGGTTACTATTGAGAGATATGAATTTAATGCCACTGTATTGCCTTTTAAGGTGACTGTTACTGTTTATTGTTTCTGTTCCTTTCTGATCTACTACTTTTAGGCTCTCTCTTTGCTTGGAGGACCCCTTTCAATATTTCCTGTAGGGCTGGTTTGGTGTTTGCAAATTCTTTCAGTTTTTGTTTGTCCTGGAAGCTTTTTATCTCTCTTTATATTTTCAATGATAGCCTAGCTGGATATAGTATTCTTGGCTGCATGTTTTTCTCATTTAGTGCTCTGAATATATCATGCCAGTTCTTTCTGGCCTGCCAGGTCTCTGTGGATAAGTCTGCAGCCAATCTAATATTTTTACCTTTGTGTGTTACAGACTTCTTTTCCCTGGCTGCTTTCAGGATTTTCTCTTTGTCACTAAGACTTGTAAATTTTACTAGTAGGTGACGGGGTGTGGAGCTATTCTTGTTGATTTTGAGGGGGGTTCTCTGCACCTCCTGGATTTTGATGCTTGTTCCCTTTGCCATATTAGGGAAATTCTCTCCAATAATTGTCTCCAATATACCTTCTGCTCCCCTCTCTCTTTCTTCTTCTGGAATCCCAATTATTCTAATGTTGTTTCATCTTATGGTGTCACTTATCTCTCGAATTCTCCCCTCGTGATCCAGTAGCTGTTTGTCCCTCTTTTGCTCAGCTTCTTTATTCTCTGTCATTTGGTCTTCTATATCACTAATTCTTTCTTCTGCCTCATTTATCCTAGCAGTAAGAGCCTCCATTTTTTATTGCACCTCATTAATAGCTTTTTTGATTTCAACTTGGTTAGATTTTAGTTCTTTTATTTCCCCATAAAAGGCTTTTATCTCTCCAGAGAGGGTTTCTCTAATATCTTCCATGACTTTTTCGAGCCCAGCTAGAACCTTGAGAATCATCATTCTGAACTCTAGATCTGACATATTGCCAATGTCTATATTGATTAGGTCCCTAGCCTTCGGTACTGCCTCTTGTTCTTTTATTTGTGGTGACTGCCTTGTCATTTTGTCCAGATAAGAGTATATGAAGGAGCAAATAAAATACTAAAAGGGTGGGAAAGACCCCAGGAAAATGCGCTTTAACCAAATCAGAAGAGACCTCAAATCGTGGAGGGGAGAAAGGGGATAAAAAGAAGTTCATAAAAAAGAAAAAAAAATTAAACAAAGAAAACAAATAAAGAAAAAATATAAAAAAGAAAAAAATATATATCAGATAAACTAGTTAGAAAACGTTAAAAAAGAAAAGGGTAAAAGTTAAAAAAAATTAGCAGAAGAAAAATAATAAAATTAAAAAAAAATTAAATTAACTGCAAGACTAAAGAATCATGGGGAGAAAGCCATGAGTTCCGTGCTTTGCTTTCTCTTCCTTTGGAATTCTGCTGCTGTCCTTGGTAGGTGAACTTGGTCTTGGCTGGATTTCTTGTTAATCTTCTGGGGGAGGGGCCTGTTGTACTGATTCTCAAGTGTCTTTGCTCCAGGCGGAATTGCACCGCCCTTACCAGGGGCCGGGCTAAGTAATCTGCTCAGGTTCGCTTTCGGGAGCTTTTGTCCCCTGAATGCTTTCTGTAGAGCTCCCGAGGATGGGAATGAAAATGACGGCCTCCCAGTCTCCGGCCTGGAGGAGCTGAGAGCTTGGGTCCCCACTCCTCAATGCGCCCTCAGGGAAAAGAGCCCAATCACTCCCATCTCCCTGGCCTCCGGCCACGCTCCAAGCCCACCCAGCCTGTGACCGGTTCAAGGTAACCCCGAGCTGAGAGCTCACTTCTCGGCTGTCTCTGTAGCCGGCTTCCCTGGTCTAATACCTGCGAGCTCTATGACACTCAGACACCCCCGATCCTTCAGTGACCCTGCAGGACCTGGGGCCACGCTGACCCCGCGTGGGCTTCACCCTGGTTTAGCCTCTGGAGCGATGTCCCTCCGTGGAGCAGACTTTTAAAAGTCCTGATTTAGTGCTCTGTTGCTCCGCTGCTTGCCGGGAGCCGACCCCTCCCCCCATGGTCTATCTTCCCGTCGCTTTGGATTCACTTCTCCGCCGGTCCTACCTTTCAGAAAGTGGTTGATTTTCTGTTTCTAGAATTGTTGCTATTCTTCTCTCCGATCTCCCATTGGATTTGTAGGTGTTTGCAATGGTTTGTTAAGCTATCTAGCTGATCTTCTGCTACCTGATGTAGTCTCAGCCTGCTACTTCTCCGCCATCTTGACTTGTTGGCAATGATATTTTTAATGTGTAGTCTAGGTTAAGCACCTTTGGCATAGATTTGGTAACTGTAGCAAAAGGCCTGGGTATTGTGCTCATAAATCAGAGGTGGATGAGTAACATAAAGTCACACCACCTTAGTTATGAAAGGCAGCCTTGAGGCTTATCATTGTGGAGAGGGAACATGGAGATGACTGTGAACATCGCAGACTTTAAGTCTGTCAAATTAGAAGGAATCTTGGCCAAGATTTTTTTACCAGATAAGAAAAATAAGCCACTATCATGACAGAATAAATGTGCATGCATTTTAATGAAAACATAGTCTTCTTGGCCAAGTATGTTGTTACTACATAACAGGGAATATCAGCTAATGTTGATGAAAGGACACCTCAAAGGGCAGCAAACTTTCTGCTTCCATATTAAGAGAAATCCAGGCTTGCTGGTTAATTTCTAGGGATGTTGTCAGGGAGAAATAGGGATAGCCAAACTTACATTCCTGCGTTAGTTTCTCAAAAGTCACTGCAGGCTTTAATCCCTTACAAAGTTTTCCTAAAATGCTTTACAAAATTTCCTCAAAGAAATCTTTCTGAAACCATAACCCTATCAAAGGAGTATCTTCACCTGCTGATTTATTTTACCAGGAAATTTAAAGAGGATGAAAACTTCTTACAGTAGACCTTTATGGTAGGCCATATTAAATAAAATTTTATTTTATAGGCTCTGTGTTGCCTTGTTTAATTGATTTATATACACTATAGAAAGCTTTATGCAATATAGTGTAACAGGTGTAACATTTATAATTGATTAAATATCATGCTTGTGACCGTATAAAAAAGTTGGTCATCAGACCTTGGTTAAGAACAGAAACCAATTTTATAAGATTGCTTTTATGGGAGAAATAAGATTTAACTTACTTCTCTTAGGCTTACAAAATCTGATTTGGTAAGCAACCTGGTAAACTGCCCTAGTAAAACTGCTGAAAAATGCAAAATTAACTCTTTCTAGCCTTGAGTCCTTCATTTGACCAATAAATTAAGTGACAAGTCCTAACTGAGCATCTATTATGAACTATATTTTGGAAAGAGGAAGACAGTGTGAAGATAATAGTGCTTCTCCTCTGAAAAAGAAAAGATATTTCATTATAAAATGAAGGAGAACATGGGAATCAAATGGGAAATCACAAGGGAAATACAACTGCAGCTCTGAGTTTCAGGAACTAAATGTATCATTTTTGGTGGACTTTCTAGAAGAAATAATATCTAAGTTAACATTGAAAGATTTGAGTGGGTAGAGACAGACTAGCACATTCTAGACTGAGAAAATGGTGTGAGGAAAGAAGGTGGTAGTAAAGGGTAAGTGGGGGATTAGTGAGAATCCCATTCGCTAGAACATAGGGTACATGTGGGTCAGTAAAAATGGGTCCTATTTTGAAAAACAGGACTGTGAATAACTAAAGTCAAGGTATAGGAAGGTTAAGGAGGGGTCAGCATGTGAGGTATATTTATAGGAAAAGAGAGGCTGGCAGCAGGGAGGCAGAATTTAGTTAGAATCCATGGAGAACAGAGAGAAGGCCAGGTAGGAGATAGCTTAAAAAGCCAGAGCATTAGTCAGCTACACTGGTTCAGTCATCTAAAAGTTGTGTGCTGTGAAAAGCAGCAAGACCTGGTTTTAACCTTGGCAAAGTGAATGCCCCACCCAGGGCTGCAGCTCCTGGGGAGACAGTTCCTCAGCCCTCATACATTCTCAGATGAACACAAAGAAAGGAACCTTTCCTTTGAACATGAACTCTTTGAGACTGGTCTGTGCTATAAGGGATTGATTCTCAGAGCAGCAAACTGGGAAAACTGGGTACTTGCCAACTGTAAATGGAGCTTAGACTAAAAAAGCTCCATGTGACTGCAAAGGTTGTCCTCATGATGCCTGCACTAAGTTTAATGTACCCTGAGAGCCTTTCCAGCTCTGTGGATGAGATGGCATGAAATCAATATGGGGTCCTGCCTGCTTTCTAAACTAGGCATCAAGTGAGGAGATACAAGCTTTGCCATCCAAAATGTCCTCCGTTATCTGCACCAACTCTCCAGGCAGTTTTAGGTAATATACTTATTATGGGAAAACTCGTCTCAGGTGGAGAAGATCATTCCAGGACAATGAAGTCTCTCACAGTGGGCTCTTTTGAGGATCCTGATTCAGCCTGCATCCTGTGGCAACTTCCACAGCAGACCCTTCAGAATGCCTAACGAAGAGTTCAAGTAAAGAATCATGGGATTATGTAAGGCTTCTTAATTTCCCCCAGCTTATTTTTCAGCTTATTTTCTTTTCCAGCGTAGGCCTACCAACCTCCCAGGGCTTAGAAGTGAGAAGAATTCTCTCTTCACTTACTTCTTAAGAGTATTGGCTGGAACCAGGTTTTTACCTGATTGTAATGGAGACTAACTCCTTTGGCTGACAGGGAATGGAAACTCAAGACAGTTCTGAAAACAGTAAAGAGGATTGTAGAGTGTTCTCAGTGGAAGCAGCTATGTCTTTGGTAGAAATGAAGGGACCATCCCCTTAACTGGGGACTGCAAACTATGTTCTAGCATCAGTATTTTTGCTCTGCCTGCTATCTCTGCAGGATAGTATCACAAAGGAACTTGTAGTAGGAAAGGAGGAAGCCAGGAATTTTCTTATATTCCAGAGAAAATGGAAAAAAAGTTTCCCTTCTCTTTTTAAACTTCAGCAATCCCCAAATAACTTAGCATTATAAGGTATGTTTTGGTTACAAATTCCCTTTGATATATAACAAATTGTCCCCTATGCAGAATAAGAGTACATGGGTTTAAAGTACAGAGTGAGGAGCTTTGATAAGATGAGATGCCTTCTTAAGAAAAAATTATTTTTTATTGAGATATAATTCACATATGCATCTTGTAATGGTGAAGGTTGTTAAATCCTAACAGAAATTAACAAGGATGGTAGGGAATCTCTTGAAGGTTCCTTGCCCAACTATCTCAGACAAATGGCCTATGCTGGGAAGGAAACATTTTTCTCTACCCTTCAAGATTGTACTAGCTGGTCTAAGAATTAAACTGACATGAGGCAGATTAACAAGAGAAAACAAAGTTAAATTACATTTCCAATAATGAAATTGAGACCCAAAGAAATGACTAAGGCAGGCAGTTTTTATACATTTTTTTGACAGAGACAGTAAATTTGTGAGGCATTAACAGGACAAAGAACACTATGGTCAGAAGTTTCAATTAGGAATTTTAAACCAAACTTGAGCTGGGGTAGTAAATTTACAAAAAGTAATAGGGTTTGTTTAATCAGCCTTCTTTGCTCTAAATTCCCTATTTCTGATGATAAGGATGTCTCTTTGCCTTGTGGTACAAGGAAGGTATCTTTCAAATGAGTTTTTTTCCCCTGCTTTCTATATACAAAAGGGGATCAGAGTGTTCTTTTTATACTGGCCATTTTTAAAGTAACTTTTTGAAAAGATTTTATTTACTTATTTGAGAGAGAGAAAGAGTGAGTGCATGAGAGAGAGAGAGAGAGAGAGAGAGTGTATGGCAGGGGGAGAGACAAGAGGGAGAAGGAGACTCCCCTACTGAGCAGGGAGCCTGATGCAGGGCTTGATCTCAGGACCCTGGGATCATGACTTGAGCCAAAGACAGATGCTTAACTAACTGAGCCACCCAGATGTCCCTCTTAAGTAACTTTTATTTAAAATAATCAATATGCCAGAGTAGCGTATTTTGGGGCAGTCTGTCCTTGGCCTCTACAAGCCCAATACATGCAAAGAGTATTGTCCTCTAGTAAGAATTATGACAATAGCTTACACTGTATAATACCTTAGACCTTTTGGGGACCTTTTACATCCATCATCTGATTTGGGTTCCACATCAACCCCATGAGATAGGCAGAGAAAACATCCCTTTTTACAGGTAAGGAAACTGAGTCTTAAAGAGATATCCCTGGGCACCTGGGTGGCTCAGTGGGTTAAATCCTCTGCCTTTGGCTCAGGTCATGATCCCAGGGTCCTGGGATTGAACCCCACATCGGGCTCTCTGCTCAGCGGGGAGCCTGCTTCCTCCTCTCTCTCTCTGCCTGCTTTTCTGCCTACTTGTGATCTCTATCTGTCAAATAAATGAAAATAAAATCTTAAAAAAAAAAAGAGACATCCCTGACACTGTCTACCTACTAACTGATGAAGAATCAATGATGTCTAGAGAAACTCTTAGGAGGCCCTAAAAACTAAAGAGATAATACTGCATTATGATAAGTGAGACTACTGACCCCAATTCTTCACGTCTCCCTATGTCTATATGCTGTGCCATGTAACTTTATAAGAGTGTCTCTCAAAAAGAGGGTACTTTCCTATCCCTTGAATTTGGGCTTGGCTCTTTGATTTACCTTATTCAATGAGATGCTAGTAGATAGGTTCTAGCAGGGACTTGAAATGTGCTTGCACATGGGGCCCTGTCCTCTCTTGCCCTTTTGTCAATGCTAAGACTACGATATGCCAGAGCCAGCCTGAGGGTGCAAGGAAGAGGTGAGATGAATGTAGCAGAGCCATCCGACTCTTTCAGCCCCACTCAGAGAAGCAGACCTGCTCTAGCTATTCTGGCTTAAAGCCAAGCTGCCTAGCTGAGTCCAGCCTAGCTAAGACAATGCTCAGCTGACTTAGAGATGGCTGATTGTTTAACACAGTGGGTTGGTTAGATGGTATCTTTTTTTTTTTTTAAAGATTTTATTTATTTATTTGACAGACGGAGGTCACAAGTAGGCAGAGAAGCAGGCAGAGAGAGAGGAGGAAGCAGGCTCCCCGCTGAGCAGAGAGCCTGATGTGGGGCTCGATCCCAGAACCCTCAGATCATGACCTGAGCGGAAGGCAGGGGCTTAACCCACTGAGCCACCCAGGTGCCCCTAGATGGTATCTTTTTTAAAATAAAGATTGATTTTATTTATTTATTTATTTATTTGCATATTTATTTAGAGAGTGGTGGGTGGGGCAGAGAGAGGGACAACCTCAAGCAGGCTCCACACTCAGTGCAGAGCCTAACGTGGGGCTCGATCTCATGACCCAGAGATCATGACTTGAGCCAAAACCTAGAGTTGGATGCTTAACCAACTGAGCTGCCCTGACATCCCAGTTATGTGGTATTTTTTTTTTAACAGTGGCTAACTGATTCAAAGTACATTAAATTATTATATAAGTATAAGAAACTATTTTAGTTTCCCATGCTGATTAGTTCTTATTATTTTTGAAATAGCAAGTATTACATTCTATCAAAAACGTCTTCTTTTTTGGGGGGGTGTTTCCCTGTTTTGCTGGGTACATTGGTGTTCCCTGAAGTCTGCAAGTTAGGTAATATGGAACAGCTCCATTGTCTTCTTTACTGACACGAACTAGAGATTTAACAGTTCTGATTACACAGGCATGAGAAAAGACTCCTGTGGGGCCTACAAGTCTCCATAAAACTGCCTGTGGGTGCTGTGGTCTGCAGCTGATTTTCAGGACAAATTCACTCATTCTCTTATTGAAGGCCTGCTGTTAAGCAGACTGGAGGTAGGGAGACTGCTTGGACAACTCTCAATGCAAAAGCAGATTCCTTTCTGGACTAGAACATCTTATGTAAGCACTGTCCCTTTTTAAGGATCAAAGAAGCCCAGCAAGCCGGGAGATGCAGAAATCCTCAGCCTGCAAGTGTACACATTCCGCAGCTTTCTGTTTCTTCCAGTCTCTACCCTTCATCCCTTTCTGTTCTGACTTACTTTTTGTCCCACAGCATAGAACTCTCCAAGACTCAAAAGAAGGCTTTTCTTGGCATGAAGTCAATTTGGACAGTGAGTATAGCATCTTGGAGAGTAATCAGGTAGGATTAAGGGCCCTGGAGCCTTTTCCAAGCAGAAGAAAAAGCTTGCCCACCCCTCCCTCTCCCACAAACCCCGGTCCTCTCCTGGGATCCTGCAGAAGTCTAACTCATTCATCAACATGTCTTTCTCTCTTTAAAAAATAAATCAACAAAGCAGGAGAGAGCTTTAGAAAGTGTTCATAAAGACTACTTAAAGAAATAGGCTCTTTTTATTCCAGTCACATGGTCTTGAAACCAAGCACCTGTCCACACACTTAATTATTTAGATAATTCAGGACAAGACCACATTTGACCTGAAGTATTCAGATAATTTCAGGTCGAAGTATTTGGGAGTGAGGGAGTCCTAGATAATTCATATGGTATGTATTGCATGTGATAGAGCAAAGCATTTCTTTGAAGGGGTAAAATTAGGCAGCTGGTACCTCCTCCAAGGCTCAATTCTGGAAACTGAGATCCATGGGAGTCTTGAGGGTGGGCGGTAGCTGCATTACTCTTAAATGAAGTAAACTGGTTAATGAGAGGAAGTCTTCTCTCTGCTGTTGGTTGATCTATGCTAGCTCAGAAGATTTTTGTAAGAGATACCCCTTAGTCTGAGTTCTAACTAATTTCTTATCTGCTGGCCTGCATGTAACCCACAAAATCAGGTCAAAACCATGGCTAAACTTGATCTCCAGTTTTTCTTTTCCTCTGAAATTAGGCGGCATCCAGGCTTCTGACTCGACCCTATATTTATGCATGCCGACTCCTCTTAAAATGTAAACTCTAATGCCATGTGGTTTCTGGAAACAGTAACTTCCTTCCACTGATGGCACATGACATCCTTGCCAGCTGTGTGGTTGCTACTGTTAAGGTAGAACAGGTTTCTCACTTTGGAGTAAGGGGAGCTTTGCTGGTCACAGTGGGAGAGGCTTGGATGTGGCGTAATAGCTAATGTATGTGGTCCCCAAAGCTTTTACAGTTGAGGACCAGCTCCAGGAGAATGCAGCTTGAGATAATCCCCCACAGCAGTATTCAAGATGGATGGGAACAAGAGAGACCAAATACAGAGAGCACAGCTAGGGGGCAGTTCTTGCAATTTAGGCCAGTGTTTCCCAGGGTGAATTTCAGGGAATGCTACAACCACAGGGGTTCTGTGATCAAATATTTTATCTCACCCTTGGTGATTCTCAGTGCACGGAAACACATTAAAATCTCTGAGAGGTCCTACAACAAAAAACTTATAACTCTGTTTTTCACAGTGTTTCCCAAAATAATGGCCTACAGAACTGTCTTCCTACATAGCCCCTATTAGCAAGTTGTTCTCTAGTTCTTGCTAGAAGAATAGAAGAAAAGGATGGGGCTAAGGGCTGCAGGGGGACAGTTCCAAGGTCCAGAGACCTCTGTGATCTCAAGTGAAGGAAGGAAGAGTATGAGCAAATATGGGCAGTAATAGAGGAAATTGGGATGGGGAAGGTGATGTCAAATTTTTGACATGTTGGGGGTTTGATTAGGTTGTGAGTGACTGAATAAACTCTACATTTTAGTCTTTTATATCCACTCCATTAGTCCAAATTAAAAATAACAAACCAGGGCCCAGACCCAGTTTATTCAAAGGTTCATAATATTGCTTGGACAGGAAAGACTCCCTATGGAATATTTTAATTGGCTCAGCCAAAATTTTTATTCTTCTATATTTTATTCCATTTCTAATTTAGCAGTCTGACAGAATCATGGTAAGTCAAATATTATAATTAAAAAAAGAGAAAGAACTGCCAGTTTTCCCCTCAGCCAGGATGGATGAGATAGTGGATATTTTAAACTTCAACAGAGAAGGCTCTGCTTACACAATCCGATGAGCCTCTGGGTCACTCCTGCCTAGGACGGATTTATGGGCGCACCCTTAGGCTTGTGTCCACACTCACTCACTCTACTGCTCTTCTTAGTTTGCAGAATGACAGAGAAAATGGCAGAATCCTGTGGGGCCTGCTTACTGCAAGCCTAATTTATCTCTGTCTCAGAGAGGGTCCTGGTTGTTGCCCAGCAGTTCTTTCTTATTTCTGTTGGGAAACGTTCCAGAATCTCCTCATGCTCCAGCTGTACTCTAACAGGCAGTCCCACCTCTACTCCATTGAGAAGACCAACCTAATCAAACATAAAGCCCCCACAGCCACCTACATCCTTTTCTTTACACACATTTGCCTCTACAAACACCTTTTAATTCTTTTCCCTAGTTTCAGTCAGTATAGCCTTGTTTCCATCATCCCCCTCTAGTAGTTTCGATTTGTGCTTTTCAATAGAATCCTTGCCCTGGGCCTTCTTACAGGTCAGCTCCCTCTTGTTCACTCAAGGTCGCAGGCAAGTTACTTCCCTGCTCACAGTCTCTGTCTTTATAATAACTCCTACCTTATAGGATGCTCTAAGGATTGAGTGGTAATAGATACAAGCATCCTGTAGAACACTGATAAGTAGTAGCTATTCTTACTGTTATTACTTCTCTTTTCATTTAAAAAAAAACACAACTTTTGGGGGGCATAATTAACATAGAATAGAATGTACACATTTTAAATGTACAGTTTGATGAGGTTGTGTAAGATGTGCACCATGGAACCACCATCCCAATCAAAATAGAAAACCTACCTATTACTCTAGAGAGTTCTTTCATGTCCATTTACGGTCAATTCCCTCCATCCCCTGCTCTAAACACTGATCTGATCCTTATCACTTTACATAGTTTTACGTGTTCCAGAACTTTACGTAGTTGGAGCGATTCAGTATATCGATATAATTTTAAAAATTCTTGCATGTTGGGTGCCTGGGTGGCTCAGTAATTAGGCGTCTGCCTTCGGCTCAGGTCATGATCCCAAGGTCCTGGGATCCAGCCCCGCATCACGCTTCCTGCTCAGTGGGGAGGCTGCTTCTCCCTCTCCCTTCTGCTCCCCCTGCTTGTGCTCTCTCTCTGTCTCTCTCTGTCAAATGAATAAATAAAATCTTTTTTAAAAAATCCTGCATGTTGTTGAATGTAACCGTTCATTCTTTGTATTATAGAATAGTATTGCAGTGTATAAATATACACATTTGCTTTTGTACAAATACACGTAAATTTTTTTTTAAAGATTTTATTTATTTATTTGACAGAGAGAGAGAGAGATCACAAGTAGGAAGAGAGGCAGGCAGAGAGAGAGGAGGAAGCAGGGTTCCCGCTGAGCAGGGAGCCCGACTTGGGGCTCGATCCCAGGACCCTGGGACCATGACCCAAGCCGAAGGCAGAGGCTTTAACCCACTGAGCCACCCAGGAGCCCCAAATACATGTAATTTTTTTTATCCTTTCACCCTTGATAGGCATTTGGGGTGTTTCAACTTTTAAAAAAATTTTCCATAAAGCTGTTATGAACAGTCATCTATAAGAATCTTCCTGGGAATATATATGGTATACATCTTTCTTTTGGAGAAATACCTCAGAATAGAATTATTAGGTTATATGGTTAGTATATATTCAACTTTATAAAAATTGCCAAGCTGTTTTCTAGTGTGGCTATGCCATTTTACCCTCTAAACAGGAATGAATGAAAGTTCCATCTGTTCTACAACCATATTACATTTGGAATTATCAGTTTTAATTTTAGTCATGCCAGTAACATGCATTTCACCATGACTAGCGATGCTGAGCCTTTCTTCATGTGCTTACTGGCCGTTTTTGCACCTCCTTTTGTGAACTGTCTAGGAAATATACCCCCACTTTTATAAATTGGCTGTTTGTCATCTTGTTATTAAGTTAGATGAATTTTCTTTAATATGTTGTGACATAGAACCTTTGTTAGATACATGGATTGCACATATTTTCTCCAACTCTCTGGCTTGCCTTTTCACTCATTGATGGTATCTTTTGAAGAAGTAAAGTTTTTAGTTTTGATGAAGTCCAATTCATCTTTTTTTTTTTCTTTGCTGGTTAGTGGCCCATCTCAAAAATCTTCGCCTACCCCAGGATATAAGGATTGGCTCAGATTTTCCTCTATAAATTTTATAGTTTTTGATTTCATGTTTAGGTTTGTGATTTGCTTCACATTAATTTTTTTGTTTGAAGGCAGGGATTGAGTTTTATTTTTCCCCTATTTCTTTTATTTGCTTACAATTATTCCTATATTTTTTGTTGAAAAGAATGTCCTTCTTGGAAGCTTTGTCACAAATCACTTGTGTGTATGTGTGTGTGTGTGCATGTGGTGTGTGCTTCTGGATATTCTCTGCTGTTCCACAGACCTGTATGTCTATATGCTAGTACTATACTGTTTTGATTACTGTAGACTTGTAAGTCTTAGAATTAGGTAGTATATGTCCTCCATTTTTATTCTTATTTTACAAGATTGTTTAAGCTCTTCTAGGTTCTTAATGTTTCCATACAAATTTTCAAATCAGCTTGTCAGTACCTGATAAGATTTTGAGTGGAATCGAATTGAATGTATGGATCAATTTCAGAAAAGTGACATCTTAAAAGTGTCCAATCCATGAATGTGGTATATCTTTATTTAAAATTTCTCTAATTTTTTTTCTGAGAAATATTCAGAATCAGGGCCTTGCACATCTTTTGTTAAATTTATTCAGAAGAGGGGCGCCTGGGTGGCTCAGTTGGTTTAGTCTCTGCCTTAGGATCAGGTCATGATCTCGGGATCCTTGGGGGTCCTGGGATGGAGCCCTGCTTCCAGCTGCCAGCTCACTGGGGAGCCTGCTTTTCATTTTCCCTCTACTTCTGCCCCTGCTTGTGCTTTTGCTCTCTTTCTCAAGTAAATAAATCTTTAAAAGAATTTATTCCTAGGAATTTCATGTTTTATGATACTTTTATAGAGTCTTTTAATCTTTTAATTGTTCTAGTACATAGCAATGCAATTAATTTGCATGTATTGACTCTGTGTTCTGTGACTATAAAACTTTATTTACTAAGTCAGTTGTTATTTTTGTTTGTTTTTTGTAGATTCCTGATGAATCTACAAAACATAGCCACATAAACAGTGTGGCCTATGAATAAAACAGATTTATTCCTTTTTTCCCATGATTAATAACTTTTATTTCCTTTTCATGTTCTGTTTTACTACTTAAGACTCAAAACAGTATTGAATATAAGCAGTTGGAATGGATAACCTTTAATAGTTCCTGATCTTACAAATAATTTCAGTATTTCAGTCTTAAATCTACTATTAGATAAAGATTATTTGTTTATTTTGTAGCTGAACTTCCTTTAAGTTGAAGTTTTTTCCTTTTCCGGGTTTGTTGAGAGTTTTTTTAATCACACATGAATTTGAATTTTGTCTAGTGCTCTATATTGAGCTGATCATATCCATTTTCTCTTTTATTCTGTTAATGTGGTAAATCACATTATTGACTTTCACTTACTGAACCAATTTTGTATTCCTGAGATAATTTCTACATGGTAATTTCCTTTTGTATAATTCTGGGTTTGATTTGCTAATAATTTGTTAAGGATTTTTGCATCTATGTCTAGAAGGCTGTTAGTTTGTAATTTTCTTGTAATGTCTTCATCAAGTTTTGGTATCAGGGTTATGCTGGCCTCATGCAGTAAATTAGTAAATGTTTCTCCCTTGTTTATTATCTGGAAGGGAATTTGTTATTTGTATGATTTCTTTCTTACATCTCTGATAAATTTCCAGAGCAGACATCTGGATCTCATGCTTTCTTTGCACTTATACTTTTTTTATGTATTCAGTTTCTTTAATAGATAACTAGCTATTCAGATAGTCTATTTTAGTTTGAATCAGTTTTAATAACTTCTGTTTTTGAAGTAGTATTCATTTTTATTAAAATTTTTGAATTTATTGAGATAATGCTCTTAATAATATTACCTTGTAATGACGGTACGGGAGCTATAATCCTTTCACTTTCTTCATTCCTGATGTTGGAAATTTGTGGTGTCTGTTTATTTCTTGATTTGTCGTCCTAAGAACTTAGTTTTACTAATCTTTCCAGGGAACCAGACCTAGATTTTGTTAATTTTCTCTACTTGTTTTTTATATCAATTTCTACCCTCATCTTTATTATTCCTTTATTTCTGCTTATTTTATGTTTGCTTTTCTTTAGCTTCTTAAGTTGTAGGCTGAGAAAATATGAACATTTCCCCTTAAAATACAAAGTTATAAATTTCAGCTAAATTATGCTTTAGATGCATCCCATACATTTTTCTATTTGTGTTTTTATTATCATTTTGTTTAAGTGTTTTCTGATTTCTCTTGTGAATTCTTCTTTAACTAATGGGTTACTTATAATGTATGACTTAATTTCCAAATATTTGGGAATTTTCTAAGTCCTTTTTGTTATTGATTTCTGGTTTAATTCTGCTATGGCCAGAGAACATATTCTGTAAGATTTTAATTTTTTGGAATGTATTGAGACTTATTTTATGGCCTAGCATGGACACTTAATAAGAGTGGTTGTTGAGTGGAGTGTTTTGTAAAATGTTCTTTAGTCTATATTAGTTGTTAGTGATATTCAGACCTTCTATAGACATACCAGTGTTTTGAAAAACTGATCTACTACTGAGCATATGCCTTTAGTTGTGCTGGTTATTAGGTGCATATTCCATTAAATTTATTATGTCTTCCTGTTAAATTGGTTCTTTTTTCACTATGAAATTTCCTTTTTTATTTCTGAGAATGATGTTTGTCTTGAAATCCACTTTGAAGTGGATATATATTTTCAAGTGTTATATATATTTTCATATTCTTTTACTTGGAACCCATTTTTCTCTTTATGTTTAAAGTGTATTTCCTTTTTTTTATTTTAAAAGATTTTATTTATTTATTTGACAGATAGAGCTCACAAGTAGGCAGAGAGGCAGGCAGAGAGAGAAAGAGGAGGAAGCAGGCTCCCTGCTGAGCAGAGAGCCTGATGTGGGGCTCTATCCCAGGATCCTGGGAACATGACCTGAGCTGAAGGCGGAGGCTTTAACCCACTGAGCCACCCAGGCACCCTAAAGTGTATTTCTTATAGATATATAATATATAATTTTTTTTAATCTGGCCAAAAAACCTTTGTCTTTTATTGGAGTGTTTAGTCCACTTACATTTCATGTAGTTACTGGCATGGTTAAGTTTAAATCTATATTTGATATTTATTTTCCATTTGTCCTTTTTGCTTTTTGTTCCTCAGTTATTCCTTTAGAGGCTATTTGTGTACAATATTTTAGTGTTCAATTTTATTTTTTCCATTGGCTTTATAATGTGCCTCTTTTTATAATTTTACTTATTGCGCTAGAGAAAATAATATGCATTCCTACCTTTCAGAGTTTACTTTTAGTCAATGTTATATCACTTAAATTTCTCATTCTATATCTCTCAATTCTTCCTTTACACTTATTTTCCCCATTTCACTAATATAAAAATATTATAGCAATACAATTCCATTTACCAACCCCTCCATCCTTAGTCTTAAAGTTGTCATAACTTCTACTTATACATATTATAAACTAACCTTTTGAAATTGTTGCTTTTGCTTTAATCGGCAAGTTGTTTTTTAAAGAAAATTAGGAAGAAAGCTCTCTAATATTTACTGACATACTTACTCTTTCCATTTTTTCACTTCCTGTAGATCTGAGTTTCCATCTAGTATCACTTCCTGAACAATGTTTCTTGGGATTTCTTGGAGTGCTGGTTCAGAGGCAACAGATTTTCTCATATATATATATATAATATATATATATATATATTTTTTTTTTAGAGAAATGTCTTCATTTCACCCTCATTTTGTAAAGAAATATTTGCGGACTGGATGTAGAATTCTGGGCTTACTATTCTGTTTTTAGTTTTTATTTTTATTTTTTTTTTATTTTTTATTTTTTATTTTTATTTTATTTTATTTTATTTTAGCACTTTAAAGATGTCATTCCTTACTGCTAATGTATGGCCTTGCTCAAGTCTCCACTGGACGCTGAGTGCTAATGAGGTGTTAACAGAGTGTTAGGAACATCTCTGCACTCTGGTCCAGAACTCTAATACAACTCATAATTCTGCTTGATTTCTGGTATCCCTGTTCTACTCTCAGCTCCATAGGTGTTACTTTCATGAAAGCCTAGTGTAGTCTCTCCTTGAAACTTAGCAGCCCAGCACTCAGCTAAGGACTTACTGGAGTACTCAGAATTCTGGGGCTCACTTCAGCATAGTGCCCACCTATTTACTATGATGCCACTTAGCTTCCAGCCCTTTCTGTATCTCCAAACTGATATGAGACTCGTTAGCTCTGGTGGAATGCTGTACTGTTTGGACTCGGGGTGCAGCTCCACTTCTTTTGTGAAATTGTCCTGAGGCAGAAAGCAGAGTGGGATGGAAGGTGGGACAGGTAGTACTCACCCTGTGAGTTTCCCTGTTTTTGTTTTAAGATTTTTACTTATTTATTTGACAGACAGAGATCACAAGTAGGCAGAGAGACAGGCAGAGAGAGAGAGAGGAGGAAGCAGGCTCCCTGCTGAGCAGAGAGCCTGATGTGGGGCTCCATCCCAGGACCCTGGGAACATGACCTGAGCCGAAGGCAGAGGCTTTAACCCACTGAGCCACCTAGGTGCCCCCAAGTTTCCCTGTTTTCTAATGCCTAAACATACTCTCCTTTCATATTCTGCCCAGCTTTATGGCAATTTATGGTGTGCTCTGCTCATACCGAGTCATGAGAGGCAGCTTTTAAATTTTTAGGAATTTTTCCAGCCAGTTGTTAAATCATCGGTAGCTTGAAATCAGCCAAAGGATGAGTATTTTTGCCATGGAAACAGGCAAATGTCACAAATCAAGTCTTTTGTTTTTGTTTATTGGAGAATTGGTTGTTAAACATTTACAGCACACCACTGCTACAGTGGAAGGACTAGTCAGGTACTAATTACTCCATCATGGCTAGAAGATGAAGTTTCATTTTCTTTTACCTCACCTATTTCTTAATCCCTTCTCAATTCGACTTTAAATTGCCTCCAGTCTACTTAAAAAGACGATTTAACCCCTGAACTTTTCTGTATTCTTTTTAGTTGTAATGCCTCTGGTAACTTATCTACTCATATTTGATGGTCTTTCTTTTGACTTTGGCTACTGTAAATATACATTAAATGGGCATTTTTTCCTGCCTTTTTGATTGCTTCTTGCATGCTATAGTTACTGATTTCTTACTTTTGCTTCTTAGTTTCAGGGTTTCCCCATCATTCGGTTTCTCTTTCAGATAGCTGAAAGAAGAAAGGAAGAAGGGGCTTCTATCACTTAATGAAAGTTGAATTACATGCATGAACAATAAGCTTGCTCCTTCCTGCTAATTCACATACTTTAGCTAGTCTGGTGCATCCTATTCTGATTTCTTTTCTTCTTTGTCTCTCTAACTTCTCCACTGAAGACGAATTGATACTTGAAGCTGAGAAACAGGAGAAGTGGAGATGAGAAAGAGAAGGGAAGGTGTCCTAAAGGTACCTGCCGAGTTAGTTGCCCATCTTCTTCTTTTGACTACTTGTGCCTTCTACAAATTCGAGTTTGTGCCTTCATATAGGATGTTGTCACTCAAAACAAATGCGTTCTAATTTTCAGTTCTACCTTTCTTGTAGTTAATATCCATATCCTCCACAGACCTTCCCTGTATTCTCTTTGTAAAATCCTCTTTCTTCTGTACAGTAAGAATTTTCTAGTCTCTCCCCAAAATAGGCATGAAGTGATGTTATTCAGTATATTCTCTGTGATCTATATTCTCAGTTCAATTGGAAGCCACTTAAGGGCAGGAATCATTTTCTCTGTATTTCTTTGTTTCCTATGTACTCTCTAATAATTGTAGATATTCAACGCATTGACATATACGAACTCAACAGATCCCTGGTGATAGCTTGACTACTGCATCTATTTAAATATACATATTATTTGCATAAAAATCTATTTAATTTTTGTTCCTCTCCAAATCAACTCATCCTGTTTACTTGACACTACATCATCAACACAATTAATCACTTCTTTTAGAAGAAATGAGTTTAATTAGTTAAACATCAATCCATGAATTTAGTAAAATGGCTAATCTAATACATTTATCTTAACAAACAAGATAATTTGATGTGGCCTAGTTATTTTAGAGACTAGTTATTATAGTTTATCAAATGTGCTTCATCTGCCATGATGTGATTGGATGATTGTGATTAACCTTTGAGTACCCTTATCATTTCTCTTCCCACTATCAGGGATCTAAAAAAGCATCTGTGGCTGTGTTTCCTCTGTTGAGGAAATTCCCCTGGCTCTGTATCCACTCTTTCCCTGGAACTTTCTCATGCTGGCCTGATTTCTTCTCTTTACAGCTTATTTTCATATAAGTAGAATTCTCACTCTCTCTATACCCTCTTTTCTAGAGTAATCAAGCAGACTTGGCTTGCCATTTTCATACTACTTTTACAATACGCATAAAACAGACAATTAAGAGACACGATAGATAAAACACAATTACCAGTAATTTTTAAGATGTAATCATGACAGAATAGAGACCAGTTTCATTATGAGACCTGCAGGAAACTCACAGAAGTTGAGGAGTATTTAAATTGTCTTTTTTCATATCTACTCCAAGACATCAGTTTACAGATAACAAAACTGAAGCTCAGAGAAAGGGAAATGACCTGCCCTCAGTCATGTCATCAGTAAACTTTAAAGCTGGAAACAGAACCCTGGTCTGATCCTTTAGTCCATAGCTCTCTTCACTATCATTAATATTTTAATTCAAATTGTCCCCTTTTCTGTTTTGTTTTACTTACCTTGAAGGAGTTGGAATACTCTTTTTCTCATTGTTTCTTGGCTACTCATCCTCTCCAGCCCTATTTCTTTGCTATTCTTCATGGGAAAATTTCTACAAGAAGTTGGCTGTACTTGCTTTCACCTTTCACCTTACTTCCATTCTCTCTTTAATCCACTCTGTCCGGACTTCATTCCACCCCACCTGCATACCCTTGAAAGATTCATGTCCATGTCCCCAATGACTTTATATTGCCAAATTCATCGTCACTTCTCTGTCCTCCTCTTACTGAGCTAGCAGCAGTACTCAGTGTGAAACACTTCTCTCTTTTTTTAATTGTATGAACCACAAACTACTGATTTTCCTCTTCCCTATAGGCTGTTATTTTTCAGTCTTTTATTGGCTCTCAAGGTCCCACTCAGTCTCTTATTATTAAAGTATTTCAGAGCTTCTCCTTAGCTCTCTTTATGATATACACTCTTATAGTATAGGTTTTCTCATTCATTTCTGTGGATTTAAACATCCACAGATACTGATACTCCAATAGATACTGATAACTCTCACGCTTAACTCACCAGCCCTTTCCATTAAGCTTTAAATTTATTTATATAACTATTACCTTGACATTTTTCCTTGGATATGAATAGGATTTCAACTAAACAAGTCTGAGGTAGAATTCTTGACTCACAACTTGCCCAGGCATGTTCTTGCCAGTCTTTGATATCTTAGAAGGTTATTTAACTAGTTGCCCAAAGTAAAAACAAACAAAACAAACAAAATATGGGAAAACTCGATTAGAAAACCTAACAAAACATTACAAAAAAATAAAATTACTATCCCATGTAACTCATGAACCAAAGATGCAAAAAATCCTTCAAATATTAGGAAATAAAATCCAACAGCACATAACATGGATAATACCAAGTGGAGTTTATCTCTGGTAGTATTTTATTTAATATTAAAAAGTGAATCATTGGGAACCTGGGTGGCTCAGTGGGTTAAAGCCTCTGCTTTCGGCTCAGGTCATGATCCCAGGGTCCTGGGATAGAGTCCCGCATCAGGCTCTCTGCTCAGCAGGGAGCCTGCTTCCTCCTCTCTCTCTGCCTGCCTCTCTGCCTACTTGTGATCTCTGTCTGTCAAATAAATAAATAAAATCTTTAAAAAAAAAAAGTGAATCATTATAATTCACCTTATTAATAGAATAAGGGAGAAAAAGCATAGTTATCTCAATAGATACACACACAAAAAAATCATTTGACGACATTCACTCCTATTCATTGATAAAAACCTTTGGAACTCTAGGAATAGAGGAAGTTTCCTCATTTTGATCAAAGGCATCTATGAAAAACTGACAATTATGATTCTTTTTTAAATGATTTTTAATTTATTTATTTGAGAGAGAGTGAGCCAGGGGGAGGAACGGGGGAGAGGGAGAAACGGGCAGGGAGCCTAATGCAGGGCTTGATCTCAGGACCCTGAGGTCATGACTTGAGCCCAAGGCAGACTGTGCCACCTGGATTCCCCAATGGTTAACATTCTTAATGGTGAAATAGTGAATGCTTCCTCCCAGTACCACAAACAAGGTAAGAAAGTCCACTCTTAACACTTTTATCAACATTTATTGGAAACCCTAGACATTACAATAAGAAAAGATGAGGAAATAAAAGATATAAAGATGAGAAATGAAATAAATAAGGCTTTATTCACAGATGACATGATTGTCATGTTAAAAAAGCCTAATGAACCTTTAAAAAAAAGGTCACTGTAACTAGTATATGAATTTAACAATGTCTCAGGATACAAGGCTAACATACCAAAATTGATTTCATTTTTCATATTTAACTGCATAAAAGAGGAAAATAAAACTTGAGAAGCAATTCCATTTACAGTAGAGATAAAAAGCAAAGCATACTTTAGGAACAGGTTTAACAAGACCATTACATTAAAAATTATGAGACACTGCTAAGAAAATTTAGAGAAGAAGATAGAGTGATGTACCTTGCACATTGACTAGAAGACACACTACTATTAGTCTGCTAATTCTCTCTAAAATAATCTATAGATTCAATGAAATCCCATTAATAATCCCACCTGGCTTTTTTCTTTTCTTTTAAGAAATTAATATGCTGATTCTAACATTTATATATAACTGTGAAGAATTGGAATATCTAAAACAATCTTGAAAAATGATGAAGTTGGAGGACTTAACCTGGCTTCAAATTTACTACCAAATTGTGGTACTTAAGAAAGTGTGGTACTGGTGAAAGTATTTACATATAGGTCAATGGAACAGAATAGAGAGTCCAGAATTAGACCTATGCTAATATACTCATTTCATTTTTAACAAAGTCATCAAAGCTGTATTATAGGGAAAGGGTTTTTTTTTTTTTTTTTTGACAAAATGTCCTAGAGCAAGTGGATATTTATACTGGTGGAAAAAAAAAAGAATTGTGACCCTTACCTCACACCATAAAAAAAAAATAACTTGAAATAAACCCTAGACCTTAATGTAAAGGCTAAAGCAATAAAGATTCTAGGAGGAAACACAGAAGGCTATCTTTGAGACTTTGAGAGTGGGAAAAGTTTCTTAGGACACAGAAAATAACAACCAAAAAAGAAAAATTGGTAAATTTGATTTCATCAGAATCACTGTTTATGAAAAGATGCTATTTATAAAATTTATATTAGTTTAATTATCCTACATAAAATAAGAATAAAAATATGAATGAAACATACATCAAAGGACCAATATCTAATACATATAAAGAAATATATGTATATACATATCTATATATATATCTATATGTACCTATATCTATATAGATATATAAATCTAATACATATAAAGAAATCTTATTAATAATAAAACCATAACTCAACTTTAAAAAAGGGGCATTTAAATAAATATTTCACAAAGAAAACTGAATGACCAATAAACACATGAAGAAACATTCAGCGTTAGAGTTAACATGGAAATAAGAATTAAAACCACAATGAGATATGCTAGACACCCACCAGAATGGCTAAAATTAAAATCACTGACAGCACCAAGTATTGGCAAGGATATGGAACAATTGGAAATCTCGTACCTTGTGGATGGGAATATAAAGAGGTATAATTGCTTTCTAAGAAGGGCTGGCCGTTTCTTAACGACATAAACCTATCCTATGGCTCAGTAATTGTGTTCTTACCGAAGGTAAATGAGAACATATCTGCAAAAATAGTTATATGAGAAAGTTAATATCACAGTTACTTATAATATCTAGAACTGGTGCCACCTAGTTGTCCAGCTACAAGTGACTGAGTAAACAAATTTGGTATAGTCATATAATGGAGTACTTCTTAGCACTGAGAAGGAACAAACTTGATGTAAACAGCAACATTGATAAATGTCAGAACATGCTTACTGAAAAAAGCCTTCCACAAAAGAGCACATGTAGCATGCTTTCACTTATATAAGGTTCTAGAACATGCAAAACTATTCTGTATGGCAAAAAATTAGAGCACAGTTTACCTCTGGAGAAAGGGGTGTGGATTTTCTGGGAAAGTATATGAGGGAATTTTTTGGATGATTGTATTACTCTATATCTTGGTAAGAAACAAGGCAGTGGTTATCAGTTGGGTACACACCCCCACACATGTTATTTTTTGCAAAGTATTGAGATGCTTTTTATTTTATTGGTTAGAGGAGAGGGATGTTGCTAAACATCCAGCAATGCCCAAGACAGCCTCTATAACAAAGAATTGGCTAAGGTTGCGAACGGTGTCAAGGATTAAAAACCCTGAATTAGGGTTATATAAGGTATGCATTCCTCAAAACTAATTAAATGGTATATTTTAGATTTTTGCATTTCATCATATGCAAATTTTCCTGTAAAAATAAAAGAACCAAAGCCACATATGATTTTAGTTAATGATATACATATGGTAGCGGGGGTGGGGGTTGAAGTGTTCTGACGTTCTGACTTTCTTTTACCCTAAGATCATAAGAGAAATAGTATGGATGGATTCATGGATAGTGGAGGAGGTAGATGGACAGTTTATGTGATGAAGTATGCATAGTAAAATGTTAATGGTCAGTCTGCATGGTGAGTGTATCGGTGTTCATTATTTAGTTCATCTGGCATTTCTATAAGTCTGAAAATTTTTATGATAAAATGTTGTCATCCATGATTTTTTACTTTAGCTCACCCATCTATACTCATTCTGTCAGCATGCCCTGCCTATTCTATTATCAAAATAGAACTAATTCACATTTTCCTATTTTTACAGCCATCAATGTGGTCTAAGCTACCAACAACCCTCTAAACCACAGCAGTAGCCTGCTCACTGATCTGTCTCTGCTTTTTTTATGCTTCTTTATAATCTCTGTGTCTGACATGCTGTGCTCGGAGTAAACTCTTGCAAGGAGCTACTAGAGCTTGCATTTGTCTACTTCTTGAGCTCTTCTCTGTATCACCCACTCTGGCACTCTGAGCAGCCACGCTGGCCAACTTTTTATCTTGAACATGTCAGACTTCTCCCCACATCATGTCTTTACTCTGGCTGTTCCCTGTACCTGGAACACATTTCCCTGGCTTTTGACATCACAGATCTTTTCTTCTTTCAGGTCTCAGTTAATTTGCTACTACTTCTCTCTCCATCTAAACTATCCTCTTCCCGTCAACTCTTTTCATATCGCCCGTATTACTTTTTTTTTTTTTCATGGCAACTGTTTGAATTTATCTTATTTATTTGTGTACTATACTTGGATTTTAAATTCCAAGAAAGCAGGGACCATATCTGTCTTGCTCATTGCTCTGTCATCAGGCACCAAAATAGTACCTGACACATGTTGAGCATAAAATAAATATTCATTTTCTGAGTGAATGGATGGGTGATATATTCAGGAGCTTGGTGACATTTTTTTTTCAGTGCCCTAGAAATACCCACAGACTGGCAAATGAGATTCCACGAGGCATTCTCTTGGACAAAGGAAACACCATACAGAGATTTATAGAGGAATATGAAACAGATGGTCGTAGAGAGCTGGTCCTTAGGGCATGCACACCTCTGGGCTCAACTCACTATCTTGATTTTTCATTGACTTGTCTCAGGCATAGAGGATTAGTTAAATGAATTATGGAATGTACTTCCTGATGATGGGATCCCTGTAGATATTAAAAATCATGTTGTAGAGGAATATTTATTGACACAGAGAAAAACTCATGATATATTGCCAAGTGAAAAAAGCAAGCTTCAGAAAATGTGCTTGATATTATCTTCAGACCACTGAAAACCCTGAACAACCTCATCCTTTTCTTAACGACACTCTTCCAAGGTTGTTAGGGAATTAGTTTCCTTGGCCTAGATCTTCTGAGGGCAAACACCTTTGGTCATGTTTGCAATCAGAGGGACTGGGTATTTTTGGAAACCCCAAATGTAGAAAAGGCCTCAAAGTAGGTGTAATTTATCTGATATTTATTTAATATTAAATGCTACTGGTATGCTGGGAACCAAAGAGAAGGTGAAATTAACCAAAAAGGAGTTTGTGTTGTACTACGTTGTATTATCTGCCATGAAAGAGTTTTAATTCCCACTAGTCATTCCTGCGATACAATAGGAGAGCTGAAGTGCTCCACTTTGAAAGCCACAGGGAGACATTCAGCTCTCTGAGTGTTCCTAAGTTTTCTGCCCTTTCCTTTAATATCTAAATGACAATAATCTGAGAATCCTTCCTGTGTAACTGCAAGAGTCCAACACTATGTGCAGTTATCTCAGAGGTTCACTGGAGAAATACTGTATTAGTTTCCTGGGGCTGCCATAACCAAGTAGCATAGCTAGGGGACTTAAATAGCAGAAATTTATTGTCTCCTAGTTCTGGAAGTCAGAAGTCCAGAATCAAGGTGTTGGCCAGGTTGGTTCCTTCTGAGGGTTATGAAGGAGAATCTGATCTCAGTTTCTCTCCTGGCTTCTGGTAGCTCCAGGCATTCCTTGGGTTCTATATAGTGTTCCCCCTGTCTCTTCAGGCCATTTTCCTTCTCTGCATGTCTCCGTGTCTAAATAGCCCCTTTTTATAAGGACAGCAGTCATATTGTATTAAGGCCCACCCTAAGGTTCATTTTAACTTGATCATCTATAGAGACCCTATTTCCAAATAAGGTTACATATACTGGGGGTTAGGACTTCACCATCTTTTGGAATGGCACAGTCAAACTCATAACAAATGCCATCTTGTGTGTGGCTTTGTTGTGCTCACATGTACCTTCTGGCCCCATCCCCAGTCATTTCCCTGTCACCTCTTCATGCTGTGATAGCTCACTCCTAGCTAATAGCAAAAGGCTGTCATCTAAAATAATCGGGACTAAGAGATGAGAATGACATAAGAAAAGTTCAGTGCAGAGAAGGAAATCTTAAAAGTGAATATTATATATTCCCGCTTTTTCAGTCCAGGGTTCCCAGCCTCTCCCTGGGGTTCTGGCATTGCTGGTCTGAATTCTTGGCCTGTTGCCAGACTGTGGGATCTTACTATCCTTCATTGGGGGATTGTCTCTGTTTCACTTGTTTCCTCACCCCAGTCTCGGGGTCCCACCAGAAGAAACACAAAGTCAATGAATATTAAAAATAAATACTCCAGAGACATAATATTTTCAAAATTAAAACCCTGTGCTGTTGTTAGAAAGACCATTGAAGACCAAGTGTGTAGCATCTGCATTTTGGTACATACTTCCTGCTTAAGAGTGGGTAGGTGTGTTTACCTTACAGCTGCATGACTAAAAACTGTTACCAAAATGATCATGCCCCGGGTTTGGGACTATGCCTGTGCAGACCGAGCTGCTTTCTGCATGAAAGTGATGTGGCATAAAATAGATGCCATGGGGTGCTTTGGGGATGGAATGCTGGCAACATACATCACACTTCCCATCAGAGTTGAAGTCAGGTGGGCTGAGGGGATGGGGCACAGAGTGCATGAGCATGTGTTCCACTTTGCACCTTGCCCTGCCATTGTGATTATGCTCCACACGAAGTCCACCTTGTCACTGATGCTTCGGGATGGTAGCTGGTTGCAGTCTGTCGATCAGTCCATGAATGAGGAGCAAGGGAACATTCCACTGGGTCAGGGGAGTAAGAGAAGGCATTACAGAGGATGCAGTGTTTGAACAAGGTCCTAGGGCTGAGATTTACGCGTTTGTGCCCTTGGGCTGGATATAGCCAACAAAACATGTTGATCCAGCCTTCTCAGAAGAGTTCACATAAAAATAAAGATTTATGTTTTATCTTGAAAATGGAAAGATCTGTCAACATTAAGCATACATACTTCCAAGGCAGTAAATAGTTTAGCTCTGAGAGTTCTTTGGACCCTTGAGAAAGAATATGTGATCTTGTCTTCAGTAATCCATAGTCCCTACCATTTCTTATTGTGTCCTCAACAGGCAGGCAGCATCAGTCACCTCTTATCATCTATTGATCTTAATCTGATCTTTTTTAAGAGTAGAGAAATAATTCTTTGTCACGTGATTCTATCAAAAGAGAGACTGGGACAGCAATACAATTTTTCTTATGCTACCCAATTTTATTCAGTCACATTGTTACTTCTCAGAGCCCAGTAAACATTTCAATTTTTAAGATTTCTGTTATTAAAAAAAAAAGAGAATAGGATTTAGTAGTCAGAGAAGGAAGGTAGGATAAACTGTGGAATGGACATTGCAATCAGAACAAACTAATTGAGGTATGAAAATGTATATTCCAAGGAACAGTGTGACTGTTCCCTATTGTGTGTAAGAATTACAACATGGCTAAGATACTGACCTTCAGGCCAGGATCAGGAAGAAGGGAGAGAAAATGGCTAGGACTGGTGACAGGATATTGGAAGACTCTAAGGTGACTTAAATATCTTGCTAAATAGTTGGGAAACCTGTGAGATCCCCAGTAGAAGTGATGGCACTAGATGATCATGGGCAGGTTGTTGAGAAAGAAAATGGGTAAACAAGTAGGGGCTTTTTGAAGCCCTTGATGATATAGAATATGTTTAGAACTCAGCTAAACTTTGTCACCGTGGGACAGTCACCACAACAACCAGGTTAAAAAAAAAAAAAAAAAGTTAAAATTGTGGTTAAGGACCTGAAAGGTAAAGTCAGTTAGGTTGGTTTTCGTTTCATTTTGTTTAATTAGCTGATTTTTTTGGACCTCTTTGGGATCTAAGTAGATAATAGACATAGTTTTCTTGCATTTTTCTTTCTTTACCTAAATGGCGGCCAACATAATGCCAATTAGCATGTACCATGTTATCGTGGACACAGCACATTTTTAAGCTTAGCTGGCTCCTGACCTGAGATAATGCTGATTTCCATTTCAATTTTCAGAAACTGATGCTTTATAGTAGGTTGGATATCAATATCCTCAGAACTATTTTAGACAATTGGGGAAAATAAGACTGGTTCTTAATGTGACACTAACCTCTTTCAGGGCTTCCTAAAACATATGAATATTTTAGTAGCCATTTCATTCATTTAGCACTTCAGATTTGACAAATCAGTCCATAATTTGATTTTCACTGCAAGGTTGTGATATGGGGAGGGGGTGAAATTATTATCCATATTTTTAGATGTAGAGAATTTGAAGCTCAAAAAGATGAAGTAATTTGTCCAAAACTTTATAACTAAAAAGTGTCCAAGTCAGACCTGGAAAACATGTTTTATGGATCCTATTCCATTGCTCTTTGCCTGTTTAATGTTCAGTATATTCTATCCCCTAAGACACTACATTTTTAAAGATATGATTTTTGAAAAAGAATTTTAGCATTCTATCCGTACAGATTTTTTTTTCAGTATCAAATGACAGGAAATATAATTCAGACTAGCTTTAATAAAATGGAAAGATTTTTTGGACATAGATTTTTAGGCAGTCCAGGATTCATTTGTGACTTGATCCGAGAGGCTCAAAAAATGTCAGGGAGACAGTTTTTCTCCATTTCCTGGCTCTGTTTTCTATTGTGTTGATGTCCTTCTCAGTTTCCCCATAGTGGCAAGATGGCTGGCAGTAACTCTAGCCCTTCCATGTTTCCTTGTTTGTATCCAGTGGACATGAGAGAGCAAGTGTTTCTGGTGGCACTTAAGTAAAGCCCCAAGTTCCTCCCAGTTGGACCCACTGGGCTGTGAGTCCATCTCAGAGCCAGTCACCATGACTGGGGCAATTTGGGGTGCTGATGCACCAAGCTGAGTAGCAGACTTTGCTGCTTCAGGAGTGGAAACACACAAGGACTGTTAGTGGGTATAAGGTGGTTCTCTGAAGAAAATATGGGGTGAGAGTACGATTTTAAAAAAGAGAACTGAACTCTGGGTGGCCAAAGCAACACGTTGAGGGAGCCACTTACTTTCCTGGCCCTAGTCTTTGGTTGCTTGAGGAAATGAGACCTTTCATTGAAAACTAAGCTCATTGTCTAACAAGGCAATGGCTCTCCACACTGTGTGACATTCTAATGCAGAGAGAGCTGCTGTGGGTAAATTGTGAGGAGGGTAAAGTCTGTTTGTTGTACTATAGTTCCCCATTCTGAAACCAAGCCCCCTAAACTAAGGTTGCCAAGTGTCTTGTACTTGGTGGGAGTTTGCTATGCTGGTTCTTAATTAGCTTTGAGTTAAGTCCTGAAGTTTTTCTGGCCATTCTGTCTCCAGCTTCTTGCCTGCCATACCCCACCTGTATCCTATGCCACAGTTTTTCTACCTACTAGTGTTTCTGGAATGCTCTCTCATGTTCCTGTGCCTTTACACGGGCTCCATCTTCTCTGTGGTGTGCTCTTCCCATCTTTGGCTTCCTGACAGAGTCACACCTAATTATTCTTCAGGACTCTGTTTTAGGGTGGCCTGTTCTTTTTTTTTTTTTTTTTTTTAAGATTTTATCTATTTATTTGACTGACAGAGATCACAGGTAGGCAGAGAGATAGGCAGAGAGAGAGGGGGAAGCAGGCTCCCTGCTGAGCAGGGAGCCCAACACGGGGCTGGATCCCAGGACCCTGGGATTACGACCCCAGCCGAAGGCAGAGGCTTTAACCCACTGAGCCACCCAGGTGCCCCCAGGTGGCCTGTTCTATGAGCTTTTCGGATCCTGACCCTCCAGGCTGAAATAGTGCCTCCATAGGACCTTATACATTTAAAAAAATAACATAGCAATTACACTAAATTATAATTTTTGATTTCCTTGTCTGTCTGCCTCCCCTAGAGCTGCTTTAGGGCCATAATCTTATCTATTTGCCTTATATCTGTTAACTCTCCCAAGACTGTCCCACAGAAGGTTCCCAGTATATATCCCAGTATATATTTACTAAATTGCTGGAGAAATGAATATGTGAACAAATCATTGGGGTAATAATTGAAAGGTACTTCCACTTCATCATTTATTCCCCTTTCTGATACCAAAATGCAGGCAGAAGAAATGGTCTAAGGACACTCCCCCAAAGCCAGCACAGAAAAAGGAAACAGATAACCATCCTTGGGAATGAACTTCCCAGGATTACATTTGCGGGATCCAGTACTTTGCAAAAAACTTGCCACTTGCCATCTTTGCAATGACGACAGGAGCTGAAGTAGGCTTGGAAAACTCAAGAGATCTGCAGCCCAATTAATGGCTGCGGCTGCTCATTATGGTGGGAAAGCTGTGCCCACACTGTGGCAGAAGCTGCCCACATATGACTGGCTTCATTAACTGCCTTCTCTCCATTGGATGAGACTGCCAAGGGAGATGGTGTTGTCATCTAATAGGAGATCAGCAGTCGAGGTAGCTCCTATCTTGCAAGCCATTATCAGAATATTGTGACCAACTTGTAGTTCTCAGAATCACAGGATGAGCAGAACGTATATAGCTGGAAGTCAGGCACCAAAAATAATTGCACAAGATTGAAAAAAAAATAACCTATGAGAAAAAATTGTAATAATTAGCTTATTTCACCTGGAGAAGGAAAATACAGGGGAAATTTACCGCATTAACAGGCTTCAGATCCATGAAGGGTAATTCCAGAGGAGCCGTCCATGTAAAAGGATTTTTCCTGTTGTCCTCTCTCCAGTTCTTGCTTGATTTCTCCTCTGTGGTATGTGATGAAAGATAATAATGTGGCGACTTCAGAAAACGTATGAGATTAAATCCTTCAGGAGTTTGCAGCCTTGTTGCACCATGTTGAAACTCCCTCCCTCCCTTCCCCCTCCAAAAAGAAAAATGCAGAAAGGAGTCAGTATACCATCTGCAAGAGCTCTTTTCTCTTTTACAGCCATCCTGTCACCATCTGCTAAAACCCTCAGCCCACCTGTGTAGTGAACAACATTAATTGTCTTCCAGAAATGCACAAGAACCACAATGTCCCCCAAGACCGGGGGTGGAGGAAGGAGACATTTTATAGCCCTTTTAAGTGAGGTTTTCACCCTGCAACCCACCTGGTTCCCTTTCTTAATCTACTGAATGTTCAACCAAGCTTATAAGCAAGGGATAGTTCTTGGGTTAAACAGAATCTCAGCATTTGGTTATTCGTTGGCTCCCCTCTTTGAAATTTCTAGTGCCTAGAGCAAATCAGAGGTGCTATTCCTAAGGTTGAGAAGGGTTTGGAGGTTATTGTTGAAAGCAGCATGAGGATTTTCTTTGCTTTGGATCAGGAAAATTTTTTCATCCAAATCCTGGCATGTTTTCTATATGTAATAATGGCTAGAGTTTGGGTCTCCTAGCTGATATTGAACAACTGGCCTGTGACTGTGAAGTTCTGTAGGGAAATTGGGTAGTCTTCCTCATGGGTATTATTATTTGGGGCAGGAAGATTTTTCCTTTTGGAAGTCCTTTTGCCGTCCTGTATACTGAAGGATGTTTTCCTTTCCAGGATCTCCTCCATTAAATACCATTGGTGCTTCCTGTCACTGTGGCAAGTCTAAACCCCATAAACATTTCCAAACACCCCATAGGAAGGCTGCAGCACTCCCAGTTGAAAACTATTGAACCTATCTTTCCTCCTTACCTTTTGTTGTTGCAGGAAAGAGGTTTAATTTGCTGCTTCCTGCTCAGGTGAAGAGATACTGGTTTGTGTAGCTTTGAACTACATGATCAGGGCCATATGCTACCGGAAAGAGACTAAAGTTGTGAAAAATAAAGAGTGTATGTGGCAGAAGTACTTCTTGAGGCTACCGTCTCCCAAGCCCAGCCCCAGCCTAGTCCCTCTTCTCTTTCTCACACATGCATGTACGCAGCAGTGTGAATCTAAATTTTATAGCAATCCACGTGCAGCAGGGAGCAGTTGAGAGGAAAAAGGTTTAATTCAAATAACCAGTTATCAACCAATTTGAAATTTTTTTTTAAAGATTTTATTTATTTTTTTGACAGACAGATCACAAGTAGGCAGAGAGGCAGGCAGAGAGAGAAGGGAGGAAGCAGGCTCCCTGCTGAGCAGAGAGCCCAATGCGGGGCTCAATCCCAGGACGCTGGGATCATGACCTGAGCTGAAGGCAGCGGCTTTAACCCACTGAGCCACCCAGGCGCCCCCCAATTTGAAATATTAATCACCATTGTTTGCAATTGGTCTGTGTGTAAATATTCCTATGATAAGTTCACTTTGCAGTTCTATCATTGGATGTCAGTAGACAATGCCTGTGACAGGTTTGGGCTACTATTTTATTATTTATTCATATGTCATTTATTCAGTCACTCATTCATTTGTTCATTCACCATTCGTGGGCATCGCTCTATATTAATAATAATCCATAACCAACATGGAACTTTTTCTGTTAGTTAGCCTTATACATTGAGGATATTTTTATTTAGATTCATCAGATTCAGCCTCTCTCAACCGGTTTGTCACTTTCCTTATGAGAAAGAACTAATGCTGGCTACTTTCCCTTCCTTAAGCAACATTCCCTTCATAGAACAGGGAAATAAAGACTTGTTATATAGCAGGCCCTTAAAAAAAAAAAAAGATTGATTGATTGATTGATTGATTGATGAGAGGGAGAAAAAGAGTAGGGGGAAGAGGAGTAGAGGGAGAAGGAGAGAGAATCTCCAGCAGACTCCCCGCTGGGCACAGAGCCCGATGTGAGGCTCCATCTCATGACCCTAAGATCATGACTGGAGCCAAAATTAAGAGTTGGTTGCTGAACCAGTTGAGCCACCCAGACACCCCTACAGCAGACCCTTTTAAGGCTATGTTTACACAGAAGATGAGTTTTGCTATTCAGTGGCTGATTGCTAGGCAGTGAGTCATACTGCAGAGTCAAACTGATTCAGTTGGCTTGATCATCTAGAATAATCACTTATTTGGTAACTCCTCTATTACATGGCAATCAACAAACATGGATTAACCATCATAATGATCAATCCAGTGCACTATATTCTCTCTTTTCCATGCCCAGCTATTATGTTTGTGATTCAAAGCTGTTTTTTTTTTTTTTTTAAAGATTTTGTTTATTTATTTGACAGACAGAGATCACAAGTAGGCAGAGAGGCAGGCAGAGAGAGAGGAGAAAGCAGGCTGTCCACGGAGCGGAGAGCCCGACGCGGTGCTCGATCCCAGGACCCTGGGATCATGACCTGAGCCGAAGGCAGAGGCTTTAACCCACTGAGCCACCCAGGCACCCCAATTCAAAACTATTTTTAATCAACAACTACCAACCCATTTCAGCATCTATCTATGTACTACACACTTTGTTGACAGTGAGGAAACAAAAATAAACAACAGGTTTTGTGGAAAGAAAACAGGCTTAGAAGTCAGAGAAAAAGGCTTCAAATCCCATAGGCTCTTTGGACAAGTCACTTACCCTCTTTGATCTGCTGTAGCTTGGCTATGCTGAGGATTAACACTGCAGCATCAACTGCCCTGGGCCCAAGAGCAAGAATTCAGCAGTGACCATTGCCATTATGAAAGGGAGACCCAGCTCACAGTACTAGCTGTGATTATGTAAAACTATAGATTCCAGGTATACATATTATCATGTCTTTTTTTTCATATTTTCATGTCTTATTTTAATTTTAAATTCTTAAAAAAATGTAACTTTAGTGTATATATACTGTATTGAGTCACTGCATATCCACACTTTGTATCCAGACTTTTTCCTTGATATCTGAAGATATATTACAAGTGCTATGCAGACCAAACATGACCCTGCCACAGCTCTGTTCAGAATATTAGTTCACAGTTGTTCCATATACACTGGGATTGAGTCATCTAATGTAGCTTACAGGAAAACAAGCTGTGTATTACCGTAGGTGACCTTAATGTTGTGGACTTATTTAAGAATCCGGTGTTTACCACTTCCAGTTGAAAGTACATGAGCAAATTAGGAAGATAATGTAATTATGTATACTGAAATTAGGTTAACAGACATACTCTAATAGCTCAGTATGACCACAGATTAGGATTTCTATCAGAGTGCTGTCCCTCTTTGTAGACACAGCCTCTCTCACACATACACATCTCTTCAAGGTATGCCTCACAGGCAGAACTTTCTAGTAGATTTTATAAGTGCCTAGGATGATCATTTGATTTTGTAGTTGTTTTCTACCCTAGAAGGTCAGGGGGGGTCTTGTCATTATCTAAAGTTTTGCAGCAAACCATCCCAAAACTTAGTAGGTTATAATAATAACAATATCTGCTCCACTCACAAATTTCCAATTTAGACAGGGCTCAGTGGGGAAACTTCATTTCTTTTCTACCTGAAGTTAGCAGGGGAAGCTCAAAGGCTAGGTGCTAGAATAATCTAAAGCAGTGGTACTCAACTGGGAGTGTTTTTGTCTTCTCCATGGGGGGCATTTGGCAATGTCTAGAATTATTTTTGATTGACACAACTTGGGGGAAGGGTGCTACTGGCATCTAGTGATAGAGGTACTCAACTGGGAGTGTTTTTGTCTTCTCCATGGGGGGCATTTGGCAATGTCTAGAATTATTTTTGATTGACACAACTTGGGGGAAGGGTGCTACTGGCATCTAGTGATAGAGGCCAGATGCTGCTCAACATCCTACAATGCACAGGACCCTCCCCTCCCCAAACAAAGACTTATCCTCCCCCAAATGTCCGTGATGCCAAGGATGAGAAACTGTGATATAAAGACTTGTGCATTCAAATGTCTGGTTGTTGATTCTGTGTGTTCACTGGAGGCCTCAGATCCTCTTCATGTGGACCTCACCATTGTGGCCTCTCTGCTCTCCATGTGGACATCTTAAATAACAAAAGTTCAGCTGAGTACATTTGAAGATCTAACTGGTTTTATTCAATAATTTGTGAATCAGGCAGCATCCCATCTAGCGAACAGAAAGGAGCTCCACCAAGCTATGGAAAAGGAAAGGTTTTTAAAGGGGACAAAAGAAAGGATATGATTAACAAAGAATGCAATGTTTCAGGCAACGTTGCCCTCCTAAGGGGGATGGTAAGGGTTTGTTGGGCAGGTCACCTCATAGTGCTGACCAGGTAATTCCAGGTTGATTGGATAAAGGTTATATTCCTGGGAGGGGTTGAAACTGCAGTTAGTTAGGTATGAAGTCCTGGTTTGCTAATGTGGGGTTTAGCACAACTGACTCCATTCTGGGCTTGTTGTCTCTTTATTAGCACTAGTTTGGGCTTCCTCGTGGCATGGTGGTTGGCTTCCAAGCTTGCAAATGTCCTGACAGGGAGAACAAGACAGAAGCTGAATCCTTTATGTGACCTGGACAGAGAGGTCACATAGCATCTCTATGAGATGGAAGAGTTAAAATCCCACTCATATTCATGAAGGGACGTGGACTCTGCCACTCTGTGGAAAGAGTGGCAGTAATTCACAATAGAAAAAGAGCAGAAAATGAAATTTGCCATAGGGACCATATCTCATTCTTTTTTGTATCTCAGCACCTTATCAGTCAATGGAAGGTAACAGATGCTCAATCTGTGCACTTTTGAATTGTATCAAATTAAGTAAACTTGATATATGAAATATATGATAAACAATGAGGAGATTTGGCATTATACATAACAATTTTCCACAGAGTACCTTTAAATAGCGACTTGTTCCACTTCATTATAAAGTATGATTTAATTATGAAAATTTCAATGGGATATTTATTCACCTGGTTGTTTGTTAATTCAGTATTCATTGAGCACATACTGTAGGCAAGAGAGTGTGCAAGTGCTGGAATACAAAGATGGATCAGACATAGAATTGCCTTCAAGTCACCCACAGTTTAGTGGGGACGGTATATATATAGCTCACTCTAATAGAGGCCAGAGTTCATTAGGGGTACAAATAAAGTACTTTGGTTTCATAAGAAAACATGCAGCTTTTCAGAAATAGAAAGCAAAGACTTCATTAAGGATGTTCACTTTAATGAATACTAAATCTTTTTACTTCCTCACTACACTTCTATAATTGCAAGGGGAAATTGGCAGAATTTTATCCAATTTTATAATACTCAGTCGAAGCAGTCACCTAAAACATGACTGAGGTCCATCTGCTGTGCAGCTGTTAAGTCTGTCTGTCTCGGTCAGAGTTACTTATTGCTGTGGGTAGACATATCACTGCACAAGGATAGGGGAAATATTCTTACTGTAATCCTAGGACATTCCAATCCGAGTGACAGAGAAAAGTCACAGATACCCATACCCTGCCCCGGAAAAATAGACGGGTCATAATTCAGTAGGGGTATTGCATGTATTTCTTATGGAATTTTAGTGATCTTCAAGGACATTTCTGGAAGTCTGTGTGCTTTGGTACCTCTCTGCCTTAAAATACCCAAAGGGGGAATTGGGGACTCATGCCAACCGCACTAGTTCTTGGCACTCAGACTATATAAATTTGGTAATCAAGTTTATTTCATCTGAGACATTAATATATTTAAAATGCCATTCTAAAATGTATGTGGCATTTGGAGAAATAATTAATGGTATTTTAGAAATTGCTGATGACATTTTATAAAATTCTACGTCTATAATTGAGAGAGAGAGAGAAGAAAGTCTAGCAGCAAGGAAACCAGTTAGAAATCTATGATATAATCAAGGAAAGAGATAGTGGTAGTGACCTAGCTTAGAGTAATACCTGAAGGAGGAATCAAAATATCTAATGTTTACTGAGTATTTGCCATGCAACAGGGATTATTTATGACTTCATAAGAGTTGTCTGTGTTAATATAACAATCATTTGATATAGGTACTATTATTTTCCCATTTTATAGATGAGGGAGCTGAGTTTTAGTAAGGAGTGATCAGTAGAACTAGAATTCAGGTCCATCTGAGCCTCTTTCTGCTGTCCACTGTTTTAACCATTAGGAACATTAAACCTGGAAACACGTAGACAAGGAAACAGGAAACAGAATCAAGGAGAAACAGGTAGATGATACAGTAATAGGATGGGGTTTATGGAGAAAGAAAGAGTGAGACATCTGGAATGACACCCAGGTCTTAGCCTGAGTTTGGCCACCAGGCTGGGTGGAGGTACAGTTCTCTTAGATTGAAGACGCAAAAACATTGGGATTGGCTGAATGACAAGTTCAGTTTTTTGAGGTTGTTGAATGAAAATGAAGTGCCTTAGGGCTCTCCTGAAGGAGATGTTCAGTAGGCCATTGAATATATGGCTTGAGGTTCAGGAAAGAGGTCAAGATAGGAGATACATATTTGAATGTCATAAGCCTAGATATGGAACATTGGGAGTGATAAAGAAGGTCTAGGAAGAATATGAAGCTTAGGGAGAGAAGGTGTTATCACTAAACATTTTAAATAAAATTTGATTTACTATGTGCTGTTTGGCAGGGGGGAGGTAGTGGCGGGGCAGGACAAAAGAACGCATGATTGCTGGCTCAGACTGCTCAAGTCTAGATGTGGTGGCATAACCAGCATATGAGAAATAGCCTGAGAATGATTGCTGTCAGAATCCAAAGGACAGCAACATAGCTTTCAGAATTAGGAAAGAAAAGAATAGAATTGGAATAGGATTTATCTGGAAAATTTCTTAGATTTCCGGTTTGAGCTGCTTCCCTGAATGTGGAATAGTATAGAGGAGAAACTGGGTCCTCAGTGAGGCCTGGGATGGGGTGGGGGGCACACAGGGAATCCTCTCCCTTTGCCTCTGCCCTCAACTTTCCTGCAGGGGAGGAGACATCTGCTTCACTTATGGCTCATACTGTAAAGCTGTTGTCTTTGTATCTGATGCAAGACATGGGAGTCAGTAAGACACATGATGGGGAAAAGGAGCCAGGTATGAGACAGAACAGACACAAGTTGGAATCCACAGACTGAACTCATGGTTTTCACTTCCTCTGACTTTGATGGTGTGAGTGTCCATAAGAGGAGCTGGGGCCCTTCATCACTGAGCTAAATGCCCATCTGGCCAGGAGTTAGAGAAGGTGAGGGAGGCTTCCTGGGGAGGTGGAATGGTTGCAGACTCAGCTGCTGCCCCACACCTACGAAATGATTCAGCAGGTGAGTGACAACATGTGTGAGCTATACAATCGCCGGTGCCTTAACTCCATCCTCCAAGACTTGCATTGAAATCTGGAGTGATCTAGCCTAACCAGACACCCACCAGTAAGAAAATTTTGGGAAATGTAGCTTATCCTACCCAAATTGATTCTTTTTTTTTTTTTTAAGGTGAGGGGAGGGGCAGAGAGAGAAGGAAAAAGAGAATCATAAGCAGGCTCCATACCCAGGATGGAGCCCGACACGGGACTTGATCTCACAACCCTGAGATTGTGACTGAAGCCAAAATCAAGAGTCTGATGCCTAACCAACTGAGCCACTCAGGGGCCCCAATACCCAAGTTGATTCTTTACAAAGCCCCCATATTATGTATAAAGGCAACCAGCTGTGAATGAACAAGCATGGTTTGAAGAGAGCCCGCAAGTCAGTTTAGCTCAGTGTTTAAAATTTGCTCTCACAGCTTAACGTGTATCACAAACACCTGGACAGCTGGTTAAAACAGTTTCTGATTCTGTGGTCTAGGGTGGGGCCAGAGAACGGCATTTCACATTCCCCAGGGATGCAGACGCTCCTGGCCCAAGGACCACACTTTGAGAACTGTCGGTTTAGCTGAAACACAGAGGGCTCCTTAAGTTTTAGCGAGAAATAGGAGTGCAAAAGGAAATATAGCAAGTGAATAGTTAAGATACTGAAGAGCGGACAACTGTGGAGTGATCTCTGATGTGACAGGACATCACTATACGTGACTGAACAGGAAGTTAACTGGCAAAGATGATGCTTGCGGCAGGATGGGTTCTTGCTATGTGGGAGGCACAGCCTCAGGTACAGCTTGGAAGCGAGGAAATAAATTGCAAGACCCTGTTGGTAATCTAGTGATACAGATCCAGAATAGGGAGGGGAGTGACTGTGGAAACAGAAGGAGTGGATTCAAGAATGAAAAAATGCTTTTTTGTTTTATCTCGTTTTTTAAGATTTATTAAAGAGAGAATGTGAGTGAGGGGAGGGGCAAAGGGAGACGGAGAGAGGGAGAATCTCAAGCAGGCTCCTTGCTGAGCCCGGAGCAACAGGTGGGGCTTGATCCCCCCCCTCCCTGAGATCATGACCTAAGCCAAAACCAAGAGTTGGACATTCAGCCAAGTCACCCAGGAGCCCCTAAAAAACTTTGAACATAGTTTCAAATTCCCTGCTCCTCTATTCCCTAAACAATATAGTCTTATGTCTCTTTTCTTTATGTCACCAAAGTCCAGGTAAAAGGAACTTAGCCTTTAATTATAGCTTTTTTTCTGATTATATTACCAATACCTGTACATTGCAGAAACCTGGAAATCAGAAAAGTGTAAAGAATAAAGTAAAAGTTGTCCCTCAGGCCAGATGTAATCACTGTCAAATTTGGGATGTATGTATTTCCGTTCTTTTCTGTGTGTGTGTGTGTGTGTGTGTGTGTGTGTGTGTACGTATATTTTATTTTACTTGAAATTGGCAGGTTTCACCATGACCACACTGAAGTTATCTTAACTGGGCAATGAGGGGGGCACGTTACTGGTGTCTCAGCCAAGGTGGCCCTTGTGGCACTCAATGTTCTTGTCAACTTTCATCTCCCTGAAGGATCACCATCTTGCCTTTTCAGACAGTTCACTGCTGGTGACATCAGTGTCTAGGGCTGTCAGCAGCTTGTTATATGACTACAGACTGATGTTTCCTGAGACATCAAATGAGTGGAGACAAGAGTAATAGAACAGGCTAGGTAGCAAAGCTTAGGGTCTGAGAACCCAGGTGGGCAGGCCCCGGGCTTACGCATACTATCTCAACTGATGGATCTGTGCTGAATCCCTGCAGGGTAGAAATGATAATAAGAGTAACAAAAGTATCAACAGTGAATGTTTTGAATGCTTACTGTATGCTAGGGTCTTTATATCTCAGGGTTATCTTATTTAATGAGTTATCTCATTTAGTTCTTAAAATATTACAATGAGAAAGATTCTATTATTTTATCCATATTTCAGATGGAGACATACTAGCTTAGAGAAGTTGAAAACTTGGTAAATAAAAAAAAAGACTGATGCTTAAAAACCAGATGGCTTTTTCAAGATCAAATATGTAGTACACGACAGGGTCTAGCTTGGAACCAAGTCTTCGGATTTCTAGGTTATTACTTTTTCTCCTTCAATCCCTTGTTCTTCTGAACAAATCTCATGATTCTTTCTGGTGCCAACCACAGCTTAGAACCTCTCTCTTCCCTGCCCACATTTCTGATTTTGGATATGCAATCTTTTCTGATCTCACTGTCTGCTTGCTGCATCTGTGTCCACAGATTCAAGTGTCGGCACTTCTGATCCTTCCAGTCTGGTAATCTGACCCCTGAATGTCTCAGCTCAGACCAAGTCCTCCCCTGGGCATCCTCAGAAAGGCTCCAAACCTCTCCACTTGACATTGCTGAGCTAATGAGAACTCTGAAGGACAGTGATAACTTATTCTGAAGGCACTGCGTAAGTGCTCAGCAGAATGTGACAAGAGCTGTTTACCTCCAGTTCACGCACTCAGAACCCACCCTGTGCCATCTGTCTCCTGCACACTCCAGCTCTTTCTTCCTCTTGCTGTCCTCCCTGCACCGGACCTCCTTGCTCTCCGCTGCAGCATAGTGCAGGGACACTTCTGTGTAAGGCATGGAGGACAGGAAGGGCCTCCATCCCCATGTCGTGTGTGTCTGTCCTGTGCAAGCGGCAGTGAGCTATTATCACATCTGTTTCCTAGACAAGCTATAATGGGGAGGCAGGAGGTAGGTTTTCAAAACAAATAACCAATTACTTTTATACATGAATTTATAATGGTGAAAAACTGACATTTCTAACAAACTCTTTTTATCAGGAAACTTTGTTTTTCAGCTTCAACTTTTAAGTCTGCCATTTATTTCATGCTCTTTGTCAAATCATGAATCCACGGCAAATTTTGCTTCACTTTGTACTTTTGTTTTTCTTTATTTTGTTTTTGGTTCACATTCTTTAAGTATTACTCATTTTTAGAGTTTTCTATTAATCCTCATATCAATGGTTGGACTTTTTCTTACAGGTGGTCCAGGAATCTGAATCAGTGCATTAAACTGAACATGAAACATGTTTATCTTCTGAGTAGGCAATAGTCACTTAGCAACATATCAAATAATACAGGAGATTTCGTCCCTGATGATTTATCTTCATGTCAAAGCATATCTTAAATATAGACAGATAAAATAAAGTATAACATATATATGTAGAAAGTATATGTAATATAATATATAGAATATAATGTAATATATATAAAATATATAATGTAATATATATTAGGTATATATAACATTGCATATATAACTGTATATAATATTATGTACATAACTATTAAATATGTGTACTATGAATATATATACACATATATAACTATATGTACTATGTATAACTATATATAAAACATTTGTTTAAATTATATTTATTAATATAATACATATTTATTTAATATATATCATTAATTTATAAATATAAATATATATATTATATACATAATATTGATAGAAAATGTCAAGCAGAAAAAACATTTGTTTTAGCAATGAGCAAGTTTTTGTGACTTCCCAGAGAGTTTTCAGAACAGGGTTGGAGACAAACCCCTGGTGGTAGGCAATGAAAAGGTGAGAGTGAGGTGAGGAAGCAGAGGCTGGATATGGAAAATTCATTTGAGAAGCTGAGCATTGTGAGGGGGGCAGAATGGGAGAGAGAGGAGCAAGGCATCAGGTAGAGATGTTTTCAAGACTGGAGAGGTGTGTGTTTGATTAAAGGAGAAGATTCAATGAAGGACAAAAGATAAAGGGTGCACAGTTTAGAGAGCGGAATCTCAGGGGAGGAATCTCTTGCAAGGAGAGGCCAGGTGGGAATATGAGGTAGAGAAGGCAAACTCTTTGCTGTACACTTAGCAGAGGACAGGAATGAAAGCAAACCAGCATTCATTGAATAGCTACCCCAAGCCAGGTGTTTTGCAGATCTCTTTCATTTGCATCACTCACTCCGTGGGTGAGCATTACCCCAGTTTATGAGTAGACTAAGACTCAAAGAGATGTGGTTAGTTACCTGTGGCCAGATAGCCAGTGGGTAGCAGAGCTGGTATTAGATTCAGTTTTCTGTTTTCAAAACCCAAGTCCTTTGCACTACACCTCTTTAACCTCTGAAACTCTGTCTAGTGGAAGACAATGGGAGACAATGAGAGTTAGTGGTGCAGTGGGACCAGGGTTTCTTGAGCCCCTGAAGAAGCCCCAGGGCGTGGTTACAAAACTAGCATTGCATAACAAATAATATAGAGGACAAGGGTAGATGGAGAGGAGAAGGGAGTTGAGGGAAATTGGAAGGGGAGGTGAACCATGAGAGAGTATGGACTCTGAAAAACAACCTGAGGGTTTTGAAGGGGGGGGGTGGGAGGTTGGGGGAACCAGGTGGTGGGTATTAGGGAGGGCACAGATTGCATGGAGCACTGGGTGTGGTGCAAAAACAATGAATACTGTTATGCTGAAAATAAATAAAAAATTAAAACAACAACAACAACAACAACAACAACAACAACAACAAAAAACTAGCATTGCAGCAGGTAAGCTATTGTGGGGAGCTGGCCAGCCCCAGGAATGGGTGAAGTTAATAAAACTCTAGCCATGGCTCCCATATTACTCTTCAGTGTTAGTGGAGGAACAAATGGAGTAGATGAGGACAGCAACCCAAGCAGAGGGACGGGTTGAGAGTAAGCATCTGGGGTGCTGAAAGAGGCAGAACCTGAGGTTGAAGCTAGGCATTGGTTCAGGTGAATGAGAAATGAAAGTCCCAAAGATCAGACAATATGTGGGGAGCAAGCTGAGGAGGCATGAAGATGGCTTATCCGGCCATTCCTCCTGGGATTTAGCTGCTTATCTCTCCACCAAGCCTCCTCTCCTAGGGCTCAGTACTCTGGCCAGACCAGACATCTTTCAGTACTTGGTCAAATGAACAGCATTCTCTTCTTTGCTGTGCACCTGCATGCTTCCCCTGACTCCCTACCTCTTACTTTGGGCTTTTTTTTTTTCCTCCTCAGGTTTCAGACTGGAGAATGAATCACCTAGTACCTTCCCTGACACACTGGCACTAAGGTAAATGCTTTCTGTTGAATCCTATATTTTCTTTATCATCCACTCATAATTACATTACAATCATTGTTTCTTTCCCTGCTCTGGATAGAAAGTTTCACGAAGGCAGACCATGCTGATTGTGACCTCTTCCAGCTGCAGGTACTTGCTGTAGCTTCTGGCACATGATTGGGGCTCTGTAGGTATTTGTTGAATGAATAAATTATCTAATAAATTACTTAAAATATTTTTTATTCTTGCTCTTCTCCCTGTCTAACTGAAATTGTTCACCTTGGTATTGTTTCATCTCTAATTTTTTCTTCTGGAAGGCATGCTTAATGAGCATCATCATGAAGAATATTTCTGACATCACATTACCATTATGCATCATCTGGGATGTTCAATATATTTTCATCTGGGCAATGCAAACTCAAATGTCCGGAGTGGAGCTTGTCTTATTCTAAAAAGACTTTCCTCTCCTGACTTTCCTATTCAAGTCAATGGCAGTAACATTATTCTTCTGGTTACCCAGCTATACCTGTCTCTTGCCCCTTCATAGCCTGGCCACTAATCCTTATCTTTTATAATGCTTTCCCAGTAATTCTTAGGATATCACCCTTGTCCAGGACGTTATTATATGCCTGGATTATATGGGAAAAATCTGCTATTTTAACAACTGGTGCTCGCACAACTGATTATCCTTATACAAAAGAATGAAGTTGTATCCATACCTCATACCATGTATATAACAAAAGTCAGTGCAAAATGGATCATAGAGCTGAATGTAAGAGCTAAAACTATAAATCTTGTAGAAGGAAACGTTGATAGGCATAGTTGCCTGGGACGGACACCTAAAGCAAAAGTGATGAAAGAAAAAATAGATAAATTCAGCTGATCCAAAATTTAAAATGTTGTGATTCAAAGGACACCATCAGAGAGTAAAAAGACAACCCACAGAATAAGAATAAATATTTGCAAATTATATGCTGGGTCATATATCTGACCTGCATCCAAAATATATAAATACATATAAAAATAAATAGATAACTCTTACAACTCATAATAAATATTATTATTCATCAGGGAAATCCAATGAGATACCACCTCGTACCTACTAGTATGTATACTAGTTATAATCTAAAAGACAATAATAGGTATTGGCAAAGATTTGGAGAAATTCAGACCTTCATACAGTGCTGTTCGGAATGTAAAACAGGACAGCTATTTTGGAGAAAATTTGGCAGTTCCTCAAAATGTTAAACGTAGAGTTACCATATGACTCAGCAGTTCCCTCCTATGTATAGACCCAAGAGACATAAACACATATGTCTACACAAAAAGTTCTTTCAAGAATGTTATAGCAGCATTATTTATAATAGCTTGAAGTCAAATCAACCTAAATGTTCATCTTAAAATTAATGAATTGGTAAGTTAAGTGTGATATATCCATAAAATGAAATATTATTTGGAAAAAAAAGAAATGAAGTATTGGCCCATTCATGCTGTACCATGGATGACCCCTAAAACATTATGCTCAGTGAAAGAAGCCAGTCACAACAGACAACATGTTATATCATTCCGATTATATGAAATGTCCAGAATATGCACATCTATATAGCCATTAAGCAGATTAGTCTATTAATCTGCTTAAGGGCTAGAGAGGAATGGGAAGGAATGAAGATTGACTGCTAATGGATACAAGATTGTTTTTAGGGAGGAGCAAAAATGTTCTAAAATTAGATCATGATGATGGATGCACAACCTTTGAATATGCTAAAAAAAAATCCTTGACTTCAAGGATACTTTAAATGTATGAATTGCATATTATCTGAATTATATCTCAACCAAAAATCTCCTAGATTGTTATCTATTCTCTTCTACTCCATTCAGCTCATTACAATGAGCTAACCCATCATTTTGTACATTCACTTTTCTGCTCAGCACCCATTGGTCCAAATTCCTTTATTCGGTATTTGGGGGTCTTCATGTCCTAAACTCAGCCTTTTGATACCCTCACCTGCTTTGCCACATGAATTCTCTGCTTTACCTGGAAGGGCTAACTCCCTTCCCTGTCCTGTTCTTTTGCCCTTTCTCTAGAAAGCCCGTTCCTCTTCTTTTTTGTAAATCTTAATCTTGTTCTTTTAGGCTTCATCTTTTCAATGTCAATTTCCTTGGCACATGCAGTTCTCTGGATTTTCTCTCTCCCATGATCTTCACTACTCATTTTGTAGTTATTATATTTTACCTCTGTGATGAGTGGAGAGAAAAGTTATGTTCAAATTATTTAGTAACAAAGGCAAGAAAATCAACACATATATTCAGAATCCTCCCTAGAAATAATCCCATTTTATGTTGATTTGGAAATAATTTAATGATGAGTTTAAGGTGCTAGGAAGTGATAAACCTAAAACATAATTGGTTTAAAATAGACTGAATTCTTGAAAACCGGACAGCATAGTGTGGGAATGTTGTAATTGACAAGAGCACTTAATGACTGGTAATGAGTACTAGAAAAGAGGAATTGGAAAGAAAAAACCTGGTAGTTTATCTCCTGGGCTGTCTAGACCCTAATTCTTTATTCCTTATATAAAATTTCCTCTTAGTATAGAGAAAGAAATGGCCTTAGGTATGAGGACCACAGTGATTCTGTAAGACCATTTATATTTTTTCTTATAATGTTTTAGTTTGAGGAAGTGCCTCAAATATCATAATTCCTGTGTAAGGCCTAAGACAAGAAAATTGTCCTCATTAGGCAAGAAATACTATCATTAATAATAATGACAAATATTTAATTCTTATTATCCAGGCCTTGTATTTACATGCATTTTCTCAGTTAATCCTCACAATAAACCTCTGAGCTATGTGTATACTATTATTATTCTCATTTTATACAACTTGTCTGTATTAGTCAGATTAGGTTTGAATACAAATATGAAAAGACCTTAAAAATAACAATTAAGTCGGAAGTACATTTCTCTATCATGTAAGTGTGCAGAGGTATTTGTCCTGGGTTTGGATGGCATCTTGTGGCTCTGTCTCAAGTCTGCAGAGACTGACTCCCCTATCAGTTCCCCATTCGTTCATCCTTTGGGTGTTAACTTCAACCTCATCGTTCAGAGTGAGTCCATGTTTTAGGCAGTAGAATTGAGGAAAGAATGAATAATAAGAGCAGAGAGTGTATTAACCTTCTTTTCAGGAAAGTTATCAGAAATTGCTCATAGGACTCTCAAACTGGACAGAATTAGATAGGTGGGATACATAAGAGAATTAGCTACAAGGAAGGCTAGGGAACACAGTCTGTATTCTGAGTGGCAGTGTGCCCAACTAAAAATTCTGTTATTGTACCAAAAGGTTAGAATGGATACTGGGGCACGACCAGATGTTCCTAATGTGTCATCTAATGTTACAAACAGCTAGTAAGTGATGGGGCAGGAATCAAATCTGATCCGTCTCCTCAGAGCCCATGTGCCTCCTGGGCGCCTAGATGCTTCATGATTAGTTGTTTAATTTGAGAAGAGAGGCCAAGATAAAGAGTAGCTAAGTGTACTTAGTAACCCACAAGGCTGCTTTGTTTGAACAAAGGCTTTAGGTCACCCCTGCACTCAAGGGGGAAGTTGCAAGCACCCAGTGTTCTTACGCAGATCAGAAATGAGATTCATTCTCACTGGTATCTTACTGTTGTTCTCCATCTGATTTAGCTCTAGAGACCGAAGAGTGGTCATACATTTTTCATGTTCCATTATCATTTATGGTGAATCACACAACAATTGGTTTTCTAATCATTAATAGTAAACACTATTGCACTGCTCAATTTCACACTAAACAAAGTATATTGCATAGAGACAACATAATTTCTTATTTATATCTGGAGACTTATATAAAGTCTCACACAGGAAAAAGAAACTCAACTTTAGTTTTGTAGAATTTAGGAAGGTACTTTAGAGATCTTTGAGGCTAATGTTTAACAACAATTATTTTTGTTAAGTAAAAGTTGCAGATTTTATTTTATTTTAGAAAGAGAGAGAGCAAGAGGGAAGGGGCAGAGGGAGAGGGAGAGAGAATCTTAAGCAAGCTTTAGGTCCAGTGCAGAGCTCGACATGGGGCCTGATCTCACAACCCTGAGATCAGGGCCTGAGCCAAAATCCAGAGTCAGATGCTTAACCAACTGAGCTTCCAGCAGGTGACTCAAAATTTGCATAATTTAAAGTGGTGTTTACCCTGTCCTTTGACACTTCCAGTTCCCTAGTGTTTTGTTTCTCTGTTCTTTCCTCCTCAGGTGATTTTTTAACCTTCCAGGGTTAAGGAAGTGGGCTCTGAAGTAAGACTTTCACTCTTGTCCTAGCTGTATGGTTTTGGTTAGGTCACCTAAGTCTAAAAGGCTCCCATTACTCATTTTTAAGAGAAACCCTTCCTAATGTGGTTGTAAGAATTAAGCAAGAATATACTTTGTAAAGAGTGTGGAGTTGTGTCTGCCACAAATCATCTATTTTTAATTACTATTATTTTTTCTGACTCTCTCATCCTGTATTTTATATCCCTCCTCTATTAGTGAGTGAGTGATTCTTCTAACTATTGATTATTCTGAACACCCATGAAGGACACTCTTTCTGCCCAACAAACCAGAACACTTACTGATCAGTTTGGTCAATAGTATGTGCTGGCTGGGAATGCATCATTCAGCTCAATCAGTCTTTCTGCACTGTGTGAGAAGAGCAAAAGCATTGGCATCCCCAGGACCTGGGTTTGATTTCTGGTCTTGTGTCTTCTTAATAATGTTGCCTAGGATGCATTATGTCCTCTGAGCTTCTGTAACTTCATCTATTAAACAAGACTGATAGTCACCCCTAATTTGCAAGGTGATAGGGAAAAGTAAAGATAATGAATATGAGTACTGAATACTGGTACCTAGTTGTAGATATTATCAGTACATGGTTATCCTTGGGGTAGAGGAAAGTAGTTGGGCAAAGCGAATTGGTCACAAACACAGTGAAGTAACTTGGCCAAATGGCAGTGAGTTGCCATAGGAAAATATCCCAAATAAGAGTCAGCTCAGGCGGAAGAGAATTTCTTGCTTCTCTTATAAATACTATGGAAATACTGCTGTCACTGAAACTGTCAGGAGGGCTAACAGGAGGGGAACCGTTGTGTTTTCAGCTTTTTCTTGAAGCCTCCTGGACCCCTGTTTATTTGCTCCTCTTTCCTCTTTTAGGCCTTAACCATTCTTCTCTCTAGAGGACTGTGAAGATATTAATCCTGTCTGCAGAAATCCCTCTTTAGTCTACAGATCATAAAAAGTGTGAGATCGTCTATGACTGGATACGCATTGAGACTATGTGTTGTAGAAGAGTATTGGGCTGGGAATTAGAGTTATTTGGATTTCTGTTAACAGCAAGCCATGTGACATTATATAGGGCCATCAGTCTCTCTTGGGCTCCATTTCTTTGTGTTGGAATGGAGAGGCAGAATCAATGATTTGTAAGGTCTCTTTAGCATTCAAAATTCTAAAATGGTATGATTAGTTAAGTAATCCAGATCTCTAACTTGCAAAAAGTATTTCCTAGGTCATTGAACTTTCTTGTGCAGATGCTTATTCTGCAATACCTGTTGGGTGGTCAAAACTGGGCTGCAAGACTTGCCAGACTTTTCTCTCACTACAACTGGGACTGTCAGCTTTCATTTCCATAGGGACAGCTTCTTTGATTTCTTTGACTTTGACTTTAGTGGCAGTCCAGGTTTTACCTTTTTCTAGATCATTACAAAACATTACAAGAAGCCTTACAGACAAATGCATCTGAATTCTGTATGTCTCAACTCAATTCAAACTTTTTTTTCTTTTTTCCTCACTTATTCATTCATTTGTTCATTCACTTACTTTTTTTTTTTTAAGATTTTATTTATTTATTAGTCAGAGTGGGAGGGAGAGAGCGAGCACAGGCAGACAGAGTGGCAGGCAGAGGCAGAGGGTGAAGCAGGCTCCCTGCCGAGCAAGGAGCCCGATGTGGGACTTGATCCCAGGTCACTGGGATCATGACCTGAGCCGAAGGCAGCCACTTAACCAACTGAGCCACCCAGGCGTCCCAATTTTTTTTTTTTTTTAAGATTTTTCACTTACTCTTTAAAAAAAAATGTATTAGATGCCTACCACATAATTATATTCAAGGTGCTGTATGAGCACTGGTCTTTCTGTCTTTGTGGGGTTTATAGACTGGTAAAGAGCAGAGAAGGCATGCATTTAATGATCTAAATGGATCTCTTGGGTCCCAGAAGGCAGTGTACCCATATAATCAATAAACTAGATTTGGAATCACGTCAAGGGTATGTGACTCTGGACAAATTACTTAACCTTTCTGAGCCTCAATGTCTTTATCTGTTAAATAGAGAGGAATCATAGTTCCTTTTCTGCTGGCTGTTGTGAGTGTTAAATGGAATAACAAAGAGTTGGCATAGTCCCTAGCTCATGGTAATGTTCACTTCTTATTATAATCTAGTAATTTGTAAACTTATATATTTGAATTTTGTGCTGAGTAAGGTAGATGTATGTGAGCCACAGAGGGGGTGATCCCAGTAGTTTCATCCCAATGAGATAATGGTTTTTTCCTACCATTAACAAGTATATTAAATAGCCACTGTATATTACTTTGTGCTTGACTGGATTTTTCAAAGAAATTGACAAGTTGATTCCAAATTTAACACAGAAGTACAAAGGCCTTGGAGTGGCCAAAACAACTCTGAAAATGAAGAAAAAACTTGAGGAGCTGATACTTCCTGATTTCAAGTTATTTTAGAACTGCAATAATAAAAAAAAAAGTGTGGTATTGGCATCAACAGAGACAAAAAGATCAATGAAAAATAATAATGAATCCAGAAACCCATACATATATGGATACCCCCCCTTTTTTTTTGGCAGTGAGTAGTTAGTTAGTTTTCAAAACAAAAAGAAATGTACATTTGAAGACATTAAGAACTCTTAACCATATAACTCAAAATAAACAATGGCATTTACCCACATATAAATATGCACACATACAAATTCCCAAGCCAGTATATTCACTCCTGTAACAGCTAAATAAAGCACACCATTCACTGACTAGTCACACAAACAGGCACAAATAACAGATATAATTTGCTTTTCGTTAATGGTCTTCTTATAGATATTCTTTTTTTTTTTTTTTTTTTTTTAAAGATTTTATTTATTTATTTGTCAGAGAAAGAGAGAGAGAGTGAGCACAGGCAGACAGAGTGGCAGAGGGAGAAGCAGGCTCCCTGCGGAGCAAGGAGCCCGATGCGGGACTCGATCCCAGGACGCTGGGATCATGACCTGAGCCGAAGGCAGCTGCTTAACCAACTGAGCCACCCAGGCGTCCCTTTATAGATATTCTTAAATGTCCAGCTCTAGGGCACTAAACTGAAAGCCTTCCTGGCTGTGCTACCCAAATATTGTATTTTCATTGCAGTTGTCAATAGAGGAAAAGCCAAAGCTACAGAGAAAACTAATAGGCATCTTTAAAATATCTGAATGCTAATTATTCTTCTCATCTCTCTAATTACACCGTAGCATTCTTTGGGACCATGTAGTATAGTAGAGTCAAGCTATAGAGCAGTTAGGTTCTAGTCAATTCAACTACAGTGGGATTCCTCTGTTTATAATTTCCTGTATCCCATTGTATCCAGTGAGATGCCTTTAATGTGGTATTGAACCACTTATTTTTGACAAAGTTTATATAAAGGCAGTTCATTAGAGAAAGACTAATATTTTTAACTGTTGATGAAGGAACAACTGGATATCCAAATGCAAAAATCCATAGCTTGCAATATATTCAACAATTAATTAAGGATGAATCACAGATTTAAATGGAAAATCTGAAACTTGAAAGGTCTAGGAGAAAACATGAGATCATCTTTGTGATCTTGGGTTAGGCAAAGATTTCTGAGATATGACACCAAAGACATAATCCTTAAAAGGAAAAAAACAGTGAACTTCATCAAAATTAAATAGTTCTTTAAGATGCATTGAAAGAATTAAAAGATAAGCAAAGACTAGCATAAAATATTTGCCCATCATGCATCTGATAAAGGAATTATACTCAGTTTATATTTATATTTACATAGAAACTTTCAAAATACAGTAATGTTTAAAATAAAATTTAATAGTATACAAAGATTTAAAGATTTTTTACCAAAGATAAATGAACGTCAAATAAGCATATGAAAAGGTTCTGAACATCGTTAATCATTATGGAAATTAAAACCACTGCATACTTACTAGAAAGGCTAAAATAAAAAAGAATGAAAATAACCAAGTTTTGGCAAAGATGTGGAGGAAATGGAATTCTTACACGTTGCCGGTGGGGATATAAAACAGTAAAACTACTTTAGAAAAGCAGTTTGGCAATTTCTTAAAAAGTTAAACATTACCAACCATAGGAACTAGCCATTCTACTTACAGGTCCATACCCAAGAGAAATGAAAGCATGTATTCTTACAAAGACTTGTTCACAAATGTTCATGACAGCTTTATTTGTGATAGTCCAAAACTGGAAATAGTGCAAATGTCCATCAACAGATGAATGTATAAATGGATTGTAGCATACCCATACAACAGAATACTACTCAGCAATAAAAAAGAGTGGACCATGGATACATAAAACAACATACATGAATCTCAAAATAATTAGGCTGAGTGAAAGGAGCCAGACCCTATGACTCAATTTACATCTAAAAAATGCAAACAAAACTCTAACCACCAAGAGCAGTAGAGTGATTGGCTGGGTCTGGAGTGGTTATGGGAGGGAGCTGAAAGAATAATTACAAAAGGGCTCCAGGAGACTTGGGGAGGTGCTGGATGTGCTTAGCTTAACTGTGGTGATAGTTTCATAGGAATATGTACATGTCAAAACTTATAAAATCAAATACTTTCAGTACATGCAGTATATTGTACGTCTGTTGTACCTCAATAAAGCTGTATTCTAATTTGGTTGGTTTTCCATCACAAATGGATACTGAAAGCTACCAAATGCATTCTGCTACATCTTCTGAGGTGATCATATGTTCTCTCTCCTCTATTTTGTTTTTATGGTGGATGACAAAGAAATGCCTCCTCTTTTGGATTGATTCTTTTTTATTATCATATTTTATCTCATCTGTGAATAAGGTGATACATACTCTTTTGGTAACAGTTTCTTCAGTGGTATCCTACAGATTACAACATTTTTTTTAGTTTATCAGTGTCTAATGTGAATTAAGACTTTCACCTCTTCTTGCAAAATGCAAGAACCTAAAAATTTTCCTTTCCCTCTCAACTTGTATATTATGGCTTCATGTATTTCAATTCTCTACAGTTTTAAAAGCCTAGAAGCATTATTCATATGTTTAGCCAATAAAAAAATTTGCCCACATATTTAACACTTTTTTGTTCCTTTCTTTTAGTATTTCCTTTTATCGCAAGTATAATGTTGAAAATGCTCTTGGTTTTTACTTCTCTGAAGATGTTTTTATTTTCCTTTACACTTGCTATGTAAAAATCTTGCTTGGCAATTATATTTTTTAGAAATTTGAAGGTTTTTTTAAATTTCTGTTGAGAAGTCAGCCATTATTATTATTAGATTTTGAAAGTATTTTGTTGTTTCTCTAGCTGCTTTTAGGAATTTGTCTTCATCTTAATTTTTAGCAGTTTTTTTAATACGTAAATAGGTATAATTTTCTTTTTACTTTTTCTGCTTACTCTTGATGGTGCTTCTGGCATCTATAGTTTAATATTTCTCATTAGTTTTGCATAATTCCCAGGCATTATTGCTTCAAATATTACTTTGCCTGTTCTCTCTTCTCTTTTCCTTCTAGGATTTTAATTATACTTAATTAATGGTTTCTCTCTCTGTTTCCTTTATTTTGCATAATCTTTTCTATATGTCCCATCCTCTTCCTTTTCCATCATTCAGGCTGTTTTCTTCTGATTTGTGTCTGGTACATTAATTCTCTAACCAGCTGTATCAAATTTGCTATTAAACCCATCCATCAATTTTTCTAATTTCTATTATTATTTTTTATTTTAGAGTTTCCCTTTGACTCTTTTTAAAAAAATTCCTCTTTTCTCTAAAATTTTGTGATATTTTCTTTTTTACCTTGAAGACAATAAACATAGTTAAATTCTATATATGGTATCTTCACTCTCTGGATCCCATTTGGTTGTTTTTTGTTGCCTATTGTTTTTGCTTTTCAGTCCTATTGTCTTATCTCATCATGTGTCAGGATGTTTTGATCACCTGCCAGTAGGTGAAAAGGCATGACATTGTGTATAAATCTTTTCAAATTAAAAATATGAGAAAATGAGTAATTAGAGACCTAAAGTTATGTTATCTTCCTCCAAAGAATATTGTTTGCTTCTGCCAGACAAAAGAGATACCAGCCATTTGAGATCTCCTTACTGAAGTTTCCAGAATGAGGTGATTGGAAGTTGAAGACCTGGCGAGGCCAGGTCTATATGTGATTTACCCCTTCTTTCTGCTGCCTGACCCTTTATATGTTACTAGTGCAAAGCCTAGTGGTTTTATCTAGCTTCTCAGAGAAGGTTCTGACTCCCAAGCGCTGTGTCCCTTGAGGGCTTCTGAACCTTTTAGCTAATTCTTTCAGAATTGGCAGATACAGTGGTCCTAAGTACCTGCTTTGTCTTTATCCATTTCTTGATTGTGGCCTCATAACTCTTTATTGTTTTGTTAGCTCTTGATAGTTTCAAAGTGGTGGTTTTGATGTTTTGTCCAGTTTTTTTTTTTTAACTGTTATTTCCCTTGGAGTGTTGCATCTCAATTACTTAGACCATTTTACCAGAAATAGAAGTTTCTATTTCACTTTTCTTTCTTTTAGGGTGAATCTGAATCTCAGATTCTCAGACTTTCCCCCTGAAGAAGTCTTTACTTCTTAGAAGTATTTTTTTAAGAGAGAATATGGGAAATGCAAGGAGCTAAGTATGGCAACTCATGGTTTTCTACCCAACGGATATCTTTCCTTCCTTATAAATAAAACCTCAATTTTATTCTTGCAACTGTACTCAACCCCAGGAGATGAGATTTTGATTAATTTAAGCGAAATAGAACTATCCTATTCCTCTGATAGATGACTCATATTTGGTCAGTGGGATATAAGAAGTCTCCTGGGAGGGGCGCCTGGGTGGCTCAGTGGGTTAAAGCCTCTGCCTTCAGCTCAGGTTGTGATCCCAGGCTCCTGGGATCAAGGCCCACATCAGGCTCTCTCTGCTCAGCGGGGACCCTGCCTCCCTTCCTCTCTCTCTGCCTGCCTATCTGCCTACTTGTGATCTCTGTCTGTCAAATAAATAAATAAAATCTTTAAAAAAAAAAAAAAGAAGTCTTCTGGGGAATTGGTATTATTCCCACCAGACCACCACCACTAAAAGAGCCATGCCTTTTATGTTCCAGTCCACTTCCTTATTTTTTAGATACTGTTTTGTGAGAATAGGATCAAGAGTTGTTTCATCTAATTTGTGATAATGACAGAAATTGCCAACGCATGAACAGTTATGTAGAGCAGAAAATCAGCACAACTGAAGTTTTTTTGTTAACATTGTTAAGCTGCCACACCAACTTTTGAATCCTTTTAACCCTGTGTTTCTTATTATTTGAGATAATGGATCCTTATTATCAGTTTCATTCAGGAATTGTTACTTGCTTCAAAATTTATCCCAATGGAAAGGTATACTTCCCTGATTTGCATCTTAATGTTTCCAAGGTATGCATATCGCCTCTTGGGGTCAATCACCCATATTCTATGCAGACATTTTATGGCATAGCTCTGATGGCCTCTCTTCTCAAGGAACAAGTATACCTTTGTTCCTTCAGTACTTACTAAAGTTTCTTTTCTCTTCTGTCCATTCCATTTCTGTCTCTAGTGCTAAAACTGTCAACTTAGTTCACCCCTGGGTTGAGACCCATTACAGTTCTGTCAAATCCCGGCCAACATCTTCTTTCTACGTCAAGGAGCTTTTATTTTTTCCCTCCAGGTGAATACACACTCTCTCCTCAAATATTTCAAAGAGGCATCCAATCTTTTGCCTGAAATTCAGCCTCACTTTGGTGACGAGGCTGCCTGACCTCCTCCAACATGGAGGCTGGAGAAAGGTCCGAATTCTGCATGTAGAAACATCCTCCTCAAAGTTAGCACTGCTTCTGCTGTATGAGAAATGCTGAGGAGATGCATAAGAATGAACCACATGGCAGGACAAGGTGAAATTAGGTGTGTGGATTCTTTTGTTCGTACATACGAAGTGGGGCTTTGCTTTTGCTTAGAAATGCTTGCCTAAAATCAAACATGAGCCAAGCCAAGTTACCTTCTACTCTGAGTTTTTGCCTAGAGGGCTATTGCCTGACTGTGAAAGACTGGGCTGTAAAGACCTCAGCTGTAGTGTTGGGATGCTTTTCCTTTTAGAGCCAGCCACCCCTGCCTCCTTTTCAAAGTAAGCTTTGTGCACTGATTGTTAAGCAGTGTGAGGGGACTCCTCAGATGACCCCGTGAAGCAGCCTGGGGGAGAATTCAAGATGTGGACAGTAACTGCTGGCACTAGCCCAGATACAGGAGGGACAATTTAGTTCAATATGTTTAGGGAATGTTCCTCAAATTATCTTGTTAAAAATCTGTCATTCCCCCTTCCGGGCTGACAGTTGATAAAGAGTTTAATGAATATGCATTTTGATAGGCAGACAGCCTCTTCTTCATTTACTGGGTTTGTCCTTCATCAGATGAAGTCTGGACAAAGGACCCTTGTCATCATTCTGTGTTTATTTGGCCAGAAAAGCGATCTGAATTAATGTTCCAGCTGACCCATCTGTAGAGGCCGCCAGGCTGGACTCTGGAGAGGAGAGGGGAGGATGCTGGCTACTAAGCAATGAAGCAATTGCATTTTCCTGATACACTGCTGGGCCTCAGGGCTGGCTTGAGGCAAGTCTCTTAAGCAGGTAGCTTGCCATCATTAACATATTACTAAGTATCTACTTAACATTCTGAAGCCTAACTCCGGATCTGCCCCCAAACCCCTGTCTCTTGAGTTCCCATTTCAGTCCATGGCAACAATCCCTTTCTTTCTGTAGCTCAGGCCAAAAACTTTGCTGCAGCCCTTGACTCCATTGTTTCTCTCGCAGGCCACCTCCAAGCACCAGCAAGTCCTATTGGCTTTATTTCCAAAGCTTTTCCAGAATTTAGTGGCCATCATTCTAGTCTGAGCAATTGTCACTGCCTGGGTTATGTTATAGGCACCCTGAATCATCATCATCCTATTTCCATTCCACTTTTGCAGATTATTTCAGATTATTCCCACAGCTGCAGATTTATCTCTAAAAATTCAAGTCGGTACAGATTATTCCTCTGTGCACTCCTCCAGCTAAATGGCAAGCTCATCTCTTACCATTCGTTCTCCCCCTCCTTCACTCTGCTTTACCTCCCTTACCTCCCTCCAGCTTCTCAAACCTGCCAAGAATGCTGTCAGCCTAGCGTGTTTCCTTTGCCTGGAAGGCTCTTCTCAGTATTAACACTTCCTTCAGGCCTTTTCTCTAGGTCACCTTCTCTATTGTTGAGGATTATTTATACAGCAATATTGTTTGTCTAGTAATGGATGCCTTCTCTAACCCCTAATGCAGAATTTTACTTCCCTCAGTGTCGCGGATTTCCTGCCTTATTTTTCCCCATAGCACTTACTATCATTTGGCAAGCCGTCTTTTACTTATCTTGTTTGCTGATGTCTTCTTCTAGTAGAGTATATGGTGGCTATTTCATCTGTTTTATTTACTGAAGTGTCACCAGCATCCAGAACAGTCTGTGGCACATAAATAAGATGTGTTCCATTGTTCTCAAGTAGAGGCCAGCACCTGTTTTTATGAATAAAGTTTTATTGGGATATAGTCACATCCATTTTTCTACATACTGTCTCGGGCTCCTTTTGAGGTATAATGGCAAAAACTTTGTGATCTACAAGCCTGAAACATTTATTGTATGGCGCTTTAAGAAAATATTTGCCAAATCCCGCTCTCAAGGATTTTTCAGTGTAGTTGGGAAAATAGGACTAGTAACTTTTGGAAGACAGTTCTCCATGGGTCTCTCATGTTTCTGTCTATCTTTTGGGTAGACACTGATTGCCTTTTTGTCAGCTGTGTCTTTTCAAGGAAGGTTGTATAGCAAGAAGCCTTGGAAGATATAGATATTATCTTCCTCCAGAGGAAAGAACAGGTACGCTTACTGACTATTATAAAAGATTCATGTTCCCAAAGCTCAGGGTTTCTTTTCTATAATGTAACACCAGCGCATGTTCTGGTGTCACATGATCTGCTGCACCATCCAATAGGAACTGGGGCTCAGGGAACCGGCGCTAGAAAGTAGATATTCTGGCTGTTCCTTTTACTTTGAGTAATAACACTTTGTCTTTGACTAGGCATCTCATGTCTTCTGCCAATATAGATGAAACCATGGGACACTTAACCAGCTGGCTTGCAAGTAAGGTAAAATCTTTACAATTCTTGACATTACCTAAAAAATATACCAAGAATGCAAAGTGGCAGATGCTCAACCCCCATGGTAGACTGGGAGAGACTTGATGAAGGAGGTTTTAAAGGAGATAAAGGAATGCAGAAAACAGAGTTAAAAGAATATGGGGAAGTTGATGGAATGTGTTCCCAGGGGGTGTGGGAGGAAAAGGCCAAGAGATGCTTGTGGAGGAATAGCTCCAGATAAGAGCTGCTGAGGCAGGTTTGAAGGGCAAAGGAAGGGTGGACCAGATATTTCGGGTAAGATTTAAGTAAACAGGCAGGAAGGGAAAGGATATTTCAGGTAAGGGATAAGGGGACAGGGAGAATTCCAGGTTCTTGGGAACTTTGGATGGCATGCAAAGAGCATGGAGTTTATCATCCATGCCTTAGAGAATAGTTGGAGACTTGCAAATAGAAGATGAAGCAAAGCGATACGTTGGGAAGGTTAGTTTTCCCAGTGTGCAGAATACTTTGTCATGGCAAGAGTCTAGAATAGAGAAATTAGTTCGTAGATATTTAAACATATTATAGTGTATCACTATTTCTGACTGATTAAAGTCATCAAGAGTGAAAAATAAACAAAAAACAATGCTGTGTATCCATACTCCATCTTAAGAAGTAAAAGATAAATAGAGTTGAACCCCTCTGTATACCCCTGTCTGGGTACTTTCCCTTTCTCAGTCCCATTCCCTGTCCCCTGTGGATAACCATGATGATAATTTTGGTATTTATTAATTCCATGATTTTAAAACATACTTTTACTATGGGTGCCTAGGTGGTTCAGTTGGTTAAGCATCTGACTCTTGATTTTGGATCAGATCATGATCTCAGGGTCATGGGATTGGGCCATGTGTCAGGCTCTGTGCCCATCAGGGAGTCTACTTGGGATTCTCTCTTTCTCTGCCACCCCCCAACTCTACTCTTGCTCTTTCTCTCTAGATAAATAAATAAATCTTAAAAAAAATACTTTTATTAAGTTATTTTACTAAACAATGATATTATTTGCATGATTTGAAATATTTATCAAAAGGATATCATGTTGAATATATTCTTTCTTTTTTTTTTTAAGATTTTATTTTTATTTATTTGCCAGAGAGAGAGAGAGAGCACGCACAGGCAGGCAGAGAGGCAGGCAGAGGCAGAGGGACAAGCAGGCTCCCTGCGGAGCAAGGAGCCGGATGTGGGACTCAATCCCAGGACACTGGGATCATGACCTGAGCCGACGGCAGCCACTTAACTGACTGAGCCACCCAGGCATCCCTGTTGAATATATTCTTGTGATGTTGTTACTTTAGCACATATTTTATTGTAAAAATCATCCATGTTAATATACATAGCTTTAGTTTATTTATTTCACTGTTGCATATTATTCTGCTCTATGAATATGCCAGAATTGATCAATTATCATGTTGATGGGCATGAGCATGGTTTTCCAGTTTTTTGTTATTCCAATCTATACTGAAGTGAAAACTCTTGAAATCCTCCGTGAATGTGAGAATTCTTAAGGGCAAGGTTATGAGATACAACATCAAGAAAGCTATAGAAATTGTCTAGGTGAGAAGTTTCTGGATCAGACTAGATTTAGGTAATGAGAAAGAACAGAATATTAGTGAAAGTTATTGGGTAGCACTTGAGGACTCAGAAGATATGAGGGAGTGAAAAATAAGTAAGATTTAAGAATGCCATTGAGGTTATAAGGCACAGGATGGACCAGGAAAATAATGCTGGTTCAGACAGAAATAGGAATGTACCAAAGAGTACTTACCTGACAGAATATGTTTAAGGCATGCCTAGGAATCTGGTGATGAGAATTGCAATGTAAATCATGTGGATCTCCAAAAGGTAATTAAAAATTTTAAATTGAACCTTTAGAGAAAATAGTAATATCAGAAATGTAACCTATATGCTATTTTTATAGATGTTGTAGTTAAAGCCACATGAGAAGAGGGACCGTATTAAGAAAAGGTGAGAGCCAACTGCTTCCTCATATGCAAATCCTCATCCACTGACACGTGACCTTTCGTGCCTCCTGTGGGAGTGTACATTTCAGCCTCATTGGCTTTGTGCGATGTGCTTTGCCTAATGGCAGGTGAACCTAATGGCAGGTGAACACATGTGAAGAATGTCATGTCTAAGCCGAAGCATGAGTGTGGTTCCTTCAGCCTTGATCCCAGAACTGCAGCCAACCTGCAGTCCATGCAGGACATAAGAAAGAAAGAAATATTTATTTTTGTAAATGACTGGGATTTGGGGGGCTTGGTGGGAGATTATTACTTCACCCAAACTGACTAATTTAATTTAGCAGCACAGAAGCAATTTGCGAGGAGTTAAGGATTGAGTGTTTGTGAAAAACTTAACATTGATTTTGGTCTAATTTCTTGAGAATTCTAGTGGTAAAACAAAGGAGAGAAATGCGTTGGCAATATCAAATACCCATATCCAATTCTGTCTCCTCCAACCAAATCCCTGAAGTTAGCCATGATCATAGACACTGCTGCAGCAAGTAAAATGTCTGCAAAAGTGACATATACCACTACTGAGGCAGAAGCATTTAAGGAGCTGGTGTGCAGTTCTCCATTCTTTTGTGTTCCGCTGCTGCTAGCCACAGAAGCTGCACATGCTACAATTGCTGTATACAGTATAGTTACAGTACGGTGGAATTTTCTTTATTTGGGACACTGAGTTGTCAACATGGAAGATAATTTGTTCTAGAGAGTCACACTGCTTTGTAGTGCACTTATTATGAGCAATAAATAAGCCTTTGTTATTTGCTGAGATGTCAATGTTGTTTCTTCTTGCAGTATACCCAGACCAGATGACATAGTATGCTTAGGCAGCAACAAAGGAAGGTATTTTTAGACTAGATGAAACCAAAATTGTTTGAGGATAGAGACGAAAACACTTAAAGGAAGGGAAAGGATAGCAGTTGGGGTAAACTGATGAAGTGAGCCAGCAGAAGAAAGGAGAGAGGATCATGAAAGAGATTAGTAGGAAAGGACAAGGTCATCTCTTGCTCAGGGTTGTGAGTGGATTCTCATAGCATAAACCAGTCTATTTATTTATGTATTTATTTATTTATTAAAGATTTTATTTATTTATTTGACAGACAGAGATCATAAGTAGGCGGAGAGGCAGGCAGAGAGAGAGGAGGAAGCAGGCTCCCTGCTGAGTAGAGAGCCCGATTTGAGGCTCCATCCCAGAACCCTGGGATCATGACCTGAGATGAAGGCAGAGGCTTTAACCCACTGAGCCACCCAGGTGCCCCAAGTCTATTTATTTTGATGGAGGTTCTGTTTCTTCTTAAAGAGCTGGGGCGAGTTAATGGAAATTTCATTACTAAGAACTTTTTTACTTGCGAATTACATGATTCTCATTTAAGGTAAAGGAGAATATATTGCTCATGGAACACATCACAGAAAAGGGGGCATCAGCCTCAAGAACTGCTGGATCGGTGGCCTGTGATGCTGTCAGGATTCTCTCTATCTCAGGTCAGTTTCTCTCACATGTTGGCCTCATCTTTTCCAAATATAGACAAGTTTTCTCCATATGGCAAGGAACATGGACCCTTTCGTCCCTGAACTCTCTTCCCAGAGGCTCTGTTACCACAGAGGAAAGATAAGATTTCTGCTTCTTCAAACCGGAAATATCTTGGAGCAGGTCTCTGCCTGGGTCATGTATCTATCCCAAGCCAGTCTCAGTGGCCGGACAGCTGGGCAATATTATTGATTCGCCTTGGTTCACGTGCCCCCTCCTATGGTGGAGAGCACAGAATCTATTGCCAGAAGAGGTAGAGTAGGTTCTGGACAGAGAAATAAAGTGATTGCTGCAGGAGTAGCAAAGAAATCAGTGTAGTAGAGTCCTTCTCTACATTGGGGAATGCAGCTTGATTGTCCAATGATATAATGTCTTCAATTGCACAGCAAGTCTGAAATTCTAAATTTTGAAATATTTATTGCGAATATATAATCAGAAACAGACTTTGGGAAGAGAAACTGCAAAAACTTGTTCAACAATGACAGGAAATGATATGAATGATAGGAAAGTGTGGTCAGGGAGGGTCTTAACAGCAGAGGTGTCCTCATTTAATAACTTGAGTAACATGTTACCTAATGTCAAGAACATTGGCAAGGACTTGGTCCAAAATTAGACCTCCCACAGAATCCTTCTGAGCCTTTGTGGAGTCATCCTATTGAGGAAGACACTGTATCCCCCTTAAAATAGCACAAATACCCTGGAGAGGAAAGTTGGGACATAACATTTGTTGAATATCTACTACGTGAAACATTGATGTATTGCTATTGCTGCTGAGAGATGAGAAGTAAGTATGTTCATTTCATGTGATGGGTCTGAAGACGGGGAAGTTCCCTAACTTGCCCAAGTTTAAACAAATGGAGAGTAGCTGAACCAAAACTAGAAACCAGGTCTATATGAATATAAAGTTCTGACCAGCCTGTTTCCAGTTATTAGCATTTTATCATGAACTAGTCTATCAGATATTTAAAATAGATTATACAAACTTCTTGGGAATAACTCAGGAAGGTAAACAAATATCCATACTTTTTTAAAGTTAGGGTGCCTGGCTGGCTTAGTTGGTTAAACATCAGACTCTTGATTTCGGCTCAGGTCATGATCTCACCATCATGGGGTCTACCCTGCATCAGCCCCACACTCAGCAGGGAGTCTGCTTGAGATTCTCTCCGTCTCTCTCTCTCTCTCCCTTCCCCTGCTCGCTGTCTGTCTATCTGTCTCTCCCTCTCACACACACATACACACTCAAATAAATAAATAAATCTTAAAAAAAACCCAAAAAACAAAAAAACTGTCCCAAGGTCATTTGGCTTCCTTTGGACTTTGGAGCAGCTGAGACAAAATGTAATTGTGGAATCCGAAATCGTAAATGTTGCCAGGGAAAGGCACTACTGGGGGAGTGAGTGTGTGTAGACATAATTGGACTTTACTATGCTCATGCTTGTGCAGTTCTGAACAAAGTGGTATCCAGGTGGGATACTGATGCTGGCTGGGCTATTGAGAAGGAACAGTGGGAGTCTGAGAGACCCTGGGGCTACCTAGAGAAAAGTGAACCTCTGAGAGGTCAATTAAGATGAGAGGACTTTGCTAGCTAGTCTCATGGAGGGGACATTAGTGAAAGGACTACTGGGGGAGATGTCCTCATGGAGAAGGGAAACTCAGAGATGGGAGCCTGAGCTTAGTTGTGCTTTGTAGCATGCTGCATCTCAGGAAAAAGGAAAAACACATTAAAAAATTTGGGGGGTAGATTTTGAGAAGGACCAGTTAAATAGAGGAATTTAGGAACCTGTAAATACTTTTAATCTTAAGCAGAAAAATAGATCTGGGGACTCAGAGAGGAAGGATCATTGCTTTCCTTGATTCAAAAGGGAGCTAAAGGAAACAGCTTGACTTTGAGCACAAAGGCTTTAGAAAGTATAGTGTCCTTGAGTGGGAGCTTTCTGCCTGGAAGAAAATGATATGGAATAGAGAGCCTGGTTCATGTTTAAATGAATGCCAAGATGAATTAGAAACATAAGACTATCTACCTGATATCTATAATCTCAGTATAGTTAACACAGAGATTCTAACTCAGTGCAGTAAACACAATTTATGCACCTGAGCTGATTATACTGTGGAACACTGCTGGAGGGCAAAGAAGCTGTGAATCTCATGGCGTTGTCTTCAGAGGAGTAATCTACACACCATGACTTCAGTATTTCCCTTATTCCAAATGCTAATAGAACCATGCTGAGGGGGACTTCAGTTGACTTTGTTACCTAACAAATACAGGAAGGGTAGAGAGGAAAGGGAGAGATTTGTCTAGATTTATTTCCATGAGAGGGAATGCAAACTTACCTGAAGCCTTACAGAGAGGGACTCCAGTCAGTCCAAGGCAAGAGGAGGTCTTTGTGTTGCATGGACAGAAAGGGAGATGCAAAGAGGGAAGGAAGGTGAAAGAACATGATTTTCTTTGGAGATGGACTGGGTAAGAGGTTCCATAGAGCTAGCATAATCAGGCAGCCATTAGTACTTCCTGGCCATGACTATAAAGTAACTCTTCAATTATTACGGTTCATGTAAGGCCAATTAGGGTAAAGACAAGACTATTAAAATGAAGGGAGAGAAGGGCAGAAGTAAGGGAGGAATGAAAAGGAAAGACCAGGGACAGCACTACCAAGGGCCTGACTAGCTTCTCAGAGCAGACAAAGAAACTTATGCAAAATTTATGATGAATTTAGATGTAGGACAGTGCATGCTTTGAAACTCCAGTCTGTCTAAATGATGATAAATGTCACAGCTGTCTTCCTTTATAGAGTGATTTGCCCAATGGAAGAGAAAGATTTCAAACTGTCTTCCAAAGAGGGGATAAAAATCACTTAAAATTGGTCATTCAGACTGTCTCATAAGTCTCTTGAGCGGCAGAAAGTTACATCCCTTTAAAAAGAACCTACAAATGAATGATCATATATAAGAGTAAACTAATGTTCCATCTAGTCCTGGGTTTGGTTATGACCAAGGAGATTATTCTCTCATGATGTCAACCGCAGAAGTTTAGAAGAAAACTCTCTAACATTTTTTCAATAACCCATCATTGAATTGTTCTTTGTTAATTTAATGAAATGGCTTGGAACCCAGCAGCCATAGCTTACTCTATTCCATAAGGGACTGAAATCCACAGCTTACTTATATAAAGAAATTTGTTGATTCAGACTTTAAACTCTTGAGAAGCAAGGTTCACACTTGGGATCTGGTAAGCTAGACATTTACCTTATCTCCAGATTTCAATATTGTATTTTTACCATTTGAGCTTCCTCTTCTAGGTGAACTGCCATGGGTGCTATTAAATTAATTAAACAAGGAGCCCATCAAATTGAGATGGCTCTAATGTCTTGAAAGCCTAGGAAGCAAACCAAAACAATAAGCCTGAAATTTCTCAAGGTGTAAGAAAGCAAAACCAAGGACAGCCAATCACAGTCAAGTATGCATTCCCAAATAAGACAACCACTTCCGCTGTAGCCAAATGATTTCCTTGTTTTACTTTCATATCTTCTCTCTTAAAGTCTTTCTTCTAGCTCCTTTAAGTAGAGTGTTCTTAACCACTTCTTGTTCATTGCTGCCCAATTCAAATCCAAGTTTGCTTTAAAAAAATAAAAAAATAAAAAACCTCTTAAAAATTTTAATATGTCTCAGTTTATAACAGTGCTAAGGGAAAACATAGAGCGTGTCTAACAGAGACCTCGGAAAGTGTTTACCTCTGTTCCTCTGTGACTATATGAATTACTCCCAAGCATGTGACCAGAAGATTCAGTTCTTCAGATAGCATATGCCTCATTCCAAGTGGTGAGAACAGACATAATGGTTATATGAAAAAGCAAAGAACAAAATAGTATGTGTTGTCATACTAGCATTTATACAAAACTGTATATGTGCATGTATGTATTTATAAATACACCAAATATCTCTGGAAACACACTCAAGAAACTGATAAGGGCTGGGGCGCCTGGGTGGCTCAGTGGTTTAAGCCACTGCCTTCGGCTCAGGTCATGATCTCAGGGTCCTGGGATTGATTCCCGCGTCGGGCTCTCTGCTCGGCGGGGAGCCTGCTTCCCTCTCACTCTCTCTGCCTGCCTCTCTGCCTACTTGTGATCTCTCTCTGTCAAATAAATAAATAAAATCTTTAAAAAAAAAAAAAAAGAAAGAAACTGATAAGGGCTGTTGCCATTAGGGAGGACCACTGTTGGCCAGGGGATGGGACAGGGGTATGAGGAGATCTGCTTTTCACCATAAACACTTTGGTAACCTTTCAAGGTTGTGCCATGCAGATGTATGCTCATTAAAATGACAATTAACCAATTAAGCAATGAGAATATAACAAAATGGTGGGATTGACCTTTCTGGGACCTTGGTGTTTCTACAGTTGGCTAACACAGAATTTGATTACTGAAGCTTTTGAAGTATTAATGCTTCTTCCCTGCCCTTTGGTGAAGTGGGTGACCTGTCTTGTGTTTAGTTGCTGCTATTTGTGAGTCTTTCATAGCTGAGGGCCGTTGAGGGAATGGGTGCAGATTGAAATCTTTGTGGTCATACCCAAAGTCTGTAGATAAAGAATTCTCTGTCAAACTAGAAAAGTGCCCATACCACAAAATCCCTATTTAGCATCTAGACATAAGTATGGGGTAGGGTTGATGCATGATGCACAGTGGCAGAGAATTTAATTTTTCCTCAATCAGCAGGATTTGGGATAACACCAGGGAAAGGAGGATAAGGAAGCCTAAAGATCTGAGATAAGAGTACAGATCTGAGGGGAAAAGAAAAAGATAAAATTAAAAAACAAAAAACAACAACAACAAAACAACCCTTGTAGTTACAGGACTGTATTCTTCAGATCCATTTTGGTCACAAGTAGCAAAACTCTATTTGAATTAGCCTGGGCAAAAAGAGAGTTTATTAGAAAGACACCGAGGGCATCCCTCCCCACCATCTGAGAAAGATAGGGGTGCAGCAAGAGGGTCCTGAAGCACAGCTACAAATTTTGATAAGACTGTCCCCCAAACTTTATTTCTTTTCTCAACTTTTCACTGCATGTTGGCCCTATTCCCTCCGACCTGCCTCATGCACATGGTAGGGCACATGGCTGGCGACAGAGAGCTCATTTTACATTTGCCCACCAGAGAGAGCACTTATTCTTCTTCCCTGAATTTTGGTTTGAGATATCCTAGGGAAGAACGCTGATTAGCCTGTCTTTTGTCCCATGTCCATCCTTGAATTGATCAGCTATGGTTAGGGATTTAAGTTTACTCTCATTAGTAACTTCTACTGGAACCTGTGATTTGCTGTGGGGGTAAGACCTCAAAATAAATGCTCTTCTGGAAGAAGGGATCTGAATAACAGGTAAACATATAAAGGGGGAGCAAGTAGCAAGCAGCTAGGGTGGTATACTTTGAGGAGGTCCTCTAATGTTCATTGGATTACCTCCAGTAGTTAAGAAATCTTCAAATAAAAAAACATTTCTGAGAAAGCTAACTCATTGTTAAAGTCACTTCAGGTTTGGATGACTGATATGCGTTTTCTTTCCTGCAATAAGAACCTTTGGTTTGGGGAGTGGGGAAGAAATAGGATGGAGGAGGCAGGCTTAGAGCTCCTGAGGGGAGTAGGAATTCTATTCCACTGCAGTCCTTTTTCAGAATCTTCCTTTCCTTCCTTCACACCAGTTTCTACTTTCAGGCTGTTGGTGTTACTGTACCACCAGTTGGGTCCTAGATGTTTTACATGCCTCCCACTGACATTATACTGTAGAGAATTCTAGAGTGTCCTATAACGTCATTGTGAAAGGTGGCCCCTAGAGTTGTATAATGCGGCAGTGTATATGGATATGCATACTTGTTTCTTTTCAAAAGTTTAGTGCTTTCTTACCATGTATAATATATAAATACATGGAGATCAATAATAAAAATAATTACATTAAATGATGTATAATCCATTTCCCATACTCTAGTTGACAAACTAAGCCCTGTGGACAAAATCCGGTCTGCTACCTGTTTTTGTAAATAAACTTTTACTGGAACATAGCCCCATTCCTTTTTTTACATATTGCCTATGGCTGCTTTCATGTGGCAGAATTGAGTAGTTTATATAATAGAGTCCGTATAACCCACAGTGCCTAAAAGAGTTACTGTTTGGCTCTGCATAGGAAAAGTTTGCCTGTCACTAGACCAGAATATACGCTAGAAATTGTAATGTTCTGTTCATCTGATAAACACAACCCTCCACATTTTTAGTCACTTTACTACAAATAACATTCTCTGCAAGTTAGTGAAGGATAATCAGGGTTCAATTGGGATCATGAAGAATTAGAACTAGAAAAGGGGATTGAAGTTCATGGAGTCCAGTTCCTGTGTTTATGGGAAACTAAGTCCCAAAGAAACTAAACAAGTTGCTCAAAGTCACATTATCAACTTAAATTGAAGGCTTGACCACTGTTCTCCCATTATACCATTGGAAACAACTTCACGTTCCCTTCTGCCTATACTCCTTCCTTTTAAAAACTACTCTCCCTACATTTTCAAGTTTTTAACTTGCCTGAGTCCTTCAGTCAGTAGTATTGGTGTGTTCACCTTGATTTTAAGCACATCACTACCTTTTCTGTACCACATAATCCACAATATGTTAGTATTAATTAGTCTCAACTTACATATCTTTCTTTTTCCTTTTTCTTTCTTTTTTTTTTTTTTTAAGATTTGTTTATTTGGCAGAGAGAGACACAGCTAGAAAGGGAGCACAAGCAGGGAGAGTGGGAGAGGAAGAAGCAGGCTTCCTGCCTAGCAGGGAGCCCAATGCGGGGCTCAATCCCAGGACCCTGGGATCATGACCTGAGCTGAAGGCAGATGCTTAACGACTGAGCCACCCAGATGCCCTCTGTCTTTTTTTTCTTAATAACTCATATGCACTTTCCGTATGTGGTAAGTTCTTTATAAATAGCACTTTCAGATAGGGTGCTAGATATTCCCTGTACTTTTTCATATTGAGCCATCCCCTACCAGATGTTCTCACATTCCTCTTCTATCCTGGAAAGTCACCTTGGATGATGTGGACACCAGGAAGCATGGGGTTTTGAGATACAGAGTTTAGAAGATAGTGATTAAGAAGCATCACCTAGTATGTCCCTTCTGTACCATCAGCCTTAATGAAGGCACTCACTCACTCCTCCCCAAACTTGCCCAAAAATATAGGCTTAGTTTGTCTCAGGTACCCTTCCATATAGAACATCAGAAACTCCTTATAATTTGGAGGTAGAAAGACTGGATTTTTGTGGTAGCATAGTGTATCCTATCCCAGGAAAAGATTCTGTAGTATGAGTGGGATATCCATTTAGCTACAAATGAAAGGGTTTTGGGAGGGCTATGTTAATTTATAGCATAAAATAATAAAAAATAACAATAAATCAGGAGTCAGGAGACTAGTTTTAAATTCTGGTTTTATAATTAATTTCCTCTGTGACTTAAGGTGACCTGATTAGCTTCTGTGGATCTCAGTTTCTCCATCTGTAAAATAAGAAGATCAAGCAAAATAAATCAAATATACCTTCTAGTTAGTGACCATGTTTTCTGAGCCCCATATTAGGACATATGCTCTGACAGGTACAATTACCCTTATGGGGACAATATGATGGGAGATTTGAAATATGGATTATCCTAGAAGATCTAGAACATATAGCTGCTGTACTTCCAGTTATAAAATTCTTTGAGATTTAAGACCTTATGATCTTATGGTTTGTTAATGATCATAGTCACAAATTCTGTTACTTTTTTTGCCTCATAGTTTTTCAGTCTTTACATTGCTACTGTATTCCTCACACGCCAAAGCAATTCCTTTATGTTCTATTCACTTATTCAAAAATATTTGAAGAGTTCCTCTTCAAATATTTAACCTAAGAGTTCCTCTTATGTGCTGTTATAGGGTTCTGGATACAGTTGTCCAAGTTGTAGCCTGTACCAGGTGTCCTGACTGTAAGGGTAGGGGAACTAAAATGTAGTCCACAGTCTCCTTGTGAAGCACAGGCCACATCCACTGGGAGAAAGTTGTATTAAGGCACCATGAGCTAGTGGTTTCCCTATGTTAGGCACTGGACATGTAGGGCTATAAGATAAATACAATTCCTGCCTTCTTAAAAGTGGTAGTTGAGTGGGAAAGATATATATTTAAAAATAATTATAGAAAATATGCATACTATCAGAAAAGGATGCACAGGTTACTAAAGGAACTCAGATGAAAGAAGGAGCAATTCATACATATAGGGCAGTGGGGAGTAGAGAGAGGGAAGAAATCTAAAGGGAAGTTTCTGTTGGTATCTTCTCAGCCTATCACTTCATCCTCAGGAGAAGGAGAGCTGCTATAGATTTGTCATGTTCAGGGATATTTGTTGGATTAGGTTTCCTATAGGATGAAGTCTTAGTGTGTCAAGTATAAAACATGAACCTCTGATTGAGTTAATAGCCGTATATTGTCCTGTGAGACTGTGAGGATAGGTAAGGGTTCATGACCTTACTGCTTTAGAAAAGAGAACTCCCACCCTTCCCTTTCTCTCAGACTCTTTAGAAAGGCAGCTAGAAACTAGAGTGAAATCCTACCAAAAAAGTCAATTATGCTGTCCAAGTGAAATAATTGAGTTCAAAACAATCTTGTTCAGGGTAGCCAACCCAGGGTTTTCCCTTAGGGTTTTAGACCAAAACCAAGTTATAAACTGTCCTTTTGTTTGACCTTAACTTACATGGTAGTTTCCTTAAGAACCTCTCAGAGATTGGATAAGTAAGGATGGAACTGTAGTATTCCGGAACTATCATCAATCTCTATTACTAATAGTTACAAATCTTTTTTAAAGATTTGTTTATTTATTAATTTTTTAAAGATTTTATTTATTTATTTGATAGAGAGAAAGAGAGAGAGCAAGCACAAGCAGAGGGAGAGGAAGAAGTAGGCTCCCCACTGAGCAGGGAGCCTGATGTCGGGCTCGATCCCAGGACCTTGGGATCATGGGCTGAGCTGAAGGCAGATGCTTAACTGACTGATCCATGCAGGTACCCCTGGATTTATTTATTATTTTAGAGAGAGAGGGAGAGAGAGAGACAGTGCTCGTGCATGTACATGAGTGAGTCGGGGGAGGGGTAGAGGGAGAGAATCTTTAAGCAGACTTCCCACTGAGCATGGAGCTCCATGCAGGGCTGGTTCCCAAGACCTGAGATCATGATCTGAACCAGAACCAAGGGTTAGATGTTTAATCAATTGAGCCACTCAAGTGCCTCTTAAACTGGGTTTTAAAGGATGAGTAGGAGTTTGTATATCAAACAAGTTGTGGAAAGGCGTTACATGTGAGGGGAATATGTGCAGTGACTTGAGTTAGTAAATAATATTACATATTTGGGAAACTGGAGCAAATGATAGACTGGAAAGCTAAGTTGGAAATATAAAGGGCCATCAAGCTCAACTAAAATGTATAGATTTTATCCTCTGGGCAATGCACAGAGCTAATGGAAGTTAGCAAGTGACAGAATGACATAATTAGATCTCCTTTGTAGTGTGAAGGGCAGACTGGAATAGAGAACAGACTGTAGCCTAGTAATTAGTTCAAAGTAACAATGGTCTTGAACAGGGTAGCAGAATGGGAGTGGGACGCAGGAACTAATTCACGAGGACCCTTTAGAGGGGCCATGAGAGAGAGGGGGTGCCATGAATGTTAGGATGCTGTGAGCTGATTTCAAGAATATGGGGAGGGTACATGGAGTACATGGAGTGAAGGTGGGGGTTGGAAGTACAGATGAGGATAATATAAGGGCTCAGAAATTTTTCTATGGGAATTTGGTTTGACTTTCTGAGGTAGAGCAGACTGAGAATTGTTGAGCAATTGTTACTTAAGTTGAAAACAAAGAATGATTCTGCCCTGGCTCAACTCACTCCCCATCTTCTCCTCTAATGAAACTGCATAAGGATGCATTTGTAGTACAGAATTATTGCCAGGTGGACAGGGTCAGGGACTAGCAGTGTAGAGGATATGTTATCATCAGATCAACAAAGCTCTGTTACTAGACACTATTTGTTAGGATGTGCAAATAGTTTACTCATATAGAAACTTGGTGACAGAACTTGACTCAAGGCAGGGAAAAAAGTATTAGACTAACAGATTAAAAAAAATATGATAATAGCTGCCATTTATTGTTCTAGGCATTATATATACATTAATTTTAATCCTCACAATAACACAATGAAGTAAATGTAATTTTCCTTGTTTTGTAGAGAAGGAAACTGAGACTCAGTTATTAAGTAACTTGCCCAAGGAATATTACTAGTAAGTGGCAGAGTAATTACAAAACTAGGTCCCCCGGTTGCTTGCCTTCTTAGGCATTAGAGGCCTCCTCTTTAGCCTACTTGAGTGAAGACAATTAGCAGCGTCATTTGCATTTAAATAATACATTTGCTAAGCACAACTGATCCTTACCTATTTGTTAATGAATTGCTGCATTCTTTAAACCCTTCAGGCCTCCTAGGGTCTTTTTCCTCTTATTCTTTCCCAATTTTGTTTTATCTTTCACAGCCTCTGGAACACATTGAGATGGTTTCCTTTCTGGTGGAATCAACTTGCTCATAGTAGGTATTTGTCAACTTTTCCTGCTCGCTTTTTCAGCCATTGATGTTTTATCAACAACATCCTACTTTCTAGGGCCAATACTTCATCTCTCTGGCAAATAATAGGGGCTCAGTAAATATTTGCTGAATGAAGGTATGGATTTTCAGCTTCTGAGCATATATAATTTTGCCCCCAAAATGTGTGCAGGTGGTCTAATCCTCTTCTCTGCTTTCTTCTATTGCTTCTTTATCCACCAATATCCCAAATTCAGTATGAATGAAACCAAATCTGTCAGCGTCTCTCCTAAAAACTCCTGCTCCTGTCCTCCCTTTCATAGTTACTGCATCATCACCATTCTAGCCAATTTCATTTAACTTTTTATTCTTCCTTCTCTTTCTCTTGAAGAGATGCTATCATAGATACATTGCTTAAATCAAATCCCTCTATCCATTACCATCATATTTAATAGATGAGTTCTTATTATCACTTGCTGAGTTACTGTAGCGACCTTCTGATTGGTCTCTCTTCATCTAATATTTCTCCTTTCCCATAGACTTGGCACAAATTTGGTTCTGTCCTCTTTGGCTCAAAAATCATATGTGTTGGGGCGCCTGGGTGGCTCAGTGGGTTAAAGCCGCTGCCTTCGGCTCAGGTCATGATCCCAGGGTCCTGGGATAGAGCCCCGCATGGGCTTTCTGCTCGGCAGGGATCCTGCTTCCTCCCTTCTCTCTCTGCCAGCCTCTCTGCCTACTTGTGATCTGTCTGTCAAATAAATAAATAAAATCTTTAAAAAAAGTCATATGTATTCAGTCTTTATACATGGCGTTTGGTGTCCTCCACGATGTGGCACTTGCCTTCCTAGTGTCACCTCCACTGCCTCCCTTCACAGTCTCTCCAACAGCCACATTGGGTCACTCCCTTTTCCCCCCTTAAAGTCCCAGCCACTTTCCTACGTCTGAACCTTGCTTATGCATTGCTGTCTCCCTGGTGCATGAAGTCACATGCAGGCACGTATGACTCTACTTCCCCTGCTTGAGTCCAAAGGGAAGACTGCTAACTCATCAGAGTATAACAGCTCACATACTATCTCAGCAAGCCTAGACTCAGACTCAGAATCCTCAGCCAAGTGTTCCTGCAGTCTCACAGTGAACGAAAGTTGCCATGAAGACAAACCCGATTTTCCATGTGGTTCTTGCATTGCTTTGATCTCTCTGCCAACTTTCAAAGGCTAAGTAGTCTTTCAAGACCCAGATACAATGGCTTCCTTGTATGACACAGTCTCTACCTTCCTACTTACATGGATCACTTTCTTCAGGAACTGCTTATCCTAAATCTTTAGGGTTTTGTTTGTTTGTTTGCTTTGCAGGGTCATCATTTAACTGTAAATTGATCCTCCATAGAGTCGAAGTGCTGTGAGGGCAAAGATCATATGGATTCTCTTTCCAGTTTTCCACAGCTCTGACCTCAGTGTAGGGGTTAATATTTGTCAAATGAATCAGCTTCTCACACATTCTGCCTTTATTACAGTCACATACAAGCCTGCTGTATTTTCTGTAGAGTATATTAAACTCCCTGAGGGCAGGGGGCAAGCCTTGCTCACCTCTGAACCACCCACAGCCCTGGGAACTCAGCAAATTGTTATTGGTGGTTCTGTGAATGGCTTTCTTGATTCTTTGTCAACAGTTGTATTGTATCCACTTAATATCTTTCAACCATTTGTAAAATATTCCGTTAAGGGCTTATTATTTCCGATTGACCTTCTCTCCAAATTAGGGCAAACTATCAAGGATTTACTGAATTTTGTAACCTTGAAAGTAGCAACTCAGCATAAAGTCAGCAGAGAGGGAAGCAGTGGCATGGCAGAATTTGGAGAGACAGCCAAAGGGTGACTCTGTCCTAGAGGGAAGGGACAGAAAAAGAACAGAGTGATAGAATGAAGGAAAGACAATGGAGAAGGACACATGCCCGCAGGAGGGACAGACAAGGAGTGGGAGAGTGGAGAGGCAGGAAAGTGGGGAAGGCAGGCAAGAAGAGGCAGCACTGGAATTTTATAACATATGCCCCTATTAAAAACAAATTAGGCTGCCGAAAATAAGAGCATGTCTGAGGTTTAAAAAAAAAAACTGTGATTTTTTTTCCCTTTCAAATATAAGAAGGAGGAGAAGGGAGGTAAAAGCCATTTTATTATTTTAAACGACAATAGAATATGAGCTGGAGAAAGGAAAGATTCTTAAAGACAAATGAGAATAAAAAGGTCATAAAAAGGGAGGAGAAAGAAAGTGTAAATGGCGGGAGGGTGCATCAGGAGTGAATGAATATAGTGAGAAATGGTAGGAGGGGGAAAGGGAGGTAACTGCGGGCAAGAAGAGATAAATTAACATGTTTGTTTGAATACAGGGGCCTCTTTGTGAAGATGAGAGCTCACATCTGCCTTTGATCAGCCACATGGCAGCCCAGGATCAGATCAGAAAGCAAATGAGATGATAAAGTGGATGAAACCGCAGTATAAGTTTAATATCCAAGAGGGAGCAAAGGAGGGAAAGAACAAGGGAAGGAGGGAGGTTGCCCCACAGAAGCAGAGCCCAGGTTTCCATGCCAAAGAGGGCTGGCCTGGCTGTGGTCTTGATGCCCTCTGCTTAGGTCTCCTGCAGAAGCAGAGCAGCCTTCCGGAGACTTCTGGGCTCCGGTTCCCTGTGGGCCGACCTGGCTTTGCTGACGCAGCCCAGGAGCTGATGGTGGAGAAATTTGCTTAGCTCCAGGGACTTTCCGAATTGGCTTTTCTTTACCCTGAGATAGGCCAGAACAAAAGATGAAATCGTTATTTTAAAGGGATTTTTTTTTTCTTTTCATACCGTACCCCCGACCCCCTTTAGAGCATTTTTATTGCTGAATTGCCAGAAAGGCTGCTTACCGTGTAAACTTGACCATATTCTACTCATGAGTTTCATTGTGGATTTCTAGATTGTTTGTGATAAAATCTCTACAATGATAAAACCACTGTTTGGAATACTTCTTAACTACCTTTAAGGCCTTGGAGAGTGGCAAAAAGACCCATAAATTCTTGGATCCATGAATTGTAAAAATCTCTGACATTTTTGGGACACCTAATATGGGTCATAAACTCACATGATCTTATTTAGATCTGAAGTAGCATCCTTATTATTCACATTTTACAGATGGGGAAACTGAGGCCCTGAGATGTTAAATAATCTGCTTCAGGGTGTAGGGCTGGGAAGTGACTAAGGCAGAACTAGATCCTACCATCTGGGGCTCTGAGCATAGTTTTAATGACTAGAGAAGGGATATTTCCAAGGTAGGTGGCAGTGTTAAGTCACTTAAATCTGAGAGGACCCATAGTCCAGATCATCCCTCCTTCCAAATGGGGTCCTTGTCATTTGAGCATCCCCATTCTTTTTACTTGTGTGCCTCGTCTGGAGGCCAGACTCACCATTCCTTTGGATATTTAAAGTTGCCTAGACAAAGGAAGTCAGGAGAGCTCAGCATGAGAGCCACAGCCTGAGAAGTGGAGGAAAAAAGCCCCAACTGGAATCACAGATGCTGTCCCTATCCTCGATGATTATATAATTTAATGGGAGTATTTAGAGTGCACATGAATAAAAGATGTAAAAGCAAGGAACCAAGATATAAAGACACTCAAATGAATATCAAAGAAAACTTCTCAGTTCTCTACATTTCAAAGAGATTAGGTGTGGAGAGGGAGAATCCTGGGGGCAGGCATCTTTCCACACTCTCCCCACACCCACACCAGGGGAGAAGGTGTGTGTGCACCTGTGCATGTAAGTACGGAAGTACGGATGTACGTACACACGCACCATGAGGGGAGATGGAAGAGGAGACTCTGAAAACTATAATCTAACTAATAGAACAAAGATAAGAAAAGAGGGGAAAGGGAAAAGTCCTTCAGTGCCAGTGGTCTCAGTGCGAGAGCTACAAGTTGCTCATCTGAAAGTAAGCTCTGACTTTGGTTTTAAATCGGAAAGTCATGGAGTGGCAAGAAGGTGGGGGCCAGGCATGGACGGGGAGAAAGCCCTACAGCAGTCCATGCCTGAAGGCTCCAAAGACAACTCTGAGTATCCTGTGGGATGTTAGTGACAGTCTGTCACTGGAGGAGAAGCAGGGAACTGGCCATAGATAACCCCTCTGGTAGCCATGGAACTTTACTGTGACAGAAAAGAAGGAGTCTGGCCAGCCTCACCTGGTGTCTTTATGCCAGTCAAGAACCAGAAATCAAAAAGGAGCAAACCCAGTCAGAGCATCCTGTTACACAGGGCACACAATTTAGGATTGCGAAAGGTAAATAAAATAAAATGAGTCATGGAACTGTCATTGGTGACAGTTCTCTGAAGGTGAATTTGGAAAGGGATTTTAAAGAGACTAGAGAAAAGGGTTCATATAAAAAGGGAAATCTAGGGGCGCCTGGGTGGCTCAGTGGGTTAAAGCCTCTGCCTTCAGCTCAGGTCATGGTCTCCAGATACTGGAATTGAGCCCCGCATTGGGCTCTCTGCTCAGCAGGGAGCCTGGTTCCTCCTCTTTCTCTCTCTGCCTGCCTCTCTGCCTACTTGGGATTTCTCTCCATCAAATAAATAAATAAAATGTTTAAAAAAAAAAAAAAAGGGATGTCTAAAGGGGCACCTGGGTGGCTCAGTGGTTTAAACTCTGCCTTCGGCTCAGATCATGATCGCAGGATCCTGGCATTGAGCCCTGCATCGGGCTCTCTGCTGGGCAGGGAGCCTGCTTCCTCCTCTCTCTGCCTGCCTCTCTGCCTGCTTGTGATCTCTGTCTGTCAAATAAATAAATTTTTTTTTTTTTTTAAAAGGGAAATCTAGAGAGATAGAGGCTATAGAAAAAGAAATGACCAGGTTGCTTGTTAGGGACAACATTGCTCCAAGTAGGAGCCATGACAAATGAGATTATCAATGAAAGGGGCTCCAGCCCACCATTCTTGGTTGTATAGAAGGGCCAAAAACATAGCAGTGAAGTTCCAACATAGTCATGAAGCAAGAATTGAGTTCTGGTATTTGAAAGAAAATCAGAAATATGAGATATGCAGAGTGAGGGGGTGGGGAGGATTTTATGGTCCAAATGGTTATATAGGCTCCCTAAGTGATTAGGCTTGAAAATCCTTTTGTAGAATGGATTTACATATAGGGATTCCTGTTTCTCTCATTGCCTCTGTGTGTGTGTGTGTGTGTGTGTGTGTGTGAGAGAGAGAGAGAGAGAGAAGACTCTATGCTTATAAAATCCAGCTTTAGTACATTAGGCCTTTAAAATTGCATCACTAAAGATACATATCTTTTAAAATAAAAATGCAAATATAAGGTAAATGTATTCTCCTGATGTTAGTGAAGATCTTTCTCTCTGACTTCCAGGATGGCCCCATGGTTAGAAGTGTGAGTTCCAAAATTAGAAACTTTGAGTCCAAACTCAGATTTACCTTCTAATTAGCTAATTATTAGCAAATTACTTAGCTACTGTAAATCTACATGCCTCATCTGTAACACAGGGGTAATAACTACTTACCTCCCCATGTTACTGTGATGGTTATATAAAACAATTCATTTAAAACAATTCACTTTGGTCCATAATAAGAGCTCTAAAATTAGTAATGAAAAGGACTTGTACCATTATTCTAACCTGGTACTAGCTTAACATGAAGGTCTCTTTAATTATTTCCTTTGACTCCATATTTAGAAGTCTTATGGGAATATCTAAGGGAACATTCTATAAATTTTGTTGTATAATAATGCACAAATATTTGTGTCCAGACTTAAAATTACTCAAACAAAAAAAATTTCCCCAAACAGGTTTCTAAATGAAGGCATATACTTGGACACATGCACATTTTATAATTCAAAGATCAACCACAGGGAAATGTATAACAGTCTCATATTTGAACCCAGTAGAAATCAAATATTAGTGAAGACCAAACCCTCTACCTCATCTGCTTAAGCCAAGTTTCATATTTTTAAAGCTGTCTGCCTGATGTCACCTTATACACTTCAGAGTAACCTTCAGAATAACACTTGTCATGGAACCTTAAACCCAATGCTCGCTCTCTCTCTCTCTCTCTCTTTTTTTTATTAACGTATAATGTATTATTTGTTTCAGGGGTGCAGGTCTGTGAATCATCAGACTTACACACTTCACAGCACTCACCATAACACATACCCTCCCCAATGTCCATAACCCAACCACCCCACTCCCCAGCAACCCTCAGTTTGTTTCGTGAGATTAAGAGTCTCTTATGGTTTGTCTCCCTTCTGATCCCATCTTGTTTCATTTTTTCCCTCCCTACCCTCCACAACCCCCCTCCCTGCCTCTCAAATTCCTTATATCAGAGAGATCATATGATAATTGTCTTTCTCTGAATGACTTATTTTGCTCAGCATAATACCCTCTAGTTCCATCCATGTCCTTGCAAATCGCAAGATTTTGTTTCTTTTGATGGCTGCAAGTGCTCTTTTTATAATAACCGGACTCAAAGTTAGCTGTTGGCATCTTTTCCATTCTGCATTGCGGATCAACGTGCTAGCTGATCGATTGATCCTTTACCTTCTCTTGTTTTTGATCCTTCTGTCATTATTTAAATCTGGCCAGAGTTTCTCCCCAGTCCTAAATCTTTGCTCTCAGCAGCAAATTGTGCTTTCAGTACTTGGTCAGTTGTATTGTTTGTGACTGCTTTGGAACTTTTAGGGATAAAGGTTTTAATCCTCGTAACATCACATGTTTGTTCTTTCAGAGAGATTTATTTTTTGCTAAAGTTTGTGGGTTTCCTGCTGATGTCAGGTTGAGCGTTCATACATATTCAGCATTTTGTCTTTATTCAAGTTGATAGCAAGAGTTCACCTGGGACTTTCCATTTTGAGGTTTGTAATTTCCATTACCATGGTCATTGTGATCAGGATCACTGACATCAGCACACTGTCCACTGTGTTTCATGGTCAGTGGTCATTCATTCAGAACCAGGCTTGTGCTCAATACGTGGTAGGGCAGTGTGGGGACCCAGACACATAGGCAGTGGTCTCTGCCTTAGAAGACTTTATAAAACTTAGGGAATAGTGCAAGATAGTACAAAAATTTGGGTGCTGGGGCACCCAGCTGGCTCATAGGTAGAGCATGCGACTCTTGATCTTGGGGTCAGGAGTTCAAGGTGCATATTGAGCACCAAGCTTCCTTCAGAAAAAAAGAATTTTGGTGCTGAGTAGGCAAAAGCCAAGTATGTTAGAAAACTTTCCTCGGGTTCTTGGCTTATTAGTAGCATGATTGACACAAGAAGGATAGTAGTGTTAGGTAGGTCAGCTGGATAACTGAGGCAAGATGTAGGGGTTATGCTTTCCTCTGGCTGAGAAACATGAAGTTAGTCCTTTAGTTTTGTGCATAATGCATTCTGAGACTATGTTGTTCAACTTAAGCTCATCAAACTTTTTAACAAACTTGCATGTTTTATGGCTGATTTGCTTCTCAGAGTTACAAAACATTATAAATTTATCATTTGACCTTGTCTTCCAGGTATAATCTTCATGGAAATATTTTCAGTGCATTATACATTAAAAAGAAAAAAAAAAAACTTCTTTCATTGGCTTCACTCCCAGTTGATCAATTTAACTTAATTAATGAGTAACCAGTTGAGACTAAGAGCCACTGCTTTCACTGTATCTCACGCTATATGTCTCTATATTACTAATTTTATGAAAGAGTCTTATCGCCAAAATGTACATTTTTATATTTTTCTACTCATTTTTATAAATTACATGTGGAATTTTTCAACCCTTTGCCAAGCACCATCTTGTCAGGAATCATAATGTATAAGGTAGATTCAGAGTGGAGCTGCTTTGATGGTGGGTCTTCGAAAGGGGTCTGGGGCTCGGCCACTAGGATGCCTTCTCCACTCTGTACCTCGTCATGCTCTGTGTTATCTCCCAAGCACTGCTTCAACCTGTGTGGAGTGAAGTGCAATTATTAGGATATATCCTTGCAGTTGTTTTCAGACTTTGTGGTAGAGATACAAAGTGACATTGCCGAAACAGGATTGTTGGTGGAAACGCTCATTTCCACGTTGATAATCTTGCAATGCCTCAACTAATTAAGGAAAACCCAACTTTAATACATAAAAGTGGATTAAAGGTGTCAGCATAAATAAAGAGGAGTATATCTGGCTAAAATTATTTTTTCCCCATTAAAAAGCATCATTAAAATAGAAATATAAGTGTCAGTCTAGTTGCATATTACATTTGGCTAAAGTAGGACATGTCAGAGAATAACAGAAATGCCACCGTTAGGCACAGCTGGTTGTCTTTTCTCCAGTTTCAGTTGCCCTTTATTTCTGTTTTCACTCCATTCTTGGGTGTGTTCTTAAAACTCACCTTGGAACTTCCATGGTTCTCTTCATCTTGGTTCTTCTGGAACTTTGCTTATACTGCATCATGTTTATGTTAAGTGTAGAGAAGTATAAAAGCTTGCTGCTTGTATCTGTTGCAACAGCATAGGCTCACATGCCTACCAGAATTTCTCTTGCCGTTCATCACGGACAAGAAAGGTTATTAGCAAACGCTTTATCCTTTCATTTCTCTCACCTACATGGCAGATTCCTATGTGGCTCTACTCCTTTTCAGCCCAATTAGGAAAAGAAGCACCAGAAGAGAAACAGTTCAAGAATTATGAAGAATTTTTTCACTGACATGATTTTCCCCCCTCAATGGATATTTCTTTTTTCAGTTTTTGGTTTTCGTTTTGTTATGGACATGAAATTCACATAGCATCAGCTTAACCATTTTAAAGTGAACAATTCAGCTGCATTTAGTAAATTCACAATGTTGTGCAACTACTACCTGTATCTAATTCTAAAAAACTGTGATCACTCCAAAGGAAATCCTCCCTGTAGCCTCTAGCAATCACCAATCTGCTTTCTGTTTCTAATTTTCCCTTTCTGAATATTTCATGTAAGTGAAGTCATACAATATATAGTCTTCTGTGTCTGAATTTTTTCACTTAGCATGATGTTTCCAAAGTCCATCCACGCAGTAGCATTTATCAGTACTTCACTCTTTTTTATGGCTCAGTAGTATTCCATTGTGTGAATAAACTGTAATAACTGTCATTTGTGTACCTATTCATCCACTGATGGACATCTGGAGTGTCTCCACCTTGGGTGAGTGTGATCAGTGCCACTATGAACATGGGTATGTGTGTATTTGCTGGAGTATCAGTTTTCAATTTTTTGAGTATATACCTAAGAGTAGAATCGTTAGGTCATATGGCAAGTCTATGTTTAACATTTTGGGGCACTGCCAAACCCTTTTCCACGGTGGCTGTACCACTTTACACTCCCATCAACCATGTACGAGGCCTCCAATTTCTCCATGTCCTTGCCACACTTGTTACTTTCTTTCTTTTTGTTAATTATAGCCGTCATAGTGAAGTAGAGTGGTATGCATTTTCACAGACTGCTCATTTTCTTTGGTCTTTCCCCAAGATATTTCATATTGTTTTTAGACACAATTTTATTTGTTACATGTGCCAAGTAAATGTCATGTTTATGTCTGTGAGTGGTCAGTGTGCAGAGCAAAGCTGATCAGGGAAGGGTCAGACATAGAAGTCCAGCTAAACAGGAGTGGTTCCAATGATCCTACAATTTTAAGCAGGCAAGCAATCAAAGCAACCAAAATAGCAGAGGGTGTGACAGGCAGAATTCTGAAATCTTCCAAAATTCTCTTGTACTGTTGTATGTGCCTCGTATTATCCCCTCCCCTTGAGTGTGGATCTCTTGTGTTACACTACCTTACACATAAATACACACCTACTAGAGACAGAGATATTTCTACTAGAGATTCTCTTGCTGGCTTTAGGGAAGTAACTGGCCATGTTGTGAGAGGGTCACATGGCTAGGACTAGAAGGTGACCTCTGAGAGCTGAGAACAACCCCTGTCAGGCAGTCAGCAAGAAAATGGGAACCACGGTCCTATATCCTGAGGAACTGAATTTTGCCAACAGCCAGTATGTGCTTGGAAGAGAACCCAGAGTTTCAGAGGAGAGCCCAGCCTGACTGACACTTGGATTTAAACCTTGTGAAACCCGAAGCAGAGAACACATTTGAGCTCACCTGAACTTCTTAACTATAGAACGGCAGTTAGTAAATGGGCATTGTTTAAAGCTGGTAAGCTTGGGATGATTTGTTACATAGCAATAGAAAATGAATACAGGGGGCTCTTCAGAATATTTAATAATTTCTTAACATAGCATAGGCATTGCCCATTCACAACAGATTCTGGCCATGAACAATGGTGCTGCGCTGGGCCTAGCTGGCTCTTAGCCCTGGGCTGCATGCACGAGTGTTAGTGACAGAGTTACCAGAGTGGAGGGCTCTGGCTGGACTGTCAGTTTGCACTCTGTATTCACTTTGTTTCTTACTAAATCTGGCCTGGTTGTGGCCCTCTGTGCATGGGGATGGTTTGTTTGTTTTCTGTAGAGTGAGTCAGCGTCTCCGGGTACTTTGTAAATAAATATATTTTACACTTATATGTACTGTATTATGTCATGTACATATTATAGTACAATGTAATATGTATATTATAAATATATGTTTATATATATATTACATATTATCTACATTACATATAACATATATATATTTATAAAGTCACTCAGGGCTGGTGACTAAAATATAGGCAGTGCTCATCTTTGGCTGTCAGAGCCCAAGAACGCACAGGGACAGCTTTATCTTTGCCAAATTTTGCAACATCTCTAAACACAATGGCAAAATGACTAGACTTACAACTTCTGTTTTTAAACCATGTTTTAGTTTTAGGGTCATGTGAATAAAATGTAGCAAAAGTGCCAAAAATGACAGAACATGGGAAAGAACAACAGAGTATAGATGTGGCCAACTTCACCATTTACTCCTTGAGTTATGCTGCCTTAAAAATTGGGTTCTCAATCTGCCTTTTTCATCCACTTCTTTCACTTTTATGATTATTATTATTATTAATATTCAGATGTTTTCCATATAAAATATTTTTATCTTGCTCATGCTTAATATGGGAAGCCCTGTTCGTACTTTATATGTGCTCTGACAGTGTTCATCAATTTTAATAGATCCTCTTTGATGATAAAGAAAAATTTCCTCAGGCAAATAGATTTTGAAAGAAAGAACAACAAGTTATCTATAGGCTTCAGATCTCTCTAAAACAACATTAAATGTCAAAAAAAAAAAAAGAGAGAAGAAAAAAAAGGAACGGAAGTGAAGGAAGGAAAAGAAGGAAAGAATTTATCAAGTTCTGAGATGTGATCTATGTGCTCTGAGTGTGATCTATGGATTTTATAACCATTAAAATTATTGTTCAGGTATGAAATGAAGCAGACAACCCTAAACATGCAAGGACTCAGGGACTATATCATTTTTATGAAGTACTTGATGAAATACAGCCAATTGAAATATAAATTTTTAAAAAGCTCAGAATGGAAATGTTGTGGTAAATGTATTGGTGTAAATACTGAGTCCACATTAATACAGAACTAGGAGGAAGCTGGTAATACATTTCAGAACAGAAGGCAAATGATATATAACTTGATATTATTAAAATAACATAATAAAAATCTGGAGATGGGGCAGGGCAGGTGGGTGGGAGTGCTAATTTCCCCATTTTTCAGAACAAGTAATCAATCAACATTGACAAAATTTGGCAGATTTAGTCCAGAAGACCCATAATGACTCCAACTTCTTAATATTTCTCCCTTTATTTCCATCTTGAATTTGGTTTTATCTTTTAGGAGAAAAACCTCCTATCTTAAAATTAGATATTTATGAAAATTCCAACAAGTCCTTCAGTTTTACTTATGTCTTTTTCTTTACTTGTTTTTTATTACAAATTAAAAAGTGGCGTGCTTTAGTGTGACACCATTTTAATGGAATTACTCTATCTCTTTCTATCCATCTCTCATCCAACTTTATATCTACTTTTCTATCTGGGATGATGCTTGCTTAATGTTAAAAAATGATTATCATTGGATGAAATGATATGTCTAACTCTTAAGTTTTCTTATCTATACTTTGACTTCCTTAAAAGGTGTACGTGTCACTTTCTGAAAAAAAGTATTAATCTGAAATAAGAAGAAGCTTTGAAAGTGATATTTCAGTTGTGATACAGATATTTTCTCAGGGAAAGAGTCAGCTTCAGAACAACCTGGGATGGGTTTTGCTTTTTACTCCCAACATTTGGTATTGTTCAAGGGGCGGGAAAGCAGGTGGAATTTCTTGAATTGGGGCAGGGGGGGAAAGACTCATTTTGTCTCTGAAAGACAAACCAACAATGCAAATTTTGTCTTGGCCTTAGAATTTACCTCCTCCAGTTTCCGGGATAACACTCATAAGACACTTTGGTGCAACAGTGCAATGGGGATATGAAGTTTGGCTTGTGGAGAGCTCTGAGAGACTTGTGGCTGCTCTCAGCAGCCTTCAGTTCAGCCCCACACTGGCCTCTCTGTAGGGTGGCTCAGGAAGTGGCTTTCATCAGAGTGAGCCATGGGAGAGAAGTGAGAAAAGAGTAAACGTAGGTAGGCAAGTGAGAAAGCGTACCCAGGATGGCAAATGCAGTCTTTTAGTAACCTGATCTCAGAATTGACCTCCTACCACTTCATCCATATTCTGTTTGCTGGAGTGGAGTCCCTAAGTCTATTCCGCATTCAATGGAAGAGCTTTAAGAACCTGCTCTTGTGGGGAGGACTATCAAAGAAATCATGGGCGTAATGACCGAATTTGCTGAATCCTTTCCGACTGTCTGCTCACTTCTTCGCTCCTTGAAGTCTGGGCTCTGTCCCGTCTTCTCTGCTGAAACTTCTGGAAGATTCCTGTTAGGCTTCTTCTTAATGGTTCAAAAACTTTAACTTAGGATTGTCATCTTTCATCTCTCTGCAGCACGGACTGCTGATCTCTTTTGAGAGAGGACAACTCCTTGAAAAAGTGAGTACTTTCTTACACAAGTTTGTTTCTTACACAGTATCTGGCACAAAGAAAATTCCAAATACTCTTCAACCTCAATAAATATTCTCAGTTTACCTTGAAAATATTCTCTGTTTATTCTGTTCTGCCTTAAGTCAAATTGTGTCACTTCTAAACTCAAAACATAAATTGGTTTCCATCTCTTCTGTGCTCAAAACATGAAATGGTTTGCGTCTCAAATAAAAGTCAAAAAGTCCTAAGTGGCCCACAAGACTCTGTATGATCTGCATCCCCACTTCAACCATCTCATATTCTACCACCTCACTTCTCCTAACTCCATTCACATTGGACTCCTTGTTATTCCTGTTATTCTCCTACCTCAGGACCTTTGCACCAGTTCCCTCTGTTTGGGACACTCTCCCCTTACCTAGCCACTGCCCGAGATCTTTGCTCAAATACCTTCACTGGGATAGTCCCAGCCACAATATTTAAAATTGGTATTCCTATCCCATTTTGCCCAACCATCTTTCCTGCTTTATTTTTATGTACAGCACTTATCATCAAAGAATATGCTATATATATATTTTTTAAATTTTGCTTCTATTTAATCCCTCACTGGAATATAATCTGTTTTATTGACTTTTATACCCTACAGACCTACAATAGTGTCTAGCCTATAGTAAGTATTCAATTAATATTTTCTGAATTAATTAATTAATACCACATACATAATCAGAGCTGCTTTTCAGTTGCTGAGGGTACTAGCACCATGTTACCAAGCCCCTTCCCATCTGTTCCCATTGGGACTTTTGTGGGAAAGGGGGTGTCTCCCACTCCCAGAAAAAAGTTAGCTTCCCCATAGATACATGTTTGATAAAGAATAGAGAGAATCACATACAGATTAAAAAAGAAAATAAGAGCAGGAAATCAGTACAAAAAAACCAAAGCTAGGAGCTTCAGAGAAAAGGCCCTGAGAATAAGGAGGGTAGGCAGAGCGATTTCTATTTCTGTTCATGCATCACCATCTCTTTGCTTATTGACAGATGCCAAGCCTTCCAGATCACCCCAATTAAACTGGAGGTTCCCTGATCTCCTTTGGAAGTGGCTCCCCATAAATTACATTAAACCCCAATCCTCTAGAGCACAATCGCGCTTGAGCCTTGATGAAAATATATTGCCTTGCAGTGTCCTGCTTCAGACTAGGGAGAAGTGAACCAGCGCTGGCAGGGCTTGATTTCCTCATGAGAGAAGGGGGAAAATGGTGGGGAAAAGGCCCTCAATCTCTCCTTATTTCTGGGTAATTGTGGTAGCAATAAGCAGACTTTCAAACTTTCACCCAGGGAAGACTCCTGGGAATACAGGCTCTGGTTGAGACCAGTGAGAGGTGGAAGGGAAGGAAAATCTAGGGAGGAAATAATACATAAATATGTAGATACAATTTTTAAGTAAAACAGACTTTGGAAAATATCTCCTGGAAGCATTAGAAACTGTTTTTATTTTTTTTCTCCATGTGTCACAAAACATCCATATTTTGATATCAACAGATTTTTTTTTCAAGTGAGACTTTAGGGAAGTAATAAAGCACTCAAAACATGGATTCTGATGTATTTATTAAAAACTATGTAAAAATTTCTGAAATTACTATAAAAGTTGACTACAAATTAGTTTAAGGGTAAGAAACTCATTTTGTTTTATTAAAAATACCTATTTGTTTACTTATTTTTGGTTTATAATGTTCAGTTTGCTTTCTGTGGCCCAAATTACACCATTCCCATCTCCTACATGACCACATTATTGCTTTTGATTTCCTTCCTCTTGACCTCTCAATTGTGGGTCAAACCAGGAGCAATCAGCTTGCTTTTAATCATATGCATGTAAGGAGTGTAATTGTTAAGACAGTGTTGAATAAGACAAATCGTCACAATCCACAAGCTGTGTGACTTTGAGCAAGTTTCATTCCCTCACAGTTTTAATTCCTCATTTATAAAATATGGGTGATAACATTGCCTACCTCACAGTGATGGGGGCGGGGAAGGCAATGAGGAGTCGATGGTGAGGCTTAAATGCCATTATGTGCCTAACATGATATTTTATGGAAATGATACTATTCTGCACATCTGAGGCAAAAACAAATAAACAAAAATAAAGACACAAAAAGCAGGGTCCTTAGTTCATGGTAAGTATTCAATAAACTGCTCTTTACCTAGATGAATGGCGTCATCACTTACTCAGTTTTAAAACCATAACACTAGTCTTCTTTGACTTCTTCTTCTTATAGCCTCACCCTTGTAGCTAAACCAAGTTCTGCTGAATTTCTCTTCACATTGTTTCTGCGATCTGTCGTTTCCTCCCTTTTTGCCAGCACAGCCATCCCTCCGGTTGGAGCTGCTGTCATCTCTCCTGCTCTCACAGCACACATTCCTGGGACTCCAACACCCACTTGGGCTCTCCTTCTGTCCTGTCTCCACATTGACGCAACACAGATCTTTTTAATACTCAGCCTGAACACATTGTTCTCGTGAAAACTTTCCAGTTGCTTCTCATTTCTCTTGGAACAGAAAGCAGATTCCTTCGCATGGCCTACAAGGCCCCGTGTGAACTACTGTCTCGCCCCAGCTGCTCTCCTCTTCACTCCGCACCAACCACATGGCTTCTTTTCTCGTACACCTGCAATGCTTCTCCTGCCGCAGGATTTCTTCAGGCTGGTCTGCTGCTTAGCACATCCAGGCTTTTCATTTTCTCTGGGAATTCCTATTTGTGGCCCAAATGCCACTTCCCCTGGAAAGAATCGTCTGACCTGCCAGACTCAGTCAGGGCTCCTTTTTATAGGGTTGGTACTGTTCTTCTATTACACGTAAGCCAGTTTGTAATCATAGATTTATTTGTGTGGTTATTGATTGGTGTCTTACTCTTCCACTATTCTGTAAACTCCCTGAAGGTCACATAAGTCTTCATAGTTGCCGTTAAAACCACAACTCCTGGAATTGGGTCTGGCCAATAGTAAATGCTTAATACGTATTTGTTTAATAAATGAATATATGGATGAGTTAGTGTCTTTAATGTCTATTGTATTCTTTTTATGTGTCATATTACTTGATCTTATGGATGTATATAAATGTAATTATTTTTCCTTTTACTCTGATAGGATGAATATGGAATATCACTCTTTTGCAATGATAAAACTGAAAAGACTAATTTCTAAGGCTTCTCTGAGTTTCATTCATTTGTAGCTGTATGGAGACTAGTTGGCAGCCCTTCTTTCTCTTCTGTTCATGCATGTGGCTTGAGGTCTCAATCCTATCTTTTATCTCCTGAAGATGGTTTATCTGTTTCCTCTTTCCTCCTCTAAATTACTGCCTGATCTGAATGACTCAGTGTAAAATGGTGATTAAGAACTCAGGATCTGGAGCTAAAAGCCTTGGGCTTAGCTGGACACTGCTTCTTCCAGTCATACTCTGTGGGGCCTCAAACAGGTTATTTTTATTTTAACTCATCAAGCCTCAGTTTCCTTTTCTAAAGTGTGAGTAATAGAACCTACCTTCAGGTATTATTGGGACAGTGACACTAGAGAAGGCATGTAAAATAGCACTTGGTCTGTAACATCATAATCATCCCAAAATGATACCTATGGAATAATAATGGGACATTATTATTATTATTATAACTTTTTCTTTTTTTTAAGGATTTTATTTATGACACACAGAGAGAGACAGTGAGAGAGGGGACACAAGCAGGGGGAGTGGGAGAAGGAGAAGCAGACTCCCTGCTGAGCAGGGAGTCTGAGGCGGGCTCAATCCCAGGACCCTGGGATCATGACCTGAGCTAAAGGCAGATGCTTAATGACTGAGCCACTCAGGTGCCCCTATTATAACTTTTTATTCTATTTTCTTATTCTTAACTTCTCCCTCCTTCTACCCATACTTGTGCCTGGTAATCGCCTCAGGGCAGCTCAACATGAAATTACATGTAGATTCCCCAAACCTATTAAATCAGTAAAGCACTTCATTTTTTCCTCCCATTAAACTTTCAGTATTTCCCATGTCCTTCTTCATTGTTACATAAAACTTCTGAGTACGTTTCTCTTTCTTTCTCTTTCCTGTCCCAGCATGTTTAGGACACTGATTGTATTGGACACAACTTCTCAAAGTTCTGTTGGAGAAGTTGTTTCCTACCAACTTCTTCTTCGGGAACCCAAAGAAGAATATCCAGATTTGGGGGAAAGCTACTGCGGTCCAGACATCCCACAAATACTTTCATGCTTGTCGGATGAACGTTTTCTTTTTGGATAAGCAGCGCATTTTTACCAGGACTGTGGAGTCTTTTATCTTTTTCTTCCTACTCATCCTTTTGGCCAGGACTTTAATAGCCTCCTGGAAAGCCCTTCCTGCCTTGATCTGTAATTCTTTTCATGAATTCCTCCTAGAATAATTTAAGACTGCGTAATGTTAGTCCTTCCTCTTTTGCTGAAGCTTTTAACGTGGCACACTATTTATCACCATTACAGATGCCCACTCCTGGTTTCATAACTGAATGTCATGCTTCATCTGTTGTCTCCGTGCCTCCAGAGAAGCGAGCTTGCCAGCTTCTCCTGACTCCAAGTGCTAACTTCATGACCCCCTAACATTAGGCTGTGCTCAGTCTTGGACTTTTATCTTCCCATCCACACCCACTCCTTTATTAAAGAATGTCCTCAACCGTGCTTAGGAGAATTCCTGACTTGTCACCCTAAATTGGTCATTTTAAAAACAAAAATTAGACATGTTCTGGCAAGATTAATAATAATAGCAAAGGTAAAATAAAATGAAAATTAGACATGGGAAAGGAAGTTTAAAAAGAGAAAAGAATTTTTAGAATGAGCAAATGGTTCTATATGCAGTATAAGGTTCCTTAGTCCAGTCAGGCTCCTGTAACAAAATACCATAGATTGGGTGGCTTATCAACAGTAGAAGTTCATTTCCTATGGTTCTGGAAGGTGGGAATTCAAAATCGTGGTGCCAGCATCGGTGTGTTCTTGTGAAGACCCCTTTCTGGGTTGCAGACTGCCAACTTCTCCTCCTGGCCTCACATGGTGGAGGGGCAGGAGCTCTCTCTGTAGTCAATTTTATAAAGGCACTAATCCTATCATGAGGGCTCTGCTGTCATGACCTAATCACTTCCCAAAGGCCCCACCTCTTAAAAGATTCACCTTGGGCATGAGGTTTTTCAGCATATGAATTTTGGGGTATGCATTCAAACCATAGCACTATGCTTATAAATTTGAAAATATAAATGCAATGAACAATTTTCCAGAAACTGTTAATTATCACAGTTGCCTAGGAGAAAGCCTGATCTTATTAAAAATTAAGCAAATTAAAAATTTATTATAAAAGTATATTTTTAACATTTCAGCTTTCAATGTTTATATGTATGACAGGTTTTTCAAAGTTTTAGGGACTAGAATGTAGAAAAACATATAAAGTTACTGACTTAATGTAATAAATTATCAAATTCAGGTAACAAATCTAATAGTAAAAGCAGAAAAAAGATATGTATATAACTGTATCTCATAGTTATCTGTATTTTTAATCTTTAAATAAAAACTCATTTATGTAAAGAGGCAAAACTTAAATAATCTATGAATAAATTAAATCCAAATATACCTTAAATATAATCCATATAACATATAACATATATAACATATAACATATATAATCCATATAATATAATATTTTATAATATAATATTATATTATATATATTTATATATATTATATATAATTATATATATAATTATATATAATATATAATATATTATAATATATTGTCACACTGTGACATTTATATGTAGAATGTAATGGTGGATTAATATTAAGAGATCAATTAATTGGATCAAGAGACCAAAGGGGATAATGATTATCTTAAGTATTAAATAGGCTTCTGATTATATTTAGCATCCATTCCATCACAATACTTCAAAAACTTTTTAAGATTTTTAAGATTTTATTTATTTTTTTAATTTCAGAGAGAAAGAGAGAGAGAGAGAGAGAGAATGGGAGGGGCAGCGGGAGAAGCAGACTCCCTGTTGAGCAGGGAGCCCGATGTGGGGCTCCATCCCAGGGCCCTGGGACCATGACCTGAGCTGAAAGCAGACACTTAACCTACTGAGCCACCAGGGGCCCCAGAAAACTTTCTTTTTTTTAAAAAATATTTTATTTATTTGAGAGAGAGAGAACAGGAGCAGCTGGGAGGGGCAGAGGGAGAGGGAGAAGCGGACTCCTCGCTGAGCAGGGAGCCTGATACAGGACTCTGTCCCAGAACCTGGGGATCATGACCTGAGCCAAAGGCAGATGCTTAACTGAGCCACCCAGATGCCCCCAAAACATTTCTTAACATGTTAATTAAGATCCAAATTTATACTTGAATTCAAGACCGTAAAATAGTCCCATTTTATTTATTTATTTATTTATTAAAGGTTTATCTATCTATCTATCTATCTATTTATTTATTTAAAAGAGAGAGAGAGAGAGAGAGTCAGAGCACAAAAAGAAGGGAGGGGCACAGGGAGAAGACAAGCAGACACCCTACTGAGCCTGGAGCCTGACATCGGGCTCAATCCCAGGACCCTTATATCATGACCTGAACCAAAGGTGATGCTTAACCAACTGAGCCAGCCAGGTGCCCCAGTCCCATTTTTTAGAAAGATTTTTTATTTTTAAGCAATCTCTACACCCAATGTGGGACTCAAACTCACAACCCTGAGATCAAGAGTTATGTGCTCCACTGACTGAGCCAGCAAGGCCCCCCTAAATAGTCCCATTTTAATCAAGAGCAGGAGGAAGTTGCCTGCTCTGAAAGTTCTTTCCAGTGAAACAAGATGAAAAATCAGAAACAAATTAAAATGATTGGGATGGAGTTATAATTAGTATTTTTTTGCATAGTATTTTATTGTGGAGAAATATCAGCTTTGAGTTATAATAATTGATAAGACTTTTGCAAAGTGACTGTATTGGATACAAAATAACTTTAGGAGAACTAATAGCTCTTCTATAAACCAAGAGTAACTCCTTTGAAGATATAAGAGGAAAAGAGTTCCATTCGCAGTAACAAATAAGAAAAATACAATCCCTGGGAACGAATATAATCAAATGAGTAGGGCATTATGAAAGAAATTATGAAGCATAATATATTTCTGGATGAGAGCTCATTTATTTAAAAAAAATTTTATTGAGTATAACTTACACTTGTTACTTTAGTTTCAGGTGTGTAGCATAGTGATTCACCTTCTTTATACATTATGTTACGCTCACGACAAGTGTAGCCAGCTGTCACCACACAATGCTATTACAGTATTATTGTCTATATTCCTTATGCTGTCTGTATCTTTTATTCTGGTGACTTATTCATGAGAAGTTCATTTTAAAGAAATGAATCCTTCTTAAGTTAATACCTTGATTTAAAGCAATAATTATAAGAATATAATTCATCTCATTATTTGTGATAGTTATGATATAAAGTTGCTATGAACACTGACAGAGAATTCTGAACCATTGTTCCTAGGGGAAAATGTATGATTAGGTTCCTGAGAGCCTCTGGTCACAACTTTTTCACCAACCAAACAGAACATGATAGTTTTATGTCTGGTTTTGTTTAAAGACACCTTATTTAATATATATTGTTGGTCCATTAATTTTGAACTCTTGGCCAATAGCACTGTCATTTGTGCTTTTGAACCAAGCTTATCTAACACATTTATTTTTCTCTGTAATGTACATCATGGCTTTAATGAAGTAGGCACCATTGGGGACCATTTTAAACAATGAAATTATTTGCAAAAAGCACAAAAATGTGAAAAACATGACAGTTAATAGGGCACAGAAAGGTACTTGTTTATAGTATGAGAGCTGACACAAGAAGCAGTGTCTTGTTCAACCTTAGCTGGGAACATGTGTGTTGGGCAAGTCAAATTTTTTGTCACTCTACTCATGTCTATAAATAACCCTGAAAGCACTTGGAGAATTGATTTTGGAGCTACAAATAAATTGTAGTGAATAAGTGAATTTGCATATATGCAATCCATCAGTAATGATTTAATTCTACATATTCTTTTTGTAGCTAGTCTTGAAAATATATTTCTAAAATTTACTTATAAAATAAACTGGTAGGAATACAGCTGACAAAAATTGGAAAATGAGGCAGAGTATTTGTCCTACTTCACATTAAAATAGATTATACAGCTTAAGAAATTTTAAACCTTTTGTGGTTAAATATTTACAGACAGGACAACAGAATTTCTAATCCTAGAATAAACTCAAATATATTTAAATACTTGATATGCAGCAAATAGTGGCTCATAAAATAATGAAGAAGCTATGTGTGGTTCAGGAATTATTATTTTCACTTTGTTTATGTGGAAAACTTTTTTCTATCATTTGCATCAAAATAAATTTCAGATGAATTTAAAACATTAAATATAACAAAGACAACAAAAATGGAAGAAAATATAGGTGGTTATTTAATAGGTATTCTGACAAAAAATTGTTTCTAAGCATTAAAGCTATGGAAGAAAAACACGCACAAAAAAGATCAGTAGATAAATTAAGTTTTGCTTAAAGGACAGACTACGTAGCTATTTAAAATGTTTTGAAAGACTACTTAGTGATACAAGAACATTCATAGCACTCTTAAATGAATGAAGTGGGATATAAAATCACATATGAATTATGATCCTGAAGACTTTTTTTTTCTAAGATTTCATTTATTTATTTGAGAGTGAGCACTAGCCAGTGGGAGGGGCAGAGGCAGAGGGAGAAGCAGGCTCCCCATTGAGCTGGTTGTGGGACTGGATCCAGGACTCTGAGTTCATGATCTGAGCCAAAGGCAGATGCTCAACCAACTGAGCCACCCAAATGCCCAGCTGAAGACTTTTCTAAAGTTGTTTCTCTACTGTTGTGTTATGACACAACATGTTGCTTCCTCAAATGCATCACAAACTGCAAGTATTTGATGTATTGCCTAGTTCTGCGGTTAAAAGATAAACTAAGGCATATAAAAATTTTAAGAGTTTATTTGCACAAAAATCTGTTTGAATTGGGCAGCATTCAATTTAAGAGCTGGAAAGAAGCTCTGAGGAGCAGCACAAGATGGAAGCCTTTTATGGGCAGAGAGGAGAGGGAACAAGGAAGTTACACTAGGCAAGAAAGTAGGTTGATTATTGCAGTTACTTTCTTCTAGGAGATGGCAGGTGTCTGTTAGTTAGGCAGATGACCTAACTATTGCTGACCAGGTGATTCATGATGGAATGCTCTAAGATTCTATTACTGGGAGAGCCAGAACTTGAACTAAATCAAGCCTTGGATTGATGATGTGGGACTTAGTCTTTGCAACTGTGTTTGGGGCTGTTGTCTTATTTTTAACATTGCCCGTAGGATGTAAATTCCAGGAGGGAATTTACCACACTTGGGTTCGATAGATATTTTCATTTCATATTGAGCAAAGTGGTGCTCATTTCATAGTAAATGGTCAATAAATAATTGTTTGAATGAATGAATTTATCAAACATTAACTAGAATAATTTTAAAACGGTAGAAACTATTGAAATAAATAACTGGGGTGCTTTTTCATATTTATATGAAATTTTCAAAATTTTCTCCAAGTTTGAATTACATCTACAAGGAGAAAAAGGCCATTAAGCGCACATACATGGATGTTTTTCTTTAGCATGTATCTTTCCCAATGCCAGTTGATTTTTTTTTTTTTTAAATCCAGCCTTCAGATATCTAGATGTCTCTGCATTTGGTTAGATTTTTCAACTTGATTTTCTTTTCTTTCTTTCTTTTTTTTTTTTAAAGATTTTATTTATTTATTTATTTGACAGATAGAGATCACAAGCAGACAAAGAGGCAGGCAGAGAGAAGGGAGAGAGGAGGAGGAAGCAGGCTCCCCGCTGAGCAGAGAGCCGGATGTGGGGCACGATCCTAGGACCCTGGGATCATGACCTGAGCTGAAGGCAGAGGCTTTAACCCACTGAGCCACCCAGGCGCCCCCCAATGCCAGTTGATTTAAAAAAATTTTTTTTTTTAATTTCCCAGAGTATTTTCTGTGCATTTTGCTATGTTTCATATTGTCCTTTTTATTTTAGGCTTCCCCTGTCATTTGATTAGAGGAAAGTTAGACCAACCATATAAACTATTTAGTTACTGAATGCATTCCTTCTTGGTTAAATAGGAGGCACCTGTGAAGGACTGTATTTGTTTTAACTGAACAAAGGTAAACAGCTTTCAAAAAGGAGCAGCCTGCCCGATGGTGACTATGTTCTCATCTTTCATACTGTGTTTCATCAAGCTCAACACCTAACACACCACTAGTCCTCAAAGTACAGATCATCATCAAGCTGTGACTGCTCATTTTTGCTACTTCCTCTTTTTAAAGGAACCAGTCATGCCAAGAAAAATACTTATAGATGCTTCCCCCCACCCATTTGAATAAAAGTAAAAGGTGGAAATTAGCATTAGCTAAATTCCATTGTAACTGATAAATGGAGTCGTGGTTTGGAAAGGTTTGTTGATGGGGGGAGCCACCCTTCCATTCGCAATTGAAAGGCTATTTAGCCAATACATATTTTCCTCTTTAGTACATAAGGGGAAGCTGAATAAAAGGTTTGAATTACAAAGCAGCCTAATCCTGCACATTCTCTGAGTGATGACTGCTATTTGTGTCAAGAAAACAAAGAGGCTGAGGAAATGAGGGAGTGGGAATGGGAGGGAGAATGAGGGCACATGTAAGAGTTACACTTCGCACACGAAACAGAAAAACTTGCTTGAAATTAGATTTTTTTTTTTTTTTACCATTAGAAAGTTTGTGTTTTATATCTTTGGTAAGATCGTTATTCACAGAAAAAAACAAATATTTTAAGGTTTTTATAGGACTTTTTGTCTCTTTCTAAACACAGAGAACAAACTCCAGGAGCCACCTTACCTGTAACCCTGATCTCCCTGCATCCTCCTCCTGCCTCACTTTGGCTACGTGGTATTGCTAATGTGCAGTAATGGTGTAGCTGGAAAGGCATTTATGTTCCATTTCCCCCCAATATTATTAAAACTGCTCCATCACCTCCTATAATGGGGGCCTCTGTATTTTCTCTTGCCTGTATCCCCGACATGACAGAATGCCTGCCCTCACCAGTATGCTATAACATAGAGGTAATTGAAACATAACTCACCCTAAATTACAGCCAATGTTCAGGCAGGGCCCCAGTGAGCTTCCTGAGGCTCATTACAAGTATAAGCTAAATATTTCTTTAAAGTGGTGGAGGGAGATCTGGAGCTTAAAAAGAAAAGGTGGAGGACAGAAGAAGAGAGAGGGAAGGAAGGGGGGGAAGCAAACAATTAAAAGCAGATGAGAATGAGGCAGGTTTCTAAAAAGAAAGACTCCCCCCACCTTACAGTTTCGGATGAGCCCCCTCTCTGGCGGAGATCAGTAGCAACCTGTTATCATTATTAGCTGAATGGCGATTTCCTGGACTACTTGAAATTGTACGTTTCCATTCAGTTCCCTGGAAACATAGGTGCACATAATTGCATTTCCTGGCCCAGTGACTCCTGGGTTAGCTGTATTTACTCCTGGAAGAGGCCATGAAAAATGAAGTAGGGGCTGACTTCCTGAGACCAAAAGAAAGGCACATTGTGAAAGACCCTGTGTTCTCTATAATTTCAGTTATCAAAATCTGACCTCCCAGCCACTGTCCTGAGATTGTCTGTTTGGAGTAAGAAAGTCAGTTTAACACTGCCAGCTTTGAGTGGGCTCTTTCATTTTAAATGTGGTCCTCTCCAATCTCATTAGGAAAACAGGCATAATTGCGCTAATCGAGTGTGAAGAATTGAATGGTTCAAATGTGACTGAGTTCCAATTTCCCTTTCACACATGGGAGGTCCCTTATAAACTCCTTTGTTATCCCTCTTGAGTCCCTCCCACGTTACCCCCCACCCCCCCCAGCACTACTTTCTGTTTGGCTACTTGACTCCCCTCATTAGAGTTGTCTACCACTGAAGGCCTAGATGCTCCTATCCGGTACTACAGCCCTTGCCCAGATGCCTGGTTTCTCCCTGCCAGTCCCAGCCCCAGGGGTTTTTTGAGGGGATGAGCACAACTAGCAGGTGAAGGGGCAAAGAGTAGGGAACTGTTGCTCATTAGGACCCTGTGCTTCTGGAGGTGAGTCCGTTGATTCTGGTCTCTGCACTTTTGTAGTAGTTTATAAAGACATCCTGCATGCATTGTCCTAAGAACAAAGCTAGTGTATTCCTTTCCCCACCTCCCTGTACCACACAAGATAGCCGGTATTCTGTAAGTGGCAAACACCATGCAGCCCATACACAGAGGTAATACAATGACACCAGCTCTTACCTAAGGGCTCAAACCTGCCTTTAAAGCAACAACAACAACAGCAAACATGATCTCATTGTTGTTCATCAGCCTCCTGCCACCATCCTTAGTTTTTGTGACTCTCTCCCTCAAAGTGACAAGGAAACTCGTGTCTTCATTCAGAGCTGAAGATTACCTTTCATCTTCCCCATTTCAGGGCCTAAGGAGAGCCACAAAATTATATACTCCTCATGACACGTAGGGGTTATCTATTCTAATCCTCCCATTTTACAGGTGGATGGTCTGAGGTCTAGAGGAAAGGGCCTATTCAAAGTACAGTTAATTAGTGGTATAAGTGTGAATAGAAAGTACATTCCTGTTTCACAGTTCTGTGTTCTTTTTTTAAATTTTTATTTATTTGAGAGAGAGAGAGACAGAGCATGCCTGGGGGAGGGGTAGAAGGAGAAGCAGACTCCCTGCTGAGCAGGAAGCCTGAAGCGGGGGTTTAATCCCAGGACCTCAGACCTTGAGATCATGACCTGAGCCAAAGGCAGACATTTAACTGACTGGGCTACCCAGGCGTCCCTCTGTTCTGTGTTCTTTATACCAAACACCAAACTGCCTTTACTTCTATATCCTGTTCTTAAAGGTAGAATTTTAGGTAACCATCAAATTGAAAATGATCTGTTGTCACATCCATAATGATGTGTTAATGACTGATAACATCTTAATGTGTTGCCATCTTTAGAGAATTTGCCATTCAACCAGTACCTGAGCATAATAAAGAAGATTGAATTTCTGAAGACAGTATGTAAAATACTTCTGGACAGCCAGAATTGCTATTATATCATATTGGGCAACCACCTTCTTCCTTTAGGTTTTAGTACTGGGTTTATTTGTGCATGCCTGTCAGTCAGTATGGATTTATGTCACAGAATTTACATTAACATGGGAAGGGACCTGAGAGCTCATTTAGTCCAGAGCGTTCTTTTTGTGGCTGCATTATCCAAGGTTACCCAGCTTGTTATTTGCACAGCCAGAACTTGTACACAAGGAGGGCTGATTTTTTTTTTTTTTTTTTTTTGCACAGTGGTTAAATTATCTGAATCTGGTGATAAAGTGATTTGAAACAAAGACATGTATCTGAATCACCTGGATAACCCAGGGGACTCTTAAAAAAAAAATCTATCTATCTATCTATATCTATCTATCTATCTATCTATCTATAGATCTATCTAGATAGATCTATACATATAGATATACTATCTAGATAGTTCTATATATAGATAGATAGATATAGATATAGATAGATATAGATCTATAGATAGATCTATATATATAGATAGATATATATATAGATAGATAGAGATATATATATATATAGATATATATAGATAGATAGATAGATAAAGATAGATAGATAGATAAAGATAGATAGATAGATAGATAGATATCTTCTCCCTCAGCCATACTTCTGATTCTATAGGCCTAGAGAAGATATCCAGCAGCAATCCACCTTTTTTTTTTAAGATAACAATATAATTTACACACAGTAGAGGTGTGTAAATCTTGAGTATAAAGTCACAATTTTTTATGCATACACATGTAGGTATATATAAATACATACATACACATACTGTATAAACACTGCTAAGATTAAGATTAAATTAGGATTTCTAGATCCCAGAAAACCCATCTGTGATCCTTCTCAGTCACTAAACTCCCCCTCCTCCAAGGATAATTTATTTATTTCACAATAGGTTATTTTGCCTGTTTAAAACTTTATATAAATGGACTTATATAATGAGTACTCTTTTGTGTCTAACCTCTTTCACTCAGTAGTTTATCTGTGAAGTAGAAGTTATTTAATGTATCGGTAGTTTCTTCTTTTGCATTGCTATGTAGTATTCTAGTACATGACTTTTGTTTGTTCATTTGACTGTTGATGAACATTTGGATTATTTACAGTTTTAGTTATTATGAATACAGCTATGATGGACATTCTTGTGTATGTTTTTTGATGGAAGTATCACATCTGTTGGGTGTGTGTGTATAAGTGGAATGATGAGTGCTGCATCATTAGGGACTCTTATCATTAGGGTATGTTCGTGTTTAACTTTCAGAGATACTTAACAAGAGTTTCTTAAAGTGATTCCAGAATTTAACACTCCTATCAGCAATGTAAGAGAGCCCCTGTTTTTCCTATGGTATTGTCAACCCTTGATATTTGTCAGATTTTTCTATTTTGGTCATTCAAGTATGTATGCAGTGGTTTTATTTTATTATTAATTGTTTGTTTGTTTGTTTTTTTCTGATGATTAGGACAGGTACCTTTTCAAATGCTTATTGTCTGGATCCAACTGGATTTTTTTGATATATATGTTGGAAATACCTCTTTCTAGTTTGTAGCCTACATTTCCATTCTCTTCCTCAAAAGAATAAAGCCCAATTTGTTATTCTTTTCTTTATTGATCAGTGTATTTTGAGTCTTGCTTATGAAATCTATGCAGTGGTAATGAGTATAGTCTTCTATGTTTTCTTTTAAAAAGCTTGATTATTTTTAGCTATCACATTTAGAACTCTGATACATCTCAAAGTACTTTTTGCATATGATGGCACCTGTAACTGTTAAAAGCTTTCCAATTAATTTCAATGCTCAATCCAAATTTAGAATCACTGGAAGTAAAAAGATTTAGAACCAGGCTTGGGTTCACGTCCCATTTGTGTCATTTAATAGTTGAGTGGTATTTTCCAAATCCCTTTCCTTATATTAAAAACATGGAGAACAAGGTTTTGGAGATACTAAATGTGGTAACTATTTAAAGAGATTGATACAGAGGAGAAGCTCCTTAAGTTACAGCTCTTTCCATTTATGTCCTTTAAAAGGATGGGACAAGTTAGGTCATTTATCATAAAATGCAACTATTATGATTATTTAGGTTTTGTTTTCTTTGCTTCTGTCTTCATTAACTGATACACACCCATAGGTCATTGATAGTGGTCAGAAGAATATCCTAAAGTTGGACTTAGGTAAGCTTTTTAAAGGTAAGATAGCTACTTTTAGGCTAATAGCTTATAGAATTTAAATAAACTATAAATTCATGGCAGAACAAAGGGTGATTAAAAAAATCCATAGTATTTGGCTTGAAAACATATCTATCATTTCAAAATTCAAATGAGAAGAATTCACAGTAAAGAGAAAAATATTCTGGATTCAACAGGTAATAAATCCTACTTTTCTATTTTGGGAAAAGTCTCATAAATGCCTGGATGGCTCTATGTTTGGTATTGTTGCAGGTGCTTTGCTCTGTCCCACAGCGGAGTCTCACAGGCTGTGCTCATGCTGCTGGATATACATTCTCTCCTTTCTTGTCCAGACACTTACATGTCTTTATATACTGCACCGAAGTTGATTTTGCTGACAGGGTTGAGGCAGTCAGTGAATTTGTGTGTGTTCCTCTACCTTATCTGATTGTCTCAGTTTCTCATCTTTAGGTCAGAGTTCCTGGAAAATTCCATTCAAAGGGGTGGGCTCCATTGATGATACAGTGTTTATAGAGGAGGTTTATATATTTCTCAAGACCCGTGTATATCTAACCTTTTCCTAACTTCCCCAAGGAATTGCTAATTTGGTCTCTTCAACCACAGAGAGAGTTGATTGGGTTCCTTTGAAAACTGACCTTGAGACAAAGATGAGGTTTCTTAGTTTATTTAGGAGGTGATCCACAGAAGCAGAAATATGAGAGGGGAAAAGTGAGACAGAAGAGGGAAATGCTGATAAAGTATGCATTCAGTTCCTCAGGTGTTATGGGCTAAATTGTGTCCCTCACCCCCAAATTCATATTTCTTTTTTTTTTTTAAGATTTTATTTACTTATCTGAGAGTGAGACAGAGATAGTGACAGAGATAGTGAGAGAAAGCAGGAGCAGAGAGGAGAGGGAGAAGCAGGCTCCCTGCTTAGCAGAAAGTCCAACTTGGGACTCCATCCCAGGACTCTGGGATCATGACCTGAACTGAAGGCAGACGCTTAACTGACTGAACCACCCATGTGCCCCCACATTCATATTTCTAAGTCTAAACTTCTGATACCTCAGAAAGTGACTGATTTGCAGATAAAACCTTTGAAGAATTAATTAAGATAGAACGAGGTCATGTGGATGAGCCCTTATTTAATATGACTTGTGTTTTTATAAGAAGAGGAGATTAGGGCCCAGATGTGTTCATGCACAAAGGAAAGACCACGTGAGGGCATAGAGAGAAGTTGGCCTTCTGTAAGCAAGGAGAAAGGCTTCAGAAGAAACCACGCCTACTGACACCTTGGTATCCGACTTCCAGCCTCCAGAACTGTGAGAAAGAAAATTTCCGTTGTATAAGCCCCCTAGTCTCTGGTATTTTGTGACTACGGGCCTAGCACACGAATAATGTGGAGACAAAAGCTCAGTGGTACTGAATTGCTGTTTAATTACTGAAAGAATGTAAACCTTGTCTCACATTTATCCCACCAGAGGATGGAAAGGTTAGACTATCCATTCATCCACCAACTCACTCATCCTCTCCTGGCACAAGGTTGCTGCTTGGGGCATTAAACTTCCCTACATTTCCAAGTTCCAATTTCGATGGACTGAGTGTATCTGATGTGGGATACTGGCTGTGGGCCTGGGCCTCCCCAGAGCTGGCTTGGAATCAGGTGAGTCGTGGGGATGTGGCGTATCATGAGTATGTGGGACACCCCTAGTTTTTATACATGGTGAGGCAGCCTGCTAGTTAATGTGGAGAATTAACAGACTATGCTCAAAGCTTGGCCTCTCAGGGAAACAGCTTATCTGTTTTCCCTTCATCTTTGGCTTTTTCATTCCTGTTGTCTTGCTGCAGGGTGAGTTTTCTAGGAAATAAACAGTGAAATGTCATTTAGAATGGAAGAATTTGTGATTGACACTTGTAGGAAAAGAGAGGAAACTAGCCTGGGCAGAGGGAAACACTGGATCCTGATATGGTCATAACAAAAGTCCCCATGAATCTTATATGGACCTTAGGATGAGAGAGGGCTGCACAGGTGTCCGGAGTTGGGAAGAAGAGGTGGAACTTCATATTCCCACAAGGACCAGATGTTGGAGGCAGGCTTCCCCTGGGGAGGAGTCATGATAATTGACCGAGCAGCTCTCGGCAGCTAAGGGAAATTCCTGGAGAAGACTGGCAGGGGAGGGTTGCCAGTTGGTAGCACTCTCAGCAGTTGACAGCATGGTGTCAACCACACACACACGGCAAGATGTACAGAGAGCCAGAGTCTGTTCTGTTGGCTGGGGCCGTGTAGTTAATTCCTTCTGCTCTTGACTGTCTGTCATGCAATAAGTCGAAGACTGGTAAGATTAAACAACAACAACTACTACCCATTTTTACTTCGATTGTTTGTGGGTTTTTGTGTTGAGTTATATAAGTTACTTACATATTTTCAATATTACCCCTTATTGGATATATCATTTGCAAATGTCTTCTTCTATTCAGTAGATTGCCTTTTTGTTTTGTGGCTAGTTTCCTTGACTGTGCAGAAGCTTTTTATTTTGGTGTAGTCCTAATCGTTTATTTTAAATTTTTTTTCCTGTGCCTTAGAAGACATATCTAGAAGAATGTTGCTAAGGTAAATGTCAAATAAATTATTGCCTATATTTTTATGTTTTCTTCTAGGAGTTTTATGGCTTCACGTCTCAACGTTTAGGTTTCTAATCCACATGTATGTTGTTAGAAAGTGGTCCAGTTTCATTCTTTTACATGTATCTGTCCAGTTTTCCCAACACCTTTTTTTTTAAAGATTTTATTTATTTATTTGACAGACAGAGATCACAAGTAGGCAGAGAGGCAGGCAGAGAGAGAGGAGGAAGCAGGCTCCCCGCTAAGCTGAGAGCCCGTCATGGGGCTCGATCCCAGGACCCTGGGATCATGACCTGAGCCGAAGGCAGAGGCTTTAACCCACTGAGCCACCCAGGTGCCCCTCCCAACACCTTTTATTGAGGAGTCTGTCTTGCCCCTGTTGTCTATTCTTGCCTCCTTTGTTGTAGATTAATTGACCATAAAAGCATGTGTTTATTTCTGGGCTCTCTGTTTTGTTCCATTAACCTAGTGTTTATTATTATGCTAATACCATGCTGTTTTGAATACTGCAGATTTGTAGTTTATCTTGAAATCTGAAATTATGACACCTCAGGCTTTGTTCTTTCTCAAGATTGCTTTGGGTATTTGAGGTCTTTTGTGTTTCCATACAAATTTTAGTATTATTTGTTCTATTTCTGTGAAAGATGTTGTTGGTATTTTGATAAGGTTGCATCAAATCTGTAGATTGCTTTGGGTAGTATGGACATTTTAACAGTATTTGTTCTTCCATTCCATGAGCATGGAATATATCTCTCCATTCATTTGTGTCATTTTCCATTTCTTTATCAATATTTTATAATTTTCAGAGTACAGGTCTTTTACCTCATTTGTTAAGTTTATTCTTAGGTATTCTTTTTTTGGTGCAATTATAAATGAAACTGTTTTAGTAATTTCTTTTTCTTATTTTTTTTTTAAGATTTTATTCATTTATTTGACAGACAGAGATCACAAGCAGGCAGAGAGACAGGCAGAGAGAGAGGGGGAAGCGGGCTTCCTGCTGAGCAGAGAGCCTGATGTGGGGCTTGATCCCAGGACCCTGGGATCATGACCTGAGCTGAAGGTAGAGCTTTAACCCAATGAGAGACCCAATAGTTTCTTTCTTGATACTTCATTATTAGTGTATAGAAACACAACTGATTAAACAAATAATCCAATTAAAATATGGGCAGAGGACCTGAATAGACATTTTTCCCAAGAAGATCTGTGATGGCCAACCAGGTACATGAAAAGATGCTGTTCAGCATTACTAATGATCAGGGAAATGCCAATCAAAATCACATATCACCTAACATTTATCAGAATGACTAGAATCACAAAGACAAGAAATACCAAGAAATCACAAGGATATGGAGAGAAAGGACAACTTGTGCACTGTTGGTGGGAATGAAATTTGTGGAAAACAGTATGGAAGTTCTTCAGAGAAGCAAATTGAAGGAAGCAAAAATGAAGATCATCTAATGAGGATGTCATCTAAACTCTACAATGTTGATATTTGGAATGCACAGTAGGTTTTCTTTTTACACTTGTGTATGACTTAGCTCAATTACACCTCAGGTTTCATTCCTTAAAGCCACACCATTTGGGTCATGGCAGTAGGCTAGACTATTATAACCTTGGAGTCAAGGTGAGCCAGGCTTTCCTGAATATTTGAGAGCTGATAACAGAAGCGGCAGGATCATATGACTTGGAAATAGAACATTCTCTTCTAGGCTTTATAACAAAACAGAAACATCCAAAGCACACAACAAAGGCCACAAAAGCAGGAACAATAACTCCTACTATGCCTTTGTTGTGATGAAGGGTCACTGAGTAGCCCCTACCAGCTGAGAAAATTGAGCAGTGTTTCTGATGGTAACCTAAGGAAATAGGTGACTCAGTACAAGCCCCTCAAGCAGCCTCAATCTATAGACAAAGAGAAAACAAGGTGTACAGTATTATGAGTGACAAAATGTACAGATGAGATTGCAGAGGAAAGAACCACAATGAGGACCATCATATATACGCATGTTTAGCCATGAGAATAAAACCTCTCAGCGAAAAGGGCATTTGGAGTTATCTAGTCTAACCCTCTTGTTTTGCAGATGAGGAGAAGGGTAAATTGTTTAGGATCAAATAGCTAGTTATTTATAGAAATAAGATTAGAGTCAAAAGGGGCTAACCCTAGCTCAGTGCATTGTTATATCAGATTCAATGACAAGGGAAGAGTTTGGATGAATGAATGTTATGCAAAAAATAAAGCAATAATAAAAAGATAAACAGTAGGAAGCCTCTCCCATTGCTCGTAGAAATACAGTTTAGCTAGAGGAAAAGAAAACCGACTCTAAGAAATATCTGGTAATAAATGGGAGTAGAACATAAAATTTAATGTTAATTAAAACACTTTCTAAGGGTGAACTCATTTTAAGTCTATCCTCAAGAAGAAATCTAAAGCCTATAAATCTAAAAATAGAGAAATAATAAAACAACTGTTGACCTAAAGAATGCAAACGATCATGGAAGAAGTTGAGCATTTGCACATCATCAAGTCAAAATATTATTTATCTGCAACTACTGTAATTAGCAAATATGTATTAGCAAAGCAGCTATTTTTGAAGAACGATTGAATAAATAATACTTCAAGGTTGGAAAGGACAATATTAAATTATGCCTGGACATAATATCTCTGGATTCAACAACCTCCATGTGTCTATTATGACATAAACAAGGTGGGGAGAGACTCAGTGATGTAGAGATATTAAAGAAAAAGGTACCTTCAGCTAAACACCAAATACGTAGTTTGGCATATATGTCTCCATAATGTAGTGTTCATCTAGGAGTCTAGCCCCATCTTCTTCCATGTCTTTTTTGCTCTGTACTCTAGCCATACCAGATTACCAAATTACTTTGAGTTCCTCAGTGTGTCTGGTTCCTCATTTTCTCCTACCCCCAGCTTTTGCTTAGGATCCTCAATTTTTTTTTTTTCTTCTCCTTTCCTTTTATTCCTCATCCCATTGCTAAGCTTTGACTTGCCCTGAAGGATTCAATTCCTACTTCTTCTGTCTTTTTCCCCTGCTCTGTCCCACCATTTGAGTTAATTATCCTTCCATCTGGCCATATAGTATCCAGAGCACATAAGCTTCTCTCATGCCATTTTTAATGCTGATCTATAAATTTCCTGGTAGCTTCTTGGCCTCATCTGTTGCACTCTACACTCTAAAACATGGGGACTGCTTCTTACTCTTTTTGGCATCATTAGGTTCAGAGCACTTAGTTGCATTCAGTAAATGTTTGTTGAGTAGATAATCAGACATCCTCATCCCTGTGTCTGAAGAGGAGTTTGTAATGGAGCTGGTCATAAGATGGTAGTGAACAGATATAATCATTAGTCCTAGATTACTTGACCTCACAGTAGAGAGGCTAAGTGTCTGGAATGATTTATTTCTCTGAATAAAGCAGTCTTTGTTATAATTGGGTTTAATAACAATGTGATCAAAATGGAAAAAAAAATAGACACCAGCATTCTAATTAGATGATTGAAGTGGAATATATTCTCATGTGCCCAAGGGCCCACTTTTTTAATCTTCTGAAATGTAGAGAAGCAGTTTTCTTCCCATGCCATTGAGCTTATTACTAAATCATGTGTGGAGTGATCTCTCAGGCACCTGCCTTGGGACCCGTCATAAACTCTAGAGAGCTCACTGCAGCATATAGGATTCAGACATCTCTTGATAATGTTCTATGATATGGTGCTCATTATCCTTCCAATGAAATTGATGACATAGAAAGATGAGAAAAAAACAAGATGAAGCAAAAAATAAATAAATAAATAAATAAAGCTAAGAGAAAAGCAGAACAGAGTTCACTTTTCCAGTTAACTTTTCCCCTTGAATCGGGCCATAAACCACATCTAAAGATGTGTAGCAAAAATCTTGGGAAAAAGCCCATCCCAGTCTGTAATAGAGAAAGGGGAACACTTATCTAAAGTCATAACCTGAAAAGAAGGAGAAAAGAATAATACAGTAGGTTTCCAGCCAGAAGCATGCATAGAAGGGCTCCATAGAACAGGAACAAAGCTCAATATTTCCATATAATATTCCATATAATTTCTTAGAAACTCATAATCATCATATGCTTTAAAAGACCCTTGATAACTTTTTATTGTACATAGACATTAATCAGCAAAAAAAGAGCATCCTACTGATTTTTAAGAGTTTGAACTATTACCCAAGTGCTTGTTATTACTCATTTGTATATCTTCTTTTATAAATCATAAACTTGCCATTTTCTTAGTATGGATTTGCTGTTTTTCTTAGTGATTTGAATAAATTCTTTATTTAATAAAGTTATTACTCCATGCTTAAATGTTTCCATTTGTAAAAATTAAATTCATGTCAAAAGAACATTTTAAAATAATTTATCCAAGTATCTAGCAAATATTAATTGAGCATCTATCATGTGCTGGGCAGTATTCTAGGCACTGGGGTATATCAGAAAATGAAACATATCAGTTATATCAGAAAATGAATCCTTACCCTTACGGAGCTTATATTCCTGTGTGTGTGTGTGTGTGTGTGTGTGTGTGTAAGTGGGTAGCAAATAAACAGCAAACAGTATACATAGGTAAATTATATAGTATGTCAGAAGGTGATGTATATGCTATTAAAAGAAAGAAAAATAAGGGCCCCTGGGTGGCCCAGTTGTAAAGTATCTGCCTTCGGCTCAGGTCATGATCCCAGGGTCCTGGGATTGAGCCCTGCTCTGGCTCCCGGCTCAGCAGGAAGCCTGTTTCTCCCTCTTGTGCCACCCCTGCTTGTGTTCCTCTCTCGCTGTGTCTCTCTTTGTCAAATAAATAAATAAAAACCTTTGAAAGAAAAATAGAGCAAGAGTTGAGTTCTAGGGGTAAAGGTTCAGATCCGATGGCTGGTGTCACTTTTATTGATGGATGGCATTTGAACAAAGGCCTGAGGAAAACAGGGGAAGTAGTCATATAAGGATTTGGGTCAAGATATTCCAGGTAGAGAAAGCTACCTGTGCAAGGGATCTGTAGCGAGAGTATCCCTGGTGATCTTGAATACCAAGGAAGTCTGTGTGACTGTGGCACAAAATCAGGGAAGTGAGAATTTTAAGAGATGAGGTCAAAGAGAAAGGAAATTGGTCATGAGAGACCTTGTAGGTCATTGTAAGGACTTTGGTTTTTCTTCTGAGTGAAATGGAAAGCAATGGAGTAACATGATGCAGATGTTAGCCAAGTCACTCTGATTGTGAGACTGAGAAGAGATTGTGGAGAAGCGTGGATAAGAACAGGGAAACCTTGTAGGAGGCCGGTATTAGTTTCTTACTGTTGCATGACAATTGCCACAAACATGGTGGCTTAAGACAGTGTTTTTTCTTGCAGTCCTGGAGGCCAGAAATCTGAAATGAGTCTTACTGGGCTGAAATCAAGGAGTTGGCAGGACAGTGTTTCTTCTGAAGGCTCAAGGGGAGAATCTGTTCCCTGTGTTTTACAGCTTCTAGAAGATGCCCACACTACTTGGCTTATAACCTTCTTCTAGAAATTAGACATGGTGACCTTTGCTTTCTTCATTGTTTCTCCTTCTCTGATTTTAGCCCTCCTGCCTCCCCCTCTTATTAAGTCCACTTGTACTTAATAAGTACAAGTGTCCAGGCCCCTGTGGACACTCCAGGTAAATCTACCCATCTCAAAATCCATAACTTAATCACATCTGCAAAGTTCCTTTTTCCATATAAGGTAACATAGCCCTAGGTTCTGGGGATCAGGACACCTTTTGGGGGGTGTCATTACTTTGCTTATCACAACACTGTTTTTTTTTTTTTTTTTCCTGGATTCTATTTTTTTTCAAGTTAATTTATTTTTCAGTGTTCCAAGATTCGTTGCTTATGCACCACACCCAGTGCTCCATGTAATATGTGCCCTCCTTAATACTCACCACCATGCTCACCTATCCCCCACCCAAAACCCTGAGTTTGTTTCTCAAGAGTCCACAGTCTCTCATGGTTTGTCTCATACTCTGATTTCCCCCAATTCACTTTTCCTTTCCTTCTCCTAATGTCCTCCATGTTATTCCATATGCTCCACAAGTATGTGAAACCATATGATAATTGACTCTCTCTGCTTGACTTATTTCACTCATAATAATCTCCTCCAGTCCCATCCATGTTGATACAAAAGTTGAGTATTCATCCTTTCTGATGAAGGTGTAATATTTCATTGTATAAATGGACCATATCTTCTTTATCCATTTGTCTGTTGAAGGGCATCTTGGCTCTTTCAACAGTTTGGCAATTGTCGCCATTGCTACTATGAACACTGGGGTACATACAGCCCTTCTTTTTACTACATCTGTATCTTTGGGGTAAATGCCCAGTAGTGCAATTGCAGGGTCATAGGGTAGCTCCATTTTTAATTTCTTAAGGAATCTCTACACTGTTTTCCAAAGTGGCTGCACCAGCTTACATTCCCACCAACAGTGTAAGAGGGTTCCCTTTTCTCCACGTCCTCTCCAACACTTGTTGTTTGCTGTCTTGCTAATTTTGGCCATTCTAACTGGTGTAAGGTGGTATCTCAATGTGGTTTTAATTTGCTAAGGAAATGTTGAAAAAGAAAAAAATGGGGGCATCACATTGCCTGATTTCAAGCTTTACTACAAAGCTGTGATCACTAAGACAGCATGGTACTGGCACAAAACCAGACACATAGACCAGTATGTGACCAGAACAGAGTAGAGAGCCCAGATATGGATCTGCAACTCTATGGTCAAATAATCTTCAACAAAGCAGGAAAAAATATCCAGTGAAAAAAAGACAGTCTCTTCAATAAATGGTGCTGGGAAAATTGAAGAGCTATGTGTAGAAGAATGAAACTCGACCGTTCTCTTACACCGTACACAAAGATAAACTCAAAATGAATAAAAGACCTTAACATGGGGCAGGAATCTATCAAAATCCTAGAGGAGAACACAGGCAGTAACCTCTTTGACATTGGCCATAGCAACTTCTTTTATCACAACACTGTTAATGAAGGCAGAAGATGGTGGTGATTCCGACTAGGATGTCACAGAGAGGAGAGCAGGGAATAGCTAAATTTTAGATATTATTTTGAAATTAAAGTCATTGGTATTTCCTAGTGAATTACTTTTGAAGTGTGATGGAAGAGAGGAAGAGGGGTCGAGAATGATGCCAAGTATCCAAATCTTGATTATACAGTGCTCTGTGAGGGCAAAGGCCATATCTGCTTTTTTACTTCTATATTTCCAAGGCCTAATTAACATACTGCCCAGCACATAGTAATGCCCAGTAAATTGGCACCAACTCCAAACTTTTTTATTGTAAAAAATAAGCATAATTAAGGAAAACTAGAAAATAGAGAAAAAATGAAGAAAAAATTCCCCAAATATACAAAATTATTTTAACATTTTTCATTTCAAAATCTCATTATATAAGCAGTTTCTTTTTATGTTTTTGTGATACTACTAAACCTGCCATTTCGTGTCCTTAAACTTTATTTTTAAACATTTTCCCATGTTTATAGTCTTCTCTGACATATTTTGATAACTTTTAAACTATTTCTTTTTGTGGATGCTTTATAATTGAAATAATTCGCTTACTGTCAAATATTCAGCTAGTTTTAGCATTTTCACTAATATAAGACCATAATTAATATATTCCTTGCATATTTTGTCCCTTACTTTATTCTTAGGTTAGATCCAGAAGTAGGATGACTGGACTGACAAAGTGTGATTTTTTTTTTTCATAAAGTTTGATGCAGAGTGCCAACTTGTTTACAGAAGAGTTGTTCTAATTTCTATTGTCAAAACCAGTGTCTGAATATATAAGCATCTCTGGATTCTCTCCAGTGATAAGTATCATAACTGAAAAATATTCTCCTTTAGTAGTTGAAAAATAGCATCTCATATTTTTAAAAACGTTGATTCCTTTTCCTTTGTCAACCAGCTATAATTTCTCTTTTGTGAATTATCTTTTCATATGTCTCTTATATTACCTATCTTTTCTTATTGGTGTATCTGAACTCCTTAATTATAAAGGCTCTGTCCATAAAATATATTTTTAATAAAAGTAATTATAGGACTCCTGGGTGGCTCAGTGAGTTAATCCTCTGCCTTCAGCTCAGGTCGTGATCTCAGGGTCCTGGGATCAAGCCCTGCATCAGGTTCTCTGCTCAATGGGGATCCTGCTTCCCCCCCCCCTCTGCCTGCCTCTCTGCCCACTTGTGATCTCCCCCTCTTTCTCTGTCAAATAAATAAATAAATAAATCTTTAAAAAAAAGTAATTATAAATCAGGAAAGAAGTATGCAAATATCTGGAGGACAACAAAGTTACACAATAAGAACACAGGAAATAATGGACAAAATAAGAACATAGTAAACATAGTAAAAAGGCCAGACACAGGGTCAGGCCACATCCAAACAGGTTTGAGCCCCCTGGTCAGCAAGTTGCTCTTCTCCCAGAGACACTTTCTCTGCATATCTGTTTGAAACATCTATGTGGGTCAATACAAAACATCCAAGACAAAAACAAGATTTCAAAGGAATGCTTTTCTAATAAAACTTCAAAATAGATGGAAAGAAGAAAAAAATAGAAAGCTGATTTTAAATGTATATATACTACGTTTTACTTCATTTTTCTTGGAAAGTAATTCAAATGAAATTGGATAACCAAAAGTCCCAAATAATAAAAGTTATTCACAAAACTGTCCCATAGATACCATGGGACAAGATACTGTCTCCGCTTATCTCTCTGAAGTCTTCAATTAATATCTGCAGGATTGAGCAGTACATTAATATATCTTGAAAGGATGTGTATTAGGCTATGTTGTAAACACAGATAATGACTTAGAAATTGCTTATCTGGAACTTGAAAAGGTTACAAATATGGACTCAAATCAAAATGAGATTAAAGTGGGAGAATGTAAACTAGTACATCTGGGAAGAAATTGAACCAGATTCACAGTCCTTCTGAGAAATTTGGTAAGTGATAATGTTAGAAGATACAGAACAAGTAGGGTAGCTAAATAAAAATGAAGTTATGATACGACATTGGGATAAAAAAGGTCAATGAGATTTGAATGACATACAGAAAATTTTTAAGAAGCAAAGAAGCAAACGACATGGGAAAGAATAATCAAATCTATTCTTAACATTTTGGGGAAGCCAGTCTATGAAATGTGTTTAGATGATCAAGCCCACTATGTTAGTTAGAAGATAGAAGAATTGTTTGAGAACAAAGGCTTTAAAAACACATCGGTTGATGAAACAACCCAAAGCCCTCCACAGACACAATACAAAGTATGTTGTTCTGTGCAACCTGTCCTAGTTCGTGATTATTTGTTTAAACTCTGCGACTTTTCCCCACTTCCTTTCCCAACATCATTTTCATTGCCATTGTCCTTATCCAGGCTCTCATCTTTTCTGGCTTGGTTTATCACCACTTAGCTGGTTTGCCAGTTTTTGCTCATGTTAGTTCTTTAGACTAAAAATCTCTTGCTACTGTCTCAACTTAAAAAATCCACGCTCTTTCTTCAGCCTTAGTTTAAATATCTCCCTGCTCGCCTTTATGGATTGTTGCCCCCTCCACCAAATTAGATGTAATTGCTTCTCACTTGTAGCTATACTACTTGTATTTATTGTGTTAGTTAATTAATTACATCCTTTTCTCCCAATAAATTTGAAGCTTCTTTAGAGCAGGAAACAATTTTCATTCATTTTCTTTCCTCTGTTTTCGGTAACAACTAGCCACAAAATCTTGTTACAGAAGGTGCTTAATGCATATTTATTGAATTGAATTGAATGTCAAAAACTGCATCATTATTTCCAGAAATGAGGATCAGTTTTGCCAACAAGGGACTTGAGAGGGAGCCAGGTCATAAGACCCAGAGGCCAGCCATGACCACCAGGACAAGGAAAGGAAACTTCTTACAGTGAATGACTGTTATTTTCCAAGGCCCTAAAGCCATTCCAGTGTTGACCACTGTATCCTTACACCTACCCTGTGATGCAGACACTGTTAACTCCATTTTACAGATGAAAAAAGTTACAGATAAGAAATGTAACTAGAAAGTGTTAGGCCGAATTTGAAACTTGATCTGCCCAATTCCAGTATCCGTGGTTTAATTTTAGTTCATTTATCTATTTTTGTTTTGTTTTCTATTGTACAATATTGCCTCTGAAATCAAAACTTTTGAACACAGATACCACCACAGAGTATGAAATTACAACCTAGCATTGTAATATTTATAAACTCTCTGAAGCTTTCCTACTACCTCTTAGATTTCTTCTATCTAGTACATAATTTCCCACAGTGTGCTTTATTATGTGTGTGTGTGTGTGTTTCAGAGGGCAAGGTCAGGAGGCAAGGGACTGAATCTCATTAAACAGTAACAAAGTAAAAACTGGCATTTCTTTCATTAGCCATATCTATCCAAGTTTACCTGTTAGATGTAGCTCAAGTGAAACTAAAAGATTGAACTGAACTGCATTCACTGATTGGTAAATTTTAAAATATGTCAAAAGTCTGTAGCAATGGGAATTGTCATCATTCTAGCCATCTTAAGGGACATATGTCATTATAGAAAACAAGGAATGTCTACAAAACCAAATGTGCCAATTTATATAAAAAGAAAAAGTAGAATTAACAGAAAAAATTAAGGCAAGGACATCCCATTGCTCCCCAAAACCACATATTTAAGATCAATGCAAGATTTTTGGTTGCCATGTTACCATGGAGGCCCAGTTCTGTTGAGATAAGCCTCTAGGAAAGTTTTGTGTTTTAACTTTCTAGGACTTTTCTTAAGAATCTCATAAGAAAGGATTCTATCGTTCACAGCTTCACATATCAATACCAGAGAAAGACAAACAGATTTTCCTTATGGCTGTTAAATGCTGATAAAAGGCAACTCATTTATTCAATACATGTAGATAAGTACCTATTACATGTCATGTCCTGTTCCAGGAACTTAGGGATATAGTGTTAAACAAAACAGATGTAATGACTTCCTTCATGAAATCCACATACAGTCTAGTATAATAGTTGTTTTTTTTTCCTTTTTCTTTTTTTAAGAGAGTGCATATGCAGGTGCTGTGGGGCGGGGCATAGGGAAAGAATCATAAGCAGGTTCCACCCTGACACCCAGTGCAGAGACTGATGTGGGGTACAATCTCACAACCCTGAGACCATGACCTGAGCCAAAATCAAGAGTCCATCCCTTAACAAACTGAGCCATCCAGGCACCTCTCAGTATGGTGTTTTTAAAACTGTGTGTTGGGGACTAACAATAGATTGTGAAAGTAATTTGATGAATTTTGACCTTCCTTTAAAAAAATGAAATAGAATAGGTAAGAGCTTATTAGAGAGCTGTGCATATAAAAATGATGACTATTGTTTTACAAATCTTTTATTTCAGTGATATGAGTATGCATATATATTTGGGTACTGTATTTCTTTCAGTTAGTTACAGGAAAAGACAGAAAAGCTATTTTTTTCCCCTGGTAAAATTTATAGCTCATAAAGTTAATTATAATGATTGGCACTTAAGTGATGATTTCAGTGAGATAGACCCAATTCCTGTGTGCTATATGAAAAAAAAAAAAGAACACTTAATTGTCACCAGAACCCTATGAGGTAGGTACTGTTATTATTAAAGCTTTAAAGTTGAGGAAACTGAGAAAGAGAGGTTTAAGTCCCAAGGTCTCATAACTAAATAGTGGGAGAAATAAGATCTGAGCTGGGAACAGTCTGACTTCAGAAACTATCCCCTTAATTACTTTATTATACCCACTTGCTTATGTAATGAAATACTTGGGTGCAATATTACCAGGCAGGACCTGCCTCAAAAGAAGTCTATTTTGCATTGCAGGCTGGATGGATGAGATAATCTGACCTATTCTGGATTCATATATATGTACTTAGGGGTATTGGGTGATGAGAATGGATGTGGGCCAGCATGCAGACTGATAGTGGAGTAAGATAGGCATATCTCAGCTTGTACCTGGCAATATTTAAGAGAGTCCAAGCAAGAGCGGGCGGGTCTTACGCACCTGAACCTCCAGAGCTGAGCGCAGGCTGGTTCACAATGCAGGCGCGGTGGGGCGAGTCTGCTGAGGCGGGGATCTGCTCTTCCAAGCCCTGGGTCGGACCTCCAGTAAGTTCCGGCCCCATAGTCTGGCTCTGTGCCTCTCTCTTTAGAGACTGGGCCCTCCTTCAGAAGGCTTTGGATTAATGTTCATGCTGCAGGCAGGTTTTGGCCTTGGGTGCTCCAGGTATAGACCGGGATGGCCGGCTGCCTGGAGCGAGCGGCGGGCCTGGGCTGAAGTAAAGTAGCTTCTCACAACCAGACACATGCACCCCCCCCCCCCAACACACACGCCTCTTGCAACCAGACACACACACGCCTGTCACAACCACACACACACATACACACGCCTCTCACAACCACACACACACACACACACACACGACGGCATATAGAATTTATGGGGACCCTTGGGACTTGGGACTGAAGACTCACATACACAAGGACGAATTAATAGAAACATGAGATCCTGGTCTAGTTTCAATGTCCTGTCATTAGAAAGGAGTAGTTGTGAGTGGAGCTTAGTTATCCGTTTACTCGGGTCAACCCTCCTGCCAGGGCTTTGGTTCTAATCATTGTATTGCTGGTAACTTCAGGCAACATGCCTAATCTGTGCTGTAGTGTTATTGTTGCCGCCTCCGCCATCATTGTCATCATCATCATCACCCTCTTTAGATGTGTCTGAGGAGAGAGTCCTACAAATAAAGATGGTGAAACGACTTTATTAAAAATTCAGTGAGGTGTTGGGACCACATGCTCTCAAACTTTCATGTGCATAAAGGATCTCTGGGAAGCTTGAGAAATACAGAGTCTTGAGTGTAATGTCAGACACTTGGAGTCAATGTGCAGTGGGGCACAGGTAATAAATGAACATAGTTCGTCTGAGAAAAAGCTAGTCTGGCACAGAAAATAACAGAGGTGGGGAAGAGACATTCTGGCAGGAGACTCCACTCAGCACTGTCAGAGGCCTGAGACTACCATCACTGTGGTGTTGGGGCCGGAAGTGTCTGGGCCAGTGTGGCAGCTTTATCACAGGAGAGCTGCTTTGTCAGGGTATGCTCATGGCTCAGTGTAACACCAGGAGTTTGGCAGGAATGCTCTAGGAGAAGCCCAGCAACCACTGGGAAAGACTTTGAGAGCAGCTGACATTCACAGTAGTGACCTGGAAATAGAATGTTTGTATTTGCCAAGACTTTATTCATTATTTAGTTTGGTTTAATCTGCAGAATAACATGACTTGGAAAACATGTGTCATATATACCCTATGATTTGTAGGCAAGGTATGTTTTATGATTACAAGGAGAAAAATTAAAAATTAACAGGCTAAAGGAGAGGGAAATGTAATTTAAGGGCAAATCTTATAACACTACCACCATTTTAAGTTCTGAAATATCTCAAACTATGTTTGACGTGATTGTGAGTTCTTAAATCTTGATCAATAATTCCCACATCAGACAGGCTATCTCCTGTCTATGGTTAGAATGACCACAACTACCTCAGAATCGCCTCAGATATTCATTGAGGTTTCTACCCTGCAAAGCATTCTGAATAATAGGTGGATCTTATGTGGTCTTATAGGTTAGTGGTGGGAGAGAAGAAGAAGGGGTTGAGGGAAGGAAATAGGAAAAACAACATAAAATGTAAAGGGTGAATACGTTAGGACAAAAAATTATTCCAACAAATAGAAATCTGGGAATATGAAATATTTATTATCCATTTGCTTCCTTTGCACTCATATATTTAGAAATGCCCATCTTTTATCTCTGAAAAGCTGGCTTTGATTAGAGCAGATCATTGGTGGTTGTCATGATCTGAGCTTAGGCAAATAGGGTACTGGAAAAGCCATGAATAACTTTTGACTTCCCAGGAACATTAACTACTCACAGCCTCCTGTTGGCTGGAAGCCTTAATGATAACTCACTTAACATGTATTTTGTATGTCATATGTATTATAAACTGTTTCTTACAATAAAGTAAGCAAAAGAAAATGTTCTTTAAAGGTTTTATTTATTTATGTAAGGAGAGAGTGTGAGTGAGGGGAGGGGCAGAGGGAGAGGAAGAGAGAGAATCTCAGTGCAGAGCCCGATGCAGGGTTTGATCTCGTGACCCTGAGATCATGACCTGGGCTGAAATCAAGAGTTAGACACTTAACCGACTGAGCCACCCAGGAGCCCCAAAAGAAAATATTATTAAGGAAATCATAAGGCAGAGAAAATACATTTAGAGTACTACACTGTATTTATCAAAACTGTAAGTGGACTCATGCAGTTCAAACCCGTGTTATTGAGGGGTCAACTATATTTCCATGGCATTTCATACCTGAGGTTTACTAATCTCAGCTCCATGCTACTTGATATTATTAGTTTATCTTTGGCCACTGACAAAGTTTCTAAGCAATTCAAAAATAACTATTGTTTCAATGTGGCTGAAAATATTGCCTCCAGATCTGAGCATTAGTCATTATCCTCCCAAGGCCCAGTACTTTCCTGATAGTTTCTCATTTCTTATATGTGCATTTAACTGATTTGGGAACGACTTTAGGGTTGATGATACTTGAAATCTAATAAAGCCAGTTAGGTCTGGAAGGTGCTTCGCCTGTGGAAATGCCTCTCTTCTTACCATCAGTGTGTGGCTGCTCTCCAGGTCATAACCCTCCTGTTGTTGAAGTATGTCTTTGTTCTGACCAGCCTGACGCTTTTATAAGTCTTGTTGCTCAGTCTCAATGAGGTACATGATTTCCTTTCTTCCTCATAAAGATTGGCTTGCATTAACTGAATGATTTCATGATGTTTTCATAGGTGTTACTTTGACCTTCCTGATTTGATTGCTGCTGAATTAGTGAAGCCTCAGGATTAGACAATGATTGATTTATGTGGGTTTCATCTATAGCAGATTTATAAATGTATTCTATAGCGCACCTAGATGGAAATATACCTGGTTAAGGCAGTTCTTGGGAAGAAGTGAACTACTCTTGAGGTTTGTTTTGTGCTCCTGATGTGTTCCCAGGCTATGGATCCCCACTTGTCTTTATTGCATGCATAATTGAGCCCAACTCTTCTCTGAAGTCTTTTTTCCCCTCCTGCATTAGTTTCTGAATAAAATCTGTTTTTACTGTTTTAACTACTATCTAGTTCTAGTTTTCTCCAGGACCTGTTCAAGCACCAAAAACTTGCTGTAATTGCCAGCTAGGGTCCCATATTTGTTTGTAACAGTGCCTTGAGGAGTTCTTCTGCTCAAGCCTTTATAAAGAGTACAGAAGAGTTGAAAGAGAAGAGTAAGTTACCATGGTCTAAGCTAAATCTGTGAAAATATGTCATTCTCACTAATGTTCATGGATGACAGAAGGAAGAAAAGTCCATCCAAAGGCTCTCTATGATTTAGAGACCATGTAGTTTCAAGGGAAGAAACTGACTCTGAGGTAAGGGAAGAAGTGGAGGCTGGCAGGATCAGTGTGAGGCTAATGAGCCCTCACAAATGGGGAGTGGAAGGCACATTTGGAGGAACAGTGAAGGATTACTCAGTCCCTTCATTCTCCCCTGAGACATGTGCCAGGTGATATTAAAATTAAAAATGATACTTCTCTAATCTCTGTGAGACCTAAGATATCAAAGTAGGACTACTTTTTGCCTTATAAATAAATTGGAGTGAAAGAGATTGGTCGGAGCAGAGTCTGGTGCTTACACATTTGGAAGGAAATTCTTTAAGAAAAGAATACAAAAAATGGGTACACAGTTTAGACAGACATGGTGCACATGAAGGGACCTGAACCCAAGCCTCATCAACTTCATGATAAATAAGAATCTGGGTTGAAGGGCATGCTTTCCCTTACTCCCTCAAGTTGGCTGTTAAAGGATCTGAAATGAAAGATAAGATGCAGAGAGTGAAGAGTCTCACTAGCATGGTGACTTAGTGCTAGGAGCAGAGAAGAGTCATGCTGAGGGAAGGACAGAATGACCAAGGAATGACATATCCCCTCCTCCAGCAATCTGGAACCCTCCCGGCTATCACTGGGAGTAGTCGAGGAGAAGGAGTCCACGCAAGATCTAGGAAAGCTGTATTTATGAATAAGATACCCTAGTAACTGAGAATTTCCAGAGTAAAGAGGAGTGAAATCGGGCTTCCCATTCAGTAATTCAGTTGGCCAGGCTGAGCCAGAGTAGCCCCATGTCTTTACCTGTGTCATGACCCTTTTGTAGGGGTGTGGCCCAGGAAAAGATGGGTTGCACAAATAGGGCTGAACCTTCCTCAAAATATGAGGGGAGATTTAAATTCTTTACTATGAAGTTAGACTAGGAAACCCTTATGCCAAACATAATAGATGCACTCAGTTATCTCCAAATTGACTGAAATTCTCAATTCCTTTGGTGAAACATTCTGAATAATGCCTGTAGCAAGCTTGATGCTTATAGCTAGCTTGTTTTTTTCTAGGGTGCTCAAGCACACCTGCGTCTAGCAGTCAGTTTGTGTCACAAGCAAGGGTGAGTTCTGTTTATTCTCAGACATGTTAATTGTTTTACTTTTATTTTATTTGAGTAACTTAAATAATACACAAACCAATTTAGTATAAATATGAAAAGAATGAGACTGTTTTTCATTCTGTGGAAGAGTTAACTACATAGGTAAGAACTGACAAAGGAGAGTCACTACGAATATGTAGATACAGGGTGGGCAAGACAAAAGATAGAAGAGAAATGTAAAACTCAGGAAGGATTTTGCATTCAGTTTGCTTTACAAGTACATTTAATTAAGTTCTTGTTTCACTTTAAAGGCACTGAAGCAGGGGAAAAAATAAGAAAAAAAAAAAAACAAGAAAAAATAAGACAGTGCCTCTGGCTGTGGTTTATGAAAGAAGTGGGACCCAGAATGTCATCAGCTCTGGCCCTATGTAAAAATATTATATTTACATGTGCACTTACACGTACACATATATATATATGCATCATTATTTTAATGTCTGCTGCTTTAAATGACTTTTTCAAATAACTGACCAATAACATCTCTAGTTGCAAAACAATATTAAGTGAAATTCTGGCATTACTTCCCAATTCTTCCTCATTAGGACTTGATACAATTAGTGAAGTGTTAGTGTTGCCAAGGAGATCCTTCCTGTTTGAAACTTTGTGAATCTCCTCTTTCCTCATGTTGTGTTTGGATAAGCCTCTTCTTCTGCCTCACTAATATGGAAATGGCCACTTGCCTGTGTCAAGGGCTTCAATAAAACTTGTGATGTCAGAGGGGCACTTGTGTGGCTCAGTTCATCAAGCATCTGCCTTCTGTTCAGGTCAAGATCTCAAGGTCTCAATTCCCACATTGGGCTCCTTGCTCAGCCATCTCCCTCTCCCTCTGCCTGCCACACTTGCTCTGTTCATTCTCAGTCTCTCTCTCTCTCTCTCAAATAAATAAAATCTTAAAAAAACAAAAACAACAACAACAAAAAACTTGTGTCAGAATCTCCAGCACTGTCTGAGTTTGCATGTGAAATGGGGAATGTTCTTGCTGATTGATTTCTAAGGATTTTTTGCTTTCTGTTAACGTGCTCTGCGAAATGCCTGCTGCAGTCACTTGTTAACCAAGAATAGCTTCTCTCTCTGTTTGCTGGTCCCTGGAGCTGCTTCAATCTGGGTATTTTTGCCTGCTGGCTATGTGTGGTGCCCAGTGCCTATTTCTGCTATTTCTGATAAGGATGGGGAAGATTTAAACTCTGTAAACTTTTGAGGGAAGAGTCATGCTCAGATTGTTTGATTTTCAAAATGGACTTCTTGTTGGATCATATGATATAGGAGGAACATAAAGTATGGTAATGTTGAGGGCACCTGGGTGCCTCAGTCTGTTAAGCATCTGCCATTGGCTCAGGTCATGATCCCAGAGTCCCAGGATTGAGTCCACATCAGGCTCCCTGCTAGGCAGGGAGTCTGCTTCTCCCTCTGCCCCTCACCCCACTCCTGCTCTCTCTTGCTCTCTCCCTCTCAAATAAATAAATATTTTTTTTAAAAAAAATTAAAGAATGGTAATGTTGAAAAAGCTGTTTTGTATCCTGAAAAGTTGGAAATTCAAGAAATATGTGTTTTCCCTTTGGAATTGATGTCCCGAGTATGATATAGTCTCCAAGGTTGAGATACTTACACAGCCATCTTTGAGGACCATTTACTTCTGAATGTTTAAGAAATATTTAAGGATTGTTAGAGACTGTGGGGAAGTTCAAAACAAAGAAGAAGCTGCTTTAGAAAAACTAGGCAGAAAAACATGTGAAGATATTAGAGAGGAAAGAGGGTGACTGACTTAGGCAAAGACCTGCTTGGGACCTCCAAACAGAATATTTATGTATTGATCAGGGGGCACAGCCATGACAGATGAATTAAAGGAGAATTTCATAGGTGTCAGCCTAGGAGTTGTATGTAAAGGAAAACAAGAAAAGCTAATTGATTGGACTCACCACCTTTAAGGTGGAATCTACAAATGCCATTGATTTAGAATAGAGGATATTACAGGGAGATGTTTTACCTGGAATTGAACTCATACAAAAACATTTTTGTATTTAGTCACCATTAAAACCGAGAGGTGACCCTTCGGGACCCGAACAATTATGAGACAAGGTGATTAAGTTACAGTAAATATATACATAGGAAGAGCAAACTGACCTGAGCATTATCACTACAGGAACAAAATAACCTGAGGATAGTAACACATGCAGAATCTCAGTAAAAAGCCTTGGGATCATCATTTTTTTCGTTAAGTGCCTGCAGTGCTGTTTTTTTGTTTGTTTTTCTGGAGAAGACTGGTTCCTCATTGAATACAATCTTTCTCATGCACTGTTCTAGAAAACCATTTTTCATGATAGAGATGGACCCATTATATAATTTTATAGCCCATATGACAAAGGCTCTTCATCTATGATGACATTACTAAAACAGGCACTATTGATTCAGATTTACCATGAATATCAAGAGACAAAGAATCATTTTCCCCCTTGCTATCCCAAAGACTGCAAATCTTCTGAAATGTGGTAATGTAAGGGCCTACTTAGAGCGATTCCATCTCTCAGATTAAACAGCCATCGTGTTGTTTATGTAGTAAAATATGGTCGACCAGCCCCTGATAACAGAGCCCAAATACAAGGGTGGGTCTGGTCAGGTAGCGATAACAGAGCCCAGATGCAGGGATGAGTCGGGCCAGGTGGAGACTGGTGCCATACTGTCTCCCTAGCTACCAAGGAGTGTGGGCCCCACCTTTTGGGTGCCAATTCTGACCAACGTGATAGGCTAGTTCAAATAGCTATTATGGGGTGAATTGTAATTCAATTGGCCACCCATGTGTGAGCTAGCATGACTGTGCAGCTTTCTCTGTGTGTTACAATCTCATTGGCCGCTTGCGTGTGGCCAGGCTCAACCACATGGCCTTTGCTCTATAAAAGTTAGTCTGTAAGGCAGGGAAGGGTCACCTCTTTGTAAGAGATGGCCCTGACTGGTCAGTTTGATTCTTGATGCTTGGCACAAAATAAAGTTTTGCTTGACCTTCGCTTTTTATCAGTCTCGCTCCTTTGATCATGGACCCATTATTGGGGGACCTAACAGTGAGATGTAGGTTCTGAATGAAAAAAATCCTGATCTGATAATGAGCTTTCTGAATGTTAACATTATTTATCAGTCAGAAACCCAGTTTGTAGGACATGGATCATCTCATGTTCAAGGGTTTGAATTCTCTGCTGCTCTGGAAATTTGGGTGAAATGAAAGTGTGCTAGCCACATGGTCTTTAGTCATTGTCAGGAATGTTTTTTGAGTTAATTCTGAGAATTTATTTCTTTTGATTTCAAGTCAGCTACTAAGAAAGACTGACCTTTTATGTCCTTATGTTTATATTTCTGTAGCTAAGGGGTATGTAGATTCTTTACATGTCTCATTTCAACTTGACAAATCTCCTGAACTTTACAGTCTCTGCTCCCATTATCTGACAAAATTTTATGTGATCTAAATTCTAGAACTGTCTATGACTAACAGAGTTTCACCTCTAGGACATGTAGATTTGCAAGGTTATTGTTATGATTATTATTTTTTTTTATGGGCCCACTCTTAAAGGGATAGCTTTCCGAATGAAAGAGGAAAGAAGAAAATACCTGGTCTCATCGATTCATTAGTGAACATTCCCTAATAGAATTAAAAGCAACTTAGAAGGAAATGCAAGGTGGAACTTCCTTTGCATCTTAACATGGTGTCAAGGATATCTATCATTCATTTGTTAATTGGCCTCATTCTTCTTATCATCCTCTTGTATGTGCAGAGTGTGACCATCTTTATTTTTTTAGGAACTTCAGTATAATTCTCTTTTTGCTACTTTACCTCAATTCAGAATAGTGAGACGAAAGGGCTAATGATACGGAGCTGGGGTTTTGATAAATATATAATGACATATAACCATCATTATAATACTCTACAGAGTATTTCGATGCCTTAAAACATTTTCTGTACTCTGCTTACTCATCTCTGCCTCCCTCCCCACCCCTGGCAACAACAGATTTTTTTTTTTTTTTTTTTTTTGGCAACTGATTTTTACTGTTTCCATAGTTTTGCCTTTCCCAGAATGTCATATAGCTGGAGACATATAGTATGTAGACTTTTCAAGTTGACATTTTATTTAGAATATGCATTTAAGGTTCTTCTATGTCTTCTCATAACTTGATATCTCATTTATTTTAATGCTAAATAATATTCTGGTGTCTCTATGTACCACGGTTTATCCATTCACTTACTGAAGTACATTTTGGTTGCTTCCAAGTTTTGGCAGTTATGAATAAAACTGCTATAACATTTGTGTGCAGGTTCTTGTGTGGACATAAACATTTTAACTCCTTTGGATAAATATCAAGGAGTGTGATTGCTGGATCATACAACAAGAGTATGTTTAGTTTTGCAGAAAATCTCCAAACTATCTTCCAAAGTGGCTCTAGCATTTTGCATTTGCACGAGTAAGGTATGGGTGTTCCTGTTGCTCCACTTCCTTGCCGGCATTGAGTCTTGTCAGTGTTCCAATGTGTAATGATATTTCATGGTTGTTTTCATTTTCATTTTCATTTCCCTGAAGACATGTGATGTGGAGCATTTTTTCATGTGCTTATTTGTCATCTGAAATTTTGTTTGGTGAAGTGTCTGTTAAAAGTCTTTGACCCATTTTTTTAAATGAGTTGTTTGTTTCTTATTGTTGAGTTGTAAGAGTTCTTTGTATATTCTGAACTTGCTGTCTCTTCAAGTTGTGTGTGTGTGTGTTTTATAAAGATCTTATTTATTTATTTGACAGACAGAGATCACAAGTAGGCAGAGAGGCAGGCAGAGAGAGAGGAGAAAGCAGACTCCCCGTGGAGCAGAGAGCCCGATGTGGGGCTCAATCCAGGACCGTGAGATCATGACCTGAGCCAAAGGCAGAGGCTTTAGCCCACTGAGCCACCCAAGCGCCCCAACAAATACTTTTTTTTTTTTTTAAGATTTTATCTGTTCATTTGACAGAGAGAGATCACAAGTAGGCAGAGAGAGAGAGGGAAGCAGGCTCCCTGCTGAGCAGAGAGCCCAATGAGGGACTCGATCCCAGGATCCTGAGATCATGACCCGAGCCAAAGGTAGAGGCTTAACCCACTGAGCCACCCAGGCGCCCCTTTTTCCTTTCTCTCTCTGTTTTTTTAAATTTAATTTTATTTTTTCAGTGTTCCAAGATTCATTGTTTATGTGCCACACAGGAGTCACTTTCTTTCTTTCTTTCTTTCTTTTTTTTTTTTTTTAAAGATTTTATTTGTTTATTTGACAGAGAGAGAGAGAGAGATCACAACTAGGCAGAGAGGCAGGCAGAGAGAGAGGGAAGCAGGCTCCCCACTGAGCAGAGAGCCCAATGCGGGGCTCTATCCCAGGACCCTGAGATCATGACCTGAGCCGAAGGCAGAGGCTTAACCAACTGAGTCACCCAGGTGCCCCAAGGAGTCACTTTCTTAAGCCAACTGACTTATTCAGCTTGAGTCTCAACATCCCCAAAAGTGTCTATTCAAGTGCAGCAAGTGGTGTTGACTATAGCACTAAAAGACAAGCAAAGGCTAGGCTATTATTAAGAAAAATTATGGCCAGAGAATCTAGGGATTTTTGTTGGGTGGCTATTGCTTTAGCATCAGATTCTGTAGTATCATTGGGTGAAGGAGAGTTTCTTGATCATAGCCTCATAAGTACTTAATCCTAGCAAGGGCCAAAGGAATCTGCAAAAGGAAGCTAATATTGAATCATGAATGCCTCATTGTAATTATTTTTTGAATCTATGGCTCAGAACTGGAAATGTGACTGCTATGGAAATTTATAAAATTTATGTCTATAGACCACATTGGTGGTTTCATTCTGGTTCTCCTTGCCTTGTGTCCCTCTTTAAAAAAAAAAAAAAATTACTTGTTTATTTATTTATTTGAGAGAGAGAGAGAGAGAGAGAGAAAGAGCATGAGCACAGGGAGGGGTACAGGGAGAGGGAGAGAGGGAATCTCAAGCAGACTCCCTGCTGAGCATGGAGACCACATGGGGCTCAATCTCATGATCCTGAGATCATGATCTGAGCTGAAATTAAGAGTTAACTGCTTAACCATCTTAGCCACCTGGGCATCCCTGGAAAGAAATATTGTTGATTTGGGAGGAAACAATGTAACTGGATGTCAACTATTTTTCTTCCAAGTCAATTTGATTTTGAGGTCTATAGCATTTGCATAGGACCATACATATGTCAGGTGGAACCTTCTTCTCTTGTGAGTATGCGTGCCAGTTTTGACACCTTGTAGTTAGCAGCAGTGTCAGTGGTCAAGAGTACTTGGTGCAGGGTTCTTTCCATGAATCTTACTTTTGTAAAACCATCAGAGTAAAACAGTAACTGTCTGTAAATAACAGAAGACTTAAAAATGCCCATGGTCAATGATCTGGTAAGAGTTCATTATAATGGAGGGGAGCCTGCTTCTCCTTCTCTCTCTCTGCCTGCCTGACTACTTGTGATTTCTGTTTGTCAAATAAATAAAGTCTTTAAAAAAATTAAAAAATAATTCTAAAAGAGTTCATTATAATGGAATTGACAAGGAAATGTGGTTTTTTGGTGACATTTCAGTATTTTAAATAATAATTAGAATTATGTCTGATAACATTATAAGAGGACATATGAGATTTTTAGGAATTTCATACAATTTTTAAAAGACATATTAATAACACATTGATACAAATATAACCTAAGGGTTTATCATTACTTATTCAGCAATGTTGCCCATGTAATTTAACATACCAACTAAACCTAATTAACTTAACATCTCTCTTTTACCAGTTGAGAGACAAATGCTTTGAGAATTTCCAGGGAGCCTTTGGGAAGTCTCAAAGCTACTTTTGAGGTAAAAAAGACTTTGTTTAGAGTTTCATCTGGGAAGCTGTCAAAATGTCAAAATGTTTGAACATTTGACTAAATAGGATCACAGATTATTATGAAAAAAATTAATTATTTAACCAAGGTGATATAGAAAATTTTAAAGGCAAATACAGAAGGTTAGATAGTTGTGAATAATACTTAGCTCTCTTAATATTAAGAAAACTGGGTTTTCTTAAATAATCAAAGATCTGGAAAAAATAACATGAAATACAGTACATTACTTTGATAGTACACAAAATCTTTGCTTTCCAGGTAAATTTTTAAAAAAGATTTTATTTATTTATTTGAGAGAAGGAGAACGAGCAAGAGAGCAGAAGGAGAGGCAGAGGGGTAAGGAAAAGCAGACTCCCACTGAGTAGGGAGCCCAACTTGACTTGGGGCTCCATCCCAGGACCCTAGGATCCTGACCTGAGATGAGGCAGTTGCTTAACTTACTGCGCCACCTAGGTGCCCTAGAATCCTTAATTTCTAGTGAAAACAAAAAATAAAAGTAAATAATTGTGGACTGTATTACACTAGCATTATGAGAATTGTGAAATTTATAAATATATTTTATAATTTCTTGAAGTATATTGTTGCTCATAGTAAAGTTTTCAATATGGCACAAAACATGTTTCCTAATAGACCCAGGTATATTTAGTTCCTCTGTAAAGGAAAGCCAGAAGTGGATACATCTATGTTCAATAATTAATGCTTCTGTATTTTATCTAAATGATGAATATTCATTGGTTATTTTGAACATTTTCATATAAGATAAAATACATCACTCCTGGGACCATTGTGGTCTCTTTTGGTTCCCTTGTCTTTTTTTTTTTTTTTTTTAAGATTTTGTTTATTTATTTGATAGAGAGAGAGAGAGAACACAAGTGGGATAAGGGACAGAAGGAGAAGCACACTCCCTGTTGAGCAGGGAATCCAATGCAGAACTTGATCCTGGGACCCCAGGATCATAACCTGAGCTGAAGGTAGACACTTAACTGACTGAGTCACCCAGTTGCTCTGGTTCCCTCTTCTGACACCGGAACTGTTAGAAGATAAACTGGGGCAAAATTTTAAGAAATTATCTGAGCAAAAATCAGTTCAAACTGGGCCGCATCCACTCTAGGAGATAGGAAGTCTTCTTCATCACTAAATTCTAAAGGGAAAAAAAGAAGAGACCCCAGTGGCTCCTCCAGGACAATGACTTGGTTATTAAAAAGGGAGGGGATGATTCTGCATAATCCAAATGTGTCACTCAAATGGTCTCAGTTGGCTCATGGTGCTTGTCTTCAGTTGGGCTGTGGTAAATGGAAGATTGAAGACCAAAGACTTTTCCATTATGGCCTCTGTAGCTCATGGATGGCCCAGTGTTCCAGAGAAAGATGTGCCAGGGCTGTCTACAGTGATTGTAGGCAGCATTCATGCATTTAGTAGTGACATATGCCAGGGTCCTCCAAGCAGATAGCAGGCCCTCATCACTTTGACTGGCTGCCTAAAGGCAGATGGAATTAGTCTGAGGCAAGCACAGTACCTTTGACGTACATCACTATTAACTGTGGCACTGCCTTTACCATGCATTCCATCAGGGCACCTGAAATAAAAGGGAGTCTGTGATACCTGCCACGTGATAGCTTAGAGGACTGTTTCATATATAGCACATAAGACAACTTGCTGTGGATTTCACAATTTGAATTCCTGCAGAGTGAGTCGGAGATAATAAGCCCAGGGACATTAAGTTTTATGGTGGTGGTTGTGATTGTCTTCTTATCTATTTATTATACTTATTTACAAATGTATTATAAATATATTGGTACCAGTATATTTATACATGTATAACACATACTCAAAATATATTTATTATTATTTATCATATATTTACTCATTATATATACTACTTGTGTGCTCTATTAACTACCAATTTTTCTGCTTATTCTCATATCTTCATTACATGTGAGATTATTTTGACTTGAAAATATGAATTATTTTCTTATAGTAAATTTAGATTTCTGTTCTTATTATAAGGCTCAAATCTTTTGCAGAGGTAAGGCAGGGACTAAATGAAAGGTTAATAAATATATTCACTGCATGCCTTCATGCATACATGAACAAATAACTGAGCAGGCATGCTCTTCTTGAAACACTTGGTTATTTTACCACATTTAGCAGAATACGGTCCAAATTCTTTAGATTGATATCCAGTGGCTTCCAGAGTCTTAGCTGAATTTTGCTTTCTATCATTATCTGGGGACTTCCCTCATTCCAGGCTGGTTTATTCCCTCTGAAAGTCAGCCTTGTTTCATAAAGTGTTTTTGCTTGCACTGTGAGCCTTTTCTGGTTGCTTGTCCTCTTCTACTCGGTCTGTTTTGAAAAAGCACATCTAGTTTCTGCACCTACCACAAAGGCCACTACAAACTCCTTAGGGAGCTCTTTCTCTGTGGAGCCCACAGCCCACTCAGCCCTGTCATTCAGTATGTACCTGTTGTTGCCTAGCCCTTTTTCAGTCCTTTAATGTTTACACCTTATGTCCTCAACAGTGATGTTGAGTTCTTTGGTATCGAGGAGAGTATCTTGTCCATCTCTGTGTCCTCAGGTTTGGCATGGTTCCTGGGGCATAGTGGGGCCCGAATACGTGCTTATTGCTCACTTGATTGATTGGAGCGCGGGAAGTGGGGGAAAGAGGCTCTTAAAGAATTGGAATAGCATTGAAAAAAGAGAAATGACAGGAGGGCTAGAATTCCTTTAGTTTTTACTTCAAGGTTTACTGTTAGCCATAGATAAGCTGCTATTACAGATAAGCCTCTTCAGTCCCAGAACTCTCCCTCTGTGCTGCTCCACTAATGATAACATGGGGGGAGGGGGAGCGTGCGAGGAGGCAATGAAGGAAGAACTGGAACTTAGCATCTGCCTCCCTCCGTGAAGAAGCTTGGCAGAGACTTCTGTAAACCAGTGCTGAGTCAAAAACATAAGCACCTTTGAAATGCTTCCCTGACCCCCATCATCAGATATGCACAGCCATGCGGCTTCACTCTGGGGACTATATTTTAGAGTCATTTCGTTACTATAACTGATCTCACACATACACTTCCTTGCTTCCTTTTCTGTTTAGTTTTCCACCTTTTGTTCTACTTTTTACCTCCTCCCCTCCACTGACTCTTCTTTAAGTTTGCTAAATGACCCGAATGGGGACCCTGTAGTTCTGCCGGTGGCATGATGCTTTTAAGGGGCTGCTGAGCCTAGATTATTTGATGGCGTCTCAAGGAAATATATGATGCAGTTTTGCAGTAGAGTGTTGTGTTATGCTGGGAAGAAAATGAGGTCAAGTTTGCAAGTGGAGATTTGGGCATTACCTTGTGGAACCGGGCTGTAGAGAGTGCTAAATTACCTTAGTCAGGCCATGAGTTTGTTTGTTTCTTCTTTCTTACCAATTATTAATATAACTGTCTACATAGCCCAGATTTATCAGATATTAACTGCTTCATGGGATTGAACTGATTTAATATATACCCACTACGATTGGGTCCTTGGCCTTGGACAAGACTTCTGGGCACCCTGGAGTTAAGCCACCAAGGGCTTAATTACTTTAGATATCTCAGCTTGTTTGTAATTTGGATTTTGTTTGCTCCTAGCCCCTTGGGAGTGCTTTATGCTGTTCAGTTAATTGAAAGTGGCTAAAGCTGAATGAGGCAGCAGCATTGCAGGTGGCATGGTTGGGATCAATTTGAGAAGACTATTGAAATCCTCTTGCTTAGTTTAATAATTATCTCTGATTGAGATAGGATTTCAGTCTTGAGTCTAACAGGAGATTCCAGAGTTTCCCATTGGCTTTAGGGAGTAGCAATTCCCAAAGCAATTAGCTTTTTCTACAGGGTGTTTCTAATACATAGTACAGCTGATGGTGTTAGAAAGCAGAGTAGGTTTGCAACGTGGATGGAACTAGAGGGTATTATGCTTAGCGAAATAAGTCAATCAGAGAAAGACAGCTATCATATGACCTCCCAGATATGAGGAAGTGGAGATGCAATGTGGGGGGTAGGAAAAGAATAAATGAAACAAGATGGGATCGGGAGGGAGACAAACCATAAGAGACTCTTAATCTCGCAAAACAAACTGAGGGTTGCGGGGTGGGGGGGGGGTTGGGGGTGGGGGGGAGGGTAGGGAGAGGGTGGTGGAGTTATGGACATTGAGGAGGGTGTGTGCTATGGTGAGTGCTGTGAAATGTGTAAACCTGGTGATTCACAAACCTGTACCCTTGGGGCTAATAATACGTTATATGTTAATAAAAAATAAAAAAAAATTTAAAAAAAGCAGAATAGGAAGCATGCGGGATTGGGGCATACATTATAAGACAGGGGAGAATGAAAAGGCAGATCTGAAAGAGTTGGATCCCAAGTCTCCCAGTATGGAGAAGAACTCAAAGGGTGTGTGTTGGGGAAATTAGAGTACAATTCATATTTTTAAAAAAAGTTAACATTGTAATAATATAGAAAAAATAACTGAAGTAAAAAGTAATGCTAGTATCTTAAAAGAATAAAAAGGGAACAGTAGAACTAATATGGATAGAGAAAAGAGAGGGAAACATTTTAAAAATGATAAAAGCAAGGTGGTGAATAAATAGTAGAACTCTGGTTGCATCTTTTATTTTGGGGGGAATCACTCTATTCAAGTGTCTCTGTGTGTGTGTTCCTTCTGAGTTCCTGTAAAGTTTGGAGGCTATCTACTTCCTCTTCCAGTATTCTGGCATCTAGGCCAATATTTGCCTTCTCACATTCTTTTTTTTTTTTTTTTTTTTTAGATTTTATTTATTTGCCAGAGAGAGAGAGAGAGAGAGTACACACAAGCAGGCAGAGAGACAGGCAGAGGCAGCGAGAGAAGCAGGCTCCCTGCCGAGCAAGGAACCCTATGCGGGACTTGATCCCAGGACCTTGGGATCATGACCTGAGCCGAAGGCAGCGGCTTAACCAACTGAGCCACCCAGGCGTCCCGCCTTTTCACATTCTATAAGTTCTGGACATGATCCACACTACTGGACCTCATAGAGTTGAAAAATATGAAAATATCACATAGTCCTGATTCTTGCTTAGGTCAGTGATTGTAATTCAGTGAAGGCACAGTTCCACAACAATTAAGTGAGTCTTTCAAGGTGGTGAAGAAAGGAGGACGTTAGTTCTTAGAATCTGCTACGTGTCCAGCACTCTGCTGGTTACTTATAAATAACATCGAGAGCTAGGAGTTGACATTTATAAGGTTACTTATAAATAACATCGAGAGCTAGGAACTTCTGTGGCAGGCATTGCTCTGAGGGCTGTGCATGTACCAAATCTTGTCAGCCTCACAATGATCTTGCTATAGGATCCATTATGAACTATTCATGAGGCCCTCTTTTAAAAAATACACAATTAATTAGTAGACGGAAATGTGTGAGGGTGGATATATACTTAGAAAAAAAATCACAAGAAATTTGCAAGCTTAAAAAGGCTGACAAATACCACAAACATCTCCCTCACACACAAAATACCACAACACCTTTATAAATAAATGAACTGCCTCATTGCCTCATCTACCCCTTATAATACTTTTGGTATGATCAATAAGCATAAACATGTAAAATGAATCTGAAATCAAGGAATCCACGAAAGTGAATCAAAGGCATTTTAAAATTGTGACTACATTGTATTGAGCTCCATAATTGTGTAATCAAATTACTCTTAAATTACATGCATTGACTTACTGATCGACATGCAGGAGGTGGGGAGGTTGTCACTGGAGTACTTGTTTCTTCAGGTTGTTTTGTAGTTTGAGTGGCAATTTTGCTCACTGATTTGCCTGGGCATGTCCTACTATATCAGGACAAGATGCAGCAGATATGCTAAGATACAGTCCAAAACCTTGGGAGGCATACAGACAGTTTCATATTTTGATGTCCTGACTCCTTATAGTACCCTTAACATGTGTGTGCCCTGTTTAAAAAAAAAAAATCTGATTAAGTTCAATTTTGTGCATAATTCTCTTTTTAAAATCCATGATATGTTGATAATTGCATAGGCTGCATTATTGAGTATATTCCTGACGGGTGGTAACTTTTGTTTTGACTAGACTCCATGAGAACTGAATGCACTACTTATCATTTTACACCACCGACTACTGGAAGAAATTTCCACTGGCTGCCTCCTGGCTGCATACATTTCAAACCTTTTTCTCTCCATTATCCTGGTCCTTCTGGTGCTGAGAGCTATAGGGCATGTTCACAGCATAACAAGACCTCTGGTGATGCACCATTCGTGCCGTTGCACAGGGTGGATTCACATAGTAAGAGGTGCAAGTTTCTAGGATCTGTTCCTACACCGGTATTGCTAACAGTAAGCTCGCTTATACATAGAACTGCTTGTGAACCATATAACACATATTCTGTTAGATCCAAATGAAATGTATTCTACACTGAAATTCTCCTTTGTCGAGTTCCCCAAATACCCACAGTCACTCCAAGGCCATCTGCCACGAGGGGAAGTGCGATGAGAGGTAAGTCAGAAGTCTTTAAACTCGTGTACTTTTCCAGATTTTATACAAATATGTGACTACGTGAATATATTTTTGGAAGCCCCATAGGGGAGCAAAATTTGACAGCCCAAAATGTGTTTCTTTGGGATGTGGGTTTATTTTATGCTGATTATTTCTAAGAAAGGAAGGGCCCGGGAAGAAACTTTGACCTTTCCTTAACTGCCTGAAAGAATTTAGATAGAGGATCTGCTCCAGGAAGAGAGCTATCACCATAGGCAACTACAGTATAATATGAGCTATTATAACTACTACCACAGGGTCCGTAGATAGGGAGGGACTTAGCTATTCTCTATGAAAAAAAAAAAATTCTTGTCTTTGGGGCATTGTTTCTTAATGGCCCAGCAAACATTTGTTTATCAAACATTAGTTAATTAAATTTAAATTAAAAAAATAGAAAAAGTGAAATATGGATAAAATCACAAAAAGATAAAAAAGTAAAGGCAATGTTTCCTTACTGAAAAAAAAACCAAACCAAACAAAAAACATTTACTCTTTTTCATCTTCCCATGAATTGTCTTCCTTCTCTTTGAAGTCCTAGACTCCTCCCCCTTCTCCTTAGCTAGGGATGACCTCTAAATTTCAATTGCCTGACTGCCTATGGGCTTTGTGTTCCTATGCAGTCCCCAAACATGCACAATTAAATTTGATTTTCTCCTGTTAATCTATCGCATGTAAATGAGGGTCCCTGAATCCAAAGTTCCGTTTCTTTCATGGAAAACCGATTCCTATCTCTGGTATTGAGTGATTTATTTAAATAATTCAGGAATGATTTCAATAGAAATATGACTCAATTTTCCAAATAGATTTCAATAATCCAGTATTGCCTTTAACCATCTTTTCTATTTTTCCCCATGAACTGTGACTTAAATCTTCTATGAATTATAGTTTTCACCTAATATATTAGCATTGTGTATTTGCTACTAGAAGGCAGTCACTGTTATAAATCTTTCTATCCTCCAATATACCTAACTCAGTGCCATAGTCGATAAATACATAGTGCCCTGATTAGAAACAAATTAACTAAATGAACAGAAAATTGACTACATATCTTTTCCTCATGGCTGTTAAAAGTAGAACCATTGATATGAGAAAATTAGGTACCAAAGGAAACAAAGAGCAATGGCCCTGAGTGTTTAAAACCCCCCTGAGTGTTTAAAGCACAAATGATGGTGAACTTCATGACACCATCTAGGGTTCCTACCATGGGTTGATTGAAGATAGACATAACTATTGTTCTTTGGGCTTTATGGTAATGGTAATAAAAACCAACACTTACTGAATGATTATTTTGTGACTGGCACTATTTTAAGTGTTTTACAGGTATTAAATCCTTTAACCATCAAGAGAACCTAAGAGGTAAATACTTTTATGGTATTCATTTTCATTCTGAGGTATTTGAGGCACAGAAATTATGTAATAAGTTGGAGAGCCCATCCTCTGAAACAGTAAGCCCTGCTGCTCCATAAGAATATTTCATTATAAAAATCAAGAAATCAGTGGTAGTCCCTTAGCTCAGAATCCCTTCTGTTGGTTGACTGGCTAAAGTACTTCCTGCCTCTGAGGTCATCAAAGAGAAATAAATTTGCTAATCATTCCACAGTGTGTATGTATATCAAATTATCATGTTGTACACTTTATATACAGTTGTATTTGTCAATTATTCTTCTATAAAATTAGGGGAGAAAAGAATTAAGAAATAAATTCTTCACATTCTCTAGAGCTCTGGTAAAGTCATGGTTGAGGAATAAGAAATGGTAAACTCACATGAACATTAAGCAAAGAAGAGAAGACAGAAATACATTTAGAAGCTAAAACATAGATGGATATAGAAAACAAAAGCACAGAAACCATGTGGTTTATGCCACAGCCTCCCAGAATGCCTTAGGAATGGGGGCACCAAATACCAGAGAGCAGTGAAATGAAAACAGAATCATATGGGAATATGAGTAAGAATCAGCTAACATCCTTCCTCTGCCCTGTTCAGGACATTGATGATGATAGGTGATACAGATCAGCTCTTCCAGTGAGGTAAACTACAAAAGAAAAAAAAAAAAAAAGATAAAATGCTAAATTCATATTCTTGGCAACATCAAAAAACTAAAATTAGTGATGAGTTACTGGGCTCAAATCTAGAAGGAGGTATACTCAGAGAGAGCTCATTCCCTCCATCCCATAGGAGTTTAAATAACTGCACATTTTTAAGCGGCACTTTGTATCTTGAATTGTTTTTCCATCTTTTCCCCATTTTCCATCAGAGTTTTGGCTCTCTGTCCCTCAGTTTTTTAGAGTTCTTTATATATTGGGGATATTATCCATCTGTGGTATATGTTGCAAAGATTTTCTCTGAGTTTTTCAGGTATCTTTACCTCTGCTTATAATACTTTGTCATTCAAAGGCTTTCAAAATTTTTTATGTAATCAAATTTATTTTTTTAAATTGCTTCTGGATTTTGAGTCCTGATTAGGAGGTTGTCACCTATGTGGAGGTTAAGTGGAATTCAGCTGTGATTTCTTTCACTGTATGCATGGTTTACTTATTTCATGTAGGTTCCTGATATGGTTTGAGTTAATCCTAGTGTATGAGGTGAGGTGTAGATATAATTTTGTCTTCTTCCAAATAACTAACCATTTGTTCCAGAACAACTTATTAAATAATCTGTTTTTGTCCCAGTGGTTTGAGATGCTACCTTTATGATATACTAAATTTTCATCTGTATTTGGGATTATTTTTGGACTTTTTATACTGTTCCACTAGTCTGTGTTTATTCATGCATTAGACACACACCTGTCCAATTCTATAGCTTTGATAGTATTTTTATTTTATTTTATTTAGATTTTATTTATTTATTTGACAGACAGAGATCACAAGTAGGCAGAGAGGCAGGCAGAGAGAGAGAGTAGGAAGCAGGCTCCCGAGGACCATGTGGGGCTTGATCCCAGGATGCTGGGATCATGACCTGAGTTGAAGGCAGAGGCTTTAACCCACTGAGCCACCCAGGTACCCTGATAGTATTTTTAAAAATCTGGTAGGGGATAGTCTATGCTTGCAGCTGTGTGTGTGTGTGTGTGTGTGTGTGTGTGTGTGTGTGTGTGTACTACTTGTGCATGTTTGTTTTGCCATATACACTTTATCACCAGTGTGGAGACACAATATTGTTTTCTGTCTGGACCAATTGATTAGTCCAGCAAATGTAAAACAATACCAATATGAACAGAATGTCCACTCATAATGAACTATTATCATCTTCCTCATGGAAGAAGAAAGAATCCCAAAAGGCAAGTAATTAGGTACTAACAATTTGTAAGACTGGGAAGTTAGAAGATGATCTGATATTTTCCCCTTGTTTCCATTTTACCTACCAAATAACACGTTTCACCTACCATTAAAAATATTTTGTTTTTTACATTGCTTTCACCATGTAATGCCAATAAGGTAATTTCTTTTTATTTTTTTTTAAGATTTTATTTATTTATTTGACAGACAGCGATCACAAGTAGGCAGAGAGGGAAGCAGAGAGAGAGGGGGAAGGAGGCTCCCCGCTGAGCAGAGATCCTGATGCGGGGCTCAATCCCGGGACCCTGGGATCATGACCTGAGCTGAAGGCAGAGGCTTTAACCCACTGAGCCACCCAGGCACCCCCCAATAAGGTAATTTCTATGTGTATCTGTGTTTGTGTAGGTGAATGAATACTAGTTAGAAAGTGAAACATTGACAAAGGACTGAAAGAATAAAAGGAAATATATAAAAATACATACTTTTTACAGGAAAGATTATTAGTCACTGTTAAAACAGAAACTGTGAAATCTACAAACAAAAAAGTTAACAGAATATTTTTGCATAGGGGAGCCTGGGTGGCTCAGTTGGTTGAGAGGCTGCCTTTGGCTTGGGTCGTGATCCCAGGGTCCTGGGATTAAGCCCTGCATTGGGCTCCCTGCTCAGTGGAGAGCCTGCTTCTCTCTCTCCCTCTGCCTGCCGCTCTGCTTACTTGTGCTCTTTATCTCTCTGTCAAATAAATAAATAAAATATTTTAAAAATATATTTTTGCATAGGAGGCACTTGGGTGGCTCAGTCTGTTAAGTGACTGTCTTCAGTTCACGTCATGATTCCAAGGTCCTGGGATCCAGCCCTGCATTGGGCTCCCTGCTCAGTGGGGAACCTGCTTCTGGCCCTCCACTCCCCCGCTCATGCTCGTTCTCTCTCTCTCTCTCTCTCTCGCCCTCCCTCCCTCCCTCCCTCCCTCCTTTCTATGCCTTAAATAAATAAATAAATAAAATCTTTAAAAAAAATATTTTTGCCTAAGACAATAGAGCAAAGTGCTAGTTGATTTGATTTGGTTGCATGTCTTTCATTTGCTTCATCATCATTTTCCTCTTGTCCTGACTTCTCTCTCTGTTAGTGTTCCAACAAGAACTTTCTTCTGTGAGCAAGATAGTGACCAAACTCATTTGACAGACATTCACTTGTAATGATCACTATTTGCCTCCTGACGCCTTACCTACCAGGGCTTGGAGAACAGTTAAACCTGTGATTTGGGGGAGAGGGGTTTATGGCTCCACAGTCCTGTTTCCTCAGACTACAACTTAGATGGAATATTTAAGGGAAAAATATTTCCTTTATTCTGCTTTGTTTTATATACATAAATAAGTTAATGTTACTATAACTTTAATCTGGGTTATGCCAACCCAGAGTTGGGAATTCTAGGGCAAGTCAAGGTGACAATGATGAAGAAAATGATTTGAAAAGACAGCAAGTAAAATAATGATTTTTCTCCACCTTCATCCTTCTTGACTTCCTTTAGTCTCACATTTTTAAATGTTTCAAACCTATCGACAGTGGCTGGCCGGTGTTGGGAAAGCAGAGAGCAGAATTCTTTGAAACAAATTTTAGAGACATGGTGTTTTCTTTTTTTTTTTAATCATGGAAATACTACAAACATTTACTTGTTAGGATCTGAGGAAGGACGTTAATTGAGAGCTTTTTAGTGAACTTCAACTCAAAGTTTATATTGATGACAGGCCAGTCCATTCTGATCAATGTCAGCATCTAATTCTGTGTTTTCCAACATGATTTTAATTTCAGAAAAAAGAAACTGTTAATAATAAACTTCCATGAAAAATTAAAGAGACACAGCCTATGTACTTGAAACAGATGGAAAACCTGAAATAAGACTCCAAAATTGCACAGTCTCCTTTCATTTTTCTAAAAAGTTATTTATTAAATATTCACATAAGAGTTTTTCTTGTGCATCTTAAATTATGAATGAAAAATGTGAACTAGTGGCATTCACTTGCAAATTCAGCCGTATTTCTTACCTTTTAAAAATATTCTTTTTTCTTCCTATGTGGATCTTCTAATTACTCTCTTATTTAACAATGCAGTTCTTACATAAATATTTTAAGATATTCACATAGCATAAAATTTACCCTTTTAAATGTACAACTTGGTGGTATAAATATACTCACAGTTATGCAAACATTACAACTGAATAATTTTAGAACATATTCATCATCACTTCAAAAAGAAGCCCTATATCCATTAGCAGTCACTCTCTAGTCCCACTTCCCTCTGTTCCGTGAAAACCGTTTATGCTCCATCACTATAGATTTGCCTGTTCTGGACATTTCTTTTTCTTTTTCTTTTTTTAAGATTTTATTTATTTATTTGACAGACAGAGATCACAAGTAGGCAGAGAAGCAGGCAGAGAGAGAGAGGAGGAAGCAGGCTCCCTGCCGAGCAGAGAGCCTGATGCAGGGCTTGATCCCAGGACCCTGGGACCATGACCTGAGCCGAAGGCAGAGGCTTTAACCCACTGAGCCACCCAGGCGCCCCTGTTCTGGACATTTCATATAAATGTTTTCTATAAATCATACAGTATATGGTATTTGTGATTGCCTTCTTTCACTGGGCATAATGTTTTCAGTGTTTGTGTGTTGTAGCATGATGTACTACTTCAGTCCTTTTTATTGTGAAATAATATTCCATTGTCTGGACACACCACTTTTTTTTACCCATTATTCAGTTGATAGACGTTTGGGTTGATTCCACTTTGTGGTTATTATAAACATGATACTCTTATGAATGATCTTATAAATGATCTTATGAACATTTGTACATAAGATTTTTTGTATGGATATATATTTTCATTTTTCTTTAGTATATACCTAGGAGTAGAATTGCTGGGTTATGCAATAACTCAATGTTTAACTGTTTTCTGCAGCAGCCGCACAATTTTACATTCCTATCAGCAATGTGAAGTGTTTAATTTGTCCACATCTATTGTGAAAATGCTCAATGAACGTAGGTGTGCCAATCTCTTTGAGCTCCTTTTTCAGTTCTTTTGGATGTATACCCAGAAGTGGGATTGTTGGATCATATGGTAATTCTATTTTTAACTTTCTGAGCAATCTTTGTAAGGTTTTCCCTAGTGTCTGCATCATTTTACAGTTCCACTGGTAGTGCACAAGGATTTCAATTTCTCTACATACTTCCAACACTTAATTTTTCTAAGTTGTTGTTGTTTTTTTTTTTTTTTATGATAGTGCCTAACCTATCCTAGCATATGTGAGGTCAGGATTCATTGTGGTTTTGATATGCATTTCCTTGATGATTAATGATGTTAAATATCTTTCCATATGTTTATTGGCCACTTGTGTATCTTCTTTGAAGAAATATGTATTCTTTGGAGAAAAATACCTATTTTTAAATTGAATTGGTTTTTTTGCTGTTGCTGTTGAGTTGTGGGAGTTATTTATGTGTTCTGGATATTAACTCCTTCCTAGATATGTAGTTTGCAAATATTTTCTCCCTATTTCATAGGTTGTTTTTTTATTTTGTTGATTGTCTTTTGCACAGAAGTTTTTTATTTCCTTAATTCCAGTGTAATTAACATACAGTGTTATACTAGTTTCAAGTGTACAATGTTGTAAGTCAGTGATTCTACACGTTACCTAGGGCTCATCAAGCTAAGTGTACTTTTGGGACACCTGGGTGGCTCAGTCGGTTAAGCATCTGCTTTTGGCTCAGGTCCTGATCCCGGGGTTCTGGGATTGAGTCCCACATTGGGTTCCTTGCTCACCGGGAAGCCTGCTTCTCCCTCTGCCTGCCACTCCCTCTGTTTGTGCTCTATCTCAAATAAATAAATAAAATCTTTAAAAAAAGATAATTGTACTCTTAATACCCATCACCTATTTCATGCCTCTTCCTATCCACTTCCCCTTTGGTAACCATCAGTTTGTTCTCTATAGTTAAGAGTCTGTGTTTCAGTTTGTCTCTTTTTTTTCTTTGCTCATTTGTTTTGTTTCTTAAATTGCACATACAAGTAAAGCCACGAGGTATTTGTCTTTCTCTGACTGACTTATTCATTAGCATTATACTCCCTGGGTCCATGCATATCATTGCAAATGGTAAGATTTCATTCTTTTCTTTATGTCTGAGTAATGTTCATTTTGTATATATATCATATCTTCTTTATCCTTTCATCTATAGATGAACACTTGGGCTGCTTCCATAATTTGGCTGTTGTAAACATAGGTGTGCATATATCTCTTTGAATTATTGTTTTCATTTTCTTTGGGTAAATACCCAGTAGTGAAATTACTGATAATATGATAATTCTATTTTTAATTCCTTAAAGAATCTCCATACTGTTTTCTAGAGTGGCTGTACTAGTTTGCATTTCAGCCAACTGTGCAAGAAGGTTGGTTTCTTTTTCTCCTTGCCAACATTTGTTTCTTGTGTTTTTGATTTTAGCCATTCTGACAGGTGTGAGGTGATACTTTATTGTAGTTTTGATTTGCATTTCTCTGATGATGAGTGATGCTGAACATCTTTTCGTGTGTCTCTTGGTCATCTGTATGTCTTCTTTGGAGAAATATCTGTTCATGTCTTCTGTCCATTTCTTAATTGTATTATTTGGGGTTCTGTTGGTGTTGAGTTATATAAGTTTGTTACTTATTTTGGGTAGAAACCATTTTTTGTGTATGTTATTTGCAAATATCTTCTCCCATTCACTAGACTCATGTGGTTTTGTTGATCCTTTGCCTCAGGAGACATATCTAGAAAAATGTTGCTACATGTTGCACAGAAGACTTTGAGTTTGGTGTAGTCCCACTTGTCTATCATTGTTTTATGTGTGCTTTCAGTGTCATATCTCAAAAACCATTGCCAACTCCAACATCGTGAATATTTTCCCCTATTTTTTACTATAGCTGTTTTATAGTTTTATATTGTACACTCAGGTCTTTATTGATTTTGAGTTCGTTTTTGTATATGGTGTAATAGAAGGATCAGCTTTATTTGTTTGTTTGTTTGTTTATTTATTTATTTTTGCCTATGGATATCCAGTTTTCCTAGCATCAATCACTTATTGCAGAGACTGTCTTTTCCCCATTGTGTAGCACTCTTCTCAGAGATTATTTGACCATATTTCTGGGTTCTCTGTTGTGTTCTGTTGGTCTATATATCTGTCTTTATGCCAGCAGCACACTGTTTTGATTACTGTGGCTTTGTAATAAGTTTTAAAATCAGGAAGCATGAGACTACCAACTTTGTTTTTCTTTTTCATGATAATTTTGGCTGTTTGGGGTCCATATGAATTTTAGGGTGAATTTTTTTATTTCCATAGCAAATGTCGGGATTTTGATAGGGATTGCATTGAGTCTGTAGATCACTTTGAGTAGTATAGATATTTTAACAATATTCTGTCTTCAGATGCATGGACATTGCATGTCGTCTTTCCATTTGTTTGTATCTTCTTTATTTTCTTTCATCATTGTTTTATAGTTTTTAGGGGATAAATTTTTGCCTTGGTTTATTCCTAAATATTTTTTTATTCTTGATGCTATTGTAAATGGAATTGTTCCTTTAATTTCCTTTTTGAATTGTTCCTATTAATGTGTTGAAACAACTCATTTGGGGCTGTTGACTTTGTATCCTGCAACCTTACTGAATTTATTAGTTCTAACAGTATTTTTGTGAAATCTTTTGGATTTTCTACATTGAAGATCATGTCATCTGCAAACACGAAGTTTTACTTCTTCCTTTCCTATTTTGATGCCTTTTTATGATTTTGGTATCAGGGTAATGTTGGCTTCATAGAATGAGTATAAAAGTATTCCTTCCCTCCTTTTAAGTTTTGGAAAAGTTTGAGAAGATATATTGGGTAGATTTTCCAGTGAAATAATCTGGTCTTTGGATTGTTTTATTTATTTATTTATGTAGTAAGGAGGGAGTTTTTGTTTGTTTGTTTTAAATATTTTATTTATTTATTTGACAGAGAGAGAGAGAGAGAGATCACAAGTAGGTAGAGAGGCAGGCAGAGAGGGGGAAGCAGGCACCCTGCTGAGCAGAGAGCCTGATGCGGGGCTTGATCCCAGGACCCTGAGATCATGACCTGAGCCGTAGGCAGAGGCTTAACTCACTGAGCCACCCAGGAGCCCCAAGGAGGGAGTTTTTGATAAGTGACTTAATCTCATTACTAGTTATAAGTTCTTTTTTTTTTTTTCCTTTATGATTCAGTCCTGGTAGCAGTATGTTTCTAGAAATTTATCCATTTCTTCTGGGTTATCTCATTTATTAGCAGGGGGAGGAGCAGAAGGAGAGGGACAAGTGGACTCCTGGCTGAGTGTGAGCCCAACTGGAAACTGAGTCCCAGGACTCTGAGATCATGATCTGAGCCAAAACAAAGAGTCAGACACAGCAGATTGAGCCACGCAGGTACCCAAGTTTCTTTACTTATTATAAGTCTGTTCAGATTTTCCATTTCTTCTTGAGTCAATTTTAGAAGTTTTTATCTTTCCAAAAATTTTCCCATTTCATCTAAGTTTTGTAATTTGTTAGTATACAGTTGTTTGTACTATGTCTGTATAATCTTTCTTATTTCTATACTGTCTATAGTTATGTCTGTTCTTTCATTCCTGGTTTTGGTAATTTGAGTCTTTTCTCCTTTTTTCTTCATAATTCTAGCTACAGTTTTGTCTGTTTTGTTGACCTCTTCAGGAATCAATTTTTTGTTTCATTGACTTCATTTTTAATTTTTAATTTCATTAATGTCTGCTCTAACAATTTCTCCCATTTTTGATGGGTTTTGTTTGTACCTTTTCTAGTTTCTTACAATGGGAGATTATTTGTTTGAGACTCTTTCTTTCTTTCCTTCTCTCTTTCTTTCTTTCATTTTATTTATTTGTCAGAGAGAGAGAGAGCACGCACAAGCAGGGAGAAGGAGAAGCGGGCAACCTCCTGAGCAAGGAACCTGACACAGGACTTGATTCCAGGACCCTGTGATCATGACCTGAGCCAAAGGTAGACACTTAACTGACTGAGCCACGCAGGTACCCCAAGATCTTTTCTTTTTTAAGAAAAAACCTCTGCCTTTTGTTTTGTTTTGTTTTCATTGTAGTGTTTCTGCTTTTTACTAGATTAGTAACGATTCTTGTCTTGGCTAATTTCTGACAAGTCTTATTTGAGGAGACTAATATATTATTTCCTGAAACACCTGAAGTATTCATATGACAAGAAATTTGGACTATGATGGGACTGGTAACCAGTAGCATCTATAAACCTGGACAAATGATGTCCTGTTTTTGGCCTTGTACTCTCTAGGGTACCACATATCACAAACACATAAAACATAAGTTTGTTTAAAACTAAATGGATGACTATTTTCAGTTAACACACATTTCTCTACCACAGTACAATCTATTACCCTGACCATCTATTGTTTTAACGAATAGTGTTCAGATTCCAGGAAAACACTTCTTTTTCTCTTGCCTTGAAATGAATAGCAACTATATATAAATGCTATGAAAGAAAGTTTGTGGGTTGTGCATCTGTTTGGGAGAGAAAGACTGAAACTTCTTCAGAATGTGGGGGAGGATTTGAATGGTAGAAGAGCAAAAGTAGGAGAAAAGACTAATTTGTCTAATCCTTCCTCTCTGATACCATGAATCAGATTCTTGTTTTTTAGTGGTGCCAAGCATCTGTGTTCTTGCTTCTCTTGATATAATTATTTGTGGTTCCAGAAGCACTCAGAAATTCACCCATAATTTTTAATATTGCATATAGAAACAAGAACATTTATCTATAATCAAAACAATTTAAATCACTAGAGGCCTAATATACATGACTACTTTGTCGAGCTAACTTTGGACAGTTTTTCTTCATTATCTCTATTCAAGGGCATGGTGCTATCATGTATTGGTCCCATGGGTACAGATTTTGTGCAAGGGAAGAAGGATTGTGTCATCCAAGCTATCATCTTTTGGGCAATCAACTCTAGTGCTAACTCTATGTGTCTGAGAGTTTTTAGCAAATTTATGGTTTGGTCATTAAGTTTAATGTTCCATTAATGTGTATTGGGCACCTGTAATGTAACAATTACGATGCTAGTCAGTGAGGGCATAAAGAAGAATAAGCCACTGCTGATGTTCTCAAAGAGCTTTTGGTCAAAGCTACTAATGATGACTATGATACTTAATAAAAATAACAATTCAAACTATGATTATTTGTGCACTTAAGAAGAGAAATGAATGGAAATCTGAAATTTAAAGAGGGTAAATAACCTTCCTCAGATTGAATAAAAGTTAAAATAGCAGTATAAATAAGCACCCATAATTCTTTTAAGAATGGTTCTAGAAGGTGATATCAAATTGATTTGGAAAAATGAAAAAAAAAGAGCATTTACAGAAATTGGAAAGCAAAGCTCCTCCATATTCTCTCTACCTTCTAAAGTTCTTCATTTTTATGCACCCTGTTTTCTTGAAAACTTAACTCTGAGAAATCAGCATACACAGTAGCATATGTATATGTATATGTGGTATACATATACATATATATACATATGTAGTAGTATATGTCTTTCATATACCGTATGAGCAGGAATTATTCTCAATGGCAGGGTCAACTAACCTCTTAGGCCCAGAGCCTCCAGACACATAATCTCTAGATTATCCTCATTTACACTAAGGTACTTAGAGCTGGAATGCTTATTTACATCCTGGCCTTGCCTCTACCTTAGTGAATAATCTTGGAACAGTTGCAGAAGCTCTGTACTTCAGTTCTTTTCATCTGTAAAATGGGAATAAAACCCCTCATTGGATAATTATGAAGATTAAAAGAAATAATAAATGTGAGGGGCTCAGAACCATTGCTTGCACTGAATAATTTCCTATAAATATTAACTCTTACTAACATTATTTAGACTTTGATGTATTTGTCTTCTCAGAATGTCATAGAGTAGTAGAAAAAGAAAGAATTATATCCAATGAAAAAAGCATCAGCTATATGGGAGAGGTATTCTGGGTCAGGGGAAGGAGAGCCAGGGAAGAGAGGTCACCATGCTTTTGTTTTAGTGGGTGTGGCAGCTCTGTTGAAATAGAGGTAAAGCCCGAGTGGTTAGCAGAGATTTTCTCTTACATCCAGATAACTTCTTAACTGTTAGTCATGGTATTTTTGCTGTTTTTAATATTTCCACGTCTATGGTTTCCATAAATATTTTTTAGGGAGAGAGGCTGCTTTAGGGTTTTTATCAAGATTTTGAACCAGAAGTCACAGGGCAGCTTATATATAAACTAAAACCTAGGTGAAATAACACAAATAACACAGAAAGACTTCTCATAAGGATTAACCAGTCCTCTTCTCTACCTCCCACCCCATCTGCTCAGATTCATTAGATAATACCATATTCGAAGAAAGTAAAGATGATAAAGTAATCAACTGACAACATCAAATGACAAAGATCATTTTAAAATAATATGACCTAAATGCATCTCTATGACCTAAAAATGCATCTATGCAAATTATAAATGTTTGCTTGCTAGTGTTGGCAAGCCTTGAGACTTCTCAGTTTTATAAGAACTGAAATTCTCTCTTTCTTAGTGACTGCCATGTCTCCCTGGGCATAGCATAGTGCTGACATGCAGTGACTGCTCAGTTCATTGGTCTTGTATGAATGTGGGACTTCCAGGATAAAAAAAATCTAGCAACAGTAGGATAATTAATAGGAATAGTGAAGGTGGCAAATGTGTATCAGGCTTGACTAGTAAACCTCACACAATAAACTGATAAAAATGTAAGAGCAATGTACAATGCATTACATATTTAAGATAAATTGAAAATGCTGAGATTGGGCAAATTAGATAGAATAATAATGTTGGGAAATTTCAAGTATCCACCCAATAGGCTAAGCCGTTGGGCTTGCTTAAGTTGAAGCAAGGTATGTGGATGAGTTCTGTCTACTTCCTGGAACAGGCCATCTTAAAATTCACACAGATATCTCTGTATTGGCTTGATTATTTGTTGGGGACAAAAATTTGTACCTTATTTACCTGTAAATAAATAACGAAGAGTACCAAGAAGCACCAAAATGTAACACAGTGATTATGTGGGAAAAGGAAAATAAGCAAAAAGACATTTATCGTAAAACTGAAATTTAGAGATTGAAAATTGACAAAATAAGAAGTTAAGGAAACTATGACAGGAAAAAAAATCGAAAGCAAATAAATCACAGTAAGCCTGAAAGTCAGATTTTCAAAAAGTAGTCTTGAAACGAGGAAAATGATCTTTACAGAAAGGGGGAGATCAGTTAAGGGTTAAAGACAGGGTAGCTCAGGATTGTGGAAGGTCAAGGACATGGTAAACATTATACAGATCAAAAAATAATTCACGGAAAACCTGCAAGAGTCTCTAATATGAATAATAATTACTCTAAGTATGTTAAAGGCAGAACACCGAGGAAAAAATTTGGCAATGATGATTTATTTATTCATTTTTTTTAAATTTAATATTTATTTGACAGAGAGAGAGAGCGAGATCACAAGCAGGCAGAGAGGCAGGCGGAGAGAGAGGAGGAAGCAGGCTCCCCGCTGAGCAGAGAGCCTGATGTGGGGCTTGATCCCAGGACCCCGGGATCATGACCTGAGCTAAAGCCAGAGGCTTTAACCCACTGAGCCACCCAGGCGCCCCAGCAATGATAATTTAAAGGGTATACTTGGAATACAAGAGAGAGAGCAAGGAGAATAATTGAATTCTTCACTTGGGAGTCTTCTGAGGATAACATTAAAGGGATTTCTACTCCCAAATTATCTCTTAACAAAGATGGATCAAAGGTACTAGTCAAATACCACTAAATGCTAGGCTCTATATACAATTGCAAAATGAGATGAATATGAGTAATTTGGATTGATACCATCCATCCCAGTTTTTGTCAAGAAAATGCCTTTGCTCTACCTCCTCTTACCCTCACTGTGTAGCATGATAGCTGTTTCCAAGTGTCTTCCCCAGGCCAGGTGAGAGGAACATGAAGGCCGCTGACCAACAGCTTCAGCACCTCAGTGCAGGTTCTGACTTCCTCTTGGCTGTGTGTTGTGTTCCTGTTTCCTCCTTGCCTTCCAACCTCCTGTTTGCGGACTGTCTCCCCCTGTGCATAGCCACAGGCCTTTTGTACTATGGAATCTCTCTTACTCTGCTTTATGTAAGTGTATGAACTTGAGACCTCAGTGTATGCCTATGACTTTGTTTACCCAGGTCCTCTTGCTTGGTGAGGGTTGTTTTCTCTTCCTCTGTTTTCTGGTCTCAGTATCTTGCAGATCCCCTAGGCCCTCTGCTGCTAATGACCTGTCAAGAGAGTTTTAAAGGAACTCAGGGGTGAAATTATGGAGTCATTGGCATAAATATGCAAGCTGCCATAAGCGGGTCACTCTGCTGTGTGATTGCCAAGGAAACTTCCAACCATGAGTGAGAAGGGTTCCCTGGAGACCAGAGAGTTACAGACCAGTGAATCTCATTCTTTGTTGGGCAGACTGGTGGGATTTGTAACAAAGGATTATTCCATTGATCACTGAAGCCAGCACTTTTGAGACTTATAATGGCAGAGTAAATTGAACAGGTACAACCTGGGAGTTGCAAGTATACCCTGGGCATAAATCGAAGAAATCTGCTGCAAGAACAAAATGTGTTTTAATTTTTGTATTTTTATCTGATGTGTTCATGTGAACCTTGCCTTCTACTCCATAATAATATTTGCTTTAGGTGACAAATACTGCTTTAGACTCTAGTTTCTGGGGGGGGGGGGGCGCGGGAATGATGTAGCATGAGCTATTAGCTCCTTCCCTAAAATCAACCATACAGAGCTCAGAAGGTAGCTCAAATCTGAGAAATGAACATAAAAATAAGAAACCTTGAGTTGGTATGTGTAGAGAAGGGATAGGGTTTTCAGTAGCCTGGAGTAGAGGTCAGCCATACACATTGGTGGGAGATGGATTAGGTGGTTTTTTAAATTCTGCTCTTGCTTTTCTTCCACACTGAGTTGAGAAATCATTACTGATTCCATCATCTTAGCAACTGCTTAGGCCACATTTTATTGGAAGGTAAATCAACTGCTGGGGTAGGTAGCTGATGACCAGTGGCATGGCAGACTGGTTGCTTTCAGGCATTTACTCTTGCATCCCATTTTCTTCCAAACTCTCAGGGCCAACAGATAATTACTAAAGAGACTGTTCCCTTCCAGTGCTGCTTTTTTTCTAGGAGTTAAAAAAAAAAAAAATGAATACCTAATTAGTAAAAATGGCAGCAAATGGAAGCAGTAAATACTACTTATGATGTAATCTTCCCTAGGGCTCCTCCCTTCACTTCTTTTTTGGTTCATTAAGAAGGGTATAGACTAGGGAATAGATATTGGCCCTTCTCCTTTATACATTACCTGATACAGTAGCTGATATACTCAGGGGAATGTGAGCCCACTGGTCAAAATAACTGGGCATTTGAGAAGGTAAGCTGCAAAAAAGGAAGACAACAGACTATATGATATGGAGAATTACTGGAACTGATAAATTAAGAATGAATTAAGAATTTACAATAAGCAAAATAAGATGCTTGATGAGCTGCAAAAGCATATGAAGCAGGACAACTCACACAAAGAAGCAGAAATATCAGGTCTGAAAAAAAACAAACAGTAGCAGAAATCAAGAACAAAACAGTTGAGATAAACAACAGGATGGATATAGCTGAAAAAGAATAGGTAAGCCAGGAGTTTGGATTGAGGAAATCTCTTAGTGGATGGCGGACAAGAATAAAGACATAGAAAAATTAATAGAAAAGTTAGAGCAGAAATAGTAGATAAGGATAATAAGCCCAGGAAGAGACAAAAAATATGTTTTGAAATTCTGACTATTTGACAACATTTTTGCTCCAAATCTTATAGTAAAGTTGATGTCTCAGAAACATGTACTACATTTATCGTATAGATTCATATACTGCCTTTACTATGGAAACACCAGGGGAAAAGATTTATTAATTCCTGTCTATGTGTGTCTGTATATAAATTGATAGGGGAGGTTAGAAGTGGTGTGCTAGGTGCCATAATATGTAAATGAACACTTGAACAGGGAGGAACCAGAAAATATGCTTCATTTGACTTAAAATTTTCGCAAGAGACTTACACAAAATATGCCTTTGTGCACAAGCACACACACACATGCATACACAGAAATTATCACTTTGATGATAGTGGAGTTGCTAATATTTGGGAGGTTCATAGGAGAAGAAATGAGGAAGTCAACATACCAAAATGTAAGAAGAAATCTGGCTATATCTTTGGTTCTAGAATTGTTAAAAACATTTGCAGTAGGGGCACCTGGGTGGCTCAGTGGGTTAAAGCCTCTGCCTTCGGCTCGGGTCATGATCCTAGGGTCCTGGGATCGAGCCCCACATCGGGTTCTCTGCTTAGCGGGGAGCCTGCTTCCTCCATTCTCTCTCTCTCTGCCTACCTCTCTGCCTACTTGTGATCTCTGTCTGTCAAATAAATAAATAAAATCTTTAAAAAAAAAAAAAAAAAAAAACAAAAAAAAAACATTTGCAGTATTCCATATGATTTACCCTCATGAATGTTTTTAATAAATTTCTTAGGAGCTTTCAACAAAATGTCCAGATCTGCTAATACATTGAGGACTTTCTAATACTAAAATTCCTAAAGGATGTGCCTAGGAGTTGGGCAGATTGGTAGTCATGTAACTTAACTTCTTGGTCATGTTAGACAAATCTCAGACCAAAGCATTCATCAAAGTTAACATAATATATTTTTTCCTAATTTTTATGAACTGCATTATCCTAGAAAATCCGGGAAGCTTACAATTGCTTGAAGAAGGTGGTAAGTGTAACAGAGAGCCTGTGACATAAGGAAAGACAAACAAAATGTATTTTTATAATATGAAAAACCTAGGGCTAAAATAGACTGCTTTTTAAAAGTTCATTCATTAGGTTAATAAATCCATGAAAAGTTTATACGGATGTGTTTACTAGATTTCAAAATACCAAACTTAGAGGCATCCTCTGAGATATCAAATGAGATAAATTTATACACAAATTATGCTGTGGTTAATTTTATGTGTCAAAGTGGCTAGGTTGTGGTGCCCTGTTGTTTGGTCAAACACTAGTCTAAATATTGCTGTGAAGGTAGAAATGATTGACATTTACCATCAGTTGATTTTAAATAAAGCACCATCAGTGAGGTGAGTGGACCTCATCCAATCACTTGCTTGAAGGCTTGAAGAGCAAAATTTGAGATTTCCCTGAGAAGAAGGTTAACATACAAATCCTGCCTGTATCTCCAGCTTCCTGGCCTGTCCTACAAATTTTAGACTTGTCAGCCTCCACAATTGTGTGAGCTGGTTCCTTAAAAAAAATGTCTCCCTTTTCATATATGTGTCCTATTGGTACTATTTCTTTGGAGACCCCTGACTCATACAGCTTGCGCGGTCAGGGAATCTCTGGGTAAAGAGGAACTACTCAAATTCTTTTTTTTTTTTTTTTTAAAGATTTTATTTATTTATTTGAGAGAGAGAGTGCATGCACCATGTGTGTGCGGGGTGGGGCGGGGGGGGGGAGGGACAGAGAGGAAAGGAGAGGGGCAAGCAGACTCTGCCCTGTGCATGATGGGGGCTCAATCTCGGGACCCTGAGATCATAACCCAAGATGAAGCCAAAAGTTGGACACTTAACTGACTGAGCCACCCAGGTGTCCCTACAAAACTCAATTTCTATAAATCTGATTTATAGGTGAAAGATAAACTTAGATCAATTTAAGTCAGATCACTTTCACCTTCTAAATATCTCCCAAAAACAACCAATTTCATTGTTTCCATGTCAAACTAATCTACACTACTTTCCTCCAAAATGAATGAGTGAAATAGCTTCATAACTAGTTTATTGGCTTCCACTCTTCATCATTATGCCTCTCCCCTTTTGTCAAATGATCCATGATCATTTATCCATGATAAATTGCAATGCTCTCCAATACCAATCATTTACTACCCATTCCCCTACCCAGAGTGTGTGTCTGGCCCTTTCTGTTTTTCCAAGTTCATCTCACTCTGGGCTCCTTTTTCCCCCCTCTGTACTCTGTTTGTTTCTAGCCACACAGATCTCTTCTCGTTTTTTATCCTTGTGATATTTTCCCCTACCAGAAAGCCTTTACAATATTGTAAAGATAAAGTACTTTTCTGTGTCTTTTGTGTCTGGGAAAACTTTCACTCATTCTTTGTAGAGGCATTATTGTCACTTCTTCAGAGGAGCTCTCCCTGACCTTGACCAGGTCTAATCCCATTATTAATAGTTTTCATTATTAATGGTTAATCACTCAATTTTATGTTTAATTATGGTATAATATGATTGTAAGCCTCACGAGGACAGGATCATGACTTTTTTTTTCATCTTTCATTCCCACGGTATGGGACAAAGCCTGGCAAATAACTGCTCAGTTAATATTTGATGAATAAAATGTTTTATGGGATTAGGTATCATCCATTTAGAATGGTAGAAACTAGAGATATTTGGGGTTATATCTTAAACACCTCAGTTTGGCAAAATATATTTTGCTGAAATTTGTAAGTCAATATTTAAATTAAGTAGATCAGGGAGAAAATACATCCTTTGATTCCATTTTATGTAATAAATTATAAATGTAAGTGTCAAGCATATGATGTCCTGAATCTAGGTAAGCTTTAACTTGATTTTTGCTGTGAAAAGGTTATGTGGTTTTAGATTATGCTCAGCAGAACGTATTCATATTCTGTTATGAAGTCTTTCTTGGCAATCAGTAGAGAAAGGAAGAAACAACTTAAATCAATAAGGGAGCTGCTGATTCACAAAACGTAAGAGTTTAATGGAAACTTTGGCCAACATTAAATGTTATTAAGTGCATGGTAGTGGCATGCTTTGTGGATTAGCTGAGTTGGTTAGATTGAAAGATACAATGGGGGAAAATACAAGTCAGGCAGGAGCAGATGCATACAAGAAGCTGAAAGTTTCTGTTGTTCTTCAGGTGGCTCAATAATTTTTAAGGAATGAATGGTAGCAAATATAAAATAATATCCTATTGTCATAGACAAGGTTTATCAAATGTCTGCTAGGAAATCGTTTATATGGCTATATGTATAACTAATTTAATAATATGACATTAAATTATAAAGGTACTATAAAGATCTTTAAGCTTATCTTCACACTTCCTCTAATGGGGAGGTATCTCATCACCTAAAGGGAGCGTTTTCAGTGATTAGTGAGTTTACTGCTTCCGTAGAGAAAATGTCTGATTTTAGATAGCTCTGGTCTTAGAAAATAATCTCTCTTCTTAAGCCTTAACCTACATGTCTGTAATTTTCATCTTTTGGCCTAATTTTGGATCTGCATTGGATAAATTTACCATCTTTCCCACGCGTCTTCACTTCTTTCATTAAATGAGAGTTGCCATGCAGCCTTAGTCCTTAGTCTAAAGTCTCAGATCATTAACCATTACAAGCTTTCTTGATAATTGTCCTTTCCCCTATAGTCTTCTACTTTGTGAAGTTTCTTCCTTAAATATGCTAATAAGAACTGAATGTAAGACTTATATTTACCCTGGCAAGGACAAAACACAAATGCAGTTGGACTAGTCAGCTGATCTGGAGATTGTACTCCTGTTAAAATTATATTTATATGATTATACAGTATATTAAAAATAACATATAATAAAAATAACTATAGCATTAGCACACACACACACACACACACACATATTTGGCCAAAGTTGAATCAGTTGAATTTGCATCCAATTGAGATCCCAGGCCTTTACCCATGATTTGCCATTGGACTCTTTTTCTTTCCCTGTGCTTATAAAATTGACTTTTTAAAGTTTTTATGCAAAGCTATTCATCTATTCACATAAAAAAAACTCATCAATTGCAGCTCATTTTTTTCTAGAAATTATGATATCTCTACATCTTCATTTAAAGTTATGTAGTTTATTGATGACTCCTAGATTTGTGCATGTGAAGATTGATAAGTATGTCATTTGTGTCTTAACCCAAGATTATGATAAAATGCTGATTAGGACAGAGCAAAAGTTGGAGAACAAATTCTTCCCTTTGGTCTATAATTATCATTTATCCAATTCTGTGTGTAACTGTTCCCGTAGTTGGGAATCAATGTAACTGTACCATCTTTCAGGTCATATTTCTCCAAGAATGCTAAGAAGAACTTTTTCAAACTCTATTGACATTTAGTAATAAAGATTCTTTTATTTTTTTTAAAGATTTATTTATTTATTTGAGAGATTGGGGGTAGGGGCAGAAGACAGGAAGCGAGGGTCTCAGGCAGACTCTATGCTGAGTGCAGAGACATAGCTCACGACCTGGAGATCACAACCTGAGCCCAAACCGAGAGTTGGTTGCTTAACTGACTGTGACACCCAGGCACCCCAATAAAGTTTCTTTTAAAAAGTTATTATTGAAGTACAGAAAACCCTGTGCACCTATAGCTGGATTATTCCAAAAGGAGTTCAGACAGGATTTGGTCTTTTTCTCTCTCTTAGATATGCTTTCTCTAGCTTGCTCTAACTCTGATACAGGTTGTCTTCAACAGATGTGGGGTTATACATACAAACCTCCAGGAGCGATCTATACATAGCAGATAATTCAGTAGCCAGAATTTTCAGCTTCTCACCTAGTCTGTGCTCATTCCTGAACCAATCTGTAGCCAGAGGGATGTAACTGTCTCCTATGTGATAAAGCCCATATAAAATAATTATTCCTATAACGAAAGCCAAAGATATAGCACCTTATCTGGTAACTGTGTGAAATCAAATATGTTTTTTGCTTATTATATCCTATCAAAGCAATTTTGTTTTCAAGTAATAATGATAAGTTATATGTTTGTCATTACTTTTCCCCTTCCCTTTTTCATTTTTTGGGGAAACTTTTATCATGGAAAATTTCAACAAAAATAGGTAGAATAGTATAATGAAACCCATGTACCATCACCCAGACTCAATAATTATCAACTATAGTTAATCTCACCAGTTTACTCCCTCAATATTATTTTTTAAAAGATTTTATTTATTTATTTGACAGAAAGAGAGATCACAAGTAGACAGAAAGGCAGGCAGAGAGAGAGGGGGAAGCAGGCTCTCCGCTGAGCAGAGAGCCCGATGCAGGGCTCGATCCCAGGACCCTGAGATAATGACCTGAGCCGAAGGCAGAGGCTTAACCCATTGAGCCACCCAGGCACCCCCCTCAATATTATTTTGAAGTTAATCTCAAACATCCTATTAGTTAACTTGTAAATATACTAGTGAGTATCTCTAAACCATAAGGACTCTTAAAGAAACCATAAAATTAACTCAACCAAAAAAAAAAAAACAAAACTTTTCAATAATTTCTTTTTCTTTTTTTGGTAAAGATTTTATTTATTTATTTGACAGACAGAGATCACAAGTAGGCAGAGAGGCAGGCAGAGAGAGAGGAGAAAGCAGGCTCTCCCCGGAGTGGAGAGCCCAATGCGGGGCTCGATCCCAGGACCCTGGGATCATGACCTGAGCCAAAGGCAGAGGCTTTAACCCACTGAGCCACCCAGGCGCCCCTCAATAATTTCTCAATATCAGCAATTATCTATCAGTGTTCCAATTTCCAGTTCTCTAAAAAAATGTTCTAATTTGTTAGAATCATATTTATATATATGTATCTATGTAATTTTTTTTTTTTTTTTAGAATCCAAATAAGACTCAAATGCAATGACTCAATGATGACTTTTAAATCTCTTCATCTCTAGGCTTCCTTCTTTCTATGTTTTCTTTCATTTCTTCCTCCTCTTTTTTCACTCTACTCTCTTATGTATATAATATATTTATTTGGCTTTTTGTTTAAGTTTGTAATTTCTTTTTTAAAAAGACTTATTTACTTTAGAGAGAGAGAGAGAGAGCATGAGCAGGAGGGGCAGAGGAAGAGGGAGGGAGACTCTCAAGCAGAATCCACACTGAATGTGGAGCCCGATGTGAGGCTCAGACTTAGGACCCTGAGATCATGACCTGAGCCGAAACCAAGAGTTGGATGCTTAACCAGCTGCACCACCCTGGTGCCCCAAGTTTATAATTTCTACGTTGAAGAAAGGGTCATTTTTCTGGAGCATTCCCTACCCTCTAGATTTTGCTGATTGTATCCTCTTGGTGGAATTAATTTCCTTGGTGGAATTTCTTATTTCCTACAAATTGGTGATTTGACCAAGGGGCTTGATCAGATTGAGTGTCAGTGTAATCGGCATGACTATTTTATTACCAATGTTGTCTTCTTCCATTAAGAGGCACATAATACCTGATTGTTAGCAGTCCCTGATATTCACTGTCTAGATCAATAATTGACCCATTTAGGTAGAATGATAGTTATTTTTATGATTCGTTCTTCATTTATTACCTAAAGTATTTCTACAGAAACACGTCCCTTTATCTTGACTTGGTTATCCTGTGGTATAATTGTATGGAAAAGTTAACATGATACCTGATTATTTTCTTTTATTCTCCAGTTTTCAAATAATGAACTGAATCATTAGCACAGTGACCAATTAGTTTTGTAAAACTTTTTTTTTTACTGCTATTTGAACTAATAGTTTGAAATATATTTGGTATGTTCCAGTTTGTTTCAGTTTTTATTTTAATTGATGCTCAAATTTCCCCATTTTTGATAATGGGAGCCTTTTCAAATTGGCTCTTAGGTTATTCTGACCCCAACTTAACAGTCTTTGATATTTTTTTCTGGCATGTCAAAACGTTCCAGACTCATACAGAAATGAATCAACCCATTCTCCAGGGAGTTCTGGTTCCTTTAAGTGTGAAATGGTATATAAAGATTACATTGTGAACAAGAAGAGTGCCTATTACTACTGATTTGGATGTTGTTTCAAGTATTTTCAGTGAAGGGAACTAGAATGTATTTTTTAAAGATAAAATGTATCATGAGTTTATTTTGGTACTTCCATGAGTTTCAAAGTAAGGATAACAAGATTTTTACTTGAATTCTTTCATCTATATTACCTTTATCCCATAGCAGAAATTATAGTTCTCAGTGATGATGCTGGAAATGATGGGATGTTCAACAATTACTCACTTACATCATTTCCCTAATGCACAGATACAATTATCAATTATACTACTACAAATAATACAGATTAGCTAAAATAGTTTTAGACCCTATTTGCACTTTTTCCCCCCTCTAGGATATATTCTATTAGCCATGTAAACTTGAACTAGTGTTTTAAAGTATCTTGGAATAGTTCATCCAACTGAATACATATTTAAGTTCATTTATTTCATGTTTAATTGAAGGTATTAGTTTATGATTTTGATATTATTAATATTCTTTGGGGAAGTATTGACACAGTACCAAAGTCAAGTTTTAAAAAGATATACTCAGAGAATTCAAGCTTTTCCCCCCCATTCCCTTCATTCTATTCTATCTCTTTTCCTATATAACTACTAAAAACAGTAATGGTCTATTCTTCCATTATTTGTTTTTTAATTTCTCTTGAGTGTACTTTTTGGTGTTCAAGAAGGTTGCATTTTTATACTCATGGTTACTTTTATACTAACACCTTTATATAATATTTTAAGTTCCTTTAAAATTTTTTTATTTTATTTAGTTATTTTCTGTTTCTCCCCTATTAGCAATATTGGAGTAACTGTAACCACTTCTTCCTACCTATTCTTTCATCAACAAGCATCTGATCTAAATAATATTATTTTGTACTAGGTTGAAGCTATAAGGCAATAAAGACAATAAAGAAATCTATTCTGCTTTCTCCCCCTTATCTCTCCAGTTTTGATTATTGTACTTTACCTCCATTATCAGAACACAAAACTATTATATACTTTTTATTTTTTCCCTTATAACTATTGTGTAGTTTTAATTCTACAAGCTATGTATTTACCTGGAGAATTGCTCAATACTTTCACAGTTGTTGAATTACAGTGTTTACCGTAGTGTCTGCATCTCTCCATCTCTCAGAATCTGATTTTTGTTTTACATAATGTCCAGGATTTATAATTATACTTAGCAAGTGGAAAATGGGAAAGCGTGTCTTCTTCTTTTTCCCAGAAGTCAGATATTTAGGCCTTCAAAAAAATTTTTATATTATTTTTTATTTTGAAAAACCTCAGTCTTACATTAATTTTCAAGTAGAGTACACTAGAATTATTTATTTATTTATTTTTTTACTTGAACTGTTTGATGACAAGAGACTCAGTTATCCTCAGATACTTTAGTGTTTATTTTTATAGTAAGGACACTGATGTATGCATTCTGAGACTCAACTCAGATTTCAGTGCTTGTTCCAATTAATGTTCTTTATAATAATAAATTTCTGGGTCAAAAACCACATGTTATATCTAGTTGTTACAGCTCTTTAGTCCAGCTCAATCTTGGAAAGTTTTCTCAGACTTGCATTGCTTTTTATACAAGTTAACAATTGTGATGATCACAGAGATTATTACATTATTTTATAGGATAACTCTCAATTTGGGTTCTTCTGATGCTAGTTCATGATTAGGTTCAGGTGTGTATTTTGGGTAAAAATATTACAAAAGTGGCTTTGTCTTCTCTTTCCCTCTTTTAGATGACCCATGATTTAAATTTATCACATAACTAACTGATGGTGTTTTCTTTGATTGCTTGATAACGTTGATCTTTGCCAGGCTTTTCCACTGTAAATTACTCTTTTCCCTTTGTAATTAATAAATATTTGGGGGGAGGTATATACTTTGAAACTATATAAATACCCTGATCCTCATTAAACTTTCAACATATTTCTTATTTTTAGCAGTGTAGATTCATGGATTCCTGTTTTGTGTAATGGGTTGTAGTTTGTTAATATCATTGTTTATGTTGATGTCCTAATTATCTGCTTTGATTATTGAGAGCTCCTTCAAGTTGGCTTTAGCATGTTCTCATCATAATTTAAATATTTTACTACTTTCTAGTGCAACGAGGTATTCTTGGCTTATTTTGTACTCTCCTTACTCCAACCTTGGAATCAACCATTTCTCCAAGGATCCTTGCTTTCATTTAGTGGAGAATGGTATTTAGCAACCAAGATCTGAGTGCTAAGTGTGCTCATTACTTTTGGAATATCACTATCTCTAGCCTGTCTTGGTGAACAGAACTAGGTAATATGTGTATACACATGTGCATATTTACATATGTATTTGTTCCTATAACTATCTATATCAAAAACCATAGACTTTTACCAGTGCCTCCAATTCCATCCCAGTACCATAAGATGTACTTTTCCTCCCTTAAGTATTTGTAACTCTCTGACACTGAGAAATCAGACAGCCCTTATTCTTAATATATTTATTTTGTCATTTTATGCATATATAACCAATATTTCATTATTGCTGCTTCCTCTCCTACCTAATGTGGGCTATTGTTATCTGTCCCTACTTCACATGGGGCTGTGAGGAAGCCCTCTTTTTTCTGCCTGTGTTTGAATTCCCCATGCTAAGCCATTTGCCAAACCCTTCACATATACCTTACTCAGGCTCTAAAACCAATACACTCAGGCTCTAAAACCCCATGCTGGGCTTCTCCTTTCCCTCCCTATGGATGTCATTTTCACTGTCCTAAGGCTATGACATCTCAATCTAGACCACTGCTTTTTCCTCTTCTTATCACTGTGCAGATGCCTACCTGGCTAGGTTCTTCCTAATGCTTTCTGGAGTGAGTTGTTCAGGTAGGGAAGAGAAGTTAAAGGAAGAAAAGGAGAAAGTGGAGAAACTGACTGGTCATTTTTAAAAGAAGTGCTTTTTACATTGCTGTCATGCAAATCCCCCTTATTGACATTTGGCATATGCCAGTTTTATGTGGAATATAACCTGTGGATTTTCTGCACATCATTTTGTTAGATATGATGCATTGAATTTTGGAGCTGTAAATATAGTTTCCTGTAAAAACATCAGCTGAAAAACATTATACTGATGTGTGTGTGTGTGTGTATAATTTTTTTAATAAAGCTTGAGTATTAAAAACCAATGGTCTTCTACTAGACAAGTATTAACTAGGGAGATATTCTACCGTTGCCTGATTAGCAAATATAATCAAACAGAATAGTAATGCTCCTTGATGAAGTGGAACCTTATTCCAAATATAGTAGGATGGGTAGATATTAGGAAAACTATTTATTAATCATCATGTTAATAAATATTAAGAGAAAACTTATATCATCTTAGAGGATGGAGAGACAATTGATAAAATCTGTTCCTGACAGAAATCAATTTTTAAAATAGAAATACATTTATCTCAAGCAAAAACCAGCAAGATGGTTATTGGTGAAATACTAAAAACATTTCTAATAAACTAAGAATAAGGCAAGGATGCCCATCAACTCCAATTATTAAGCTTTTTCCTCAGGTGATAGGAATGCAACTAGACAAGAAAAAGAAGCAGAATATATTACAATATAAGGATGTAATTATTTACAGTTGTTTTAATTGTCTTCTTGAAAATCCAAAATAATTAACAAAAAAGGCTATAAATAAAAAATAATTCAATAAGGTGTCATAAGTTAATATACCAAAATATGTTGCCTTCCTATAGATAAACAAAGTCAGTAAGAAAAATAAAAAAGACCCTGTTTATAAAAGCAACAACAAAAATAAAATCATTGGAGTAAATTTAATAATAAATATCCAAGAATAAAAATATATAACACATTACTGATATTTGCAAAAAAATAATTCAAATATATGAGAAAACCTATCTTCTTTTTGCATGGGAATACTCAGTCTCGTAAAAATATCATTTTTCTCCTAAATTAACATATAATATATTAAATAATAACCCCCCCAATATCAACAAGTTATATTTTAAGACCTAACCAAGGTGATTCTGAAACTCATGGGAAAAATAAGAAAAAAATATATTCAAGAAAGACATGAAAAAGATGAGTCACAGAGGAGCAATTTTGCAATTACTATAATTAACACAAGAGAGTACTAATGTATGAATAGACAGATCAATGGAATAGAAAAGGGGCTCCAAAAGTAGATTCAAATATGAAAGAAATTTAGTGTATATTAGAGATAAATTTAAGAGTGGAGAAAGCATAAATTAATCAGTAACTGTCTGGGGATAACAGAGTAACCTTCTAGACAAACATCATTTTCTGCTTCTTACACCTAAATAAGTTCCAGTTCGATCAAATACTAAAATATAAAAAATGAAATCATGAAACTTATAGAAGAAAATTTAAAGGAGTCATATTTATACTACTGAAATAGAGAAAGCTTTCTTAAACTAAAATTAAAAAAAAATGATAGGGGCACCTGGGTGGCTCAGTGGGTTAAGCCTCTGCCTTCAGCTCAGGTCATGATCTCAGGGTCCTGGGATAGAGCCCCACATCTGGCTCTCTGCTCAGTAGGGAGCCTGCTCCCCCCCTCCCTCTGCCTGCCTCTCTGCCTGCTTGTGATCTCTCTCTCTCTCTCTCAAACAAAAAAATAAATAAAATCTTTAAAAAAATGATAAACCAGATTTCATAAACATTTAAAAAACCATCTCAACAAAACCAAAAGCTTGAATAAAGTCAAAAGGCAATTGATTACCTGAGATATTTCCCATGCATATGAGGTACAAAATGTGGATTTTTAGAATATGTTAAGAAGGCCACAGATACTTAGAGAATGATCAGTAGTAAAATTCTATATCAGCTGTAAAGATTAGGCACAATTCCAAGGAAGCCATTTATATAGAAGTGCATCTTACACACCTGTTCATGGCAGCCCTGATCAACAGTTCCATGGCAATATGGTTAAAAGACATAAAAAATGATACACAAGGAATAACTGTCTTGGCTCTTAAACATATGGAAAGAAGTTTAAGGTTATTCATTACGAAGAAATGAAAATTGAATCCATAATGGGTTACTGTCTCTTTTGACTTATTTTCTTGGCAAAATCACACATGAAAAAAATTGGTGTAGTAAAGTAGTTACTCTCATAATATTGAAGAAATGTAAATTGGCTCAACTTCTGTGAGGCCAATTTGACAAGTATTTATTAAAAAGGAAAACGTAAATATCCTTTGATTCAACAATTCTATTTCTAGGAATTTATTCCACAAATACACTTACTTATGTTCCAATGACACCCATCCAAAACATGGATTACAACATTCTGTAATAGCACAGAATGGGAACAACTTAAATGTCTGTCAACAGGGAGGGATCAAGAAATTAATGGCAATACTATGCCCATTAAAAGGAATACTATTTTGGCACTATAATGGATGAGGCAGCTCGTATGTATTAATATTAAATAAATATCTATCTATTTATCATCTATCAATTCCTATCTACATCTTATTTCCTATCTATATCCTATTTCCTATCTATATCCTATTTCCTGCCTCTATGTAGGTGGGGGGAAAAAAAGATTTAGAATAGGAAAGTCATCATTCCTGTGTGTTTCTATATTTGTATTCCACATGCTTGCCTATGCACTGAATATCTTTAGCAGGGTGTACTAAAAAGTGGAAACATCAGTTGCCTCTAGAAAAGCTAACTTAATGGCTGAGACAGCAGTAGGAGGGACACGTATTTATCTCCTGATACACAGTTTTGTTCCTTTTGCATTTTTTCCCATGCACATATAGTATCTATTTTAATTAATTAAATAAAAATACAAACAGCAAAACTTCACTTGTGCTGTCTCTATTTCAGTTGCATAATTTTGACATAAAGATATAGACTGAGTAGCTGCTGAGTGACAGTTGTGAATCAGTACGTGTGTTTACCAAGAATTATCATGTAAATGCAGCAAAATAGTCTAGAAAAATCTATCTAAACCCAAATGTGACACCTTGTACACAATAATGTCTTGTAAAGTATTTTCAGTGTCTATTAGAAATTAGCATGTAGTGATAGCGCTTTCTAAATGAAATGAGAGTGAAGCAACAAAATTGATTAGCAAAGAAATTTAAACAAAGACAACCAAATGCGCCCTAGAGCATAACTACCTGTGGGAGTCCCAAGAATTAGATGGAGATGCGCTGCTAACCCTGTTTCCTCCTGTGTGCATTCAGAACATTTATTAATGAATGTATATTCCATTTTATTATGTTACAGTTTGTTTATACTGGAATTTATTTCTGTGGATTGAACCTCTGCTCCACCACTTACAACAGGTGTGAACTTAGAGAGTTTTCTCAACCTCATTAAGCTTTAGCTTCTCCATATATAAAATGGTGATAATAACTGTACCTAACTGTGGAGTAAATCTATGTAAAATCTGGTTGATTTATGTAAATTATGATAAACATGCAAATAACTCTCCCACTCTCTTTCCTTCCTTCTCTTTCCTTATCATTGTCTTTCTTTAACTCTCTTGTTGCTCAGTGTTTCCTACATTCCTTCCTTCTTCCTTTCCATCCTTCTTTCCTCCCTTCCTTTCTTTTTCCCTTCTTTTTCTTTCCCCTTTTCTTTTTAGCTTTATTTCTCTCTCTCCTTCATTATGTGAGGATATTTTGAAGTAGTTCACAAATCACACGGTGTAGCCTTTGTGGACTAATTCATTGCCATGCCACACAGCACAATCAGGGGCAAAGCTATCCTCCGACTCAGGTTTTGGGTTCCAGAGCCCTATGATTTCACTGCCCCCTCCCTTGAGTCGGTCCTTCTGACACACTGTGGCCCTCTGGCTACTCTTTCCTGCCCTCTCACTTTAGCAACAGTTAGTTCTCTGACCCTTTTGCTTACCGGCAGACAGCATTCTGACCACTGGGTTGCCATTTCAGTTCTGTTACATTTCACAACTGAATCTTCCTGCATTTACGCAGAGCAAGTTCACATGAAAAGGATCATTAGAGTTTGAGGAGGAGCGTGTGCCACAGAGAATTGTTAATACTTAAAAGTAAGACATGATCTAATTCTGTCGTTTATACTTCAGGAGGTCATCGCCTTATAGCATAGCCAGTTGTACCCACCAACAGTTTTGACACAATTAGAGCCCCAATAACTTTCTCTAAGACTTTTCTTATCCAAAAATATGTCCGACATGACAAAGCTCCTCCCATCTCCCCCAGGACCAGATACAGAACTTGTATTCACTCACATCTCAGCATTCAGTTACGTAATACTAGGGTAAGCATGCTCAAACTACTCAGTTCAGAAGTTAGGTTCTCTAAAAACCTGTTTGCTCTAAAGCATCAGTCTGTGGAGATCCTTGGTCTGTGTGATTTCTAATGAGGGGATCAGAGGTTGCAAAGGTGGTGTGTATGCTTAGGAGTAGGGAGCAGCTGCCAAAGGAGGAATGCAGGCTCATGCCTTTAAGGGCCCTTTGCCTTAGAGGAGGGAACAAAGCCATAGGTAATGAGGAAATGATAGTTTTCCACTTTGGTGGTGAGATTAGAGAATATAAAACACAAAAATGACTGCATTTTTGGGCAGAATATATTCAGCTGAACTTTTCTAAGTTGGAGAAATAAAAAAAAAACAGATAACATTTTGTGCATCTTTTTGTCTCTTTTATTTAAAACTGTATATATGGTGATAAAATTAATTAGAAGAGTAAATTACAATGAAAATGAAGTAATGAATTTCTAGACTAAACATCAGAAATAAACTGGATTCTCTGCTATTTTTGTTTTTTTGTCCTCAGTTTTCTTGTTACAGAGAATAATGGGTTATAAAGAAATGATTCATTTAGGAGTGGCAAGAATTCAAGCAGTACCTGATGATACTTTTAATTTCCTTCCTAACAGTTGTTCATCATTGCTTGACCCTGCCATCAGGTGAGTGACTCTATCATCATTTCTTTGAATTAGTTAACTGTCTGCATGCAGTGTTATTCCTGTCAGGAGTCTGACTGCTGTTCATTTCTAAATAGTTTTGTTGTTATTATTTAATTATAATTATAATAGTTTTGTTGCTATTATTTTGGCAATTAATTAGATTAATGGTACTCAGGGTAAATAATACCCTGAGTCAAAGACATAAAATAATAACCTTCAAGAAATTAAATAATATATCTATTCACTTATTCTTATTTGCTATGTTTAACTCTCTGACTAATGTTTGTCAGAACTATGTCAAATTTTTTATGCTTATCAGACTTTCTGTTTAGATGGTTTGACTTATCCTCAATTCTATATTCTTAAAAATCTCTGAAAAGGCTGCTCTTTTTCTGGGAGCTGTGTTCTCTCTGACCACACTTCTCTTTGCCAGCTCCTTGTCTGACTCACAGCTGTCACACTGTTGACGTGCTCTGACAAGCTACCTGCTGGCTTGCTCAAAAATGGAGAAACATTCTATCATATTTAACATGTAAGCAATCCATGAGCATATTTTCTTCTCCTTTATCTTTAGAGGCATGCCCAACTATACCAGCACCTGATGTAAAAAGCACTCCATTAATGTGTTAGATATGCCCTATGCCATTCCTTCTCTCATCACTCTCAACAGTGGGCAATGGCATGGAATGTGACTTGTGCGATAGAGGTGCCACCAGTGTGTCTTTCCTGCTACCTTATTCCACAGAAATCACTAGATTATACCCCCAAGAAATTGTGTTCTTGAGGGTACGTGAACCACTTCTCAAATTGTGCTTTTTGAAAATCTTTGCCCTGCCACCACAGGAAACACCTGTTGCATTTTCCTCTTCTTTCTTTGTGTCTTTGACAGTGACATAGCTAGAAGGCTGTGCAACATCATAGAATAACCCATGCTTCGGGATGAAAAAGATTTGGTTTCTAACCCCCAATTTTCCACTTATTACTGATGTAAGTCACATAACCTTCAGGTTTTCCCATCTGGAAATTGGGAATAATAATACCTATATCATGGGTGCATCAGGTCATTTAATGAGTTAACAGATAGGTGGGTCTGATGGACACAAGGCATAGTAGAGACAATTAGTGAGGTAAGGGAATCTATGGATTTTTGAAGTAAATTTAGCATCAGTAAAGGATCAGGGTGATTAGTCAGGTAGTGACTTCCATTGTCCATAAGAGAGATGAGGATCTCTCTTAGTCTATTTGAGTGTTTGGGCTGTTATAATAAAAATACTATAAACTAGGTAGCTTATAAACAGCAGAAATTTATTTCTCACAATTTGGGAGTCTGGGAGTCCAAGATCAAGCCACTGACATATCCATTGTTTGATGGAAGTCTGCTTTCTGGTAAAAGACTATCTTATCACTGTTTCCTCACATGGTGGAAGGGGTAAGGAATCTCTCTAGGTTCTCTTTTATGAGGACACTAATCTCATTCACAAGGACTCCCTTCTCATGACTTAATCACTTCCCAAAGACCTCACTTTCAAATATCATTACATTGGGGATTCGGGTTCAACAGATGAATTTTGGAAGAACATGAGCATTCAGATCTTAGGAGGACCTCACCTAAAGCAGAGACATAAAAGAGTATAGGATGGATATGAGATATCCTAAGATGATGACTTGAAAGTATTTGGGTGATTTATTGAATATCATGAAGGAATAGTGATAACTTTCTTACTTTTATAAAACCCTAACTCTTGGTGATTTTAATGAAAGTGAAGAATGAAAGGGATGGCCATTAAAAAAATAAATATAAATATATGTATATAGTTAATTTTAAATGTGTTAAGATTGATTTACCTGTAGAATGTAGTAGATCCCTAACAAAGTTTTATAAGTGAATGAATAAAATATCTGATTGAAAATTGGATATGTGACTCTAAATCTCAGGTGAGATTTCTGGGCTGGGGAGTTATAATTTAGCAGTCATTACTACCTAGAATGAGGTAAAATTATGGGAATCAGTGAGACCACCAAGAGGAGCACATTGAGTGGGACAGCAACTTTGTAATTGTTAAATTCCAGAAGTTTTTAATTTCATGTTTCAAGCACCAGCACCAGCACCCAAGATTTAAAACAATTATACTGCTCATTCAGGTTGTTTTTCTGAATGAGTAGTACTCCTAGATGTTAACATACTTTAAGTCAGCACTGTATCAGGTATGGCACTCGCATGGTTTCTGTTTACTGGACACCTGACTCCCGTACATAATAATTTAGTGGGCTCCACTAATTTACTATAAATATTCCCTTGCCATCAGTATAATAGAAGCCATAGTGTTGGTAACAGTCTTTCAGAAAACAATAATAATGTTTTCAAAATCAAGAAGCAGAATACAATTATAATGTTGAAATGTGAAAATGCATCTTGGAGCTGAATAAATATAGTGTATTTGTACAGTGAAACTAGAAAAATTATTTAACATAACTTTATAAAGGACCCCTTCATGAAATGAGAACTGCATATATTTTACTGCACAGTTAATTCAAGCAAATGTGAATACTTTATAACAGAGAGCTGTTATCAAATTTTAGTGTTTCTTCACTAAAATGATAACCCTTAATGAGAACATTCAAGAGAATAGTCATTGGTTCTGTGGACTTTCTTTTCTTCCTTCTTCCATTATTCTGCACTATGATCATTCTTTTCTGTGTATGTGACACAATTTTGTCCAATGCTCTTCCGAGTACAGGGTTTTATTGCTGCCTGTGACTTGCATTTAGCTTTTTATATCTAATAGTGCTGAAGTATTTTTTTACGTACTAAGCCTTTATCAGCTGGTTTATTAAAGAGAAGATTTATTATTTTCAGGATTCCACTTTCCTACATGAGTTCCCACGAATGGGAGCGTTTATATGCTTTTTATTATAACATTTCAATGGAATGATGGCTTTTGAATTTTTCTAATATAATGACTTAGTTACATGAAATAAAGTCAGAAGTGAATGATAAGTTAGAAAATATGAACATGTGTTTTCAATTTCTCTTCCAATTTTCTTTAATAAACATCTATTTATGTGCCAAGGTATTTTAACTAGCCATGCTAGTTTTTTTTTTCTGTCCCCAATTTTATCTAAGGCTAATGTCCCTACTCAGAAAGGTGGAGCTCTCTCTTTCAGGACTTAAGTGTCCAAGAAATATGAGTTCTCCCAATTCTCAGTAGGTATGAATTAAGAGTATTTCTGACATCAAGGATTTATAGGGGCATCTTTATAAAAATACATTGGTGGACTGTTGTGTATGTTAATTATAATGTTTGACTATCCAGGACACTTTGGCTATATCTCTTATTAAGAGAGTTTTTTCAGCTGTGAAGTTAGAGGGAACAGAATCCACAGGACAATCCTCACTTTGTCACCAATTGCAAGTTTGGGGGTTCCTCAAACCACACACTGTTTTGATAAAACAGAGTCTTTGAGAAAGACTCATAGAACTCATTGAAAGCTGTTATAATCACAGATCTTTCTACAAGGATAGACTATAGATAAAAATCATCCAAAGGAAGTGATGCATAAGGCAGAGTCCTGGAAAAGTACCAACTGTGGAGCTTCCAGTCACCTTCCCTGTGCAGACAGGACAGAGTTCTCTTACTGCATCAAGGTGTACTGATACACATAGGGATGCTCACCTGAGTGTTAGATACCTTCATGTCCAATGTCTTTATTACCTGAGTATTAGACACCTTCATGTCCAGTGCCTTTATTAGGGTTCCTTCATGTAGAATGGTTGACTGCCCACATGGCTGACTTGTTAAAGACCTTTAAGAGGTCAAGCTGCCTGACCCAAAGCACATGCCCTAAGTCAAATTATTGTCATGGCTCAGATACCCCACCCTAAATCATGGTGTTGTATTCTTTTTTTTTTTTTTAAAGATTTTATTTATTTATTTGACAGACAGAGATCACAAGTAGGCAGAGAGGCAGGCAGAGAGAGAGGAGGAAGCAGGCTCCCCACTGAGCAGAGAGCCCGATGTGGGGCTCGATCCCAGGACCCTGAGATCATGACCTGAGCCGAAGGCAGAGGCTTTAATCCACTGAGCCACCCAGGTGCCCCCATGGTGTTGTATTCTTGTTGGCCGAATGCCTTTAGGTGAGCATAGATACTGTAGTGGACATGACATTCCAAGGGTTTAGAGCCTCCCAGAAGCTGTGGGCAAAAGCCAGACCTATCTTTGGTCAAGGAAAAAATCCTTCACTGCACACACTTCTTCCATTTTCTTTGGTGACTCCTCCCTTCCTCTGTGTGGAGGGGCTAATATTCCTGTGTCTTGTGTTTTCACTGCTGGAGTGGGGAGTAGAATCCAAGCTGGACTTGCCAGAAGCCTTCCTGGGATTTTCTTCTGGACAAGGAGATATAGTCTAGAACATCACCTTAGTTACCTGTCTGTCATGTGGAGAAAATATGTGTGCAACAGAAGAGAATCGGAAGGAGAAGCAAAGAGAGAGAAAAAAGAGATATAGACATGAAAATGGAAATGAAATCAGAACGCTATTTGAAGCTCTGATTCAGCATGAGGGCACTTCTGGACCAGTTGTGGGTACCCCTGAATTTCTTTGTGTATATATGATTAAACTTCATGGTTTGCCTCAAATATTTTGAGGTACATTTTCTCACTTGCAACCAAAGGGCCTCTGACTACTACAGAGGTTCAAAACATAAACATCAGTTTTTGTTGGGAAGTAATTTGAACTAGAGAACTCTCTGATAATTGAAGCCCTTAGGTCTAGGTGAAGGGACACACAGGTAATTCCTTTCTATTAAATTCTAATGACCTAATCACAACATAATCCCCAGGGCTTGAGACCCTTTTCCAAACTAAATTCTATGACTTTTGCATTACTTCTCAGCTCAATCCTACATCCTTCACAGGAGACACTGCCTGTGCACTACGTTTCTTTAATAAAGCCTTAGAGGAGAGACTGCATCAAAAGCTCCAGAAAGTCTACATACATCTGACTTGTCATTAGATACTCCTATATCAACCCTTTCATTAAAAGGTAACTCACAAGAGAGGAAATTTGCTAAACCAGATTTCGGAAACAGAAGTGAAGCTTAAAATAACAATGTTTAATATAAAACGTGTTAAAAGTTAGCGGTGGCTCTGAAAGTACAATCCATGACTCTCTGGTGTTAGGGCTTCAAAAAATAAATTTAACCTATGTTGTAATCCTTATCAATGCAGGCAACGCAGGAACACTGGTTTTAGAAACATAAAGTTGGGCAAAGCCCTGGCGGGACGCATAGGAGTACATGCTCTCTCTAACATGTAGTATGCCATCTCACACATGTAGAGTGACAGAAGCTCATAAGGTTAGTGGACACAGGCACATGCATCTCACACAGAGCTCTGATATGTAAGGTCTCATGGCATTGATTCAGAAATACGTAATAATATTCTTGGACAGTTGGGGACAAATATGTAGCTTATATATTCCTCTTTAAAAAGCCAACCAAAGTCATATCTTAATGTCTTTTAAGAATAAAATGAGTAGAGGTGCCTTGGTGACTCAGTTAGTTAAGCGCCTGTCTTTGGCTCGGGTCATGATCCCAGAGTCTAGCATGGGCTCCTTGCTTAGTGAGGAGCCTGCTTCTCCCTCTGCCTCCTGCTCCCTCTGCTTGTGCTCTCTCTCTCTGACAAATAAATACATAAAATATTTTTTAAAAAAAGAATAGAATGAGTAAACTGTAATCTAGACATACCATGAAATGTCATACTGCAATGAACATGATGAATTATAGATACATAAAAGAGTGAATCATAAAACATAATTTTGAATAAAAGAAATCAGACATAGTATAGTAAATTTTTATTATTCTACTTGTATAAACTTCAAAAAGCAGGTAAAGTTAAACTATATTGTTTAGGAGTATACAATTAGGTAGTAAAACTATTTAATAAATACAGAGAAATTGAATTCCATAAAATTCAGCATCTTGGTACTGCTGGGGAGAAAGGGAAAGATTTTGTTTGAGAAGGAACATGCAGAAGGCTTTTGGATTCCTGTTAATATCCAACTTCTTGACTTAGAAGTTTAGCAGGTATTTATTTTATAGTTCATTAAATTATACTTCTATGCTTTCAGCATTTTTCTGTACATTTGTAATATTCCAGTTAACAGAGATTTAAAAAAAAATTGACTATTACTAATATGGTCCCTGGTCCAGGAGAAAGAAGAAAATAACAGAGATCTGCCGTCCCTCAACCCCATGCGGGGCTGAGCCCTGGATTCTGCTTCCAGTGAAAGGAACTTCAGGTGACCAAGGTCTCAGAGAGGAAAAGACATGAGAGTGTTTCTTGCTGAGAAGGATCTTCTTGTTAATCTCCAGAGGAGGTTTCTTGAGCCTGCCCAGTAACTCTGTCCCCTAGTAGTGTGTGCCCATTATCTACTTCGTTTCCAGGGGATCTGCTCTGTCTACCCACCCTCTCACCACCAATTCTTATGGCATAAAACCAGGACTCATGGGGCGCCCGAGTGGCTCAGTGGGCTAAAGCCTCTGCCTTCAGCACAGGTCATGATCCCAGGGTCCTGGGATTGAGCCCCGCATCGGGCTCTCTGCTCAGCAGGGAGCCTGCTTCCTCCTCTCTCTCTGCCTTCCTCTCTGCCTATTTGTGATCTCTGTCTGTCAAATAAAAATAAATAAAATCTTTAAAAAAACAAACAAACAAAAAAACCAAGACTCATTTAGATCCCCTTGGCCAGCACTTCAACCTCTCTCTGTGAGGCTTCTTCCTGTCTGATAGGTCCCCGGCTCCCCTGTGCATCAAAGAAGGTATACCTACTTTCCTTGGCTGAAGTGAAGGGGCAAATCCCCTCAGTTTGGGTCCTGTATTAAGGCCATTTTTCTGTTTTGCCACTCAACAGTACTTCTCTCTCCAGGGACAAAGGGAAAACAGAAAACAAAAATCTCCTGCTGTGGCTATTGGAAGTTGTCAGCAAACTCCCCCAACTAGGCCCTTCTGTTTTAAAATTTGGCTAGCAATTCCCCTAGCAACAGAATTAATGACTCCCACCAGAATTTGCTGGGGATACAGCCATGCACACTGAAATGATAATGTGATCTTCCCTCGCCCAAATTTATGAAGAAGAAAATCTAAGACTGTTTTAGTGAGTGAATCTGTGGTAGAAATATTCATTGCTTTGTAATTTTTTCAAGTTTGTGTGCAGTTCCAGATATTTTGTTGAATTATTCTATACTTATTTGTTGAAGGAACACCTTACATAGTAAACATGATATTGATCCCTCTGGGGAAGTAAATGTGGGTAGGTAGGAGTCCCTTCTTTTCTCTAAAGAATATATATAATTAGGTGGGGTTAGGGAAGATACAAAACAGCAAGAACATAAGTTAAAACAAGAAAGTGGGGGTGCCTGGGTGGCTCAGTGGGTTAAGCATCTGCCTTCAGCTCAGGTCATGATCCCAGGGTCCTGGGATGGAGCCTTGCATTGGGCTCCCTGCTCAGCAGAGAACCTTCTTCTCCCTCTCTGCTGCTCCCCAATCCCTGCTCGTGCTCTATCTCTGTGTCAAATAAATAAATAAAATTAAAAACAAAAACAAAAAAAACAAGAAAGGGAGTGAAAGGAGCTAGCAAGTTCAAAGGAGTAAAAGATGGCATTAATTTAGAGACAATTGTATAAACATCAGAAAGGAGATGGTGTCAGTGTGGTCTTGAAGAACAAGTGGTTTATTGATCATCAGAGAAGTTTCCACATAGAACAGTACAAGTAAGAGCACAAAAGCAAAAGATATGGGCGTAGTTCAGGTTGCCTGGAGTTCAGTATATATGAGGGAAGCCTTGGGCACTGAGAGCAGATCATGAAATGTATTCAGTGTCCAACTAAAGAGCTCAGTCTTAAGAATGAAAAATAGTTTCACCGAATTTTTGAGGTAGGAGATGGTGAATATTGCACCTATATATTGCTAGCATATGGCTTGTTTCTTTCTTTATGTCTATTTTTCTGGAATGTAATAGTTTTGATTTGCCTTTCTTCTTTTCTTTTTTTTTTTTTTAATAAGATTTTTATTTATTTGAGAGAGAGAGCGCGTGCGCGCAAGCAGGGTAGCTGCAGAGGTAGAGGGAGAAGAAGAAGCAGACTCCCCACAGGACAGGGAGCTCGATTCTGGGTCATGACCTGAGCTGAAGGCAGACACTTAACCAACTGAGCCATCCAGGTGCCCCTGCCTTTCTTCTTTTGTTTAACTACATATATTTATCATCCTATCATATTTATTTTTTCCATATTTTTTACGGACACAAATACGTGTATTCCTATTCCTCTGTTACTCCTGGTTTGCCACCAGAAGAAAAAAACCTAGTTTCTCTTCAGACTCTTGCCTTGGGGAAATATCCTCCAGGCTTATGGTTACTTCTATGTTGTGAAGTTAACATTGAAAAGAGATATTTTCTAGTTTTGCCCACCAAAAATAATAATACCTCAGTGATAACAAGGATACCTAGCATCTAGTTCTAGGTTTATCCGTACCATTCTGTCATAAAAGGAACCAGGCTCCTTGAAGGAGTGGTTGATTCCAGAGCTGAGGTAGGGAAAATCCAAGGTAGTTATAGAATTAATGAAAATCTAATCCACACACCTTTAGGATTCAGGAACTCTTGTCTATTCTAGAAGATAGATCCTGTGTTTTGAACTTTTGCTTATAATAATTTTTCCTCCTTATTCTATCTAGAATTTATTTCATTTCATAAATAAAACCCTTTTTATTTTGAAATAACTCAGATTTATGAATTAATTGGAAAAACAGTATAGAGATTCCTATTTACCCAGCTTCTCTTAAGGATAACATCTTCTATAACCACAGTACGATTATTAATACTATTTTCTAAATTACATCCTTTATTTGATACTCACCAGTCTTTAAATTAATGTCATATTTTATGTCTTAAGATTCAATCTAGGATCTCTTACTGCATTTAGTAGTTGTATCTCTTTAGTTTCCTCTAATACCTGACAGTTCTTCAGTCTTAACTTTTTTTGACTTGTGAGCTTAAGAGTTTTGAAGAGTAGTGATTTGTTATTTTGTAGAATGTTCCCCGGTTTGGATTTGCCTGATTTTTTTTTCATAGTTACTAGGCTATGCATTTTTAAGAAGTATTCTGCAGAAATGATGTAGCTTTCCTACTGCAGTATATTAGCAGTTCCATATTTTTTTTTTAAATTTGGAATTTTAATTATGTACATAAATAGCAACATGAGAACAAGTTCTAAGGCTAGACATTCTCTCTAGGTGAAAGGATTTCCGATTAGTCTACTTGTAGTATGGCATCACCCTAGATAACAAAGAAGCCTAGCATAGTTTATCCTGAAGAAGAAAGCCAATTTACGACGTTCAGTACTGACTTCTCTGCCATTTTTCTGTAGAAATACTGGTTTACTACATGGAGTTTCCAATGTTTACCTATAACTGATTAAAATGGGCAGAGCATGGAGTATTGTATTTATTTCCAGATGAATTCTTCACATTTCCTGGCTTTTGAAAGTTCTCCTTCCACAAATCTTGTATGACTATGTATCCTCGTAAACCCCAGTCATATAATTTCTCCCCACTGACCTGGACAAATACGATGAATTGTTGTGGATAATAAAGAGAGGCAGCAAGTCCCATGAATCCAGGTGGATATACCAGCTTCTTTATTTTTGAGCCTCTAGCCAAAAGAAGTCCAACAATGCCAGCAAAACCGATAACACCAAGTCTTGGAAAAAATCCAGAAGGTGCATTTTGAAGATATTCATAGCTGCCTAACCCCCATTGAACCAAGCTCTGCATCTTGGGCCTAGTTTGTGAGTACATTTCCTGACACCAACTTGTATACGGCTCACAATAATGTCAGAGATGTGAAATGCTTTCTTCAAGTGGGGTCCTTGCCTCTTTCACATATTTAGACTGACCCTCGGGAATGGAGCAGAATGAAAGCTCATTAACCTTCACAGAAGCTTTGTGAGGTGAGTCCTTTTTAGGTGACGCATAGACTTTGAAGGTGAGCGGACTCAGGCTGGCCGGCCCCACAGCCCTCTGAATTACCTTGAACATGTTGCTGGCAGAGGTGCCTCGGCGGGGTGACCAGCAGTTCCATATGTTGATAGAACTTACTACTAGTTATGTTATGTTAACCTAAATCACTTAGTTAAGTTGGTGTCTTCCAGGTTTTCCCATTGTACTGGTACTACTTTTTCCCTTCATAATTAGTAAATATTTGGAAGAAATGCTTTGAAGCTATGCAAATATTTTATTTCTCCTTAAACTTTTATCAGCAGTTCTTGTTGTTCTAATGGTAATGTTCTTTTTCCCTAAATTACTTATATATTTATTAATTGGAATGCTTCTGTAAGGAAGAGCTGTTCCTGCTTCCTCTTTAGTTTATTGCATCAACCATTTATTTATGTCAGTATGGACTTGTGGCTACTAATTTTTCAATCCCAACCCAGTACGATTGCTATTTATTTTTTTGCTCAAATTTTTCCAATTTTGGCCTGCAAGTGCTCTTACAAGTTGGCTCTTGTGTCCCTTTCAAATATTCTCATCCTCTTCCTACCCCTTTTTTGAATACTTCCTTAGTTCCTAGATCACTAGGATGTTTTACTCATCATGAATTTTCCCTGCCATGATTCCCTGCCCCAGCTCTGGAATCAACCACTTTCTAAGAAGTCTGATTCCTTTGATCGGAAAATAGTACTTACAAACCAAGATCTAAATGCTAGGTGTGCATATTGCTATTGAGGTATCATTGTTCTCAACAGAGGTGAGAAATAGTTATATGTGTACTAAGTCACATGCACATACTACATGTCTATTTATGTGTCAGTCCTTCTGAATAGATATTAGAAAATAAACCCCCCACAAAATTTCATGAATTCACACTGATACCTCTAATTCCAGTCTAACAAGCCCAAGTTGGTTCTAGCAATTCACCTTAACTTATTTGTAACTTATTCCCCACCCCCAAGTAAGAAGCTGGCTGTCATTGTTTACACTTACTTATTGTTTAACATAGAAAGTAGTTTCAGAATTACTAACTCATACTGCTGTGAAAACCAAGTTAATGAGGTGTTTGTATACAGTTCTTTTTGTCTTTAATTTTATAATATCCAGTCAAAACAATGATTTTCAAAGTCACTTTAAGTCCTCTCATTTCTTCCCAACCATTTCAGTGGGGTTATTTCATTTGAATCATACAGTTAAATGCATTTGTCATAGTCTGCGTTTCATTGTATTGCTCTTCTCAGCCTGGTCGATATTTTAAAATTTGAATGAGTAAAATTTGAAAGAGTAAAATTTACTCTTTGTGATACACAGTTCTGTGGTCTCTGAAAAATGCATAAAATACCAAGGAGTGGAGTTTCATTACCCCAAAAGTTTTCTTTTTCTTTTTTTTTTTTTTTTAAAGATTTTACTTATTTATTTATTTGTCAGAGAGAGAAAGAGAGAGAGTACACGCACAAGGCGACAGAGCAGCAGGCAGAGGCAGAGAGAGAAGCAGGCTCCCTGCGGAGCATGGAGCCCCATGCAGGACTCAATCCCAGTATCCTGGGATCATGACCTGAGCTGAAGGCAGATGCTTAAACTACTGAGCCACCCAGGAGTCCCCCAAAAGTTTTCTTTTGATGACATTTTTTAGCCAATTCCTTCCCTATACAACCCCTGATAGCATTTATCGAAGTCTCAGTAGCTTTGCTTTCTCTAAAATTTTATATAAGTAGAATCATACAATATATAAACTTTTGGGTCTGGCTACTTTCTTTTAACAAAATCCATTTAAGATTCATACATGTTGGTTTTCAATCAGTTGTTCTTTTCTATTCTTGTGTCATGTTTCCTTGTGTGGGACTGTTTGCTCATCATTTACTTGTTGAAGGCCATGAGGGCTGTTTCCAGGTTTTTGCAATTATGAATAAAGCTGCTATAAATGTTCATAGATAGATCTTTGTCTAAATATATTTTCATTTCCTTTGGGTGCATGCCTAGGAATACAATTGTTAGATTGAACAGTAAATGTATGTATGGTTTGTTAAAAAAAAAAAAAAGAAGCTGAACTGTTTTTTAAAATAGCTATACTATTTTGCATTTCTACTGGGGATGAATGATAGTTCCATTTGTTATGCATCCTAACTGGCACTTGTGTTTTCTATTGTTTTGGTTTTAAATATGGTCATTATAATAGGTAGGTAGTGTATTCCATTGAGGTTTCAATTTGCATTTCCCTAATGGCTAATGATGTAGAGCATCTTTTCATGTATGTATTTACCAACTATATGTCTTCCTTGGTTAATTAATACTTTTCAGGATTTTTGCCCATTTGTATTGGGTTATTTATTTTCTTATTGTTGAGTTTTGAGAGTTCTCTACATATTATTAATATATGTTCTTTATCAGATATGCAGTTTTCAAATACTTTCTGCTAGTCTATGGCTTGCCTTTTATTCTCTTTTAATGTTTTTCATGGAGCAAACAGTTATAATGAAGTACAATTTTTCAGGATTTTAAAATGGGTTGTTCTTTGGTATAATATCTAAAAATTCTTTGCCAGATTCCAGTTCATGAAGATTCTTTCCTATATTTTCTTCTAGAGTTTTATAATTTTATTTTTTAGGTTTAGTTCTGTAATCTATTTTGACTTATTTTGTGTAAAACATTTGGGGGTATGTTTAAAATAAAGGTTTATTTTTATGCAGATGGATATGTAATTGTTCTGTTACATTTTTGAAAAGATTCTTTTTTTCAGTGATTTGGTTTTGCACCTTTATTTAAAAAAAATCAGTTGGCTATATTTACGTAGGTCTATTTCTGGGCTCCATATTTCAGTTCCATTGATTTTTTTTTTTTTTTTTTTTTTTTTGGTGCTCATTCTTTTGCCGCACCACATTGTCTTGTTTACTGTAGCTTTATTGTAAGAAATAATGAGAAACATCTAACTTTATGTCCATTGTCCAAAATATTGGACTACTCAATTTTCTTTGAATTTCCATATACGTTTTAGAATCAGCTAGTTGATATCTTCTCAGTTGATCTCTATTTTATCAAGTTGGAAGAGATTGACATCAGTATTGAGTTTTACAATCTAGGAACGGAATACATCTCTCAACTTACTTAAATTTTTTTTTTTAAATTTTCCCTCATGTTTTGTAGTTTTAATCATTTAGAGACTGAAGATGGATTTGATAGATTCAGATCTAAGTATTTTACTTTTGGTAGTGTTTTAAGTGGCATTTAAAAATTTTAAATTCAAAATTTTCTATGCTAGTATATAGAAATACAGTAGATTTTTGTATATTGACCTTATACCCCATGCCCTTGCTAAATTCATGTATTTTTCCTTGGGGTTATTTGTATGTAGGGGTTATTTGGATTTTCTGTGTAGGTAAATATGTCATTTGTCATTTGTCCTTTTCAATCTATATGCTTTTCTTTGTTTTCTTTGCCTTATTTTATTAATTACAAATTACATTAAAATTTTGAATAGGGATACTGAGAAAGGACATTCATGCCTTGTTCCCAATCTTAAGGGAAAAATGTTCAGTATTTCACCATTAGTTGTAGGTTTTATGTAGATAGCCTTTTATCATTCAGCATTTACTGAGGTGCTCTTTTTTTTTTAATCATGAGTGAATATTGAATTTTGTCACATGCTTTTTCTCCCTCTTTTGTCATAATTATGTGTTTTTCTAATCACTTAATAGAATAGACTTGATTGATTTTGAAATCTTGTGTTTGTGTAGAACTGTGTTTTTTGTTTTTTGTTTTTCTTTTAATGTTTGGTAGAATTCGCCAACAATACCATCTGGGTATGAAGTTTAAAGTTATCAAATTACAAAACAAATTTCTTTAATAATATAGCACTACTCAGGTCATCAGTTTCTTCTTCATAAGCAAGCTTCTTTAGTATATGTCTTTTGAGGAATTGATCCATTTTTCCTACTTTGTCAAACTTACAGGCACAGATTCACAACAGTATTTCCTTATTATATTTTTAATCTTCAGTAATGTTTCTACTTTCATTTCTGAAAATTTTGTGTTGTTTTTCTCTTTTTTATGGTCAGTCTGCAAGGTTTATCAATTCCATTTATTTGAAAACAACCAGCTTTTGATTTTATTGATAGTCTATTTTATTATTCTCCAACTTCATTGATTTGTGCTCTTAATCTTTATTATTTTCTTCCTTTTGCTATCTTTGTGTTTAAATTCCTCTTTCTGTAGTTTCTCAAGGTGGAAGCTATGATTATTATTGGTTTAATTTTTAAATTTTCTAGTGTAAATATTTGATGCTACCTATTTTCCTTTGAACACTAATATAGTTCAATTCTGCATTATCTTAATTTAATTTTTATTGTTTAGTTCAAATAATTTTTTTATTTTCCTTGAAACTTTCTTTTAGACCCATGGATTACTTAGGAGTCCGTTGTTTAATTAGCACACATTTTGGTATTTTCCAGGACTCATTCTGTCATTGATTTCTTTTTTTTTTCTTTTTTGTTTTGGTGGTAAAATACACATAACATAAAATTTACCATGTCAACCATTTTTAAGTGTACCGTTCATTGCTATTTAGTACACTTGTAATGTTGTACAGCCATCACCATTATCTGTCTCTAGAATTCTTTTCATCTTGTAAAACTGAAACTCTATACCTATTAAATGATAACACTTTTCCCCCCACTCCTCTCAACCCCTGACAGCTACCATTCTGCTTTGTATTTTTATGATTTTGACTACTCTAAACATATCACATAGATGAGATCACAGGGTATTTATCATTTTATGACTGGCTTATTTCACTTAACATATTGTTTTCAAGATTTATCCATGATGTAGCATACATCAGAGTTTCTTTCCTTTTTAAGCCTGAATAATATTCTACTGTAAGTATTTACCACATTTTGATTATGCATTTATCTGTCAACAGACATTTGAGTTGCTTTAGTGTTTTAGCTGCGATAATATGCTGCTGTGAACATGGGTGTACAAATAATTTTGAGACCCTGCTTCAATTCTTTTAGGTATATATCCGGAAGTGGAATTCCTGGATGATATGCTAATTCTCTTTTTAATTTTTGGGGGAGACTGCCATACTGTTTTCCACAGCAGCTGCTTTATTTTACATTCCCCCAATGGTGCACAGGGGTCCCCACCACTCCACATCCTGCCAATACTTGCTGTTTTCTGTTTTTATGATAGTAGCCATCCTAATGGTATGAGGTGGTATCTCATTTTAGTTTTTATTTACGTTTCCCTAAGATTAGTGATGTTGAGGATCTTTTCATGTGCTTATTAGCCATTTGTATATTTTCTTTGGAGATACATCTATTCAAATCTTTTGCCTATTTTTGAATCTGATTGTTTTTTCGTTGTTTTTTAGGAGTTATCTATAGATTCTGGATATTAACCCCTCATCATATATATGGTTTGAAAATATTTTCTCCCATTCTGTAGGTTGCCTTTTCACTTTGGTGATTGTGTCTTTTGCTATGCATAGAAGTTGTTAAGTTCCATGAAGTTTAAAATGTATATATTTTTTGTTGTTGTTGACTGTGCTTTGGTGTTTTACCCAAGCAATCAATGTAATGAAGTTTTTGCCTTATGTCTTCACCTAAGAGTTTTTTACTTTTAGCTCTTACATTTAGGTCTATGATCCATGTTAAGTTAATTTTTGTGTATGGTATTAGATGAGTCCAACTTCATTCTTTTGCATGTGGCTATCCATGATATGAAAGTTCTAGTAAGAACAGTTAGGCAAGAAATAGAAATTAGAGGCATCCAAATGGGGAAGGAAGAAGTAAAATTTTCTCTGTTTACAGATGATATATCTTGATATAGAAAGTCCTAAAGATTCCACAGGGAAAAAAAATAGAACTAATAAATGCATTGAGCAAAGTAGCAAGATACAAAGTCAACACACAAAAATCAGTTGCATTTCTATATACTAACAAGGAACAATCTGAAAAGGAAATTAAGAAAATAATTTCACACACACAAAAAAGAAAATAATTTCACTTATAATAGCACCAAAAAGAATAAAATAATTAGGAATTAACCAAGGGAATGAGAAACTTGTAGTGACAACTACAGAACATTGCTGAAATAATTTAAAGGAAACACAAGTGAATCAAAATATATTCTGTGTTTATAGATTGAAAGACTTACTGTTGTTAAGATGTCTGTACTATCCAAAACAATCTATAGATTCCATACATTCACTATCAACATCCTAATGGTGTTTTTTGTAGAAGGATAAAACCTCAACCTAAAATACATGTGGAATCTCAAGGGACCCTCTCCCAGTTCTGCACCACGAAGAGATTGTCAGAACTTTCTCAATGTTTTCTGTGAACATATGGTAAATGCTCTTCTCTTTTATATCTGTGTATATGGATCTACTGTTCTTCTAAGTTTGCCAGTTATTTGTGGTCAGGGTTGTCACTACATGGTATTTGTAATGTATTATGGAACTAATTATTGATATTTTAAGATTGAAATTAGGAATAGGCAACACATTCTTTAGTACCGTGCTCTTTTATAGAGTAAGACCAATGAAATCCAGAAACTAAAGAATGAGTGTTCCTTTGTGTAAAATGAGAAATTTCAGTAATTCCTGTAGAACTATATAATCAATAGTCCATAGTATTTAGTTTGATTATATTTTTCCATCTTGTTTTAAAATAACTTCTGTGACCGTTTTCTGACACTAATGAGATTTTTCCATTTTCTTGCTATTTTCAGTGCTTGTTGTTTTGATTTCCTCAAAATTACCTGTATCTTATTTTATCTTTTATCTATGCCAGATGTTATATGTTTTACTTGGCTAGGTGTCATCATTTTATTTGTGAAAAAATAGATTTATACATTTAATTTTTATTTAGAAAATGAGAGTTTTGATCTGAATTATAATTTAAATTTCTTTCAAGAAATGTAGTTAAAATACAACATAATTCCTAGAATTTTGGATTTTTAGTATACATATTTTCTTTCTGTAGCACTTGAAAGTAATATAACCCTTCATTGCATAAGGCATTTCTACTGTAGGGTGGGAAGCAGTGGGGTGTAGACTTCCATTTTCACAATAGAAGAAAGAAGAGTTATATCTTTGTGTATTTTCACTGAATGTTTCCTAATCAGGAGATTGGTCAGTTCATATCTGTCTTTTGATTAGGCCTCAGTGGACTGGGAATAAGGTTAAATCTTGATAGTAGCATCATTTATTCTAACAATGAAATTTAAGTTTATTTTTCTGTTTCTTCATGTGACAGAAGACAAAGAAAAATAAGAGCAATACAGTAGTCCAGAATCAGATGGGAGTTAGAACTTGGTTCATTTTAGTGGTATGAACTTGAGAGATTTACAAAAGGTCTGAAAGATGGGTTTACATTTCTCTAAATTATAAGTCCATATTTTCTCACATTGATATATGTAATAACATGTCTGTGGAATTTTCTGATCAAAAAAAACAAGTAGAAACAAAACTAGTTGAGCAAAGACCTTTATTCAAGGCTGTTTAACTAAATAACACTTTCCTATGTAAGCAAGTAAAGATACTGACTATAGAAAACCAAATAAGGCAGCATAAGCCCACAGAAATTGTGCTGTATCATTTCTTAGCATAATAATACTATTAAAATATAATATTATTAAAATAGTATGACAGTGGGATTCCCGTTAAATTTCTAGTTTTGTGGCAAAATTGCCTTGCAGCCTCAAAAGTTAGGTGAAGACTGCAGGACTAGGAATTTTCATGATTAATTTTGAGAAAATAACAAACACAAAATCAATACTGACTATATAACTTTATTTTTATGTATAAGCCAAATTGGACTTTTACATAAAAAAATTTGTTAGACTAACTTTTAACACATGGAAATCTGTACATTGCACAAGTTATTTTGAGGTGATAAAGGGTTTTGCAAATGCTGTCAAATGAAATATGCATTTCCAACTGCTACTAGGATGACCAAATATACTCTTATATGTACAGTGTGTTTTGTATTCACTTAAAATTGTTAATTGTCTCAGGCAGGACCTTAATGATACAAGTGACAGTTTTTAATTGGATTTGGCTTTTAAAAAATCCAGCTGCTGCTGTTCCTTCAGTAGAAACAGCATCAGCCGTATAGGTTCCTCACTCATCATTTTATACAACATTATAAGGAGCCACACCCAAGCATTCTTGCTGGTATAATTCCTGTCTAAAATAAATCTGAAGATGAAAAAATTGGTGTGTGTATTGGTCAGAACTCAGTGTAGGTAAGAGAAAACCCTCAGGTATTTTAAGTATAAAACTTCAAAAATATAGGGAATTAGATATATGTATGCAAATGGAAACAAGTTAAGTAAGTAGAAGCAAGATCTAGACTAGACCTACGGAAATGTTTCTAGAATGCCATGTTACTTACTTGCCATAAGAGCTATTCCTTTTGAACCTGCGCTAGAAGTTTTGATTTCAAGAATACTCATCTATAGTTATGACCCCCAGATTAGCAAATTACTCCTGTAACTTCCTCTGAATATTAACAAACTGGCTGGGCATAGAGATGAGATACAGGAAAATCTCATGTCTCCATAACCTTACTTGCAATCTAAAACCAGCCAAAACTGTTAGGAAGATGGGTTGACTTGTATGTACCAAAAAAAGACAAATTGAAGTCCTAATTTCTACTATGTCAAAATGTGACTTTATTTGGAAATATAGGATCTTTGCAGATGTGTCAAATTAAGATAAGGTCATTAGGGTGGGTGCTAATCCAACATGACTGGTGTCCATATCAACAGTGATTACTGAGAAATAGACAATTATGCACAAAAGGAAGACAATAGTAAAGACACAGTAAGAAGGTCATATGAAGACGGAGGTAGAGATTGGAATGATGCTATCACAAACCAAGGGAATCTAGGATTTGACAGCACCTGAAGCTAGAAAACGTCAAAAAAGTATTCTTTCCTGGCTTCTAGAGCATGGTTCTACTGCCACCTGGATTTTGGATTGTGAGACTTCCGGAATTATGAGACAAAATATTTTTTCTTAATTTAAGATTCTCGGTTTTTGGTACTTTGTAATACAGCCATAGGAAACTACTACGATGGCCTATACTTGTCTTCTGCTTTCAAATTGTGCAGTTGCATTTGATATATAGAAACTTATTTGCATCCAGAATCCTAGCTGCAAGGATGACTGTATAATGGAATGTCTGTAAAGTCCCACCTATTGCAATATAGTGAGGTAATCCAGAATGAGACTGGAAAGGAGGCCGAGTAATTTAATTTGTACTGTCCATATTAGCCCACTTTTTTTTACAAAATTACCAACAAATGAAAAGGTCAAACAACAAACTGTTTTAATATTCCTAATTCTGTCATACTTTCTTTCTGTTAGATAGTTTTTTGTTCATTTCATCATTTCATCTTTTTATAATCGAGTTGGAATATTGTAGTAGAATTTGCACGGGAAGGAATCAGGGACAGAAGGATTGGACAAATGTATATTGCTAGTACTTTCCTAAAAATCTCATTTTGTAGAGAGAAGCATTGAATATACAGTGATAATTCAGACATGTTTTTGGCCAGAATAAAGCTCATAAATGACTCATCAGTACATTTGATTTAGGAAATGTGTTTCAGTTGGATTTGTGGCAAAGATAAATCTCTTAATCAATTTTAAAAAAGCAGAGAAAGAAATGTAGGTTATTCTAATTTCAGACATGTGAAATTTAGAAAAGCCATGTTACTTATTTGCCACTTATGGAAGTAGGTGTTTAGGAAGAAAGCCTAGCCAGAGCTGTAAGAGCAAATTGAGAGCAGCAGGTTCAAGAGGGCACTTATTGAACAATGGCTCTAATGAGCAGCACCATGCAGTTTTGAACAGGCTTAATGTAGTAAGAGGTGATAAACAAATGGTAATATCCACATATTTATTAAGAATTGAGTGAAGAATAAATAGAAAAAAGAAAGATTCACATTGAATGGGAAATACAAGAACCTGAGATGATAGGGATTGATTTGGATTGATGTGTGTGTAAGGGTGTGAGTAGGTAGGGGTTTGGCCTGGGGATTGAGACAACCAGAAATTGCAGTGAAAGAATATAGTAAGAAGGTAAACATTAGAGTTCTCTTATTTTTTTCTCCCCTTCCAGTACCTTGAGATGAACAATGTCTATCTCTCATACCTATGATGACCCAGGGCTCTGGTCTAGACATTCTCAGGAGTAAATTCAGTAGTTGCAGAAGCCCTGACCTTATGAAGTGCTGAAAAGGACTGCTTTGAACCACATAAAGTAAGAGCAGCCATGTCTTCATCCCTCCTGCTCCAGAATCTAAGGTCTGGTACATTGCAATCTAAGATATATCTCTTCTGATATTACTTCTCTATTGGGGGAAAAGGTGAAGCCATTATCTGAGAAGCTGTTTTGTAAGTAAGAGCTAGCTCTGATTTTCTGGTGATTTGGCTCACTGTGATAAGGCTCATGCATTTTCTACCTTACACTCCCTGGGGTTTTGGAGATAAATAACATGCATTGTCAGATCATTGGTATTTCTGAGGATGGGGAGTTTATAAGCTAAAATAACAAGACATTTAAAAACTTTTAAAAATAAAAAGCAACACATTGGAATATGTAGTTCAACAGAATCAGAAATATTAGAACAGATGCACAAGAAGTTTAAAATTGTGCTAAGAGAATTCACAGTAAGAAGGGGAGGATATTAGCTATGTGTAACAAGAAAAAAGAAAAAGGCAGAAATATTAGTTATGAAAAATAATGGTTAAATAAAGAAGTATTCTAATTAAGAATCCATTCAGTTTGTTGTGCAACTTTCAAAGATTATTCTGAAAGTTATGTGGAAGAGAATTACCTGGCACTTCTGTAATATGTGGCAAGAAGCATTTGTCAGATCTAGTGCTATCATTTATTATAAAGTTGTTGTAATTAACATGGTGTGGTATTAGTGCAAAGATACATAAATTAGCCAATGAAACAAAATGAAAAGTTAGAAACAGAATCACAGATACATGGAGTTTGACATATGACAGAAGTGGTATGAGAGAGAATCATAGGAAAGAAGGAGTGTTCTTTAACTGGAAGTAGAAAAAGAGTTATTCACAAAAAGAGAACATTATATTCTTACCTCAGTAATCAACTCCAATTGGATTAGAGGCTTAAAATTTTTAAAAAAATTTAAAAATGGAAAAGATTTCATTAAAAAGAAATCAGAAGCATTGACTATAAAATAAAACATTAATTAATTTTAATATGTAAAATTAAAGTCAAGTTTCTTCACTGCTCTGCTTCTGCCCTACTTCTCTGGCCTCATTTTCCTCTCATATTTCTCACATTGCAACATTCCTTCTCTGTCTTTGTATTATTGCATTACACTTTTCTCCAGAGACTCTTTTCTTCATTTTCCAACTCAGAAAATTCCCATTGCACTCAGATAAATAAAGCATTTTTAATCTCATAATCTACACTTGATGTCAGTAATAATTTTTTTCTACTATAAGTATCTTAGTTTCTAAAAATACAGAAAATTAGAATATATAAAATATAGAATGCAACTAATATTATAATTGTGATCTTTTAAGAAGAAAGGAATGTAAGCAATAAAAAACATTGAGACTTTATAGTGGAATTTGATGAAGAATCATAGTGTCATCTATGATTAGATTACTAAAATGCATAGAATCTCATTAATAAGCAATAATGGTTGAGGATCTTAAAGGAACTAGAAATGTGAAGACCATTTTATTTAAGAATGGTCTCGATATGAAGAATTTTAGAGGGAGGTGTGGGGGTTGTGGGGGTAGGGAGGGAAAAAATGAAACAAGATGGGATCGGGAGGAGACAAACCATAAGAAACTCTTAATCTCAGGAAACAAACTGAGGGTTGCTGAGGGGTGGGCAGGCAGGGATAGAGTGGCTGGGTTATGGAAATTGGGGAGGGTATGTGCTATGGTGAGTGCTGTGAATTGTGTAAGACTGATGATTCACAGACCTGTAGCCCTGAAACAAATAATACATTATATGTTAATTAAAAAAAAAAAAAGAATGCTTTCTGAATTCAAATGCAGAACTTCTGCAAGGTTCTAAAACCAGTTTTCTCAGCAGTTGTCCAACAGTACTTGTCAAACATAATTTACCAAATGGTCTAAAAGCAAACAAATAAACAAAAAACCTGTTCCTCAGAAACAAAGCCTATCTTTTCTCATAAGGACATAAACAAGAGTTCATTAATAAATGTAAGAAAATGCTTCAAGCTAACCCATACTGAAAAAATGTCTTGAATCTTAGGTTTAAATGCAGCCCTAACATTTTAACATCTTTGTGCTACATTTGACTAGATTTACAAAACAAGGAAATGTAAATTGACAGGCAACACAGTAAGGGCTTGAAATAGAAAACATATTTTCAAATATTGAAGATTTAGAACATAATTGGATGATTGGACCAGGAAGAAAGTCTGGGAGAAATCACCCCTGAGGATATTGAAGTGATGGCATGAACAGTGCAGTATGCAGTAAGCTCTTTCCCCAACAAAATAACTTCTATAACTGGAGAAAATTATTTAAAAAATTAAAGTCTCTTGAAATATTCCTAAGGGCATATAGGCAAATGGAGAAACACTCATTAAAGGAAATCTGCTACATCTTGGTTAAAAGAGTAAGAAACTGGCATTTGAGCATGACTTTCTTCCTCACCCTCCTCCAAGCTTTGTTTTTTGGGAATTCTACTTGGGGCGCTTTCCTCTGAGTTGGTGCATCCAAGAATACAGGGCTTTCTTCCCCTCCCTACCAGAACCAAATCTAGAGCTATGGTTTTAACTCAGGAGGTGCAAGCCACAAGGTTTTTTCATCCTCCTCAGTTCTCTGTTGCAGAAGCTTGTTTCCTACTGGGTTATAAGAGGACTGAGGCCCCTCTTACTCACCCAGCTCCTTCCTGTAGGAAGGGAAAATTTACTCCAGGCTCAGCAGGCTGAGAATACCAGGAATCTGACTGCCCCAGCTTATTTTTAGGGCAGAGTTACCATACCACAAGTGGTAATCTGAGATGATCAAAGGTTACCCCTTCCACCAGTGCCCACTTGTAGAGCAGAGATTTCACTCTAGGATAAGGCAACCATTGTTCCTGTCTCTAGTTACTGTGTAATTGCAATGAGGTTCTGCCTGGGAGAGAGGCACCATATTAAGATAAAGAGCCCCACAGCTCTGTCTGAGGAGACTGACTTATTTATATCAGAGCATAAGGAATTCCATTACTGTGGGTAGTCTTAGTAGACATCAATGGAAATCTTAGTGGAGATCAATTAAGAAAATGCTTGTAGCTCCATGCTACTAGTAGAAACAAGCAGAATAGCAAAGCAGTCAGAAGTTTAACAGAAAACCAGGAAGGAGACAGCCAAGAAGAACCTCCTAGGATTAGTCACTCTTTAGGATTAGGAAGTCTGAGTGCATATGCTAGTCTGTAAGGACCCAATAACAATCAAAACCAAATATGGGGCAGACTTGAAACATTTCCAAGCTACACACAGATTCATCCACAAAGGATGGAAGCCTCACTGACAAAAGAGACTTTAAGTGACAAAAGAGACTTTAAGATTTAACACCCAGATACATCATAATCATAATTTTTGAAGTCAAAGATAAAGAGAATATCTTGAAAGCACCAAGAGAAAAATGACTCATTAGGTACAAGAGAACCGTAGTAAATTAACAACAGTTCTTACCAGAAGTGATGAGGCCAGACTGCAATGGAATGACATATTCAAAATGTTGAAAGTAAAACCTATTCACTAATTCTTATATCCAGCAAAACTATCTTTCAAAAATGAAGATGACATAAAGACATTCCCAGTTATGTAAAAGATGAGAGAATTTGTTAACCATTCTGCCTTATCATACTTGAGGACTTGCAAACTGAAAGCAAGCAATGTTAAATAGTAATTTTGTATCCACATGAGTAAACAGGGAGTCATGAGGGTATTATGTAGATAATTATAAAAGACAATATGACTGAATATTGTCCTTTTTCTTTTTTTTTCTCTTACCTGATTTAAAAATCAATTTCATAAAACTATGTATATAATTGTATTGACTGGTTTAGAACATTTAGAGGTAATATATTCGACAGTAACAGCATAAAGCCTAAAAATAGAAACAAAGCTATATTGGAATAAGAAAAGATCATGAAGAAGTGACATAATAGTATAATTCAAATCCATAAGAATAAATCAAGAGAATCAGACATGGTGAATAAAGGTAATGCAACAAGTTATAAATACAAGCTTGTTTTCCTTTCTTCTCTATGTTTAAGATGTAAGATTATACAAGATAATTTTAACAGTGCATTGTCCAGTTTGTAACATATATGGAAGCAACATGTATGATGATACTAGCACAAATAAGGATGGAGGGAATGGAGCTATATACGAGTAAATTTTTTACTGTAAATGAGTTAGTATAAATTTATTGGTTATTTAAGATGTATATTTTAGGCTCTAGGACAACCACTAAAATGATTCAAAAATATGATTAAATGTTATTCATGAATTAAAATATTATACCAAAAAATCTCTATCTTGTACTAAGTAGGCAGTAAGGAGTAATAAAGAAATAAAAATAATGAGACATATAGAAAACAAAAGGAAAATAGAAGCTACAAATCCAATTATATCAATAATAACAACAAATGTGAATAGATGAAACAATATAATTGAAAGGAGGAGAGTATGAGATTAAAAACAAAAACACTTTATTCTGTTGATAGGAAATATATTTTATTTTATTTATTTACTTTTTAGTTTCAAGCTTTTATTTAAATTCCAGTTGGTTGACATATTGTGTAGTATTAGTTTCAGGAGTAGAATTTAGTGATTCATTACTTATATATAACACATAGTGCTCATCACAAGTGCCTTCTATAATACCCATCATGAAATAAGTCAGTCAGAGAAAGAAAAATACCATATAATTTCATTCAAATGGGGGAATTTTAAGATAGGAAATATATTTTAGATTCAAATATGCAAATAGCTTGAAAGTAAAGGGATGGAAAAAGATATATCATGCAAATAGTAACCATACAAAAACTGGAGTATCTATAATAATATCAGAAAAATAACCTTTATTACAAAAATCATTACTAGAGAAAAAGAAGAGCACTTACAAATGATAAAAGGGTCAATCCATTAGGAAGATAGAACAATTATAAACATAAATGCACCCTAACAGTAGAGTCCCAAAATAAATGAGGCATAAACTGACAAAATTGAAGGGAGAAATAGGCAATTCAGCAGTAAAATTGGAAGACTTAAATATGCAACTTTAAATAATGGATAGAACAATTAGGTAGAAGTTAACAAAAAATTAAAAGACTTCAACAAAAATGTAAATCAGTTAGTCCTACCATAAATCTCTAGAACACTTCATGCAATAATAGCAGAATAAACAGTCTTTTCAAGTACACACAAAACGTTTACAGGATAAACCATGCATCAGGCCATAAAAAAAGGAATAACAAATTAAAAAAAATCAAAATCATTTAGAGTCTGTTCTCTAATCAATATGAAATTACATGAGAAATCAATAACAAAAGGATATTTTTAAAATTAATAAATATGTAGAAATGAAGCAGCACACCCCCATCAATGGCTCAAAGAAAGATATGACATACCAAAACTTAGTGAATGCAGCTAACTAAGCACTTAGAGGAAAAGTTATAGTTATAAACTTTATATGATAAAAGGAATGATCTCACACCAGTCAGCTAACTTTCTACCTTAAGAAACTAGAAAAGAAGAACAAATTTAACTCAAACCAAGCAGATAAAAGGAAATGAAGGATTATAACAAAAATAAATGGAAGAAAGATAAAAAGAGAAAAGCAACATAACCAAAAGTCAGTTAATTGAAAAGATCAAGAAAACTGACAAACCTTTAGCCAGACTGACCAAATTAAAAAAAAAAAAAAAAAAGAGTCAGGAATTAAATTCAGGAATTAAACAGGAATATCACTATCAACCTTATAGAAATTGAAAGCATTATAAGGGAATACTATTACCAACTACAGGCCAGGAAGTTAGAGAGGTAAAATGGACAAGTTCTTATAAAGACACAAAGCAGTGAAATTGATTGAAAAAGAAATAGAGAACCTGAAAGATTTATAATAAGTGAAGATAATGAATTAATATTTAAATAAGTTTCCACCAAGAAAAGCCCAGACCCAGATGGTTTCACTGGCAAATTTTAGCAAACATTTAAAGAAGATGATCAGTTCTTCACAAAATCTCTAATTAACAAAAATGAAATGATATTTCACAATTCATTCTTTGAGGCCATTAAAACTCAAATATCAGAACCAGACAAAAACATTATAAGAAGGTAAAATTTTAACAAATGACTTTCATGAATATTGATACAAAAAATACTCCAAAAAAAGGTAAACCAAATCCAGGTATGTATAAAAAGGATTATGCAACATGACAAAGTGGGATTTATCTCTGGAATACAAAGTTTAATATCTAAAAATTAATCAATATGCTATACTATATTGATAGAATAAAGGACAAAAAGTATATGATTATTCAATAGATATGGAAAAAGCATTTGACAAAATCTGATACTTTTTCATGATAAAACACTTAATAATACCAGAATAAAAGGAAAGTGCCTAAATCTGATATAGGATATTTACAAAAAAGATACAACTAAGATCATACCTAATGCTTAATACTGAATGCCTCCTCTGTAAGATTAAGAACAAAACAAGGATATCCACTCTTGCCATTTCTAGTGAATATTTCACTTAGTTCTAGTCGGGGCAATTAGGCAAGAGAAAGAAGTAGAAGGTATCAAAAGTAAAAAGGAAGAAGTAAATTATCTTCACTTGCTGAACAATCTTATATATAGAAAATCCTAAGAAATATATTTAAAAATATCAGAACTAACAAATTCAGCAGGGTAGAAGTTAGATATATAAATATTGATTGCATTTCTATACAGTAGTGATGAAAAAATCTGAAAATGAAATTAAGAAAACAATTTACAATGGCAGCAAAAAGAATATAATACTTAGGAGTGAATTTAGCACACAACTTATACATTGAAAACTACAAAGCATTGTTGAATGAAATTAGAGAAGTCTGGTTAAATGGAAATTCATCCATTGCTTATGGATCTGAAGATTTAATGTCAAGATAGCAATACTAGCCGAATTGTCCTATAGATTTGATGCAGTCCTTATCAAAGTTCTTGCTGCAAAATTTTCTGCAAGACTTCTGTAGAAATTGACAAGTTGATCCTAAGGTTGCGTGGAAATGTAAGGAAAACAGAATAGCCAAAACAATTTTGAAGTGGAAGAACAAAATTAGAAGAAATTAATAACCTACTACAGAGATACAGTATTAATGACAATGTGAAATTCGCTACCGCAATAGAGATAAAGATCAAAGGAATCAGATTTAGAGTCTAGCAATAAACTCCTATTATTAAAGCCATTTAATTTTTGAGTAAGGTGAAAAGACTACAATGGGAAAAAATAGTATTTCAACGAATGGTACTGGGACAACTGGATATGAACATATTAAAATAATGATCTCTATCCTGTACAAAAATTAAGTCAAAATTAATCAGACACCTAAATATAAGAACTAAATCTATGAAACACTTAGAAGAAAACATAGGAGAAAACCATCATGACGTGGTTGAGCAATAGGACATCAAATGCACAAGCAAGAATCCAAAAAAGCTAAATTGGAGTATATCAAAATTAAAACTTTTGTGATGAAAATTATACCATCAAGAAAGTGAAAAGGCAACTCCCAGAATGGGAGGAAATATTTACAAATCAAATACCTGATGAAGAACTTAGACCCAGAACATATAAAAAACTATTCAAATTGAATAATGAAAGACAAACGACTCAATTTAAAAATAGGCAGAGGATTTAAAAAGCTATTCCTTAAAAAAAAAAAAAAAAAGACAACTGGTCAATAAACACATGAAAATGTGGTATAATTGTGTTATGGAACATTCAGCAATAAAAAGTAATGAAATACAGACACATGGTACAACATAGATGAATCATTGCAAACATTATGCTAAGTGAAAGTTTCAAAACTGAAAGGAATTTCAGAATTCACAGAAACCTCTGATACATGCGCTTACAGTTTACTACAGGAAAAGGATACAAATTAAAAATTAGCCAAGGGAAAAAGGGCCTTGGGTGGAGTTTGGTAGAAGTACTCTTAATGTTTATGTATGCACATGGAGTATTGCCAGTCATGAAAGTTCACCTGAATCTTGGTGTTCAGAGTTTTATTTAGGCTCTATTACTAGGCATGCTTGATTGACTGAATAGCCCCCTGGCTGTGACCCAAAAATCTTCACCCTAAATCACATTATTGTACTATCCATCCTGGCCCAAGACTTCCAGGCAAACATGGGCACTCCTTAACAAGCATGACATTTTAGAGATTACCTCCCGGAAACAGGACAAAGCCAGACCTCTTTTCAGGCAAGATGACTTTCTTTACTACATGTTCTTTTTTGCATTACATTTACAAGACAACTCCATTCCAGTTTCTGCTCCACTCTCTCATCTGTTTCAGATTCCTTCTTTTCTGTACTCAGTGAATGAAACTGTTCCCTTTGTAGAGATGCACTCATAAAATAAGCATAAAGTAGAAGTTGTAATGGTGTATAATCCTGGCATTGCTCATAGCTGTCACAGAGAGATCAGATCAAGATTTCTGTGATTGTCCAGGTTTATCTGATTTATGTTACCCTTGGACATTGCTGCCAATGCACTAATCCAGGTGGCAGTGTTTTAAACTATGTATCACTTAAGCACTTTGAGGAGTCAATATTAATCAATCTTAAAAATACATTAAAGCAAAATTAATTTAGAAGGTGATATATGGGGGTGCCTGGATGGCTCAGTGGGTTAAAGCCTCTGCCTTTGGCTCAGGTCATGATCCCAGGGTCCTGGGATCGAGCCCCGCATCGGGCTCTCTGCTCAGCAGGGAGCCTGCTTCCTCCTCTCTCTCTGCCTGCCTCTCTGCCTACTTGTGATCTCTGTCTGTCAAATAAATAAAATCTTTTTTTAAAAAAGGGTGATATATGAATATATCAAATCCCAATTTTATACGACTGATTTCTTCAATTTTTTGACTTGGGTATCATCATTCTCACATCAAGACTATTCTAATACTCAAGTTTCAACCTCATGGGCACTTTCCACTGTGTTCAGAGCTCCCCTCACTCTGGAGTGGAAAGACAACCAACAACGTCTACAGGGTTCCTGAGCAGAAAATAATGTTTGTTCACTTCTCTTGTGATTAACACCTTTGTTTTCCTTCTCCAGCTGCTCTAACCTCATTTCTCACAAGCGTATATTCCAGCTTCATGGGAGGTATTTTCTTTCTGATCCACCTCATCTCGCAACTTCCACTCCATGTTCCCACCTTTCCCACATAGACACACTGAAGCTTGTTAGGTCAAGCCTCTTTATGGTCCCAGTCCACATTATCTCAAAATGCTAGAAAGATCCTCAGAGATCTTGTTGTATCCCAGAGAAAGGACGTGATTTGTTCCAGGTCATCGTGTTCTAGAACTCAGATATCTGGCTCTAAAACCAGTTGTTTTTCTATAATAGGAATTTCTTCAATTCCAGAATAGAGCAGTCAATAGAGCAAAAACTGCTGAGAGAAATGGCTCCAAGATTAATAATAATTGAGCAGTCGCACATGGCAAAAATACTCAGTGAACATTTTTTTCTCTTGTTCTAAAGTTGTGGGGGTTTTTTTTGTTTGTTTTTTTTGTTTTTTGTTTTTTTTCGTTTTCCCTGAAAATGAATGCTTTCTGTATCTGCTTGAAATTGTCCGGGAAGACATGAATTCAAGAAAATATAACTTTCTTTGTCATGCTATCATATTGATGTTTCTTCTGTTCTCAAAATTTTGCCTGTCCCTTATAAAGTGGCAGGAATGAGAATGTATTTCTTAAAATTTAGCAGCTTGTGGTTTAATTTACCACATTTTAAGGAGTTCTCCTAGTAAATTTGTAATTGTCTGAGTAAACTATATTTTAAAATTTAATATATAAAACATGAACATTTTATGAACAAACCAATTAGGCCTAATACATTTTTATGCTTCTAAATTAACAAAATTGCTTTAGATATACAAGAGATGCTAAAAGTACACATTGCATTTGTTTCTATCTTCCTTGAAATATCTTTAACTATAATTTAAAAAAATGGAAAGATTTTTGGTGGCTGCAAATCTTTGTAAATTAAATCTCTATTTCTATGGGATCCTAGTTCCTATCTCAGACATTCTAAAGTGAGTAAACACATGCTTTTTCCTGTATGCAAAAGAAATGGCGTAGATGGTGAGGGAAACTAGTGTTTAAACTCCTGAAATCTTTCTCACCACTTTTAGGATCACATCCATATTCTGCCTCATAGTTTAAAAAGCCCAACATCATTTGGCCACTGCTTTTTATTCTGACCACCAGTCCTTTTGAACTCCTTACTCCAGTCAGACTAATAGACTTTTACTTTTCCAAGCGTTGTGTGCTTTGTCTCATGGAAATCCTTTTGTACATGCAGTGTCCTCAATCTGAAATACTCGTTTCTTACCCTCATGATTTAGACATGCTTCTTTCATGTCATGGGTCCTGTTACATGGAGAAATATTAAGTATCTCTTGGAATGATGAATGAATAAATGAATTGGCAGATGAGTGAGTGAACGATACAGAGAGCATTCCGTGATGAGTGCAGCCCTCACTCTGCCGTATCCTTCTGGCATTCTTGAGTCTTCAGAGACCGAGATTACAAAAGGTGATGAACGGAGGGATGTGGGAAGACAAACCAAAGAATTAGAAGAGTTGTAGTGGTGGATGAAGATGAGGGGAACAGACCAAAACACCTGGAAAATGTGTCATACATACCCAGGTCTTACAGAACCCTTTGCAAGAAACCTAATATTCCTTCCATATTTCACCCTGTTGCTATATATCAGCATATCTGGTGTTTTTCTTGGCAGGTTTTTCTTTGGCTCTCTGTTTATGTCCTGGAAGAACGTAAATCCTTTGGGCAATGCTACTCTAAACATTAATTTGTCATGTCCATTTCTAAACCCTTCTTTCTCCTCCTACCCCCACTTCAGTACACCGCTGTCTGGATTCGAACATGACTAAGAACTCTGTGGGGCATCGGTTTTCTGTTATAAATAGCCCTTGCTTTTATCAAGTCATCTCCCATCCCACTTAAGGAAGATCAAGGTCTAAGAAAGATTTCCCCTTGTTTCTAAGCTTTCTTTGCCACAATCACCAAAGGATTAGGATGAATTTTATTTATATCTTCCCACAGATGTCATTAAGTTCTCCTTACCTAGGTTTCTGTAATCAAGTCAGTTTCTTCTATCAGATGTTCTCTAGCCTGCGTTGTTACCTTGCTAACCATATTTCTCTTAACTTAAGAAACAGTCAGGTGGAAGGTGAGTGAGTTGGCTACTGCGCCTGAATGAAGCTGGGTGGATGCTAATGAGGACTGAACAGAACGTGGATGGCAAGGAGCAACAGTGTGTTTGGGTTTCTTCCATGGCACTGAGAGTGTTTACCTTGGGTCCATGCCCTCTGGTCAGGGCCCTCTCAAGCTCCACCTTTTCGTGCAACCTGGTCTGTTTATTCTAGTTTGAAGTCTCTTCTCTGATCTCCTGAAGGACTAAAGGCCATGCAACTTAAGCCACAGTTTCTATTTTTGAATTTTTATTAATCTGTCCTTATCAAGTCTCTTCAGCCAGACTGTGATTCTCCAGAATAACATGACCTTCGTGGTTAGGGTGATATCTCAAATATATTTTTTACCTCTAGCAATATCTAAGATAATTTTAGATACAAACATAAAATGCCCAATTCTATAAAATGGAAAAGGACTTCAGTAGGTTAAAAATACATGTTTATTAAGTATCTATTATAAGAGTATTTTTCTGGAATTCAGTGAAAACCCCGCCTTTAAGGAACTGAAACTTATTTGGGGGAAAGATATAGCACACAGTTTAAAAGTACAAAAATGTATTATAGGGATTCAGAGAATGAGTTTCAATTTAGAAATGGGTGTTATCCAGAGACTCATAGAGGAGGCTTTGAAAGATGAGTAGGATTTGATGGGTGGGAAAGAGAGGAGGCACAGTCTATGCTGAGGAAATAAATTTTTTTTTTCTAAAAAGTGTTTTCAATAGAAACTTAGTTTTGTTTTTTTTTTTTAAGATTTTATTTATTTATTTGACAGAGAGAGAGAGAGGTCACAGGTAGGCAGAGAGGCAGGCAGAGAGAGAGGGGGAAGCACGCTCCCTGCTGAGCAGATATCCTGATGTGGGGCTTGATCCCAGGACCCTGAGAACATGACCTGAGCCGAAGGCAGAGGCTTAACCCACTGAGCCACCCAGGTGCCCCAATAGAAACTTAGTTTTAATGAATATTATTAGACCCTTAATGAAAGGATTTTGTGTATGAATATGCCTAGAGAGTACTGAGCTAAAACAGAGTTCTTATTGTATTTATTGTATGATGAGTAATATGAATCCTTAAGACCAGCACAGAGAAAGTATTTTCATAATTTAATTGATTTTGAAACCATTATTTCCAAAATCTCTTGGGACCACTGTTCCCTAGAGTACACTTTAAGAAATGATGAGTTGTATGAAAGACTTCAAGACATGAATATGTGTGGGATGTTTTGTGGACTCTCCGATAGCTTGTGATGACCAATTCATAGTAAATTTTTGCGGTAGTAATAATTAAAGAAGTACTGATGTAATTATAGGTTGGAACATAGTAAAAGTTCTAATTTTAATTTTCTTTCCTAAGTTATGGAGAGGCAGTAAAGGTGTTTGAGGATCAGAATAAGATTATCCAATGAGGAATATAATTCTGGGTTTAAATGTGAAGAATGCATTGCAGAAACCAAATATTTATGACAGAAATCCCAATTAGGAGGCTAGTGCAGTAGTACAGGTGAAAGATAATGAGGATATGAACTAACACAGGGGCAGCAAGTGTAACATGGAAAGGACAGATAGGAGAGATCATAAAAATAGAACAGGCAGAAGTGTAAAAGATTACTCACCTTTAAAAAACTATTAATGAAATTCAGTGCATTAATAGATTAAGGAGAAAAATCTGCAATCATCTTGACTATATCAGCAATTATTATATAAAATTCAGTACTTTTTCTTGCTTTTAAAACAAAGAAAATACAGTGTCAGAGTAAATGTGGAATAGATGTAAACATTTGTTACTCAATAAAGGGAATTTACCAGAAGCCTATAGAAAATAGGCTATTTTATGGTTTTACATTAGAACCATTTTTATTATAGTTAAGATTTATTGGAGGTCTTAGCCTGTGAATAAGATAAGGATTAAAAGAAATATGGACTGTGAAACAAAGGTGGGTAATATGATCTTCTATACATAAAAATCTCCCAAATATTTAGACATGTTAAGAGAATAAACATAATTAATATAGGGTGCTGAATTGCAGCTTCTAAATGCTATTCCAAAATTTGAGGCATGACTTAACTTGATCCTAGAAGCTAGAAACTGTAAAGTTATATTTACCAAACTCTCTTTCAGCTCACATTCCACATGTGATCTGGCTTCCTCAAGCAAATACTCACAGGAGATATTTAGAACTGAAAATGGGGCAGAGAACATGCTTCTATTGTTCTTTCTGGAAGTGAGAGTTGGAAAAGCATTTGGTTTTCTCGGGTAGCAGTAACACTATCCTAGTGTTTGGACCCTCCCCACTTTGTAGCTGCTGAGAGATTTTCATCTTGGAGGCTAAGTTAGTGTGCCCCAGAGTCAACAGCTGTGGATGAGGTTCTTGATGCCTGGGTTGTGGCTGAACTCTGTCCTGAAGTCAGTATTTGGACAGTGATTTTTTTGATTCTCCAACTTTAATTTCTGACAGATTTTTGTTCCCTTGGCAGGTCAATCCTAAGAAGCTATTCTTGGTGTCATTCCTGGAAACTCAGCCTAGAGCTTGCTCACCTGGCCTTTTCTACAGTTTCGCTAAGCACTTAATTCCCTGTATTAAATCCTTTTCTTTGGGTAAGGGGACTAGACTGGTATCTATAAGCCCCTGACTGATAAAGTTAGGTTGCCTGTTACAAGAGTAATACAATCCAGTTTCCATTTCTATAAAACAACAGATAGATAGTTTATAAATAAATTTTAAAATGTCATTTACAATAGCAATAAATGGTGCATGATCTTTACGAAGAAAATTACAAAAGCTTACTTAAATACAGTAAGGAAAACATAAAACTTGGAAAAGCATATGGTGCTCATAGCTATGATGATCCGATGTTGTAAAAATGTCAGTTCTCTTCAAATTGAAATAAACATTCAACAAATTCCATCCCAAAATTAGAGTAGGCTGTGTGTGTGTGTGTGTGTGTGTGTGCGCGCGTGCACGCGTGCATGCACAAGAGATTGAGGCGGGGGTGGAATTTGACTGTTTTATTCAAAAATTTGAAACTGAAGAACCAAAATAGTTTGGACCAATTTATATTGACTTAATTACTGAGTGAGAGTGACAACCATATTGACTTTTATTACTGGATTTTTGGAGTAAATCATGATCTTAGGTAAATTAAGTCCCTCCACTTTTCTCTTCCTCCTTGAGAAGCAGCTTACCAGAGCTCACACGAAATTCCTGACAACTAGTGAAATTTATATCTTTACAACTTGAGACTTCTAATTTTTGAATATGATATATTCCTAATATCCCTTTCTTAATTCTCTCCATTATATTAGATAGTTTCGTGAGTCTTACATATTTTTTCATTAGATATATTAATAAGTATTTGCTGTTTTTTATGAAATGCCATGGTATTATGTTTTAGGTTTCACTTTCTAGCTCTCTGTTGATGATAAATAGAAAAAGCACTATATTCACTTGGTGTCCAGCCACCTGGATAAGCTCAGTTATTAATTCCTATAGTTGGTGTGTTTACTCTTTTGGACTTTTTAATGTGCAGACTCATGTCAGACATATCATCTAAGAACACCACCTTTTTATTTCATTCTAATTCCTGTATCTTTTTTTTTTTTTTTGCCTTATTGCACTAATTAAAATTTCTAGCACAATCCTGAATAGAAGGATGAAAGTGGCCATCTTCATTTCAGTTTTAAGGGAAAGTTTGTAATGTTGCCATTGACTTTGAGTGTTGCTCTAGGGGTTTTGTAGAAAAATTTTTCAGGTAAGTGAAATGCCATTCTATTCCTAATTTGCTTAGAGTTATTATACCATGAATAGGGTTGATTTTAAATTTTCTTTCACCATCTGCAAGTACAATCATATGATTTTTCTTCATTATTTGGTTAATTTTGTGTCTTAGGCCACTTTGGGCTAATTATAACAAAAATGGTATAGATTGGGTGGCGCAAAGAACAGACATTCATTTTTTGAAGCCTAGAAGCTGAGAAGTCTAAGATTAAAGCACCTACAGATTCTGTGTCTTGCAAAGTCCCATTTCCTGGTTCAGAGACAGATGTCTTCTCACTGTATTCTCACATAGCAGAGAGAGTAAAAATCCTCTCTGGTGTTTTTTTTTTTTATAAGGACATTAATCCCAGTAAGGGGCTCCATTCTCATGATCTAATCACCCTCCAAGGTCCAGCTCCTAATACCATCCCCTTGGGCTTGAAGATTTCAACATATGAATTTTGGTGGGAACACAAACATTTAGTCAATAACATGTGGTAACTACATGGATAGATTTTGAAATATTCAACCAAACTTCTATTCCTGGAATAAACACAATTAGATACTGATACATTATCTTTTAAAATATTTGCTAGATCTTGTTGGCTAATATTTAGAATCTGTGCATCTGTGTTTGTAATTGAGTTAGGTCTATAATTTTCTTTGCTTTTATAATTCTTTTAAGGTTTTGGTATCAAGATTGTTCTGCACTCATAGAATGAGTCATTATATTTCTTTTTCTTATCTGAAAGTTTTGTGTTTGGCATTGCTGCTTTGAGTAGTTGGTGAAATTCACCAGTGAAGACTTGAGCCTAGAGTTTTTGTGGATGTGACCTTAATTACAGATTCCATTTTTAATATTTATATGACTATTCAGATTCCTATATTTTCTCATGTAATTTTGGTAAATTATGGTTTTTTTCCCCCTGGGAATTTTTCTTTGAATTAGACTTTTAATTTCTGATAGTTGTTCGTAATATCCTCTTGTTATCTTTTTAGAAAACTAGTTGACATTGTAGAAAACACCTCTGTCATCTTTAAAAGTTTACTCATGGCCTTTTGATCCATTCTTTACATCTCTTCCTTACCTGCATTTTAAGAGATATGCCCACAACTACTGATCTACTTTTGTCACTATACATTATTTTGCAATTCCTAGAATTTTACATAAATGGAACTATACAGTATATACTGTGTAATTTATTTGGCTTCTTTTGCTAAGCGTAAGTACTCAGTAATGTCAACTGTATATAATCAATTACAGAAGTAATAAAATTATATATGACAGTAATAGCAATTATATAAAATAATATATTCCTTTTTGTTGTCTAGTATTACTCCATTGAATGGATATTCCACACTATGTTTATTCATACTCTTATTTATGGACATTGGGTTGCTCCCAGTATTTGAATCTTACACATAAAACTACTATGATCCATTTTGAGTTAACTTTTGTATATGACATGAGTACATTTTAAAAATATCCAATTTTATAGCTGCATTTGATGAAAAAAATTATATCTCTGCTGCATTGCCTTGTACCTTTGTTGAAAATTTATTATTTATATATATGTATTTTGGTATACTCTATTAAGTTCCATGGCGTTATTTGTCTATTTTTATACCTATAACAAATTATCTTGATTACTGTAGTTTTAAAATACATCTTGAACTCAGGTGCTTTTAGTCTACCAATTTTGTTTTTCAAAATTGTTATGGATAGTCTAGATTCTTTCCATTTCCAAGTGACTTTTAAAAGATTTTATTTATTTGGGGGAGAGAGAGAGAGAGAGCTTGAGCAGAGAGGAGAGCCAGAAGGAGAAGACAGAATCCCTGCTGAGTGGGAAGCCAGATGTGGGGCTTGATCCCACAATGATGAGATCATGACCTGAGCTGAAGTCAGATGCTAACTGAATGAGCCACCCAGGCACCCCTCCGTATGAATTTTAAAATCAATTGTCTATTTCTATTTAAAAAAATGACTGCTAGGATTTTCACTGAGATTATGTTATATCTGTAGATAAATGTAGGAAAAATTAACATCTTAACAATATTAATTCTTCGAACTTATGGACACTATATCTATCTCCATTTATTTAGGTCTCCCTTAATTTCTATCTTCTGGATACTTGCTGTGTCCTCTCTCAATCTCTGGAGTTCTTCCTTTGTACTGCTCTTTCCTCCCTGGTATTCTGTCTTGAGACTTCAGTTCATAGATCCCTTTGGAAGAATACCTCTTTCCCCTCCAGTCCTGGCATCTACCAGCCTCCACATGGGTTTTCCTTCTTCCTCTGTGACCTGGAAGCTTAGTCAGAGCACTGAGCTTGAACAGTTGTAGGTCTCACTTCTTTTGTTTCTCAGTGTTGGCTCTCACAGATAAACTACTATAAATATTTGTGTAGAGATCTTTGAAAGGACAGGGTCCTCTTTGTTTCTTTTGGTTCAGTAGCTAGGAGTAGACAGGCTAGTCATATGGTAGCTGAGTGTGTAAGTGTACAGTGTTTTGTAAAACACTTTTTTTTCATGTATTTCTTGGCTGTTTCATACAGGAAGGTAAATGCAGTTCCTGTTATTCCATTCTGGCCTAGAGTAGTTCTTATGACTGTTTATCTTTAGTAATTTGCCTGCCTTCTTGATTTGATATTGGTTATTTCTGTCTTCTCTTTTTTAGTGGGATCAGTTTCTTTAAAGTTTTAGTAATTTATTGATATTTTCAATTAACAATCTTTTGTCAACTTAGTTGATCTTCTCTATGGTGTGTTTGTTTTCTATTTTAACATCTTCCCACAATTTTATTTTCTCCTTTCAACCTTCTTTTGGTTTAAATTAGTGCTATTATGAGTTTTTAAGATGGAGAGTTAGAACATAGATTTTTTTTTAGCCTTTTTATATATTTTAATGCTGTGAGTTTTCTTCTAGGTCTAACTTCAACTAGGCCCCACAAGTTTTGAGGTATCATCTTTTAATTAGTATTCCATTTAAAATACTTTATATTTTAATTATGATGTCCACTTTAAACTGTGTATTGTTTAAAATTTATTTATTAATTTTCCAAAGTACTATTATGTTTTGTTGTTGATTTCCTCTATGAGAAAAGCACTTAGAATTCCAAATCTTTCCAAATCATTAATTCCTCCTTTGTGGACAAGCATGTAGTTACTTGTAGTAACTGTGATTTTTAGAACGTGTGCATTCAGAAGTTGCTGGATATACGTAGGTTTATGTAGGTTTATATAAAAAGGTTATATATTAACCTTAGGTGTTGTTCAGGTTTTCTATATCTCTACTTATTTTTTTATTCTATTAGTTACTCTGAAATGTGTGTTTGTATTCCCTTACTTGATTGAGAATTTGTAATTCTTTATAGATTTGCATTTTATTCTATTGGTTTTAGCTTCATGTTATTAGTTGCAAACATATTTAGAATTGTGATAAATTTACCAATCATTAAAAATATAATCTTTATCTCTAATAATGTTTCCTTCAATTTCTATATAATAGAATGTTAATAACCCTACATAAGAGGGAAACAACTGATAATACTAGCCAGATTGACCAGAAAAGAAGCCAGATTGACCATATCAAGAATTAGAGAGGTGGGGCACCTGGGTGGCTCAGTTGTTAAGCATCTGTCTTCAGCTCTGGTCGTGATCCCAGGGTCCTGGGATCGAGCTCCTCATGGGGTCCCCTGCTCAGCAGTTAATCTGCTTCTTCCTCTTCCACTCCCTCTGCTTGTGTTCCCTCTCTTGCTGTGTCTCTCTCTGTCCAATAAATAAATAAAATATTTTTTTAAAAAAAGGAACTAGAGAGGTGACAAAACTGAAGATTCTATATATACTAAAATGATAATAAGTATAAATTAAGAATGAAATCATGCCAATAACCTCAACTCAGAGATATTAGAGAAAATCTCTGAGTATAGAAACTATCAAAGCTAAGTTAGATATATCTATTAGAGAAACTGTTCAATTTGTATTTAACAACCTTCCCACAAAGAAAACTTGAGGGCCAGTGGGTTTCCTGGGAAATTATGCCATGAATTAGTGAAGAAATACTGCCAGTTATGGAAAAGTGGGAGATACATGAAAGCTACAGATATACTGCTACCATAGCCAGAAAGAAATTAATAAAGATGCTACCAAAGATGAAATTAACAGACCAATATTTCTTATGAATGTAGATGAAAAAATTCTTTTTTTTATTTTTAATTTTTTATTAACATATAATGTATTATTAGCCCCAGGGGTACAGGTCTGTGAATCGCCAGGTTTACACACGTCACAGCACTCACCATAGCACATACCCTCCCCAATGTCCATATAGATGAAAAATTCTGAAAATTTTAGTGAATTCTAGTTGAATGATATATAAAAAAGATAATATTTTATGTTCAAGTGAGGTTTATCTCAGGAATGTAAGTTGATATAACATTTTAAAACCAATCACCATATTAATAGAGTAAAAAAGAAAAAAATATGATTAATATAGAAAAGTAGAAAGAGTATTGGGCAAAATCTAACATCTACTCCTGATAAAAACTCTTAGGAAGCTTTGTATAGGGATCTTTCTCAACCTGACAGAGGTCAACCATAGAAATATATAGATATGAAAGACCTGTCCACTGAAAAACTGAGGAAAATTTAAAAAGACCTAAATAATGAAGAAACATACTATATTTATGTTTCAGAAGGTTTTTTAAGTATTAAAATATGACTTTTCCCAAATTGACTCATTAAAGTAATACAATTCCAATAAAATCCTATGCCAGAGTGATTAGAAAATGCAAAAGCTTAGAAAGCAAAAAACAAATAAATTTTAAAAGTTTGGAAACCAGAAGTTGGAGGACTTAAGATACTAGTTATAAAACTACAGTAACTAAAAGAGTATGATACTGGCACAAAGTTAGATAAATATATAGAAAAATACAAACGACCAATAAACTTTGTGGAAAAAATGTCAAGCTGTACTAAAAACCACAGAAATGCAAATTAAAGCAAAATACTCCTAATTTTTTTTCATCAGATGGGAAAAATTATTTCAAAAGATTGAAAATTTTGTTTTGATGTGTTTGTGAGGAAGCAGGTATTATCTTCCAATGTTGGTAGAAATGTAAATTGGCACAAATGTTTTTGAAAGGCAATTTTCTGGAACACACATAACCTTTGACCCAGCAATTTCATGTTTAGACTTTGTGCTAGAGAAATAGTCATGCATGGGCGCAAACTCCTTTACAAATATACTCATTTTTTATTGTTATAAGAGGTAAAAAAAAAATGAATGTGTACTGAACATTCGTTAATAAAGGTAAGATTAAATAATTTATGGAATATTTAGATCATTAAGTAATACGTAGACATTGCAAAGAAGGTGATGGCTGTGTTCATATTGCCATAAAGATATCGCTGAGGTATACAGTTATGTGAAAGTCACAGAAATATAATAGAATTCTGTTTATTAAATTAACACTTGTGTATGAAGATAGCTATATTTTTAATGCATTAAAAATAATCTAGAAAAAAATATTCCAGGTTAGTTTTGAACAATGGTTCTCTTTAAGAAGGAGGTGGAAATGAAGTGGCAAGGGGCAAAAAGGCGCTATTACAACCTTACAATTTTATCATTTTTTGCCATTGAAGAAATAAAAATAAAGCAACAAAAAATTAATGTGACTTGGCATCTGAGTAAAATGTATGCATGTATGCATGGATGAATTGGAATCAAATGACAGTATTTCTAAGAGATTCAGAATTTGGATGCAATGGTATTCAGTGAAAGATATGGGGAAATTTTTATTAGAGAAAAGGAAATTGTTATTATTGCTGTTATTCTGGACTTGCTGAATTTTTGTTCTTTCAGATTACCAGAGTGCTCTTCCACTGTAGTTATATAAAATGTAATACTCATTATCATGAATATTAGTATCAGACTTATTCACTGAACAGTAAAATCATACTGGAGCCTGTAAGAAGTAAATAAAGACATAGTTAAAACTACTTTAAAAAAATGCAATTCTCTACCCAAAAGAGTGTGGTATCTACTTATATATGGTATTATTTCAGTTGTGTTGTCTATTTGTTCTTCTATCTTTTCTTCCTTTCTTAAAGATACATAGTGGATAAGACTGATGAATCACAGATCAGTACCCTGAAACAAATAATATGTTATATGTTAATTTAAAAAATAAAAAATAAAACTGTACTTCTCAGGGAAAAAATAAACACAGAGCTTTTAAAGATGAATATTTAAACAAAAGGGAAAGTCCATTTCAAGCAGAAAGAGCAGGAGTAGAGGAAAATGAGATGGTATAATCATTATTCTATACCAGTAATCTCATCACTCATGTTTGCAGAGGTGGGGTTTCTGCAAGGGATGAGACTGGAGTGGGCTATGTTTAGTTCTCAAGAATGGTTCATTGACAGTTTCTTTGGCTGGTAGATATCACTCAGGTATTTAGAATAGGCTTCTTATCTTTCCAAATACACCTCAGTTTGTGGAAGAATCAGGTGAGTCATAATAGAAGCTACCATTTCTCAGTTTGGGGGCCAGTGGGAAATGATCTAAAGGCTGAAGAACACATGACCTCCTACAATAAACAAGTCCTTTCCCACTTAGGATATCCTCAGGACAATTAGAAGTAATCTCAGCCTATAGATCTCACTTGGTTATTAAGGGAAATGAGGAGCATAGGATCACATCTATAAGATTTTAAAGTTGACTTTATGAGGAATATCTAAATATATGTCAGCCCTAAAGTCAGCCAATGCACTAAGTTTATCCTAGAATATCATTTCTGACACTTTTACATATTAACTAGAATTAAAGCTGTTAATGTTAACCAGGACCCATAAAAATTTAAGAGTATGCAGAGAAGGCAAATTGTAGGAAAATTATTAGGGCACTTTTTCAACCTGTTATTTTGTTTGCTGCACCATTGCATAGATAATAAAAATAATGAAAGTGAAATTTAAACTCAGAAAGGAACTTATGTCTACTGATCCAAATTTCAATGGGACAGAGTTATTATCAATTAGGTAAAAGACCCATTTATTAGCAAATGAGTAAGTTTGCAGCCATTAGCAAGCAAATATAGTACAAACACAATGCTACTGATCACCATGTACTTGAGTTAACAGCTGATGTAGGAATCAAATAAGCAAATGGAAAGTAAATTTATGTTTTATTTATGATCTCCTAAAGATTACATTAAGGAAATAATTAAAAGAATGATAATCCTAAAACATCTGGGTGCCATTTACATATCTTCATTTGGGAGGATGGAGAAAATTATCCTTGAGAACAGGATGATCTGGGTTATGTGATTTGGCAAAAATGAAAAAAAAAAGATTTTAAATCTTCTGAGGATTCCTTCCAATGGACTGTGTTTAGTGCCATTTTCTTTCATGGTGCTCTTCTTACTTCACTAACTGCTTTTCTTCTGTAATTTTCACCGGATTCCCTGTTTCTCTCTACCTCCCTCCTCCATGTCATCATTTTCTGGGAGTTCCCTTGTCTGTACAAGTAGCTTGGAAAACATGAATATTCTAATGACTTTAGCTAATGTCTTCACCCCCAATCCTTTCTTTCAGCTTCATTAAATGATTCCCACTACTCATAGATATCTTCAGTTCAAGTCAACTCAATTCAGCTTGATTTCAGTAAACATAATTTTCGTCCTTGTGTGATACTGTGTTGGCTGCTAGGGATTTCAAGATGAATAAAAGCTGGTACCCATTTATGAGAAGTTAAGTGTTAAAACCATACAAATAGCCATAGTGCATTATATTGCAACATTTTTGCCACAGAGTGGCAACAGTTTTAATTCATACAACTGAGGCAAAAAGAGGCTTAGAAAAATGTGACCTTTGACCCAGGTCTTGAATAATGAGTACACTTAAAAAGTAGGAGGAGAACTTTATAGTCTGGAAAAAAAAAAGTATTTATGACATGTGTACATTGAAGTACCTAGTGCATTTGAAGGTCAGTGAAAAATCCAGTGTGGTCAGACCACGGTGTTCTTGCTGGAACTCGGTGGCAAAGTAGCCTAAAATCAGGCTTAAAGAGATTTGTGTTAGGTTTAGGGGCTCTCCTACAGTTTTTGAGAAAGTGATTGATATGACAGCACAATATGGCAACAATGTAAAAAAAATACTTTGGAGATAAATTGGAATGAAGGTAGATTTTAAAAATTAGATCTGTTGCAATAATCCCAAGAAAATAGTAAGAATAGAAATTAGGCAAGTGAAAATATGGAGGCTGGAGGAAAGAAGATAATTTTAAGAGCCTTTGAATAGTAATCCACATGATTTTGAAAAGCAAAGGAGAATTTTTAATGTGCAGGGACACATGGTGGTGGTTGAGGATTGGAAGATGTCAAGAATTACTTAAATTTTTGTCTTGGGCACCACTGATAGTGATGCCATTAACTGAGAAAGTGAAACTGTAAAAGGGATAGGATTGGGTGCGAAGGTAGATTCAGTTTTTTGACTTCTGTTCATCGGGTGGAAGTATGCAGTAGAAGTTAGCACAGTTATTCTGTAACTTAGAAAAGAGATGGGGTTAGAGAGAGATCTTTAGGAGGCATCAGCATAAATGTGATAGAGAAGCCTTAAGAGTAAATACATTATGCAGAGAAAGGGTAAATTCCTTATGAATGAGAGAGAAGAATGTAAAACTGGTGAAAAAGTTGAAATCATTACCTAAGGGAAAGACAGAAGGGAAGACCCAGTAGGTCACATTTCACATGATTATCTTTCTGGCTTTTAAAACTTCATTTGGGACCCTGAGCTTGTCTTGTCCCTCGAACACAGCGAGATCAATATCAAACTATTTTGAATAACTAAGAAACTGATCTGAGGATTAAGAAAACAGTTTGCACCATTGGAGAGAGAGAACATGGCAGATGGAAGGTTTGGAGTTATGAACTGGGAGAGAGGAAAGCCACAGAGTTTGAAGGGAAGGGAACCCTTTTTGCAGAGTGAAGTCAAGGAGAGGGAGAGAGCAGGAGAGAGGGCAGCAGGTAGGGGACTGCACAATAAGCTATGATAAGGAGATCCCCTGGGAGAGATTGCTCCCCTTCCTGGAGTACATTTGGAAGAGGGTATTTTGCCACTCCAAGGACAAAAGGCCACCTGGGAGTCATTGAATGACATTCAGCAGCGGGGGACAGAGGTGTGCCCAGAGGGCAAATAACCTGGTCGCAGCTTTTCAGTGTGTCACAATGAGACTCTAACCACCATGTGTACATCATGCAACTGCTTTTCTGGGATAGGACGGTGCCGGGCATACCTCGAGAGGGTCTCCTCCAGGGTTCACATTTTGCTGGACCATTTAAAATTTGGAGTTTTGAATCCCAGCCACCAGCCACAGGAAAAATGCAGATCTGTGCCACAGGGCACAATGACAGCTTGGGCACAGACAGGTTAAGGACATGGATCTGACGAAAGCCTGGGACACAGGAGATTGTTCCCTTTTCTGTGAAGGCCTCCTGAACAGCAGTGGCCACAAGTTCCCCTCCCAGGGGCAAGAGGGAGGCATGATGCCATCTTCCTCCTCCACCATCCTCCCTCTCCCGCTGCCCACCAGCACAGCCAGATTTCAGAAACACAACGCCTCCAGCGGAGGCTGAAGTCCCCTATACTGAACACCGCCCCCCCTCGAAACCCCCACCCCCACCCCCACCCAGACCTGGCAGGGGCGTCTTTACAAGGTCAAATCTGTTTGTCAGCCAGCCCAGTGTGCCACTCCCTCAGAAGACCAACACAGGCCCCTGCATGTACCAAGTCCATTGATTAAAGAGTGCTCCAAAGCACTTTGGTTCTGGTGGAAATAGAACCAGGCTTTCTTTTTTCTTTTTTTAAATTTTTTATTTCTTTCCATTTTTTATTTTTTATTTTTTATGTATTTTTTCTTCTTTCTCTCTCTCTTTCTTTCTTTCTTATCTATCTATCTTCTATCAGGATCAGGCTTATAATTTTTTGTTCATTTATTGGTTTGTTTGTTTCTGTGTCTTGTATTTCAGGTCAGGCTATTTTTTTTCTCTTCTTTCCTTACTCTTTTTTCCTTCTTTCATTCTTATTCTTTGGAATCAGACTTACAGTTTTTTGGGGTGTTTTTTTTTTTGTTACTTTTCTCTTTTCTTGGATCAAGCTTTTTTTTTTTTTTCTTTTCCTTTTCGAGGCTTATCTTAACAAACAGCACAAAGCACAATTATCTAAAGGTCTGAACACTCCCAACTATAAGCTACCTGGAGTAGCCATACTTATATCAGACAAACTAGATTTTAAACCAAAGACTATAATTAGAAGGATGCTATAACATAATAAAGGGGTCTATGCAACAAGAAGATCTAACAATTGTAAATATTTATGTCCCTAACTTGGGAGCAGCAAAATATATAAACCAATTAATAACAAACTTAAACTCATTGAAAATAATATAATAATAGTAGACTTTAAAATCCCACTCACAGCAGTGGACAGATCATCTAAGCAGAAGCACAAGGAAACAGGGCTTTGAATGACACACTGGACCAGATGGACTTAACAGATATATACAGAGCATTTTATCCTAAAGCAGCAGAATACACATTCTTTTTGATGGCACAAAATAGATCAGAATAAATCATACACTGGTGTCACAAGTCAAGCCTCAACTGGTACAAAAAAGATTGAGATCATACCATGCATATTTTCAGAAGACAATACTATGAAACTTGAGGTCAACCACAAGAAAAAATTTGGAAGGATGGAGGTTAAAGAACATCCTACTAAAGAATTAATGGGTCAACCAGAAAATTAAATAAAATTTTAAAAAACACATGGAAGCAAATGAAAATGAGAACACAACAGTACAAATCTTTGGGATGCAGCAAAGGCAGTGCTAAGAGAAGTATATAGCAATACAGGCTTCCTCAAGAAGCAAGAAAAGTCTCAAATACATAACCGAACTTTTTACCTAAAGCAGCTGGAGAAAGAACAGCAAATAAAGCCTAAATCCAGCAGGAGAAGGGAAATAATAAAGATTAGAGCAGAAATCAATGATATAGGGAAAAAAACCAAACCAAACCAAACCAAAAAACCAGTAGAACACATCAACAAAACTAGGAGCTGGTTCTTTGAAAGAATTAACAAGATTGATAAACCCTAGCCAGACTTAGCCAAAAAGAAAAAAAGAAAAAAAAAGAAAAAGAGCGAGAGAGAGTGTGAAAGGACTCAAATAAATAAAAACGTGAATGAAAGAGGAAAGATCCCAACCAACACTGAAGAAATGCAAACAATGAGAATATTATGAGCAATTGTATGCCAACAAATTAGGCAATCTGGAACAAATGGATATATTCCTAGAAACATATAAACTGAAACAGGAAGAAATAAAAAACCTGAACAGACTCATAACCAGAAAAGAAACTAAATCAGTAATCAAAAATCTCCCAACAAACAAGAGTCCAGAGGTGGTTGTCTTCACAGGTGAATTCTCCCAAACATTTATTTTTAAAATTTGTTTATTTATTTATTTTCCACCAAACAATTAAAGAAGTGTTAATACCTATTCTTCTGAAACTATTCCAAAAAATAAAAATTGAAAGAAATTTTCCAAAATCATTCCATTGGGCCAGCATTACCCTGATACCAAAACCAGATACCTATACACACAATGGGATGTTACTGAGCCATCAAACAAAAGAAATTTTGCCATTTGCAATGATGTGGATGGAACTAGAGTGTATTATGCTAAATGAAATAAGTCAGTCAGAGAAAGACAAATACCATATTATTTCACTCATATATGGAATTTAAGAGACAACTGATGAATATAGGGGAAGAGAAGGAAAAATTAAATAAGAAAAACAGAGAGGGAGGCAAACCTTAAGAGACTCTAACTATAAGGAACAAACTGAGGGTTGCCAGAGGAGAGGTAGGTGGGGGGATGGGATAATTGGGTGATGGGCATTAAGGAGGGCCTTGGATGTCATGAGCACTGGGTACTGTATGCAACTGATGAATCACTAAATTCTATCCCTGGAACTAATAATACACTATAACTTGAATTAAAAAAACCCAAACAAAACAAAACAACAACAACAAAAAACTTCATTTGCTCAAAGCCATTAACGATTCTTCCTACAACCAGTTTTCCTTTTGCTCTTCTGTTTTTGTAAATAGAATCAATATTGTTCCCATCACTCAACATGTAAACCTTGGAGTTATGGTCTTAATAGTCCTTTTCCTATATGCTATTTTACTTTAGATTCCTGCTCATAACCATTCCTTCGATTTCACCTTCCACTCCTGGCCCTTTTCCCCATGACCATCATTATCTTGCCTCTAGTTTTGCAGCGACCTATGCAGTCTTTCTTTGCTGGGGCTTCTCATCACATATGCATTGATCTTAAAGCATGTCTTTCATTTTACCAAGGGTAAGGGCTTTCCATGTCTCCGCATTATTTATAGAATTGAGTTTAAACTACTTTGTCATTCAGAGTCTTTCATGGTTGGATTCCATCTTCACTATGAAGCCTTTTATACTGTTCCCATACATGCATGTTTTCTCCAAAATATTTTTCCACGTATTGTATCTCTGGCAGTAATTTGACTTCCACTCCTTTTGGTCTTTATTCCATTCTCTCCTCCACTATTCCCATCATTCCTGTGTATATTCCAAGCCCAAATACCTCTTGAAAACTACTTATTTAGATCCTATCATAAACAAATATTATTTAATTTTTGTGTTCCTATCTTTAAACTGCTAGTGCCTTAAAAGCAGGGACTGTTTTCTTTTTCCCTATATTTGCTCCGTGATGCTACCTGCACATATCAATATGAAACTCCTAGTTTCTCTGTCTTGACATAGCATATCAACCCACCTGAATTATTGGGAAGGGATGCAACTTTTTCCTTTTTCTAAGGGATGCAACTTTAAGTTACTTTCTCTGTTAAAATCAGCACTGGTGATGAGCTCTGGGTGGTATGGGATTGTTGAATCACTATATTATACACCTGAAACTAATATAACACTGTATGTTAACTAACTGGGGTTAAAATACAAATTTAAAATTAAAAAAAAGAAAAAATTATTATTTCTGTACAATCAAAAGAATAGCTATCATCATATAATACATCTTAATACTATGAACAGATCACCCTGAGGTTCACCCGGGTGACTAGTAGATGGTGGTGGCTAGCAGATCCTGAGTCATTCCAAATATTCTTACAGAGAAGCATCCTTTAGTACTATTTGCTTTTATGATCACTTCCACGTTTCATGTTTGCACACCTTAGTCTCCTCTGTCCTTTTATGTACAATCTGTCTCCTAGAAGGTGAGCACTGGATTGAAGCTCACCTTCTCTGCACAGTTTGTTAATTTCTGCTCTGCTTGCATGCTGCTGTGGTCAGGGAACATTTTCTGTTACTCTTACCCTTAACTACTGATTCCCTATTTGAGATCCATGCAGTTTTTCCTTTACAAAAAAAGTAGCCTTACCACGTACAGGTTGAAATCCATTGTGTTTCTTTGCCAATAGCATTTTGAATTCTCAACTTAACCTGAATGTTGCTAAATACCTCTACCATCCTACAGCATTTTTATCCCATTACCGAGGACACTGATGAACTTTTAAAAAAATTGGTCCCAGTATTCACCCTGGCAGAACACCGCTTGCTATGTCCCCCCCGGGTAACGTTACTCTCATGGAAGAAATTTATTCTGAATGACCCTCCAACTAGCAATTAGGCAGTCTGGGCCATAATTTCTCATTGAGTTGATAATGGTGTAATGAAGGAAAGAATGTAAAGCTTTGCTAAAGTCAAAGGGGGCTCTGCTGTCTCTCTTCCATCTACCTATCCTGTCATTTCTTCATAGAAGATTAATCTTATAATTTCATAAAATGCTGACACAAGCTTTATGGCTTCATCACCCAGTAGTTGATGTTCTCATTATGGCCTTCTTGTGGCTGGGATAATTCTTTTTACAATATATTTGAATTCAGACAAAAGATGGAATTTGAGAGGGTTATAGGAATATGCTTTCTTTCTTGACAATTTTCTGATATTTCTTCATAACTGAGGGGAATGCCTAGCAAAGCTTCTGCAATCTTAAATTTGTTACATCTTTTTCTACCTTTGATAAGGTGGAGCTCTGTTGCAGTCTGTAAGATTATAGCATAAGCTCTGTTTCTGTTGTGTAATGGTCATTCTCAAATGTGCCAGAGGGGTGGTGGAGGGGTGGAGGCAGAGACAGAGAATCTTAAACAGGGCTCCCACTCACGATCCTGATCATAACCTGAACGGATCAAGAGTAGGCACCCCTAGTGACTCTCTTCTAAGGACAACTTTATATTTCATGACCATGAGCCATTCAAAAGAAGCAAAGGAGCCCTTTAGGATAAATGTATGATAAATGATGGTTATGGTGTCAGAAAATAACTTTTCTTCTGAGACTGATCTTATTATGCACTACCATACAAACTGAGATAGTTAAACTCACTCAGATTTAATTTGGCCTGGCATTGCAATGTATTGTCCATGACACCCAGTCTATAAACTGGCAGGTTTTTATTTCTCTAAACAGTCTAAAGAAGGCCATTGAAATGATCAGGGATTACTGTGTGTGCCCACAGCACACATCTCCAGAGCTATCCTAGGTTTAATGTGCATTCATCAAGCTACTAGGATGCCCTTCAAAGCTGCTGCCTACAGTAGAGCTTCTTAAACACATACTGCAGAACTATTGCTGGTGCTACAAGAAGGAAAATATCACTTCTTCTTGGTGGACATGGCATTTGAGTTGCATCTTACTAAATCCATCAGGTCTTTTAATCCCTCTTATCATATTCTTATTTTTTTAAATTAATTTTTCTCATGCACCTCTCCAAACAGACCCTTTAATTAGTTTGATTTGTGATTTTTTTTCTTTTTTCTTTTCTTTTTTTTTTAGATTTTATTTATTTATTTGACAGACAGAGATCACAAGTAGGCAGAGAAGCAGGCAGAGAGAGAGGGAGGAGGAAGCAGGCTCCCTGCCGAGCAGAGAGCCTGATGCGGGGCTTGATCCCAGGACCCTGAGATCATGACCTGAGCCGAAGGCAGAGGCTTTAACCCACTGAGCCACCCAGGCGCCCCGGTTTGTGATTTTTATCTATTTTACTTTATTTGCTTAGTATTTCTGTTGCTTCTCTGTTTTTCTAATTCATTAGTTTCTGACTTCAACTTTCTAGTTCTCTTAGCTATTCTTTGGATAGATTGTGCTATTTTTTTTTTTTTTTTCTGTATGACTCCATTGTATTTGATGCTTAACTCACTTTCATTTTTCCTTAATTATTAATAAAGAAATGTAAACATTGAAATTGCAATGATAGTTTTGCCATATACTTTCTTAGTGAGGAGGCAGACTAAGCTGCTTTAACAAACAGATCCCGGAATACACTTGCTCAAACAAGGTAGTAATGTATTTCTCTCCAGTATAATAGACCAGATAAGCCCAAACCATTAAGTTGCTCTGCTTTACAGTATCATTTGGGGACCAAAGTTCATTTTCTTATTCTGCCATTCCTGCAGTATTATCTTCATCTGCATGCATCATCAGAACCAAGACAACACAACTCCCAGACCTAGTCAAAAGAGTAGAAAAAGAGAAAAATTCCAGAATAAGTGGCTTTATCTATAATTATGGTAATGACCTGGAAGTTGTGCCAGTTATTTCTCTAACCTCATTGGCCAGACCATAATTACATGGCAAACCTAGTACAAAAAAGGCTGGAAAATGTGGTCTGTCTTTGTAACTTTCTAAATCAGTAGGAACAGAAGCAAAATCAATGTTGGAGGCCCACTCCATATTTTGATAAGCAATAACTGTCATTTTTACCATTTCCTAAATAAGTTACGATTTGATAAGTAATATCAATCCCTTTATTTGATAGTAATTTGGGAGAATCTTTAAATTCCATTAATTTGACTTAAAATTTTTTTTAAATTTCTAACTTAATTCTGTAATGCCTAAAGAACTAGATCAGTTTACTTTCTTCTTCTTCCTCCTCCTCCTCCTCCTCTTCCTTCCTCTTCTTTAATAAGAGGGCTTGGGTCTCCATCAATTATCGTAAATATTCCATGGATTCTTGAAAAGAAAGTCTAAAATCTGTTTATAGTATTAAAAATCCAAATATACCTCATAACAACTTTGTTGATTAAATTTTCACTCAAAAACTAAAGATGTACCAAACATTGGCTAATTTGATTTAAATTTTAGAAAATTCTCTTGTCAACATATTTCACTACTTATTATTCATAGATCTAATGAGAGAAAGTGGCAGTAAGATCTCCCACAATAATTGTGCCTCTAACATTTCTGCTTTATGTATTTTTATTCTGTCATTCGACACATAAAATTCCATGACTCTTTTATTCTGAAGGTTATAAGTTTTATTAATATAAAATAACCTTGTTTGTCCTTTTTAAATTTTTATTTGAATTTAATATTTCATATTATTAATGTTGAAGTTTTTGCTTTGTTATTATTAGTTTAGTGAGTTTAGTAAGGAGAAAGATGAATTATTTTGGGGTGTAAGAAGATGTATTCAGCATGAAGAGTACGTATTGGTGGTGGCAGGAGAGAGCATGGAACATTTTGAATAACTGGAAAAACAAAACAAAACTAAGGACTTTCCAGTAAGGAATAAATTGAGAAACCTTTCCTTCCCCAAGATTCAAGTTATGAAATCTATCAGTGTATACAAAAGTGACCTGTCCAGATTCTGGTGACTGGAGGATAGATAAGCTTCTGGAGGTAACATCACTGTAAGGGCTTAAATAGGCTGGATCAGTGAACTTACTTGAGTACTGAGCTGGTTGTTAATGGTAAAATACGCTGTAGTTTCCTAAGATAGTGAACATAGAACTTTCCCAATCCAGTCATCTTTTGACTAAGCTTTTGCCCAAAAGAGCTAAATTTGCAGGTAAATCTAAACTGCTTTACATTCAAGAGCAGATGTAAATGTTGGTAAGAATATTTTGGTGCATGACAAGATGGAGGGAGGGATGTTCTTTGTGGAAAATTCTCTGTGGGAGATTGTATAATTACACCCCATTCTTGAATATAGGATTTCCTATTCTCCATCCCATTCTCAGGTTTTACCAATTGACTTATTATGACTAGTGGAATTGAGATAATATGCCATCCTATTACAAACAAATGTTTTAAAGAAAATTGTATGGTTCGGTTCAGCATTTTGTGGTTTTTCCCTTGGCCATGAGAATAGCTTCAAATAGGAGATGCTTCTTCTGCCAGACCCAAGAATGGAAACTTGTGAATATTGGAACTGACCCTCAGCACAGAGCATAACTCCAAATGATTGGCCACCTATATGTATGAGAGGAAGGTGGGGGGCAACTTCAGTAGTTTTAAGTCACTGTTGGGGGAGGCTGTTTATTACACAGCATAACTGAGCAAAACTGACTAACACAGAAATTTATATCTGGAAGTTTTGCCTCTCATGGCAATATGGGAGAAAACAATAAATTTTTTGTACATGTTTAAATAATGGGGACATTTTAAAAAATATTTCTTGTTTATTTTGGGTACATGGAATGAAAAATGTAGATAAGAAAAGTTGTTATTTTGAAAAGTATTTGTTACTGAATCTGCCAAGAGATTATGTATCCATATTGTTTCTTTTCTTTTCTTTTCTCTTTTCTTTTCCTTTCTTTTCTTTTCTTTTCTTTTCTTTTTTAAGATTTTATTTATTTATTTGACAGAGATCACGAGTAGGCAGAGAAGCAGGCAGAAAGAGAGGGGGAAGCAGGCTCCCTGCTGAGCAGAGAGCCCGATGCAGGGGCTCGATCCCAGGACCCCGGAATCATGACCTGAGCTGAAGGCAGAGGCTTTAACCCACTGAGCCACCCAGGTACCCCCATATTGTTTCTTTTAAAACTACTTCCACAAACAATACACTTGGCCTTGGAAACTTTTCAAGTTTGTATACGGATATATGCAAAAGTTGAGAATACGGTATAATGAATCTCCATATATACTTCACACAGCTTCAGTAGTTACCCACATTCTACCGTTTTTGCTTTGGATGACTATCTGAACATTCTTGCTGCAGATGAATATGATATTAAACTCTGTCTATCTGTCTGTATCATTCCCCACCCTCCCTTTTGAGTTTGCTGGGCTTTATTAAAGCATGTTGCAGCATGCTATCATCTAACACATAAATACTTCAGTACAAATTTCTATCTCACACATGAACTTAAAGAATCATAACTGTGATACCAATATCATAGTCACTAACGATTTAAAATGATGTCAATATTATCCAATATTCAGTTAGGTTAACCTTTCCCAAATTATCTCAAAAATAACTATATAATTGATTGGCATGAATTAGTATCTAAACATGGTTCACATTATACATTTGATTGACATATCTATTATATTTCTTTTAATCAATAGCTTACCCTCTTTATTTAATTTCATTTATGTTGTTAAAAAACAGAGTCATTTTGTAGAATTACATATATTTTGAATTTGATTGATAACTTCTTCATAGTCTCCTATAACTTTTTATTCTGTCGTCAGATTTCCTGTAAGCTTGTACTTAAATCTAGAAGCTTGATTAGATGCAGGTTAATTTTGTTGTTATTTCTCTTGCAACAGGAAGCACATGGTATTTGATGCCTGTGCTTTTATTAATGATAAGATTGGTCAATAGGGTCAAGTTTGTCAGTCTATTCACTCCATTAAATTCCTCCACTAACATTTTAAGTGATGGCTTAGTTCTTCAACAGCATTTCAACTGCTGGTTGAAGCAGCTATTGTTGATAAATGTCTGAATCTATTATTTAATCAAGGGTTGAAAAATGGTGATTTCTTATTTTATTATTTCTTCTGCATTTATTAGCTGAGATTCCTGTGTGGAGATAGCTGTCATTCATCAACTTTCGGTTATATCGAAGTGTTACCCATACAGCAAAGACAGGGTAGTTGCTTGAATCTTTCCCTTTATTGCTTTTCAAAACAATTACCTTCAGTGATGACAATATTTTAATGTAATTATGAACTCAGATGATCTTATCTTTGGTTGTTGAGGGCCCTTTAAATTTGGTTGCTCTGTCTCTTTGACATGATCCTGGTAGTCTTTGACAATTTCTTGCTTTCAGGCATAACAAGTCCACCTTTATGCATTTATATTTCCTGCCCCAAACATAGATTTAGCTATTTTTTCTTAGAATTCCTAGATCCTCTTAATTTTAGGTAGGATTTAGAGATCATAGTATGGGCACTAAGGTACTAATTACTACTGAGTTGTCATCACTTTTAGACCTTTTCAGTGGACGAAACTAGAAAATATACAATTTTTTCAATGGGAAATTAAATTAAGAGTTTCTGTTCTGGAATGCATGGGTGGCTCAGTTGATTAAGTGCCTACCTTCAGCTCAGGTCATGATCCCAGGGTCCTGGGATCAAGTCCTGCGTCAGGCTCCTTGCTTGGTGGGTAGCCCGCTTCTCCCTCTGCCTGCCGTTCTCCCTGCTTATGCTCTCTCTCTCTCTCTCTGGCAAATAAATAAACAAAATCTATAATTTTATTTATATATCTTTATTTATATATATGTTCTTATATACCTCTTATATTTATATATTTTATTTATGTACTAGATTTTATATATTTTTAATTATATATGAAATGTAATTTTAAAAAGATTCTGTTCATCTTTCCAATTGAAATGAAAGGTTTTTAATAACCCTACTTAAATTAATGTAATATTAATAAATAAATAAATAGTAATAAATTAATGTAATATTTGTTTATCTTTTCTCTTATTCTAATGATCTTTGAGCCTCATGATATTAATAATATTCGCTTACTCCTTACTATGTCAAATATCTTTTTTTCTTTCTATCTCTATGTATGTATGTATGTATATGTCTAAATATAGTATCGTCTTTTTTTTTTTTTAAACATTTTACTTATTCATGAGAGAGAGAGAGAGAACAAGCACTCAAGAGAGAGCAGGAACAGGAGGAGGGCACAGGGAGAGGGAGAAGCAGGCTCCCTGTGAGCAGGGAGGGGAACAGGGAACCTGATGTGGGACTTAATCTCAGGACCTTGAGATCAGGACCTGTACTGAAGGCAGACGCTTAACCAACTGAGCCACCCAGGTGGCCCTAAATGTAGTATTTTCTTTCTTAATACTATCTTGAATCAGTTTTGAGACCCTGTTAGAAGCCAGTCATTTTCCCTTCTGGAGTAGCTTGTTAAGATCCACACACTAGCCACTTCCCTTATCAGGCCTCTCACACTTTGAGGTTACTATGCACTCACTCCAATCATCCTGGAGCCAGGTATCAGACAACTAGGGACATCTGTTATGCCAAGGAACCTGGGAAATTATTCAAATTAGCCAAGCCCCAGGAAGCCTGCAAAACCTAGCTAACCCCACCATACTTGCCAGACAGAAGCTTCCCCTACAGTTCCAGCTCGCTGTTATCATGTCCCTTGTTGTTATCAACCCCGTATGTGGCCTGTGTGTCAACCTTCCCTTGTTCTGAGCTGTAAATAACAAGAGTTCTGCTTTTCACCTATTCTAGTGTCTTTATTTGTGTTCCAAGGCAAAAGGATCTTTAAATTCTGTAAAACATGGCTTCTCTCTCAGTTTCAAAACAAGAAGTCCAATATTATTATAAAGAATAAGAAAAATGAATGCAGTTTAGGTATCTTTGTGGTTATTTTATTTTTAAAGTAATTCCCACTAGGGAGGTGTAGCCTAAATACTGTATATTTCAAAATTCTTTTCTTGAAATACTTCTCTTTACTTGAAATACTTCTCTTCACTTGAAATAATTCTCCTAGAGACTGTGTCAACAATTTGATTTATAGTCAGGCTCATTTGTTGCAGCTTGCTTTTGATTATAGGGATTTCTTTGCTTTTCAAAAATTCAATTTTATTTTAAAATTATGCAAAATATTTACATAGTTGCAAAGCTAAACGTGTAAAACGAGATCTGTTTAAAGAAGCCTAACTTTAATAACTCCCCCCCAAACCATCTCCCATTCTGTCTTTTCCAGTAGGTCACCATTTTTATTAGTTCTTGGTTTCTCATCCCACTATGAAACAGTGGGTCTGTACACACAGACACACACACAATTTCCTACTTCTCTTTCATCAAAGGTAGCATACTATGCACACTGTTCTGCACCTTTGTTTCCTAATTAATATTTCCTGAAGATGACTCCATATAATATATAACCATTATTCTTACTCTTTTTAAAAAATATAACTCTGTTGCTTTGAACAATTTTGCATTTGCAGAAAAATTGTAAAGGTGGTACAGAGAATGTCTGTATACCTTGCATTCATTTTCCTCTATTAACATCTGGCCTTAATATTGCAAATTCTTACCATTAGTGAATCAAAGTTGATATATTATTATTAATGAAAGTCCATACTTTACTCACATTTTCCTAGTTTTTAACCCAATGTTCTTTTTCTGTTCTGCAACCCCATCCAGGACACCACATTACATTTAGTTGTCATTTCCCTTTAAACAGCTCTTAGCTGTGATGACTTTTTGTTTGTTCATTTCCTTTGTTTTTTAGATTCCACATATAAGTGAAGTCATGTAGTGTTTTTCTTTGACTAACTTCACTAACCATAATACCCTCAAGATCCATCCATACAGTTGCAAATGGCAAGAGTTCCTTCTTTTTCATGGCTGAGTGGTAGTCTATTGTGTAAATATACCACAGCTTCATTATCCATTGATCCTTCAGTCTATACTTAAGTAGTTGCCCTATCTGGGCTATTGTAAGTAATGCTTAAGTGAACATAGGGGTGTGTATGTTTTTTTGAATTAGTGTATGTTCTTAAGGTCAATATCCAGAGGTGAAATAGCTGGATCACATGGTAATTCTATTTTTAATTTTTTGAGGAACCTGTGTTCTATTTGCCATAGTGCCTGCACCAAATTACATTCCTTATAGCCATTCTGACACGTGTGAGATGATATCTCATCATGGGTTTGATTTGCATTTCCCTGATGATTACTGATGTTGAGTATACTTTCATATGTCTGTTGACCAACTGTATATCTTCTTTGGAAAAATGTCTATTCAGATCCTCTACCTATTTTTTTGTTGTTGTTCAGATTGTTTTTGTTGTTATTGAGTTGTATGAGTTCTAATGCCCCTTATTGGGTATACAATTTGCAGATAGCTTCTCTCATTCAGAAGGTTGCCTTTTGATTTTTTTTTTTTTTAAGATTTTATTTATTTGCCAGAGGGGAAGAGAGAGAGAGAGAGCACAAGCAGGGGGAGTGGAAGGCAGAGGGCGAAGCAGGCTTATTGCTGAGCAAGGAGCGTGATGTGGGACCTGATCCCAGGATCATGACCTGAGCTGAAGGTAGCCTCTTAACCAACTGAGCCACCCAGGTGTCAGCCTTTTGATACTTTTTGTTTTTCTTTCACTGTACAGAAAATTTTTAGTTTGATGTAGTCCTCTTTGTTTTTTTATGCTTTGATTGGCTATTGCCTTTAGAGTCAGATCCAAAAAGGTATAAACAAGAATGATGTTAAGGAGCCTATTGCCTATGTTTTTTTCTAGAGTTTTTGTGGTTTCTGGTCTCACATTCAAGTCTTTAATCAATTTTGAGGTAATTTTCATGTATATGTAAGATGGCAGTTCAGTTTTATTACTCTGCATATGGCTATCAGCTTTTTTACAATACAATTTATTAAAGAAATAATCCTTTTCCCATTGTATATTCTTGCCTCCTTTGTCATTAATTAACTGACCATATATGCATGGGTTTAATTTGGGGCTGTCTATTCTGTTCTATTGATCTATGAGTCTGTTTTTATATCCGTACCATACTGCTTTAAATACTGTACCATTATAATATGGTTCGAAGTAAGGGAGAATAAAACCTCCAGCTTTATTCTTCTTTCTCAGGATTGCTTTTGCTATTTGGGGTCTTTTGTGGTTCCATAAGAATTTTAGAAATATTTGTTATACTTCCCTGAAAAATGCCCTTGGAATTTTGATAAGGACTGCATTGGATTTGTTGATTGCTCTCGGGAGTAGGGACATTTTAATATTAATTCTTCCAATCCATTAGCACAGAATATTTTTCCACTTTTTGGTGTTTTCTTCAGTTTCTTTCATTAATGTCTTTTTTTTTTTAAAGATTTTATTTATTTATTTGACAGAGAGATCACAAGTAGGCAGCGAGGCAGGCAGAGAGAGCGGGGAAGCAGGTTCCCTGCTGAGCAGAGAGCCAGACGCAGGGCTCGATCCCACGATGCTGAATCATGACCTGGGCTGAAGGCAGAGGCTTTACCCACTGAGCCACCCAGGCACGCCCATTAATGTCTCTTATTTAGTGTACAGCTCTTTCACCTCCGTGGTTAAAGTTATTCCTAGGTATTTTATTATTTTTTTGGTGCCATTTTAAATGCTATTGTTTTCTTAATTTCTCTGTCTGCTAGTTTGCTGTTAGTATATAAAAATGTAACCAATTTCTATATATTAATTTTGCATCCTGCAACTTTTCTGAATTCATTTTTTTTGTGTGTTTTTGTTTGTTTGGTTGGTTGTTTTTTTTTGTGAAGTCTTTAGGGTTTTCTGTCTATAGAATCATGTCATCTATAAATAGTGACAGTTTTACTTTTTCTTTTCCTATTTGGATGCCTTTTATTTTTTCCTGCCAAATTTCCATGACTAGAACTTCCAATACTGTGTAGAATAAAAGTGGTTAAGTGGGCGTTTTTCCATGTTTTCTTAAAGGAAGAGTTTTCAGCTTTTCACCATTGGGTATGATGTTAGCTGTGATTTTGTCATATATGGCCCTTATTATATTGAGGTATGTTTCCTCTATACCCACTTTGTTGAGAGTTTTTATTATAAATGAATATTAAATTTTATCAGGTGTTTTTTCTGCATCTATTGAAATAATTATATGATTTTAACCTTTATTTTGTAAATGTGGTATATTATGTTGATTAATTTATAGCTATTGAGGTATTTTTGGATCCTGGGTGTAAGTCTCACTTGATTATGGTGTATGATCCTTTCAACATATTGTTGGATTCAGTTTGCTACTGTTTTTTTTTTTTTTTTAAGATTTTTTACATCTGTGTTTACCAGGATATTAGCTATAATTTTCTTTTTTTGGAGTGTCCTTATCTGCTTTTGATATGAGCATAATGCTTTTCTTATAAAATGGATTTAGAAGTATTTGCACCTCTTCTTTTTTGGGAAGAGTTTGAGAATAATAGGTATTAATCTTTGTATGTTTGTTAGATTTCAGGTGAAGCTGCCTGGCCCTGGACCTTTGTTTGTTGGGAAGTGTTTGCTTACTGTTTCAATCTCTTTATAAGTGACTGGTCTATTCAATTGAAGAGGTCTATTCAAATAAAGAAATTTTCTATTTCTTCATGAGTTAGTTTTGGAAATTTGTATGTTTCTAAGAATTTATCCATTTCTTCTATGTTGTCCAATTTGTTGGCCTATAATTATTCATAGTAGTCTCTTAAGATCTTTTTTGATCATGTGGTATCAATTGTAACTTCTCTATCACTTTTTATTTTATTTTTTTGAGTCTTCTTTTTTTTTTTTTTTGATGAGTCTAGCTAAAGGCTTGCCAATTTTGTTTATCCTTTCAAAGAACTGTCTTTAGTTTCATTAACTCTTCTATTTTCTTGTTTCTCTTTTTTTATAGTGATCTTAATATTTCCTTTCTTCTACTAACATTGAGTTTCTTTTGTTTTTCTTTTTCTAGTTCCTTTAAGTGTAAAGTTAAATTATTTATTTGATATTTTTCATGTTTCTTGAGATAGGCCTGTATTGTTATAGCTTCTCTCTTAGAAATGTTTTTGCTGCATCACATAGATTTTGGGTTGTTGTATTTCCACTTTCATTTGTCTTGAAATATCTTTTGATTCCTCTTTGATTTCTTTGTCTGGATGATCTGTTCATTGATATAAGAGGGATATTAAGATTTACTCTTAAAATTGTATTGCTTTTTCTTCCCTTTAGTCTGTTAATATTTGCTTTACATATATACTTAGATGCTACTATGTTGGGTATATAAATATTTATATTTATATACTTTATATATATATATACTATAATATTTTCAAATGCTATATATACTTGCTGGATTTATCACTATATAATGCCCTTCTTTATCTCTTCTTACTGTCTTTTTTTGAAGTCTATTTTGTCTACTATAAGTAGAGCTTCTCCAGCTTTCCTTTCATTTCTATTGCTAGGAAGATCTTTTTCCATCCTTTACTTTCAGTCTGTGTGTTTCCTTAGATCTGAACTGAGCCTCTTGTGGGCAAAATAAAGATGAATCTTTTTGTTTTCTTTTTAATCAGTTCAGCTACTCTGCATCTTTTGATTAGAGAAGTTAATCCATTTTCATTTAAAGTAATTATTCATAGGTATGTATTTATTGCCATTTTATTTATTGTTTATTTATTGTTTCTGGCTATTTTTGTAATTCCTCTCTGTTTCCTTCTTCTCTTGACCTCTTTCCTTGTGGTTTGATGAATTTCTTTAGTATTATGTTTGGAATCCTTTCTCATTATCTTTTGTATATCTACTGTAGGTTTTTGCTTTGTGGTTACCATTAGGTTTGCATATAACAATCTATATACACATTATTTTAATGCATTGTACAAACTCTACATTTTTACTACCCTTCCCTGTGTTTTGTTTTTGATGTCATATTTTACATCTTTTTATTTTGTGTATCTCTTAACTAATTACTTTAGTTATAGTTAATTTTACTACTTTTGTCCTTTAACCTTCATACTATCTTTATAATTGGTTAATACACAAACCTTACTCTATATTCACCTTTACCAGCAAGACTTTTTACTTCCTTATGTTTTTTTATTATGTTCAATTAGCCAACATTTTGTACATCATTAGTTTTTGATGTAGTGTTCAACAACCCATGAGTTGTGTATAACACCCAATGCTCAGCACCACACATGCCCTTCTTAATATTTCCATATGTTTTTTACTATTAGTTAGTATCTTGTCTTTTCAGCATAATGAAGACACTTAAACATTTCTTGGTTTAGTGGTTATAAACTCCTTTAGCTTTTGTTTGTCTGGAAAACTTTTTATTTCTCCTTCAATTCTGAATTATAGTTTTGCTGGTTAGGGTATACTTATTTAGTAGTTCTTTCCTTTCAGCACTTTGAGTATATCATACCATTCCCTTCTGGCATGCAGACTTTTCACTGAAAAATCAGCTGATAATTTTATGTGGGTTCCCCTTTTATGTAACAAGTTGTTTTTCTCTTCCTGCCTTTAAGGTTTATTATCTTTAACTTTTGACAGTTTAATTATAATGTGTCTTGGTGCAAATCTCTTTGGATTCATCTAACTGGAACTCTGTTTCCTAGAACTGGATGCTTATTTTGTTCCCAGGTTAGGGAAGTTTTCAGCCATTATTTCTTCAAGTTAAGTTTTCTGTTCCTTTCTCTCTCCTCTTCTTCTTCTGAAACCCCTATAATGAGAATGTTATTCTGCTGGAGGTTGTCCCATGAGTCTCTTAAGCTATCCTCACTTTTTAAATTTTTTTTTTCTTTTTGTTGCTGTATTTGGGGAAGTTCCACTATCTCCAGGTCACTGATTTGTTCTACTACGCATCTGTTGTTGAACCCCTCTAGTATGTTTTTCACTTCAATTATTGCATTCTCTAACTCTGTGACTTCTTTTTGGTAATTTCTTATATTTTCTGTCTCTTTGTTGAAGTTCTCAGTGTTCATCTATTCTTCTGAGTTCAGTGAGCATTTTTATGACCATTACTTTGAGCCCTTTCTTTTTTTTTTCCAAAGATTTTGTTTATTTATTTGACAGAGATCACAAGTAGGCAGAGAGGCAGGCAGAGAGAGAGAGAGGGAAGCAGGCTTCCCGCTGAGCAGAGAGCCCGATGTGGGGCTCAATCCCAGGACCCTGGGATCATGACCTGAGCTGAAGGCAGAGGCTTTAACCCACTGAGCCACCCAGCTGCCCCTACTTTGAGCTCTTTATCAGGGAAATTTCTTACCTCCTTTTCATTAAGGTCCTCTTTCCAAGGTTTTTGTCTTGTTCTTACATTTGGCACATACCCCTTTGCTTTCCTCATTTAGTTTGACTATGTGTATTTATGTATTGGGTGAAATAGCTACCCATCCCAGTCTTGAAGGAGTGTCTTTCTATAGGAGATGAACCTTATCATTCAACCTTGTCCTGGCTCTTGGTTTTCTCCTGAACCTTTGTGACTATCTAAGTAACTTGATAAATTCTTGATTGATCCCAGGTGTTGAGGGTGTGCCAGAACCTGTCAGTGTTCCAAAGGGAGTGATCTCAGTCAACATCTAAGTTCAAGCTAATTGGAAGTCTGATTTTCAGGCAGCAGTTTTTAAAGTTTACAAATATCTACAGTCCTGTGGGACCATAATTATAGACTCTGCTGACTTCCAGACCAGGAGATTTGAAGGTATCCTGTGGGTGACAGTTCTAAGAATCAGGGCTTCGGTTCAATGTGTAATCTCCTTTCTGAGAGGTTCTAGCAAGCTGTGGCAAGGCCCAGGGAAGGTGCACAGATGGTGTCTCCCTTCTTATGTTCTCAGAGAGTGCCTCTGTAGCCTTTAGATGTGTAGCATTCCTGCAGCCTGTCCCTCAAGCTGGGAGCCCCAGGATGATTAAAGAAGTTTTTTCATGTGCACACTGGGGGTGTGTTTCATTCTGCTGTCTCTCTAGTGTCTGGGTGTGGTATCCTGCCCAGAACTATCTTTCTAATTGTTACAATTCTGTGGGGCCCAGGAGCACAAGACCCTCTGGCCACCATAGCCAGGCAATCAAAAAGCATTCCTTGTGTGAATTTTCCTTCCCTCTGGCTATAGCAAGGTCACAGGAGAGTGTTGGGGAAACATATGCCCAATGGCTTTAGTGATGCCTGCCATGAGCACTGAGGGGGGGGCAAGCCCTAAGCTATAGTGAGATTGTGTCTGTGTGCACCCACCTGCATAGCAAGGTAGCAGGAGAATACAAACAGTGGTGCTCTCCAGCACCTCTGTCCCCAAGGAAAATCGCTACTAATCCCTGCTTTTCTGACAAATGCTTTAAGATTAGCAACTGAGTCACCTTCAACATATAATCTACTCACCTTTCAAAGTGCTTCCTTTGTGCTCATTCACAGAATAAGTACATGCACAAGCCCTCTGTAAAGAGTACTTCAGATTCCCATAGTCCCCTTGGTCTCCTGGAATGTTTTTAGAGACTTTGTCCCTATGGTGCAGGTCTCAAGGGTTGGAGTACCTTATAGGCACAAACCCCTTACTTCTCTGGATGACGCTCTAACCCAGAGTACCTCCCTGTTGCATGTCATGATGCTGGGGGTGGAGTTTTGATGAGATTCTTGTCTCTCCCTCTCCTACCTCTTTTATCACTTACTAATGGAGGAAGCTATTCATTTATTATTTTTTTCAATGGAAATTATTCCATGTGTACAGTGGGAATTGTTCCATATATAGTTGTAGATTTGGTGTGTCCATGGGAGGAAGTGAGCTCAGGGTCTTCCTAAGCCACCATCTTGGCTCTCCCTCACCCACTCCTGAATAATTATTTAGTATCACATAATGAGGCACTTATATAAGATTTTTAGAATTAGGTACTATGAAATATTAACCCCTACCAATTATCTTGTGTTAAACTCACTCTCATTTCTTCTATTTTTGTTTTGTGCTGCTCCTCTAATTCTTGATCTGGAGCATGCATTTTTACACAGTAAGTGTAATTATTTTCTTCTTGTACCTATTTCACTCAAGTACATTGTATTGCATGTCATTATAAGATCTTCAGCAATTTTTTTTAAGATCATCACTGCTTATTGGTAAAAAATACCTTAGTGTTAGAGATTTTTTTCTAAGTAATAAAATAGTTGCATTTCAAAAAATTTATTTTGCTGTAAGGTAATTTGTACAGAACTGTACAATGATTTAGTCCTATTACAAAGTCAAAATTCTTGTAATTACAAAAATTATTTTCTTCAAAAAGCTGTTACCTAGTATGCCATTTTCTTCCATGAATTTTCAACTTTGCTCCTGTGTTAACAAAAAAACCTTATTAATCCAATATTGGTTTATTTAGGATAGCAAGAAGACTGCTAGTCCCCAGATATCTAGATGCTCTGTTACTTTAATAAAAAAAAAATTCAGATAATCTCAAGCAAGTTAATTGCAATTCTGTATTTTGTTCTTTCTCTCGTCCCCTGTGTTAAGAATTAATAAGATTTTTACTGCATTATGGTAGCATTTTCCTGACACTAAAATTAAGCTTATAGAACTGTAGTTTCTAGGGTAATGGTTAATTCTTTTTTACATTTTAAAATGATGGTAGTTGTCTCGTTTTTATCAAATATTCTACTTGTTTTCCATGATGTCTCAAATTATTACCAATATCTATGCATATGATTTTGTGGGTTTGTAACTGTCTTTGTGTAATTAAATCTATTTTTACAATTTCACCAAAAAGATGAATAAGAAGGTACTTTCTAAAGTGTTTTCCTTCAAAAGTATTGTTCTCATTATAGAAACAGTCACTATAGATTTCCTTTAAGTAACACACTTACCTCTTGCCAAAGTGCTGGAATAAGGACTATCTGTGCATGTTTGTATCCTGAAAGAGCAGAGAGTATAAAAGGAAATAGGGTTAATTATAAGTAAAAGAATTGATAACTGTGAAGGGAAGGAATGCTTCAAAAGCCTAGCAAAGAAAATCTTATTTTAGCAATTAGGAGATGCATTTCTTCCATGACTACCTTTATACTTTAATAATTAACGGTCAGCAAGGTCAGACTGGTACTATGGAGAATTAAGTTTTCCTAAATTTATGGGTAAGATTCTGAAAAACCCATTGGAACCTTTTTTTGTCACTTTACTTGTGATCACTGTGAATAATTAAAATAGTGTAGAAACGTACCTGGCCTTGGAAACCAGGAAGGAGTGCCAATGTTGTGCTAGTCCTGAGTTTGTACCCCCGGAATTCACTAAATGCTAAGGAAAATTAATGTAAAGAGAGCGATTCATATATATAGGCAGGACACATTTTGAATGTCAAGGACTTTAAAAATAGAGGAGACATTCAGGCCAATATCTGATGAACAAACACATAAATAAATAGGCAAGCCAACAAACAAAAACACTTTACCTACAAATCACAAAAATCAGTTTGATCTCAAACTTTTTTCAGACATTAACCCCTCAAAATAAAATTTCTGTAGGTTCATCTAGCTAATTTGTTCTCTTCTGATGGACACAGAAAGAATTGTTAAAATAAGAAAGGATGCAGACAGCAGAAGACTCATATGCTTTATTGAAAATTTTCTTTTTCCTGGGCACCTGGGTGGCTCAGTGGGTTAAGCCTCTGCCTTTGGCTCAGGTCATGGTCTCAGGGTCCTGGGATTGAGCCCCGCATCGGGCTCTCTGCTCAGCAAGGAGCTGCTAACCCCCTGTCTCTTCCTGCCTCTCTGCCTACTTGTGATCTCTCTCTCTGTCAAATAAATAAATAAAATCTTTAAAAAGAAAAAAAAAGAGAAAATTTTCTTTTTCCATAGAGTATTCTTACTTTATTGAAGACTAGTTGACCATAGAGTTGAAGATCTATTTCTGGACTCTCTATTCTGTTCCATTGATCTATGTGTCTGTTTTTTTGCTAGTTCCATACTGTCTTGATGATCACAGCTTTGTAGTATAGCTTGAAGTCAATCATGGTGCTACCAGCACTGGCTTTCTTTTTCAACATTCCTTTGTCTATTTGGGGTCTTTTCTGGTTCCAAACAAAATTTAAGGATTATTTGTTCCAGCTCTGTGAAAAAAGTTGATGGTATTATGATAGGGATTGCATTGAATGTACAGATTGCTATGGGTAGCATAGAAATTTGAAAAATATTTCTTCTTCCAATCCATTATCATGGAATGTTTTTCCTTCTCTTTGTGTCTTCCTCAATATCTTCCATAAGTGTTCTGTAGTTTTTAGAGTACAGATCATTTACTTCTTTGGTTCTTCTCAGCATCTTATAGTTTTTTGTACAATTGTATATGGGATTGATTCCTTAATTTCTCTTTCTTCTGTCTCATTGTTAGTGTATAGAAATGCAACTGATTTATGTCCATTGATTTTGTATCCTGCCACATTGCTGAATTGCTGTATGAGTTCTAGCAATTTGTGGGTGGTGTCTTTTGGGTTTTCCACATAAAGTATCATGTCATCTGAGAAGAGTGAGAGTTCAAGTCTTCTTTGCCAATTTGAATGCCTTTTATTTTTGTTCTTTGATTGCTGATGCTAGGACTTCTAGCACTATGTCGAACAACAGTGGTAAGAATGGGCATCCCTATCATGTTCCTGACCTTAGGGGAAAAGTTCTCAGTTTTTCTTCATTGAGAATGATATTCACTGTGGGCTTTTCATAGGTAGCTTTTATGATATTGAGGTATGTTCCCTCTATCCCTATACTGTAGAGAGTTTTAAGAAAGGATGTTTTATTTTGTCAAGTGCTTTTTCTGCATCAATTGATAGGATCATATAGTTCTTGTCCTTTCTTTTATTAATGTGATGTATCCAGTTGGGGGGGGGGGAACAGTCTCTTCAATAAATGGTGCTGGGAAAATTGGGCAGCCATATGCAGAAGAATGAAACTGGGCCATTCTCTTACACCATACAGAAAGATAAACTCAAAATGGATGAAAGACCTAAATGTGAGACAGGAATCCATCAGAATCAGAGAAGAACACAGGTAGCAACCTCTTCAATCTCATCAGCAACAACTTCTTGCTAGATACATCTCTAAAGGCAAAGGAAACAAAAGCAAAAATGAATATTGGGACATCATCAAGATAAAAAGCTTCTCACAGCTAAGGAAATAGTCAACAAAACTAAAAGCTAACCTATAGAATGGGAGAAGATATTTGTCAGTGACTTATCAGATAAAGGGTTAGTATCTGAGATACATTAAAAAAAACGTTACCAAGCTCAACACCCAAAATATAAAAAATCTAGTCAAGAAATGGGTAGAAGACATGAACAGACATTTCTCCAAAGAAGGCATACAAATGGCCAACAGACACATGAATAAATGCTCAACATCACTTGTCATCAGAGAAATATACACCAAACCAGGGAGATAGCACCTTACACTGGTCAGAATGGCTAAAATTAACAGCTCAGGAAGCAACAAATGTTGGCAAGGATGTGGAGAAAAGGGAACCCTCTTATACTGTCTTTGGGAATGCAAGCTGGTATAGCCACTCTGGAAAACAATATGGAGGTTCCTTAAGAAGTTAAAAATAGAACTATCCTATGACCCGCAATTGCACTACTGGGTATTTACCCTAAAGATACAAATGTAGTGATTGGGGGCACATGCACCTGAATGTTTACAGCAGCAATGTCCACAATAGCCAAACTATGGGAAGAGCCTAGATGTCCATCAACCGATGAATGGATAAAGAAGATGTGGTATATTGGGGTGCCTGGGTGGCCCAGTGCGTTAAGCCTCTGCCTTCACTCAGGTCATGATCTCAGGGTCCTGGGATCAAGCCCTACATCAGGTTCTCTGCTTGTCAGGGAGCCTGATTCCTCCCCTCTCTCTGCTTCTCTCTCTGTCTACTTGTGATCTCTCTCTCTGTGTCAAATAAATAAATAAAATCTTAAAAAAAAAGATGTGTATATATATACAAGGAATATTATACAGCCATCAAAAGAAATGAAATCTTGCCATTTGCAATGATGTGGATGGAATTAGAGGGTATTATGAAATAAGCTGAGCGAAATAAGTCAATCAAAGAAAGACAATTATATGATCTCTTTGATATGAGGAATTTGAGAGGCAGGGTGGGGGGGTCGTGGGGGGCAGGGAGGTAAAAAATGAAACAAGATGGGGCCGGGGAGGGAGACATATCATAAGAGACTCTTAATTTCAGGAAACAAACTGAGGATTGATGGGGGGTGGGAATGGAAGGATAGGGTGGCTGGGTTATGGACATTGGGGAAGGTATGTGCTATGGTGATTGCTATGAATTGTGTAAGACTGATGATTCACAGACCTGTACCCCTGAAGCAAATAATACATTATATATTAATTTAAAAAAATAGTACAGCCTTGTTTCATAGCACTAAAAGGTGTACATTATGGTTTTCCCATTGAAGTTGCCAGATTCCACAAGGCACCTGTTTTCTACTAAGAGTTCTAAGATAGCCCCTAAGGATACTAATGGTGGATATGTTAGTTTTCTGTTGCTGTGCAAGAAATTACCACAAATTTAGCAGGTCACGGTGCTAGGTGCCAAGAAGCACAAATTTATTATCCCTTGGTTTCTGTAGGTCAGAAGTTTGTGCTCAAGATAGCAGAGTTCTCTGTTTAGGGTCTCACAGGTTGATATTAAAGTGTAGGCCAGGATTGTGGTCTCATGTGGAGCTCAGGATTCTCTTCCATGATTATTCAGGTTATTGGCAGAACTCTGTTCCTTGGAGTAATAGGCTGAGATACATGGTAATCCGAGAGCATAACCAAGAAGCTGCTTGGTGTGCTGGTTCTTATGATCCAAGAGTCAGAGCAGCACACATCACAGTCTGAACCAGCTTTAGAACTCTTTTTTGCTCCAGGCCTCACTGAAACTGACAGATTTTCATGTCACTCTGTATAATAGATTGATACAGTATTCCCAGGTGTGGAATATGCTGCCTTAAGGACCCCAAAAGTTTATTCTTTCCTTTGTAGTAGGAGGTACAGAATACAATAATTTCTTTTTCACTTTGAAGTAAATGGCCCAGCATTCCCTCTAACACTGGACACCAAAAACATGGATGTGTTAGGTTCCTGATTCTCTGTTATCTCCTATTCTTTGGTATTCACGAGTTTTATCATGTCTCCATTGTACCAGCAATTTCTTGGTTATCCTCTCTGATTAGATGCTGGAATCTCATATGATATCATCAATATTATAAACCAGTATAATACTCTGAATGATGTCTAGTCAGTCCAGGGCTCTTTAGAATATCTTATGACATGTATATTCTTGTCTATTCCAAGTGAATTCAAACTGTTTCTGAACTTCATTTTTAAAAATAAAAATATAAAATAATGTATTCACCAAGTCTGGCTACATATCATGTACCTGAAGTCATGTTAATCTTCTGTAACAAAGATTCCACAATGGGCACAGCAGCTGCAAATCGAGCTACTTAGTTGAGTTTGTGATAATACACTGTCATTTTCCCTAATCATTTAGATTTTGGGGGAGTCAAATTGATAAATGCAGATATTAGAAAAACACACCTTCTTCATTCTAGGTTTCAAATTTAAACATTAATTTCTGCCACTTCCCTCTCACTTCAAGGGTTTTGATACATTTGCCTAAGAAAATGGCCATACGTCCCTTTAGAGAAAGACAAGAGGAAAAATTACCATGTATTTTTTCAGAGGAAAAACTCACATATTTTTCTACCTTGGCATCTGTTTTCTCCTTTAGTCAGTGGATCCTGGGTCTGAAAACTGGTTTACATCCAAAAACTGGACAAGGGGTCAAAAAATGTATTTAGGTGACTGCTGTCAGCCTCCCTTGATTTCTTTGATTATATAAGATGAGTAGTTCTCTTCGCTGCCTATCTATTTTGCTCCTAGGAATGCTATAGTCTATTTAAAATTTCCATAATTCTCTGTGGCTCAGGCCACTTGGCTGTCACTTCAACCTCATGAAAAATATATACACCTGGTTTCTGATGATTAAGCCCCACCACCTGGCCTCTTTTGTTTTGGGGTCCTATAATCACTCTTTTTTATTTTTTTTATTTTATAAAATTGTTTTCTTATGTTTAATTAACATATAGTACACCACTAGTCTCTGATACAGTGTTCAGCAATTCACTAGTTGAGTATAACACCCAGCTCTCATCACCACACGCGCCTTCCTTAATACCCGTCACCCGGTTACCCCATCCCCCCACTCCCCTCCCTTTGCTAACGCGTAGTTTATTTCCCCAGAGTCCAAAGTCTCTCAAGGTTTGTCTCCCTCTCTGATTTCTTCCAATTCAGTTTTCCCTCTTGACAACTGCAACTCCAGTCATCAGTTGTGGTCTACAGAGAGCCAAAACTGAATGTTAGTGATGTTGTTGTCCTCTTTACCAGCACAATTTGTATTGCTTGGTGAAATGGTAGACTTGCTGAGGATAATAGTTCAACCTTTGGGCTCTGCTACTCTTATTATTAAATTCTGGATATGTTCTCATCTCTTTCTCAGACATTTGTTGTTTTTGTTGTTTTTTTTTTTTTTACTACCAAGGAGGCACTTTGACTGTCTCACTTGGGTTTTAGTTGTGATTAATCACTTTTAGCTTTTCATTCTCTTCATTTGAACTTAGCTACAGTCAGTTTATTCCACAGTTCTTATACTTATTGTGTCCCACATATTTCCTAAATACCTGATGCATTATACCATTAGTGAATTCACTGCCATCAGCATACCATCCCAGTTCACAATATGTAAGTGTTCTAACAATTGCTCTGCTATCTTGTTATGGGGCTATCGGTATTCTACCTCAAGAAGTTAATGGTTTCTCATTGCCAGCAGGGTGATGAGCAGGCAATCCAGGTCCAAAAATCCCATTCCAGAGTTTACTCTCTTGGGCCACTCCTGGCACATTGTCAGACTGGGTTTTTAAGGAAGCACATTCTGTGGTGGAGATCAGTATGCAATAGATTTCTTAGGAATGTTTTTGGGAGTAACACCTGAGGAATGGAAGGGCTGGCTGCAGAATCAGACAAAAGGAGAAACTGAACTAAAATGTAGTCTTGATGGAGAACTCAAGTATTATTATGAGGATCTTTGATGACTCTTCAGTTTGTTCTCAGTTTGAACAAGATTCAGGCATGAACCCTCACAATGTCAGTTGTTACATGTGGGCTACACTCAGGAAAGGAGCATGGCCTTGGGTGAGTTTTGTCTCTCCACTTAAGGCAATCTCCAAAGGGGAGTGAACAGTAAAGTCTTTTCTCCAGGCAAGACTTTCCCTCCACGTAAAGAGGATCCAAGCAGGACCTCACATACTTACCGCATATAGAAATGAAAAAGGACAAGAATACGAAAGACAATCATGAAAAATAAAAACTAAGCTGACAGATGTATACAGTCATATATCACAACCTATTTTACAGATGTAATAATTAAGTGATTATAGTATTGGTGTAAGGCTAGATAAATAGACCACGGAAACAGATAAGTGTTCTAGAAATCAACCCACTCATATATGAGCACTTGACTTATGATGAAAAAATTGGCATTATAATGAGTTTGTGAAACTATATCTTTTCAAAAAATGATGTTGAACCAATTAGATATCCATCTGGAAAAAATGAATCTTGACATCCGTACTAATACTGTATAAAACATTCAATTCCAGATGGAATATGAAAGCGCTGAATATAGAGGCTACACATTAAAGTGCTTAGGAAAAATGAACAGGAGAGTACCTTCATCAATTGAAGGAGGCAAAAATCAAAAATCGCTAATCAATTTGAGTAACTGGGCTATTAAAATTTAGATAATTCCATCAAAACACACTAAAACACCTTAAGAAATTATAAAGCAAGCTACATAATGGAAGATAATTGCTGTAAGTATACGATTAAACAACACACATCCCAAAAAGAACCTAGGCAAATCTATAAGGAAAAATTAAAATGGATAAAAAGATGAACAAATATCTTAAATAAGCACTTTATAAAAGGTGATATCCAAATGGTAAACTAATATATGAAACGATGTTCAACCTCACCTTGCTAGGGTCCAGCCTCAGCAGATCCAGGCATCCCTGAAGGAGGGGCCGTGTCGGCGAGGGGAATGAGAGAGCCACACAGCAAGTCTGGTCAGTAGTCAGGCATATCTGGTTTATTGCCATTCAATGAGCTTCTTATATAAGCAGTTTATTTGGGGCAGGGGGTTACATTCGTACAGAGGACATTAAAGGACTCAAGCACTCATCAGATAATTTCTCTTTGTTCAGCACATGTTATTCTAGTTAAGCTATAATGGGTACAGCCTGGCACCAGGGATGGGGGACAGGGTCTTGCTTCTTGAGTAATCATGTCCCTCAGAAAGCCATGGGACGTAGCACAAATATGGCTTTTTGGTAACTTATTCTGGGGTCTGCAAGAAAACAGGATGTAGATTAATGGAAAACGAGAAGCTATCTGGAGAAACTAAGTATATAGGAGAGAAGTAGGAACGAGAAGGCGTTACCTTTGCAGGAGGCAGGGTGTATATCAGTGGCTTGGCTGTGAAAGCCTTGGACAAACATCAGCCTAGGGAGGAAACTGTCTGTCTATCGGTACACATCTAAAGTTCTCCATTGTCCTAGGTACAGAATAATTTACCTCCTTGAAGTTGCTCCGGCCCACAAGCCTGAGTGATGTTTGCGCAGATTAACAAGGGGCTCTTTGTTTAAGAGAGATAAACGGGGATCAGAGAAAAAGGCAAGAGACTATCAGACCTTGCTTATCTGTGGGGCTGTCCAGCCCTCGGCAGGATTAGGTCTGCATCAGTTCAAACCTTAACCTAGTGGGGCAATGCCCTCGATCAGGCCTCATGGCTCCCAACATCACCTCTCAACTGGGTACTGCAAATTAGAATTTACAATGATGTACTTCAACACACATCCCTGGATTACTAAAATTAAAAAGAAAATTAACAAATTAAAACAAATGAAGGGGCGCCTGGGTGGCTCAGTGGGTTAAAGCCTCTGCCTTCGGCTCGGGTCATGATCTCGGGGTCCGGGGATGGAGCCCCGCGTCGGGCTCTCTGCTCAGCGGGGAGCCTGCTTCCCTCTCTCTCTCTCTATGCCTGCCTCTCTGCCTACTTGTGATCTCTGCCTGTCAAATAAATTAAAAAAAAAAAAAAAAAAAAAACAAATGAAGGTAAGAATGTAGAATAGCTGGTACACTCATATTCCTTGTGAGTGTTAATTGATACAAATACTTTGGAAAACGGGTAGCATCTCCTAAAGCTGAACATATGTATACCCTATGATACAGTAATTGAATTTCTAAGCATAGTCAAAACAGAAATGTGTATGCAAGATGTATACAAGAACTTCACAGCAATATTGGTAATAAACCTAAATTGGAAACAACTTAAATGGCCATAAAAGGAACAGGATGAATAAATAAGCTGAGGTATACTCATATAGTAGATAATTGTGATTATCAATGACAGTCTAAAAACTATTACTGTAATATAAATTTAGATAAACTCACATAATATTGAGTGAAAAAGAAAAAAAACACGAAAGAAAACATACTGCAGGGAGAAGCATGTATATGCATGTATCTATTTCAAAAGCAGGAAATTTGATATATAGTATTATATATCACAATATTTGTTTTGTGTGGAAATATATTTCTCTGTGTAGAAGTAGAAGATACTTCTAGAGGGTTGGAAGTATTATCTATCTTGGTTTGGTACTGATTACACAGGTGTGAAATTTCACTGAGCTATATCATATGACTTTATATATTGTGTTTTGTGCTTGTTATACTTCAATTAGTATAGTTTACAAAAAAATTAGGAAGGACCTCCCCCTGCCAACATGAAATAACTACCATTGCATCAAAATGGTACTGTGTTAGCTGTGATCCCAGTAAGGACTAAAAAAAAAAAATAAAAATAACACTCCCTCACTACTACTATTTAATATTTTTCTGGAAGTTCTGTATGACAATAAGTTAAGAAAAACAAATTAAGAAAATTAAGAAAAATAAATTATTATGACAAAGTTATGATATGTAAATGACATTTGATAATCTGAGAAAGTAAGAGAACTCAGTATAAATGATTACATTTAACATAGTGGTAGAAAGGTTGACTTGTTTAAAAAATACATATGTACATAGACACCATTGCTATTTAGTTACATTGACTATTAGAAATAAAATTTTAAAAAATCGTATTAATAATAACTATGAGATCCTGTTTATGCCTGTTATTATTTGTGTTCCCTTTCACTATTAGTCTACTGGTTTGAATAACAAATTATATGGTCATCTTACTTACTAATAATAAGTAATCAGCATAAAATATGTACAAATAATCCTAATAAGAAATGTAAGGTAAGTGCAAAATAACCCCACTAAATATAATGAATATATGAAACAAATACCAAGGCTTACTTAAATCTAAAAATATTAGTTCTCCAGATAGCACAATTTATAATATGATATAATTCCAGTCAAAATATCAATGAATGTTTTTAAAAAGTTTTAAAGATGTTTCTAAAGGTCATCTTGGAAAATTAATGATTCTAACATCCCACAAATTCTGAAAATAAAAGAATAATGAGAAGTGGTTTGTACTGGTTAATAATAAAATGGTATTAGAATGCCAAAGTCATTAAAATAGTTTGGTGTGGAGTAGGAACTGACTGATTAATTGTACCAAGTAGAAAGCATAAGGGTAGATCCAACCACATTTATATACAGATTATAGCACAGTTCACATGAGGCTAATATAGAAAGTAGGATATATCTGGGGAAATGATGCCTTCTAAATTATTAAATAGTTAAAACAAAAAAGGGACCAACTATAAAATGCGTAGAAGAAAAGGAAAGCTGGAATACAGGGAAAATATTGTATACATTAAAGAAAAACAACAAATCCTACAGCTGGATTGATATTTTCCATAAATAACAATGAAAATTGATACATACTATAACTAAATAATAATAATAAAATACTAATATTATGTAAATACTAATAAATACAATATTGATAACTAATATTAATAATAAAAATACTAATAAATAATATTAATAACTAAAGTTATTATCATTATTAAAACAAAAAATTTAAAATTTTAAAATTTAATTTTAAATTAGTAGCTTATAAGAGGAGACACAAAGAGCTTGCTTCCTCTCTGTGCTGTCTGCCATAAGAATACAAGGAAAAGACAGCCATTTACAAATCAGAAAGAAGGCCTTCACCAAGAACCCCACCATGCTGGCACCATGATCTGAGATTTCCCAACCTCTAGAACTGTGAGAAACAAATTTCTGTTGTTTAGGGTACCCAGTGTGTGGTACTTGTTATAGTAGCCTGAACTGACTAAGGCATATATGAGCAGATGATTAATTATGACAGTAATCATTAGTCGTTAATAATGACAAAAACCCCTAGTTAAATAGTTCCTCACAAAAATCAAAGAGATGTTCATTAAGAAAATAAGACTCTCTAGTTAGTCCATCCTCTCTAATTTAACTCTTAATTGCTTAATCTATGAATTTATGCAGTTGCTCTAGGACTTTTTTGGTTTTTGGAATGAATTTAAAAAAAAATTTTTTTTCCGCAGATAAGTTAATTACTGCACATCCTACCATTTTTTGTAATTACCACCAGGGGATGGATTTTGTGTTTTTGAGGACTAAAGAAGAGTAACAGATTCAGAATGATGATATCTAGTATTGGTAAAGTATTTTTATTTTTATAAAAACACTTCAATAACCACAGTTTCATTTTATTCTCGTGTGCATTTTGTTATAAACCTATTTATAGATTCATACTTTCTTTCCTATCACACAATAAAACTAAACCAAAATAGAATATTATAGCCATTTATTAATTTTTAAATTTTAGTTTAGTTGTAAAATACTATATTTTTAAAAAATAGGTATATTAACATTAGGAAACCATAAATGCAGGCAAAAATAATTATGCTTAATGGCAACTAGAATTTCTCAGAATATATAACAATATTGAACTTCATACATTTAACAATATATATGAAATATATGAAGAAAACAATATATATGAAATATATGAAGAAAAAAGCAAAGAATTTCAAAGAGAATGACAAATTTTTTTATCATGGTGTAAACTTTTAACAAATATATCTCAGAATCAGATGAGTCATGCAAGAAGAAACTTACTGAAGATGCAGAAAAATTGAACAACACATTGAATAAGCTTAATACAATTGATACAAAACTGCATCTCAAAAATAGAGAATAAGCATTACTTTGAAGCTCATATAAAATTTACCACATATTAGGCCATAAAGGAACTTTTAATAAATGCAAAATAAACAGTATTTATTTAATAAATACAAAATAAACAATATCCAATATCAGTCCAAATTCCTTAGAGGATGCATTATGATTAGAAATAGCAATCTAAGTTGGTCTATAAGATCTGATAAATTTGGAATCTAAAGACATACTTTTACATAGTTTATGAATCAAATGGGAAATCCTAATGAAAATAGCAAAATATTTAGAAGTGATCATCAGACTTGCAAGATGAAGCTTCAGTTTAGAAGATACATATAGCCTTAAGTCCATTTGTTAGAAAATAATTGTAAAAAGAATAACAAGGGGCGCCTGGGTGACTCAGTGGGTTAAAGCCTCTGCCTTCAGCTCAGGTCATGATCCCAGGGTCCTGGGATCAAGCCCCACATCGGGCTCTCTGCTCAGTGGGGAGCCTGCTTCCCACTCCCCTCCCCACCCCCCACCTGCCTCTCTGCCTACTTGTGATCTCTGTCAAATAAATAAATAAAATCTTAAAAAAAAAAAAAAAAGAATAACGAAGTTTAAGACTTCTGCTTTGGGTCAGGAAAACTGAAACTGAATCTGACCTCTTACCTTAAATAATTACAAAATTGAACAAAATATATGAAACAGTGATTTTCAAACATTGGACGAGAGACAACACAAAATAGATCTGAGAAACGAGAATCAAATAAGGTGAGCTGCATAATTACCTCTAATTTCATTATAGTTTCCATGATGAAGCATAAGGAGAGGGAAATCAAATTCGGTCCAGTGGTTTACAAGACAGAATTCAGGTGTTGGGAGGCCAAAGTGCTAAAATTCATAGGGAAGAATACTAAAGAAAAGACAATTGCATAGGGAAAGAGTGCCCCAGAGATTTGTAAAGGGTTCTCCCAGAATCTTCAGCTGAGTACTAATTGGTGCATGTGGGTGAGGAAATTAACAAATTTGGGGGAAAATCCCATTAGAAGGGGTCATGTGAAACAATCCTCACACAGGTCCAGGAATAACTGTTCTTATCAGTCAGAGCCCTGGGAGAAAAGCTATCTGAATTTACCTAACAAATCCTAAAAACAGGATTTGAAAGGACCAGATTTTTTCCAACTAATTACCTAATTTTAAAAATGCCCAAAAGTATTTAAAGAAATGAAAAAAAAATCCATATTCAAATTATAAACTTGATAAAGTCTGGCACTGAATTAAAAAATTACCAGGCATTGGGACGCTTGGGTGGCTCAGTGGGTTAAAGCCTCTGCCTTCAGCTCAGGTCATGATCCTGGTGTCCTGGGATCGAGCCCCACATCAGGCTATCTGCTCGGCAGGGAGCCTGCTTCCACCTCTCTCTCTGCCTGCCTCTCTGCCTACTTGTGAGCTCTGTCAAATAAATAAATAAAATCTTTTAAAAAATAAAATAAAATAAATAAAAAAATAAAAATTACCAGGCATGAAAAAAAAGCAGAAAAATAGGAACAATAATGAGGATAAAAAGTAATCATTAGAAATAGAAATAGAAATAACAAGTATGGGAGAACTAGCAGATAAGAATATTAAATATGTGTTATAAATATTTACCATATGCTCAATATGAAGAGGAAAGCATGAAGTTGTTAAAGAAAGATACAGAATGGACAGATGAATGAATAAAGATGTTATACACACGCGCGCACACACACACACACACACGCCCAGGAATATTACTCAGCTATCAAAAAAGAAGTCTTTCCATTTGTAATGACATGGATGGAACTAGAGAATGTTATACTAAGTTATATAAGTCAGAGAAAGACAAATACCATATGATTTCACTCATATGTGGAATTTAAGAAACACAACTGATGAACATGAAAGAAGGGAAGGAAAGGTAAAATAAGAGAAAAACAGAGAGGGAGGCAAACCATAAGAGACTTAACTATAGGGAACAATAGGGAACAAACGGGGTTCCTGGAGGGGAAGTAGGTGGGGGAATGGGACAATTGGGTGATGGGCATTAAGGAGGGCACTTAATGTTATAAGCACTGGGTTTTGTATGCAACTGATGAATCACTAGGTTCTACCCCTCAAACTAATAATACACTATATCTTAACTAAATTGAATTTAAATTTAAGAAAGAGAGCAAGAATCGGAAGACACAAAATGGCCCAAATCAAGCTTCCAGAGATAGAAGTTGGTCTTGTATACGATGAAAAATATGTAAGATGGGTTTAATGGCAGAATAGACATAATAGAAGAAAAAAATAGTAATCTTGAAGATATGGCAATAGAAACTATCCAAAATGAAATACAGAGAAAAAAGATTTTTTTAAGAAGGAGCAATGTCTTTTGATGGCTGCATAGTATTCCATTGTATATATATACCACATCTTCTTTATCCATTCATCTGTCAAAAGAAATGAAATCTTGCCATTTGTGATGACGTGGATGAAACTAGGCGGTATTATGCTTAGCGAAATAAGTCAATCGGAGAAAGACAACTATCATATGATCTCCCTAATATGAGGAAGTGGAGATGCAATGTAGGGGGTTTGGTGGGTAGGAAAAGAAAAAAATGAAAGAGGATGGGATTGGGAGGGAGACAAACCATAAAAGACTCAATCTCAAAAAACAGACTGAGGGTTGCTGGGGGGAGGGGGGACGGGAGAGGGTGGTGGGGATATGGACATTGGGGAGGGTATGTACTCTGATGAGTGCTGTGAAATGTGTAAACCTGGCGATTCACAGACCTGTACCCCTGGGGATAAAAATACATTATATGTTTATTAAAAATAAATTAATTAATTAATTAAAAAAAATAAGGAGCAATGTGGTAGTGAGAAAACACCAAGCATTCTAATATGTGTAATTGGAGTCTCAGAAAGATGAAGATTTTTAAAGAAACACTGACCAATATTATTCAATTTTGATAAAACTCTAAAGCCATAGATCCAAGAAACCAAATAAACGTCCATCAGAAGAGATCTATGCAAAGGTGCATTATAACACAGTTGCGTTAAAACAGTGATTTCCGAGAAAAATCTGCAAAACCAGAGGTAGTAAAAAGTCCCATTTTACACTAAAGGAAAAAAGAATGATGGCACATTTCTCCTCAGAAACAATGTCAGTCAGAGAAGAGTGGAACACTGTAACCAAGTAAAATTATCTTTCATAAACAAAGGTGAAATAATTTTAAGATACAGAAAAGCTTAGAGTATAATCACCAGTAGACTACCACTATACTACTTACCATTATGACTATAAGAAATGTTAAAGGGAATCCCTTAGTGAAAAGAAAAATAATGACTGATGCAAATTTGGATGTGCTTAAAGAATGAAATGCATGAGAAGTGGAAAATGTGTTGGTAAATATGATATATTTTTCTTATTTGGTAAATTCCTTTAAAAAATTATTAATGTTTTAAAGAAAAATAATAAAAATGTGTTGTGGGTTTTTAACATAAGTAAAATGAAAATGTATGACCCATAGTACAAAGGTCCAGCATGGCCCAATAAGTGATAGAATAATAGAAAGAAAATTAGTAAGGCTTTAGAAGACATGAGCAGTGCAATTAAATATTTTGACTTGATTTACATTTATAAAGCAGTCACTCAGCAACATTCTTTTTAAATGTACACAAAAGAATTAATAAGATACACCATATTCTATGCCATAAAAAACTGATGAAGTTTTAGAATATAAGTGAAGGCTGGAGCCAAAGACCAAGAAGGAGTTCTTGAGACATCTTTGGCGCAAAATTGTCATTCATTAAAGCATGGAACAGGACCCATAGATAGAAAGAACTGCTGCCCTGATATTGTGAGGGGCAGCTGATTATATATTATGGGGTTGGGGGAAAGAATTTTCATATGCTAAAGAGGACCTACAAGATACCAGAGGCCTTGCCATTGTAAAGGTTGTTTTTCCCCTCTAGCAAAGCATTACCATTAACATAGGTGGGAGATTCCTGGAAGAAGGTCACACAGGTCCCACCGAGGAGTGGGGAGCTGGGACAGGTTGCTGGGTGTCAGCTTCTGTTTTGTCCTCAGCTAGCCTTCTGTTCCCTCATCAGAACAAATGTCAATAAATTCTTTAAATTTCAGATAAAATGAATTATTTGCTCTGACCACAATGGAATTGAATTAGAAATCAATAAGAGAAAGATATGTTGAAAAATCCCCCAGGATTTAGAATCCAGTCAACATACTACTATGGAATCCGTAGGTCAAAAAATATCACAAGGGAAATTAGAAAATATTTTAAAATTATGGATAGTGAAAACACAGCATAGAAATATTTGGAGATGTAGCTAAAGAAGGGCTTAAAGGTAATTTTATAATATTGAAAATTAAGGGTCAGTAATTCTATTATCAGCGATTTATGCTTCCATCTTAAGAAACTAGATAATTAGTTAAAACCAAATGTAATCATTATGAAGGAATAAATTAAATGAAAGCAGAAACTAATGTAATACCAAACAAATCAGTAAAAATTGAGGAAATCAAAAGTGGTTTCTTGAAGATCAGTTAAGTTGACAATCATTTAAATAGATGGATTGGAAAAGAAGAGGAAAAATAATATACCAATATTAAGAATGAGAGAGCTAAATTCTACCCTTGAAACTAATAGTACACTATATGTTAACTAAATTAAATTCAAATAAATTAAATTAAAAGAGTGAGAGAGCTAGTACAGATCCCATAGACACTGAAAAGATAATAACCAAATACAGTAAACATATGTCTATAAATTTGACAATATGAACTATACATTGATATTCCTCATGACCATCGACACAAAGTGTTAACAAAATTTTATCAGATATAATCCACAAAATATACAAAGTTAATATGTCTTGGGTAATTGTAACATAACTGAAAGGTATGGTTGGCTTGACATTCTAAGATCAACCAGTATATTACTCACTGTATTAAGCTATGAAAAAAGAAATATCATATAAGCAGTTTAATAGATGTAGGTAAATCATTTAATAAAATTACATATCCATTTTTTATTAAAAAAATAACTCACTGCAAACGGGAAACAAAAGGAAACTTCTTCAGATAAAAAACATGTATGTAAAACTTACAACTAGCATCATATTAATGGTGAAAGTTGAATGTGTTTCCCCAATATCAGGGACAAGCAAGGATGACTGCTTTCATCACTTCCGTTGAACATTGTTCTGGAGGTTGGAACCAATTCAATAAGACAAGATAATATAATATTAAATGAGATTAATTAAGTAAAATAAAATAAATAGTACAATAAAAATAAAATACATCCAGATTTTAGAGGAAGATTAAAACTATTGTTACTTGCAGACAACATAATCCTCCACATAGAAAATTCTAAGTAATGGATCAAAAAGCTTCCAGAATTAGTAAAGATGCAGGATGAATTTATCATACCAAAAAACAATTGTAAATTGAAATTGAAAAAAAATGCTGTTTAAAATATTATATGAAATAAAGACTACTTTAACAAATTATGCATAAAACCTACAAACTGAAAACTACAAAGTATTACTGAAAATCAAATAACTTAAATAAATGGAGAGACATATCATGATCATGATTTGGAATACTCAGTATTAGTTCTTTCCAACTCTATAGAGTTCATGGGGGGAAAATAATTAAAAATCCTAGAAATTGTTTTATTTTATAAAAATTGACAAGCTTGTTCTAAAAACTATATGGAAAATCAAAGACTTTTAATATCCAGAACAATTTTGGAAATTATGAGCAAAAATGAAAGAGTTACAGTATTTTATTCAAGACTTAAGGGACTACTACAGTTAGCTAGACATCATGGTATTAGCATAAATGAATATTAGGCCATTGGAACAGCATAGAGAATCCCAAAATAGACTCTAACATATACAGTCATTTGATTTTTTTAAACTGCAAGATATTTTACTTATTTTTTTAAAAAGCTTATTTTCAAAGAAAACAAAAAGCCAACCAAGCCAGCACTCAGATCTGAAAGATCTATGTAAACCAGCAGAAGAAACTGACTTCACTGATGGCACCCACAGCAACTAACTCCTAGCCGGGAAGAGATCAAGCACAGTTGTTGGGTTCTGGAAGATGCACTGCTTGAAGAAAGGCTACCGTCCTTGTTGAGGTTTGTGTAGAGCATGAAATCAGCCATAATACCTGGCTTGCTAAAATGTAACTAGAGGCCCCTGGAGGGCAGGGAAGGTTTGGGAGAAGGGCGTGAGCCTTTGGAATGCCCAGGTCTGTGTTCCCACTCTGCCCTTGGAATGCCCCAAAGCTTTCTTAGCCCAAACAGCCACCAAGAGATGTACATGTTGTCCCTCAGGCTATGTTTAGTAGAACATGCAGATTAGCTTATCATATCTTTCCCTTAAATAGACCCTCCTAGTTTCAGTAAGACCCCTTGTCACACATCACGAGCTTGAGAACAGTGATTAGGATTTTTTATTATCTTGAAGGACCAATAAAAGCAGGAGCAAAGAAGAGCAAAGGGTCCTCGCCTTTGAGTGTTGACCCCCTTGCCTTCTCCTCTCTTTCACAGCAAAGTTTGGAGTAATCTTTCATCAGTCAGTACAGGGATTTCTGACCATTCCTGGCACATCCCCCCATCCCTAACCCTTTGAGGAAGAAGGAGGCCCACAGTACTAACAGGGAGCTACCAGCCTCTGCTTCCAGATACATGCCCAAACCTACTCTGGGGAGATCTGCTAGAGTTCTTGTCCCTGATCCCCTGTACCTACGTGGCTGAGGCAATGTCAAATTCCTGCAGCAGGTCCTGATTGAATGCCACAAAGGAGCATCTGAGGCAGCTGAAGTCTGGTGTGGAGGGTGGCAAGTAGAGCTGCACCCCAGTGAAGATGTCCAGTAGCACTTTTGCTTGGCCCTGGGGTCTCATCGGGAGCCTTCTTCTCTCCCACTTTCACGAGGAAGGTTTTGCTGTCAGCTTGTTGCTGCTACTCAGTCTCCCTCCTGCCTTCTAGGCACTGGTGGAGGGCTGCTTTGGGGACCCTTGCAAGATCCAGCAGACTCCAAGGTACCCTTATTCACTTCACTGCTTCCCCATGTAGTGGCGTTCCCCTCCTTTCCAGCTGCCACAGTGAATCCAGCCCTCTCCTTGGACAGCGGCTATAGTTCCTTGAGTTGGGGCAGGTTAGTTAGTGGCAGACTTCCAATCCCTTCACCTGGGTACTATGAGGAAATCAGATGGAGATCCCATCAGCTCTGTGAGCCTCAGATTTGGAGGATTTAGTCCCTGTGATCTTCCACATGGCAGCTTTCTTTGAGTCTGGGACAATAAGTCAGGGTAGTAGATCTTGTTAATTTTCAGCCAGTTAGGTATCTTTCTGGGATCCTTGCTGATCTTCACCACATTCAGTTCCTTCTCCAAGGGGCAAGTGTCATGTCATCATGGCCTCCTGCACACTTGGTGACCGTGCATCACTTCTGGCCACTTGGGTCATAGCAGCCCATGAGGAAGATGGACATCATGCCGCCTTTACTTCCCATGTCCATAGAAGGCCCCAAGGCCCCTACATCAGCTGTGTCAGCCATGGCCCACTCATTTAAATAGTCTTTTTTCACTTTCATCCAGTGCTGCTTTCCAGACTCATAGGTACCCTTCACATCCTTCAGCTCTAGCCCTTCCGACCATCCTCAGGTTACCAAGTTTATCATGTCAACCAAGTCTGAAGTTTTAGTGACTTGCTTCATTTCTGAGAACATGATCAGTTGGGAATTTCAACCCTGTTATCATGAAGAAACTTTGCTGCTCACACGGAGTGCTGACATTGAAGTAGATACAATCAAAAAAGAGGCAGACATTAGCATCCTGGAAGGCAGCTTTCTGATGTACTCCCCAAGTCCCAAAGGGCAGTGGTTTGGCTGTCTTAGTGTCATTCAGGAATACCTTAGAGTCCAATATCATGCTGTGGCCCCCACAGAAAGGCTGGAGGATGTAGTCCTTAAGGTGGGCCACCTTAGGAAGCAGGATGGGTTTGAGTGTGTGGCTGAAGTAGCTGAAGTGGTTCCTGTTCTTATGCACCTAAACTTGCTCCCCACTTTACTTGATCTCAGAGAGCAAGCTATTAGGACACTTCTTCATTGCATGTTTGTTGGACTTGTAGGCCACGGCCAGCATGGGCTGTACTGGCATCATCAGTGAAGCCTAGATGCTTAGAGCTCATCTCTGACCTAGCTCCTCTGCTCCTCCTCCACCTCCTGCTCATTGCAGAGGACCCCCTCCACCAGGTCCTGCAGGTTTCACAAGGCTTTGAAGGCTTTATAGGCATTGGGACTAAGGGCATCTAACATATGTTTTGCACCTGAGTTCATCTTCAGATCATATTTGACCAACCTGATGATGTACTTAAGGTCATTGCCTGGACACCTGGAGGCGATGTCCTGCAGGGTCTGTTGCTGCTCATCCTCCTTGGTGAGCTTGGAGAGTTGAAGGAGGAATTCACTTCTTGGGTGGTAAGGAGGTTCTTGGCAACTGAGTGGAAAGACTTTCTCTGCTCAGAAAAAACTCTATCTCTGACACTTCACCATGCTCTAGGTCTCATGCCTTATCATCTGGGTTGCAGTTAAGGATGTGACTGAAAAAATTCACAATCTACTTATTACTCAAGTTGTAAACATTTTTAATAATACCAGGTGGCTGCAGCTTCACTGTTAGATACACATCACTGTGGAAACTATCTCTTGCTGATCTTTTCCAAAGGAAGTCCTGGATGATCTGGGTCTTTGTGTCGTAGCCAGGATTTTCAGCCACCATGGCACATAACTTCCAAAGCTCACATAGCGAACAATACTTATGCTTGGGGACACATTTGGAGGGGATAGACTTGCCTTAAGTGTCCGGCTTGAGCAGGCTTCCCCAAAGTTGTTGGGCTTGACTGAAAAGCCAGAAAATTTCTGGGGATTGGTGTTGGTGACAAATGAAACATCTTTCACTAGAGATGTCACCTGGCCAGTGGCTATTAGCTTAGCTTGGACAATGGCTTTCTTCTTTAGTGTGCTTGTTGCCTTAGAAGACAGATCTGCAATGTGCTGGCTTATCTGTTCCTTCTCATTATCTTCTAGCTCTTCCCAGCTTCCAGCTCTATGTGGTCCTCAATATTTTTTGTGGTGGCCTGGGCCCACTCCAGTTTCTCAAACATGCATTTAATATGATACCACTCTCTCATATCACCCCTGGACCCTGAGAAGGGATGGGCACCACTTTGCTGATGGGTGTATACTCTTCACAATCTTTTCATTGCCTTTTTTTTTTTTTTTTTTTTGGCAACTAGCCATGCCACGCTAGGCACAGTCCACATAGAACTATTGCTTTGCTGTCTCACAGGGGCCACTGCAGAATTCCACCTGTGACCCGGCAAGAAAACAAGGCAAGTGAAGTATGGTCTTAGATTACTTTTCTGGAGGACAGAACAGGCTTTTTTTTCTGGAGGAGGTAGTTCCCATGAAGCAGATCTGTTTCTGACCAATGGTTGAATCGTTTTATGTCAGGCCAATGATGCTGTTCTTGGAATGGGCACAGTTCTTTTTAGCTGAGTGTGTAGAGGGTTGGTGGGAAGAGGCTCTTGAAAGTCAAAGTTATACAACTCATGGAATGACTGGGAAAATCAAAATGATGTACATGGATGAGCTGATGGGGGAGACTCGGAACTCCTTGCCTTCTCCCTTCTGGTGTACACCACAGGCCCAGACCAGGCACCCTTAGGCTGTGCGTGCCATGTTGGTTTGTCTACAGTCATATGATTTTGATAATGGGGTTAAGGCAATTCAAAGAGGAAAAGACAATTTTTCATGAAATGGTGCTGGATAGAAAAATGAAAAAAAAAAAAAAGAGAGAAAGGGCGATAGAGAAAATGACTCTTACCTCACATTAAATGTATTAATGTGGATCACAGATCTAAATGTAAGAGCTAAATGACATTGAGTTTGGTAAGATTCTTAAGTGAGAGATGAAAAGCATGTGCCATAAAAATAATCCATTTTCATCAAAATGAAATAATGCTTTTCAAGGGAAATTTAAGAAGTCAAAAAGAACAACCATAGACTGTGAAAACATATTTACAAAACATATCTAAAATGGACTTGTGTATAGAATACATAAAGAACACTTACAATGCAGTAATAGTAAGAGAAATAATAAAATGGGCAAAATATTTTCATAGACACTTACCAAAAGAAAATATTTAGATAGAAAAGAAGTACACGAGAAGATGCTTAACATCATTAGGGCAATGCAAATTAAAATCACAATGAGATAACTCTACGTACCCTCTAAAACAGATAAATTTGGAAAGGTTATTGCTACCAAGGAATCACAGCAACAGGAATTCTCATGTAGCACTTGTAGAAGTGTTAAATGGGTACTATTTTGGAAAACAGTTTGGCATTTTCATAAAAATTTAAACATAGATTTTCCGTATGAAATAGCCATTCCGTTTGAAGGCATTTAACTAAGAGAAATAGCCAATACACCCATCTTTCTAGTTACTTTATTTGTAATAGAACCTGAAGGCAATGCAAAATCCTTCAACATTGAATGGATTAACAAATTTACATAATCTGTACAATAGTATTCAGCAATAAGAAGAACAAATTACTGTCACATGTCTCAAAATAGATGAATTCCAAAAGAAGTATGCTTAGTGAAAGAAACCAGACCAAAAACCAAAAACCAAAAACAAAAAACCACATACTCTGTTTTTCTGTTTTAATTTATATAAAATTCTAGAAATGAATAATCTTATTGAAGGGATACATGCCAGTGACTGACTGGAGGTTATGCAGGAGGAAGAAAGAATAATGGATGTGTTAGAAAAGAGCATGAAGAACCCCTTAGGGTCACAGACATGTTCACCATCTTAATTATGCTGACTGTTTCACAGGTGTATAAGTATGTCAAAACTTATACAAATTGTAAACTTAAGATCTGTCCAATATATTTTGTGTCAAGCATATCTCAAGAAAGCTGTAAAATACAATAGCCAAGTAAACCCGAAACAAATAGTTCAAAAGAAAGAAGTAAGAGTAGGGATTTTCAAAATAGAAAATATTACCAAGAAAAACAATACCAAAAATACACAAGAATTAATCAACCAAAGTCGAAGACTGGTTATTAAAAAATGACAAGTGAAGGGCACCTGGGTGGCTCAGATGATTAAATGTCTGCCTTTCCCTCAGGTCATGATATCTGGGTGCAGGGATCGAGCCCCACGTTGAGCCTCACATTGGGCTCCTGGTTTAGTGGGGAGTCTGCTTCTCCCTCTGCCTCTCCCCGCTGCTCATTCTCTCTCTGTCTCTCTCTCCCTTTAACTGTCTCTCAAGTGAATAAATAAAATCTTTAAAAAAATACAAGTGAAAGAGCCATCTGGCAATATAATTAGAGGGATAAAATAAACTACTAATAATATGTATTAGGAATTAAGAGTATAACAAGGTATATAGAGAGGTTTAAAATCAGAAGAAATAATATCAACTTTTCAATACTAATGTTTAAAACATAGATGATATGGACAATTCCCAGAGGAGTAAATTGTACTAATTTAAAAAGTAATTGAAACTGAAATAAACTTATAATTATTATTCATCTGTAAAAATATATTAACAATTTAGCCCCAGACTAACACAATTTTACAAGTGTTTACCAAACTTTTAGTGAAATTGTTACCTAATTTATATTCACTTTTACACAAAAAAGGTTAAATAGGAAACATTTTCCAATGCATTTTGGAGGCTGCAGAAATGGTATCAAAACTGGATAAAGAGACTGGCAAATAGTGTTGTTCTCAGATATGCAAGGAGAGTTTCATGTTATAAAACACTGATTAAAAGAGGAAAAATATTATTTTATCTGTACATTCAGGGAAAAGCATTCAGCTTCATTTAACACTCATTCGTAATAGAAGACTTCTTCACCTTCATAAAGTGTCTCTGTCAAAAACCTATAGGAAATATGCACAACTGAGTACAGAAGCATTCTTTATAAAGTCAAAAAGAATTTAAAGATATCTGATAGTACTCCTCTTATTCAACACAGTATTGCAAGTCTAGTCTTTGTAATGGGACAAGAAATAACACATAAGAATAGTAAGGTTTTGAAAGGAATAACTGCTTTCTTATAATTCAGAGACAATGTAACTAAGTACATTGACAATCCAAGTTTAATTCCAATCTATTAGAATAAATCAGAGAATTAAGTAAAATTGTTGGAAATTAATCATTCGACAGTAGTATTTCTATATGTCAGTCTCTTAGTTTGAGTTTCCCCTGAAAGCAGAAACTAAAACAAGAATTTGGGTGCAGCTAGTTAATTTTTGATGAACTCGAGGAGCAGTAGTTAGAAAGCAGGAGAGTGAACGAGGAGAGGAACAAAAGTCAATACACTGGTGAATTATGAAGTCACTGCTATAGATGGTGGGTGTTTAATTTCACTGTGACATCTGAGAAGCACACAAAATTTCAAATTATTAGTTGAAAGGACAGGATTCTGGGTCATTTATCCATGGCTCCTGTGCCCCCTTGGTTGGAATTTGTTCTTGATGGCATTAACTTCCCCAGACTTCTCTGCTGTGTGTGGGTGTGCACCTAGAGGGCTTCTGTGGATTCAGGGAAGACTCAGGAAGTCTTTCACATGGAATTGTCTGCCACAACTAAGGCTGAAGTCAGAGGTGAGTGGAGAGGATGTGACATAAGACCCCAAAGGCATCTGTGACAACCAAGAAGATAAAAACTTAAAAAAAAAAAAAGACAAACTTTTTTTTTTAAGTTTTAAAAAAAAACTTTAAAAACTTTGCAATCACAATGCCTATTTGTATGTGTCTATCTAAGAGTAAGCCCAATAAAAGATTTGTGAAATCATTGCAGAGAATATGGAGAGGTATCGTCATCATGGATGGGAAGACTCAATATCTATCTCCCTCCCTCTCTCCCTCCCTCCCTCCCTCCCTTCCTTCCTTCCTTCATTATTATTATGTTCAATTAGCCAGTATGTAGTACATCAGTAGTTTTTGATGTAATGTTCAATGACTCATTAGTTGCATGTAACAACCCAGTGGTCATCCCAACATGAGCTCTCCTTATTACCCATCACCCAGGGGCACCTGGGTGGCTCAGTCGGTTAAGCGGCTGCCTTCAGCTCAGGTCAGGATCCCAGGGTCCTGGAATCAAGCCCCGCATCAGGCTCCCTGCTCAGCAGAGAGCCTGCTTCTCCCTCTCCCTCTGTCTGCCACTCTGCCTACTTGTGCTCCCCAACTCTCTCTTTATCAAATAAATAAATAAAGTCTTTAAAAAAAATCACCCGGTTACCCCATCCTCCCACCTCCCCTACTTCTGTAATCCTCAGTTTAGTTCCCCAAATCCAGAGTCTCTCATGGTTTGTCTCCCTCTCTGATTTCTTTCCATTCAGTTTTCCTTCCCTTCCCCTGTGGTCCTCTGTGCTATTCCTTATGTTCCACATTTGGGTGAAATCATATGATAATTGTCTTTCTCTGCTTGATTTATTTCAACAACATAATCCCATAATCTCAACATAATCCCCTCCAGTTCCATCCTGTCTATGCAAATGCTGGGTATTCATCCTTTCTAATAGCTGAGTAATATCCATTGTATATGTGAACCACATCTTCTTTATCCATTCATCGTTGAAGGACATCTAGGCTCAGGAAGACTCAATATCTTAAAAGACGCCATTTAACCTCAGATTTAATAGTAAATCCAAGGCAATTAAAATTTAAAAAGCAACACCACAGTGATCTTTGTGGGACTTGACAAGATATATGTATACAGGGGCAAATGTAAGAATTGAATTAGCCAAGATAATTGAATGAGAATCAAGAAGGAGAACTTGCCCTCTACCAGATTTTAAAACTTATTACAAAGCTGGAGGAAACATTTAAAAAGTGTTACTGATGCAGGAAGAGCTGAAACAAATAGTTTATGATCCAACTGGGAGATTTACTTGCAATCCACTTAATTGATAAAGCATTAGTGTTTATATATATAAAGAGCAATGTTAAGTAAGTAAAAAGACAATCCAACGGCAAGATGGGTAAGTGACATGAACCAGAAATTCACTGAATAGGAATCCCAAATATACAATAAAATATGAAACCAAATCACTAGTAATCAGGGAAATGAAAATTAAAACAGTAATTATATATAATTTCACCTTTATCAGATTGGGGAAAAATTCCTAGAATAACAACTATTAATAAGAAAATGTAAAAGGGAATGTTCATGCATTCCTTCAAGTGAGTTGCTTCAAGTGAATATTGGTGCAAAGTCTTTGTGGATCAATTTTTTTAGTATCAAAGGTAGCTGATGCTGAATTTATCCACTGAAATGTATCTCAGTTGTGTTCATTGCTCTAGCTCTGGTGTATCAGTACCTGATGTATATTAGGTTCTAAGTGACTACCTATCTTAAAATCAGTAACCTCTTTAAAGTTAGCTTTTGCCATATAACCAACCATCTCCAAATTTAGTGGTTTAAAACAACTTACAGCTCACAAGTCTGTGGGCCATCAGCTTGGGTTCGGAAAGTTCATCTCTGCTTACTTATAATGCCATCTAGGCTTGCTAATGATTTTAGGTCTTGACTAAGATATGGGAGCCTTCTCTCCTCAGGCTTTTTATCACTCTACACGTTAGCCTGGACTTTTTCACATGTTGGCAAAAGAGCTTCCATAATCAAAAGAAGGCAACTGGCAATGTACAAGCAGATTTTAATCCTCTCCTTTTATCACATTTGCTATTATCTATTGAGAAAAGTGGAGGATATGAGATTTTCTTTTCCTTGCAAGTTAATAAATTAGGCTGCTATAGTTTTCTGGGAGCCAGTAAGAAGATACCAGTCTCTCGGACCAGATCCAAAGGGTCCAGTTACAGCATAGTAAATAGAATGGGCATCATTTTTACAATAGTTTTTTTTTGCCTCTCAAGTCATATGAGAGTGACAGAGGGGTGGATGCTTCAAGTGTGGTGAGTTTCAATCAGAGCTGAGGAACCCTGAGCTTACAGAACCTAAATCTTTTGTGACCTGTTAGCAAATCCGCCTTTGCCCCGGAGGAAGACATCATCTTTTTGAAGTGGGATGATACATGATGTAGGATGTTAAACAAATCTGTCTTTGCAGGGAGACAGTCTCTTTATCCTCAAGGCTATTTGCTATGCTAACATCCTTGAAAAAATAGGCTGGAACAAAAGACCAATTAGTGCCTTGTTTATTAGAGGTATAGAAATGTGAGAGAGCCATAGAGAATTACCTTCTAACAACATCCTCTTGGCTGAAGAGTTACATGGACAAGCCTAGAGTCAGTAATGGGAAGAGATAATACAGGGGCATGGATAGAGGGAGGCATGATTTATTAATTAGTATAACAACCAATCACATCCTTCAATCCAGCAGTGCACATCCAGGTATAAGGTGTTCTCACACATATCTACAAGGTGACATGCACATCTATCACAATATTTTTTTTGTACAAGTGAAATATTGGATACTATGTAAAAGTTCATCATAAGGGGAATGGATGTATACATTGCGAATATTCATATGAGTAAATGACAATATGAAAATAATAATAAAAGGTAACTTTTATTGAGTGTTAACTACATGCATGGCATTGTTATAAATAAATTTATATGTATAATGCCAGCTCACAGAAATAGAATGGGTATCATAAGCAGGCATTTTAACCAAGATTAGAGATCTAGAGAGAGAGTGGTTTGAAATAGGCTCTATCAAAATGGATATTTAGAACAAAAAATTGAATGAAGAAATAAATTGTGGTGGAGACAGAATAAATCCATTTACATAAAATCAAAGGATGTACAAAACAATACTATTCATTCATTTTTTCTCTTCTGTGTCTTTAGTTCTCTCTCTCTCTCTTTTTTTCTTTAGTATCTATCTATGTGAAAGTTCCAAAGTTATTCTGAGCTTTGCTTTCCTTCTCTATGGATCTATCATCTCATTCCACCATTAAGAATATGTATTTTATTTGAAGCTGGGGGTCTCATGCTGGAGCCAAGCCAAGACTGGCAAAGGAGAATGCTTTGCCGAGCCTGCAGGTGGTTCTTCTACAGAGTTCTTCTGGGCAAAAGAATAACACATACCTCTTGCTGCCATTCTTAACTTAAACATTTATTTTTTTTTATTTTTTTTTTTTAATTTTTTTATTTTAATAAACATATAATGTATTTTTATCCCCAGGGGTACAGGTCTGTGAATCATCTGGTTTACACATTTCACAGCACTCATCATAGCCCATACCCTCCCCAATGTCCATTTCCCCACCACCCTCTCCCGTCCCCCTTCCCCCCCGCAACCCTCAGTCTGTTTCTTGAGATTGAGTCTTTTATGGTTTGTCTCCCTCCCAATCCCATCTTTTCATTTTTTCTTTTCCTACCTCCCCCCAAACCCCCCCACCTTGCATCTCCCCTTCCTCATATCAAAGAGATCATATGATAGTTATATTTCTCCGATTGACTTATTTCGCTAAGCATGATACCCTCTAGTTCCATCCACGTCGTCGCAAATGGCAAGATTTCATGTCTTTTGATGGCTGCATAGTATTCCATTGTGTATATATACCACTTCTTCTTTATCCATTCATCTGTTGATGGACATCTAGGCGCTTTCCACAGTTTGGCTATTGTGGACATTGCTGCTATAAACATTCGGGTGCACGTGCCCCTTCGGAGCACCACGTTTGTATCTTTAGGATATATACCCAGTAGTGCAATTGCTGGGTCGTAGGGTAGCTCTATTTTCAGTTTTTTGAGGAACCTCCACACTGTTTTCCAGAGTGGTTGCACCAGCTTGCATTCCCACCAGCAGTGTAGGAGGGTTCCCCTCTCTCCGCATCCTCGCCAGCATCTGTCATTTCTTGACTTGTTAATTTTAGCCATTCTGACTGGTGTGAGGTGGTATCTCATTGTGGTTTTGATTTGTATGTCCCTGATGCCGAGTGATGTGGAGCATTTTTTCATGTGTCTGTTGGCCATCTGGATGTCTTCCTTGCAGAAATGTCTGTTCATGTCCTCTGCCCATTTCTTGACTGGATTATTTGTTCTCTGGGTATTGAGTTTGATAAGCTCTTTATAGATTTTGGATACGAGCCCTTTATCTGATATGTCGTTTGCAAATATCTTCTCCCATTCTGTCAGTTGTCTTTTGGTTTTGTTTACTGTTTCCTTTGCTGTGCAAAAGCTTTTGATCTTGATGAAATCCCAATAGTTCATTTTTGCCCTTGCTTCTGTTGCCTTTGGCGATGTTCCTAGGAAGAAGTTGCTGCGGTTGAGGTCAAAGAGGTTGCTGCCTGCATTGTCCTCAAGGATTTTGATAGATTCCTTTCGCACATTGAGGTCCTTCATCCACTTTGAGTCTATTTTCGTGTGTGGTGTAAGGAAATAGTCCAATTTCATTTTTCTGCATGTGGCTGTCCAATTTTCCCAGCACCATTTGTTGAAGAGGCTGTCTTTTTTCCATTGGATATTCTTTCCTGCTTTGTCGAAGATTAGTTGACCATAGAGTTGAGGGTCTATTTCTGGGCTCTCTATTCTGTTCCATTGATCTATATGTCTGTTTTTGTGCCAGTACCATACTGTCTTGATGATGACAGCTTTGTAATAGAGCTTGAAGTCTGGAATTGTGATGCCACCGACTTTAGCTTTCTTTTTCAATATTCCTTTGGCTATTCGAGGTCTTTTCTGGTTTAAACATTTATTTTTGATACAAACATAATACATGTTCTTTTCACCTTTGTCCTTTGACATTTTCTGTTATTTACGTTTATATTCACCATACTTTTAGATTTTTCCAGCTCTCTGTGAAAATCACTGCACATTCTTTATCATATCCTCTGATATTTTTACCAACATTCTATCAAAGATTCTTAGAGAAATCTTGTGCTTAAACATATTAATGTCCTAAAATTTCCAAAGAAATTCAGCAAATATTTGTTGAGCCACTTGGATATTTTTTGCCATAGGTAACCCACAGTCTAGTGGGAGAGAAAGACCCATAAACATATTAACCAAACCGTGGTACAATATGTGCTTAGACAAATGTGTTTATAAACCACTTTGGGCTCACAGATAAGGGAGTGATTAATTCTACCTTCAAGTCTGAGGGAAAGCCGTAGGAATTAAATGACATCAAGTTGAAACGACGGATAAGTAAGGGATTCCATGAGAGAAAAAGTGAGCAGGGGTATTGTGAGAACGGTAAAGAGCATATACAAATGGCTTCATGAAGCAGGAAGGGATGTGGAGGATAGAGGGTATTGTTGGTGAAATGTAAGTTATATTAAAAGACAAAATTAGAGAGCCTGAGGGGCTTGGGGGTGGAGGGACACTTTGGGGTCTGGCTGCAATAGGGGCTCTTAAAAGATTTAGGGCAGGGAAGTGTCATGGCCAGGTTTTAGCTTTCAAAATTTTTGTACAAATAGAATATAGGGTGCAGGAAAGTAGTAGCCTTGTTTGCTTTATTCTTATATGCACAGTCTCCAAAATAATCAAAACATATAGTAGGTGCCTAGTGATATTTGTTAAATAAATGAGCAGCAGCTAAAAGCGGAGGCAGATATTTCAGATTAGATGATATACGGTGGTCCAGGAAAGTAAGGATCAGGACCTTTATTAACATGCTTTGTTTCAGTGAAATGTTTAATCCCCCTCAAATTAGGGAGCCCATATAATTTATTGTCCAAATTGGAAAACTTTTGAAAAAACTAGATGGTGCATTTAAAAGTATTCTAGAGATAACAGGTGAGAACTGGACAATGCGCTGGGCATATTTCAAGTTCCTAGCATATCAGGATCTCAGCCTGAGGTCAGTGGTCTGGGTGGGGGTGGGAGAGGGTATAGCTCTAAATAGGTGGGGGCTGGGAAAGGACCTGGCCCCATGTTGATGTGCTTGTCCTTGTGGGGATGTGTATTTGGTCTGGTCGGTTTTGTAGTTATTATCTACTCTTCGAGTTTTTAAAGGTTTGTGAAATATAACACCTTGAGATCATTTGGGGGCAAGTAGGTCAGATAACAAAGATAACACGCAATGGGTGGGACAGAGTTTCCCCTGAAGGGGAGAATCTTCTCATTGAGAGGTCAGTCCTGGGGCAAGAAGTGAGCACACAGAAGGAGGGCCTCGGATTGACATTGGTGGAAGCCATTTCCACATTTCTTGCAGTCTTATGCTAGGGCACTGAGATGCCTGTGGCTCTTTTGACCAGGGTGAGGGGGGTGCATCGGCTTCTCCTACGAGGAGGCAGATGAGGAGCAAGTCAGAGCTATGGGAACTGTTAAAAAAAACCTTAAGGGTAGGCATAGGTCTGTGTACTCAGAGTATACATACAGCTAGTGCCAGATAGGAGTTATTCTTTATGTTGTGTTTCTCTCATTATCTTCGAACCATCTGTAACATTTTCTTTAAAACTGCAGATTTTCTCTGCTTCTACCATGGGGATGCAGGGGAAAGCTAGGAGTGAAAATACTGAGGGTGCAGGGGTATAGAGCCAACAGCAGCTGCCTGGGGTAAGCCCCTCTGAGGAGGAAGGGGGTAACTGCTGCAGGATGAGCGGAGCTGGGGGATGAGAGGAGCAGTGAACAGAGCCAGACATCTGGCAGGCGTGGCGAGCAGCAAATGGGCCAAATTTGTCACATTCCCCAAAAACATTTTGGAAAGGAAACCTGGTAAAAGGCAAAGCTTTGCAAAGTCAAGAGGACTGAGAGTGTAACTGCATATTGGGTTTTACAGCCTGAGGCTGGGGAGGTGAAGATATTTGGGTTGAAAAAAAAATGTGGTTTGTTTGTTTATTGATGAGAATTTTCTAATTTCCAGAAGCAGAAAAGGTTTTCTTCACTCTTGCCTTATCTTCTTCCTGGGGCCCATATGGCCAACAACAACCCCCCCCCCCGCAAAAAGTCATACTTTCATTTTTTTGTTTCTATTTCTCCTTCTCCATTTTTTTTTCTCTTTATGCTTTCCCCATCACCATTCACCAGGTTTTTTTTTTTTTCTTTTTTTTTTTCTGTATCCCTGTTTGCAGTGTCCACCTACTGACACTGATGGTACTTCTGAACTGAGGTCAAGAAAGAAACATTCTGGGCTTAGCATACTTCAGCCACGTGGTTTTCCTGCTTCTTGCCATTGCTTTTGTTGGTTTTGTCACTTTACCGGTTTGTGTGTGGCTAGTGTGATATGTTCTCACAGCCCTCCTCTTGTTTTGTTCTTCTTGCTTGAGCCGCTAGAACATCTTACAGAGCTCACACTCCTCCTTACCCCAAGTCTGCACGAGTCCCTTCCCAGCAGAAGTCAGGAACTCACTCAAGCCCTCATTTATGCACAGAGACGCAGACACATCATTTATTTCTCTGACCACCCTTAATGAGCAGAAGTAAAATGTTACTATTATTATCATTTTGCCAATAGAGAAACTTAAGTCCAGAAAGGTCTTTATGAAAGCCAGCTAGCCATTATGATAGAATCCCATACATTAAGTACAGAAAAAATCTATTTAGAGCTGTTAAAGATCACTGAAGCTGGTACCTCTCGGTGGCATCCAAAGCAATTTTAAGAGAGGGCACTTACCAAATCAACCCACGAAAGAATGTGGAGTAGGAGTCCATGATGACCACAGCCCACGTAGGCAGTGCTGTTCTTCTAACCTCTCCTGACAGCCTGGACACACACAGCAGCACTGTTGCTATCATTAAGAGCCACCATGATGGCAGGTTCTACTGCCTATTTAACCAGCTGCCAAGTTAAACAGTGAGGTTTGGTAAATGATTAGAACAGATACAATTTAAAAGCAAGAAAACGGAAATATGTGCGATTTGCACTGGTTTTAAACAGCATTAGCTTAATTTGTGAGAAATGTAAATATGACCCTTTGGAAATGTCAGGTGCCCACATTAGTGACTCTCACATTTGTGTAAGACAGAACACACAGTAGCCTGGTGCCCATATTTCACAATTTAAGAGCCATAGTCATGGTCCTTTAACAACTCTGCAGCACTTTTACAAATGTCTCATTAACAATGTTTCCATATCATAAAGCCAGATGGGAGAGGCCATCTTTTATTTATCAGTCTCAAAATAAAATGTTATCATCTCTGGGATTTGAAAAGGATTTTGGTGGCTTCAATTCTCTTCCTCATCTTCTCATCCCCACAACTCCCACCCCCAGCCAAATTTTGTTGGTCTGAATTGCTCTGCTCCAATGGGAAAGCCAGCTAATTAAGCTGATATCTGTTATTCATGCTGGTTCTATCAGCCATCCAGCTAATATAAGCCATTGGTTTCCACACTTGACTGAGCCTGAAGTTTATCCAGGGATCTTGTTTAAAATACAGATTCTTGGGCTCCAAATCTACAAAGTATGATTTCAAGAGTGTGCCATGGAAGTCTGTATTTTAGGAAGTTCTCCAGTGATTACTATGTATCCCTGTGTTTGGGAACTATTGAAATTCAAAACTTCTCAATCTGACCAGTGTCCAAACTGGGATGTAGAGGGTGTCCCTATTGAGAACTTTGAGGTTGCCAGCAGGTCAAAGAATGACAAAGGGTCATGGCAGAAGCACACATCTCCTTCTATAGATGCTAGGGAAATTTCAAGATCTTACGGGGACCATTGGGTAGAGTTGTAGATATAGAGAAGAATAGGTTTGTTCTGGAATCTCTCTGGGGTGTGTGTGTGTGTGTGTGAGAGAGAGAGAGAGAGAGAAAGAGAGAGAGAGAGAGAGAACTGGCTTCATTGAACCAGGGGACACTATAAGGTGTGGTCAGGGACTGGCAAATATTCCAGGCTGGTGAAAGCAATATAAGGTGTGTTTAGGGCTATATGCTTTAAGATAGTGTTAGAAAATATGTTGGTGCTATATTGAATGCCTGCTGAGTAACATGATCTTTCTGTTTTGAACAAGTAAACATTCACATATGCATAAAATATTATTCTTTATAGTGCAATTAGTGGGGAATTTTCAAGCAAAGGCATGACATCATCAGGTATATCCTTTAGAATGATATTCTGATAAAAATGACTGGGATAGAATCAATTGGAATGGGAAAAATTAGAAGTGGGATCAGTTTGGAGCCAGTATCATGGTAAAAAAGTGAAACTCAAGCAATGACCGTGAGAATATAGAATCAGGAATCGATTTCAAAGTCATTTCTTAGGTAGGACTCATAGAGAGACTGGTCAGAGAGAAGGAGGAATTAAAGATGACTCAGATGTTGATGTTTTACTTGAGTGGCTGGGGAAGTGATCATGCTTGAGAGACAGGTAACACAGTGAAAAGAGTAGGCTTTTCCTTCCTAAACTTGAATGTGTGTAGGACATGGAATTGGGCCTGTTCCATGGGCAGTTCAACAGGGTGATTGGGACTGGAGTCCAGAAGGAAGTGGAAATGAAAGATTCAGGTTGGTGACTGGGGGGTAATTGGACCATGGGAGAATGGATAAGATGTGTCAGAGGGAGCATTTCAAGGATGGAAAGAGTGGCACACAGAAAAAGGGGGAAGTATAGGTCAAGGGGCCATCAAAAAGAAAGATAATTCTATGGGGCGCCTGGGTGGCTCAGTGGGTTAAAGCCTCTGCTTTCGGCTCAGGTCGTGATCCCAGGGTCCTGGGATCGAGCCCCGCATCAGGCTCTCTGCTCCGCAGGGAGCCTGCTTCCTCCTCTCTCTGCCTGCCTCTCTGCCTACTTGTGATCTCTGTCTGTCGAATAAATAAATAAAATCTTTAAAAAAAAAAAAAAAAAAAGAAAGATAATTCTAAGGAAATTCCAGAATGCCCCATTCTTGGTGGAGTAGTGGTTGGTGGTTCCTGTAATGCTGACATGGGATTTGGATGTAGTGGTGTTGAGATGAAGAAGGGAGTTGTGGGAGTGCTCAGATGAGGATTTCTCTCATACTAGCTTTAAGCCATGGGAGATGCCAAGCTAGGGCAGTGGACAAAGCCAAAAGCTGAGTAGGAAACCTAGGTCCAATACCAACAAGAGGACTCTAACCAATTGTGAAAACCTTGGTGCCAGAGTACAGAGTCTGAACCCAAGGGCCAGAAGACTGAGAACTAGCAGTGGACCTGGAATTCACTAGGTTTAAAGACATCTGAGTAAACACTGTCCTGTGGCTTTCTTTATATGGGCTTGCTGCAACATGCTGTATGGGCAAACTATTCAAATGCAAAGTCAAGGGATAGATGATAAAAAATAGGAAATGTTTTAAAGACTTCTTTATATTAATTTCTGAAACCTTATTACTGTGCTTGGCACATAGTAGGTTATCAATAAAGATCTGATGAAGGAATTGGTAAATGAATTAAAGAAGCAGATGACTTCTGGGAGTAAACTAAATTCCTAGGAATCCTAGAGATGGGGCTCAGCTTATAACAGTTCTATTGATGAAGTCTGGGGATACAAAACCTTTTGGCAGAAATGTCAAAGGGAAGTGCATTCACCAGAGAAAACATCCAGGTCACTTTGCTATCCTTTATAGAAAGGGACACTTCCCATCCTAATCCCCCCTCCCCAAGGAGCAGAAGAGATAGTCCTCTGTTTTCCTTATGAGATTGGCGAACTGATAAAGAATAATGAACCCTATCAGAATCCATAATTATCTCACACGATTTTAGTTTTATAAACTTGTAGTGCTATAATTTTCTGTCTTTTCTTTGAACCATTGTTTTGAAAGACTGCAGTGTGTTCCTTATTTTCCCCTGCACCAGGACTGCCGTCATCCGGCATATCGCATCCACTATATCATATTAATGGCTGCCAGCTCAACAATTTGATACTCAATCCCATATATCAACCGCTGATATAATCCATTGCCATACAGTATATTTCATTTGCATTTATCTTTTCCATATACAGCACTCTCTTTTATCACTCTTTCAGCAGTCCCTCTTCTACCCCCACCCCTGTTTATTCTTGCTGGCACACATCTATACATCCTTCCTGGCTGTGTTATTAATAATCCCTACAAAGACCTTTCTCCCCCTTCTACCTTTTCCCCTCTCAGTAACTGACAGCTCCTTACATTTTGGCCTTTTAATGTGGTAGAATCAGGCCTGAATGAGGATGTTTCTTTGTTATTTTCACAGACATTAGCATAGCTGCCTGAGCTGGGACTCAGGCACTTTCTCTAGATATGATTTATGACATCAATCCAATTTATGGCCATTTAAAGGAATGCTGAACTGGCTGTAAATCAGCAAAAGCACATAAAATACTCATGAGAACTGCTGGAATCCATCTGCATCAGCCTCCATCACCTGTAACAGCAGCCAATCAGCAGCAGAAGGACGGAACTATCATGTGGGCAGAGGGAAGCAATGGCAATGATAGGCTTGCATCGAGGAGAAACAGCTCACCTCACAACAGTAACAGAACAGACATGAATTTCAGGTGGGTAAGAAAAGTCTGTAGGGGCAGAGAGTATGAGTAAAATTTGGGGCTGGTGGTCAATAGGTACACATTAAGGAGATGTTGCAAAGGAAGGCAAAAATAACATTTTTAGTGGTTTACAGTTTACAAAGTAACTTCATATGTAGTTTCTCATCTTAACCTGTTGGCAAACTTAACAATTGGGTTTTATTTTGCCTATTTTATCTCTGAGAAAGATCTAGGCTGTAATTACCAAAGGGTCAAATTAAGTCCATGTTTTCTAGAATACAGTTACATAAATAAATAAATAAATAAATAAATATTTAAGAAAAGAATTACTTTGTGTTACTGTAGTCAATTAATTGAAGAAAAACCTTACAATACTTTAGATACATTGCTAGGCACCAAGTGGCATTTTTGCCACAGATGATTTACTCTTTCTTTACATATAAGGATGAATAAACCCCTAGAGAAATTTTGGCTATCATAAGGCATTTGTCTTCCAGTGCATCATTGAAAAAAGAAATCCTTCAATTAAGGACCGCTGTTAAGCATCTGCCTTCAGTTCAGGTCATGATCCCAGGGTCCTGGGATTGAATCCCATATCAGGCTCCCTGCTCAGCAGGGAGTCTGCTTCGCCCTCTCCCACTCCCCCTGCTTGTGTTCCCTCTTGCTGTCTCTCTGTCAAATATGATAATAATAATAATAATAATAAAGACAATTGTTCCTTCCTCAGCCCTTTGGCTTTTTTGCTAGTACATTCTATCAATCAGTTCTTTCATTTGCATTATGTTGTGATGGTACACATGTGTGGAGGGATAATATTTTGACTTGTCAATTTTTATTTCTTGCTTCCCATCCTTTCCCTCTCTCTCTCTCTCTTTTCCCTCCATTTAAGCAGGTAACTGATGCTTTGTCCATTCCCTTGAGGAGTTATATGGCAGAGAAGAAACTAAAAGTAGACCTCAAAGACCTCTTAGCTTTTATTTACCAAAGCCAAAGGCTCAGAATGGGAGAAAATTTTCCAGTTGAGCAGAGTATCTGGGAGAAGCAGGAGAAACAGGTGGATCAAGCCCCTTCTGGTCCTTCTCTCATCTATAAAGAGATTTCTCTGTGCTAAGAGGAGGAGAAAATGGAACCTTGAGTTACAGAGCGTTGGAGATCTGGGCCCTGCTCATTGGCAGTTTTGCTTGGAGATCACAAGACTCCAGGTGCCTGTATCACTTTAGTTGAAAAATATTTTTAGTTAATTATTTCTAAAATGCTTTGGGGGGTTGTGTGTGTACGTGCATGTGCACACACATCTTAGTTCTCTTTTCTTTCATGATAACCTAGGGTTCAGCCTTTTTTTCCCCCCAAGTCCATTGCTGGCATATTCCCTGACACGTACATTTTTTCCTATACCTGGTCTTTCAGGAGGTTGTATATTTCCTAATGATTTTTTTACTATTTCCCTCACCTGCTTCCCTCACCTCCCATAAATTATTTCCCTTGGACAAACTTTTCCCCAACTGTGCATAAGTTGAACCTTTCAGAGGAAAGATGCTATAAAACATCTAATCGATAAATAACCTTGTTCTCTTCATAGAGTAAAAGAGTCAATCAATCTTTACTCCTCCACATAAATGTGCATATCTTATAGCTCAAATCCCATTATAACTATTTCCATGGGGGGGGTTTCTTTTTGGTTGCAAAGGAGATTCTGTAATAAGTAAAGAGGGTACCTTATATACCAGACTTCTTCACCTCCTTTTCAAACTAGGTGGGGAGGTGGACAGCAGCAAAGCAGGATAGGCTCTGCATATCATAGGCACTGACTACGTGTGTAAGACGAGATCCATATTCTGACCTTGGATGAGCTAACCCTGCACAGGTCTGTATTAATTTTCAAGCAGCATCCAGGACATAGATGGTAATCCCTAGAGGGCTCAAGAGCTTTCCTCAACAAGATGTTAACACATTCAAAAAATGCAGATGAACTATGCCTGGGATTATGTAGTCATTACCCTTGATTAAATTTAATCACTATAACTTATGAAGGACATGGAGTTGTTTGGTTCTGAATTGTAAAGACTGGTTGTTTATATTTTATGAATTTGGTAGAAATGTGCCATCACACTGTTTAATCTGGGGTATGTTTGAGTGATTTAACAATTTCTATCACCTCATCCTGTTGTCAGTGGACTTGAATTCCCCTTCTGGGTGGTAGGCTGGAGATACCAGAAGAGGCCTTGATGAGGAACTACAAGTGAGCAGTCACATGGAAACAGATTTCAGTGAGAGATGATTCTCTAAGACAATGGCAGGGATGAAGGCTGGAGGGCCTGGGACAGGTGCAGGCGTGCACTCTATGTGAGTTCAGCTGCCTTGAGGTACAATGTCAAATCACATGTATTCCTGGCCTAGGAATCCTGTTGCTTCAGCCCCTCATGTAGGCTGTTTGATCCTAGTCAAATTTATTAACCTTTCTCTGCCTCAGTTTCTTTATGTGTAAAATAAGGATAGCAATAGTTTATTTCAAGATTAATTTGAGGTATTTCACGTGAAGTGCTTAGAATAGTTTGTGGCACATAGTAAGTGCTGGATAATGTTACTTATTAATATTTCTGTTACTATTATTATTAATGCAATTCATTCTTGTTACCTCTTCTTACTAAAGCCAACCTAACTAAATTAGGCCACCATGATTTATTTGGCCCCTAGCTCCTTCATATTATTTCTAAATTGTTATGTTATCACCACTTCCTTCTCTGACAACTTCTATAATCCACATATGCTGCAATTTAAGATTGCATATGTTCCCACTCAGTGCCTATACATTGCATCAATGCCATCCAAGCCCCATAAATCCTCATCAGTGAACAGCATAGATTCCTATGTCTTGCCCATCTGGTTTTCCATACAGTCTTTCCAACTTCTTGGTTATTTATCTACTGGAATTTATATCCTATCTATTCAAGGGGGAAAAAAAAGGATTTAAGGCAGTAAACATTAGTATCAGAAAGCTAGCAACACTTTCGAAAGGAGCTAAATTGCCATATTAAAGATTTAGATTGTATGCGAAATTCTTTTCCTGAGTGCAAGAGTTATTGAATGCTGGAGAGGCTTGCCAGATTGTTTCAACTAAAATATCAGAGCTTTAGGCTCACATATTTGTATCCAAGTGGTATGTGAGCATAGTTCAGAAAGCTCTGGCCTACGATGATCAAGGAAACTTACAGATCATATCAATTTTAATTGCCAGATCATTTTATTAAAATAAAAGCAACAAAATAGAATTGATAGAGAACTGGGTGGGGGATGCTTGGACCCATCTTGGATTAAAGAGGCAGGTAGTAGAACTATTTAAATGGCATGTTTTTCCATTTAATTATTCTAGTCCCACTTGCAGAATCCTGAGTTAAGAAAATCAGTTCTCCTCAATCTCCTCTAATAAAAGACACACTTAAAAAAATACAAGTTTCCAGGCCCCATCCAAGGTATTTTAAACTGGAATCTTCAGAATGCCCTATGGTGAAACTAGATGTTTAATAGGCACCCATGTGATTTTTATTTTCAAATAATGTTTGGAAAACGTGGAATTGGATGGCCACTTGGTAATCTCACTCATGTCTTCTGTGCCTCACTGTGGGTCCCCATAGAATCTCTCTCAGATTGGGATAGTCCTCATGCCACCATTGTGAAAGATTTTGAGCAAATACCATCAAAAGCCTATTTAAAATAGGGAGAGCTTAGCATCTTTGAAGCATGTAAGAAATATTTTTAAGAAAACTTTCAGATTTTAAAGCCATAAGACATGGTCAGCCTCTAACATTTATGATCTATATAACATAGCTTAGCCTATCAACTTTCTATGCCTCAGGTTTCTCCACCTGTAAAATGGGAATAATTACACTTTAGGGCCTTCATAAAACTGTGAGACTGAATGAGACAAAGAGCAAAGTTTCCCATAAATGTTATTATCCTTTCTTTATTGGGGCTTCAGCTATCCAGGGATGGCTTTCTGATTAATCTTCAATTACTGCCTTCCTCTGTCATTTCAGCAACACAGTGACAATCTGTGTTTGTGTGTGTGTGGGAGGGGCTGTACAAACTCTATTATCTTTTTTATTCTTTTCATAATTTTTTTTTAATCCAAAGAGGAATGCTTAGAATTTCTACACGCCATCCCATACTCTTCTCCAAAGCCGGAGGCTGATCTGATGCCAACGCAGCCCTCTTTATCCCACAGAGTAACAGGGGAAATGTGAAGTTGGCTCTTGGCACTGCTGCTTTCTATGACTTCTCTTTTTTTAAAGGCAAAGTTATTCCACAACTTGACTAGCTGGAGCTGAGATAAACAAGCTTTCCGAAGTCACAGAACCCAGAATAGAACTTGGATTTCTGACTCATCAGAGGCAGTTTAAAATTTTTCTCCATCTGCTCTAAAAGCATAAAGAGCCTGGTGGTTCTTGTGCTTCAGTCATTAGTAGAATTAGGAGGGAATACCCGTCCCATCTAAAAACATCTGCCTCCCCTTTGGGTGCATCCACCCAGTACCTCATTCCCTGGGATGCCCTGCTCATCGAAAATTATGGAAATCACAGCACTCTGTGATGTAGCCACAAAGGGACTGCACATTTTCTATTGTTCAGGAAGTCTGAAGACCTTGAATGGATAGAAAGGAGAATGGTATGATGTACAATTCAGGGCAAAATGTGGCCAATAATAGAACAAGGACAGGCAGACTTGGAGAAAGTATGCTCTTGTGTGTGCATGGATACACGTCTAAACTCTAATGTGGTTAAAAATCACCTCAAGGTCTAGTTAAAATGCAGATTCTAAAGTGGAGGTTTGAGGTGAAGCCAAAAATCTACATTCTTATAAGCCCCAGGAGATGTTCAGACTGCTGCTCAGGAGACCACATTTTATGAGCAAGGGGTTTGTCCCAGACCTTAGGCAACACTATGTACATTAAGTTTGAGAAGCATTGATTTGGTGTCAAGAGTGATTCTCAAACCTGGGCTCTACATTGGAATCACCTGGGGAACGTAAGAAAGTGTGTATCTATCTACACCCAGACATTCTGATTTGTTTTGGAGTGCAGACAAGGCATTGACTCCCCGGGGACCTCAAATATATAGTCAGTTTTGAGAACTCTAGATTTATGTCTAAACTCTAGATGAATGCTTCTCAGAGTACAGTTCCTGGGCCAGCAGCATTAACATCACCTGAGAACTTGCTAGAAATGCTGATCTTGGGTCCCACCCCAGACCTTCTGAATCAGGGACTCTGAGGGTGGAGCCCAAGAATCTGTGTGTTAACAAGTTCTTCAGGTGATTCGGAAGCACAGTAAGTCTGAGAACCAGGGCTCTAGTAGAGCTTACCTGGGACACACATTACCGTGCTTCTTTGCCAAGTTTCCAGTTCCGTACGTCTTGTGTGAGATCAGAAACCTTACTTTGAGGCTGCAGGTCTACACGTAGGAGATCATGGAGAGAGAAAGCGTGACTGTAGTTTTGAAAGACCCTAGGAATGAACTTAACTGGAGAAGAAGAAAGAATGGACTCAAAAACACACCCCTAGAAGGTAAGAGCAGAAAATCCTTGTGGTAAAAACTAGAAATCTTTAAAGTTATTTCTAAATTTCTAAACGTGTTTGGTGTTTTTCTTCTTCACTAGAAGAGAACTCTGTGAGGTTGCAATTTGTGTTTTTCTTGCTAAATGAAGAATGAAAGAAGGGAAGAATTTAATGACTTCAAGTGAGGAATACAAATCTGTTTGTATATAACCACTCCTAATCATTCATTCGGCAAACATTTAATGAGTTCCTGTTGTATAAAGCATTGGCCAGAGGCCGAGGAAACCAGGATGAGTCGCCATGTTTTTGAGTAACTTACAGTTCTTCTGACCTTCATTCACATAACCCTGAATTTATTTTCCCATCTCCACCGGCATATTTGTCAAGTGTTTCTATGCATCAAGCATCTTATGAGGTGTAGCGTGTAGGTTAGCAAATTAAACAGACTTGACCCTACCTTTGAGAGGATTGCAGCCCAATGGGGCAAACAAACAAATAAAATAAATACTTGAATGAATATATATTTTAAATTAGGATAAGTGCTCTGAAAGAAATGCACAGGACGTGGTCATGGGAATAACAGAGGAGGAAGCTTAACTTCACTGGGCAGGAAAGAGTCCCTTGGAAACGTTAACACAACACCCCAAAGAGAAAGGACATAGTTAAAGTAGTGGTTCAGAGTCTGGGCTTTGGAATCCAATAGGCTGATTTGTCTAGAGAATTTTGTGAATATGTAACCTTGAACAAGTTACTTTAATTCTCTAAACTTTAGTTTTCTTTTTTTGTAAAATGAGTGTGGTAATAGGACTTACTTCATAGGGTTCTCATGAGGAAAGTGAGATATGCCGTGTAGAGTATTGTGTCTGATGTATGGCATACTTTATGCACAAATTATGTTAGAGAGACAGACGGGGCCATATGAATATCTACTGTGTGTTGGATTTTTTAGATGCTCGAAATACAAGGACAAATATGAAGCATTTTTGTCTTTGAAGAGCTTACAATAGTGGGATTGCATAGTTTATACTCAGAATAACAGTCTTGCACAGTAAAAGGAGATGACCGTGGCACAATCTGTATTACATGTTGTGGGGGAAGGTACTTCAGAAAGGAAAAGGGGAAAACCCTAAATTCCAGGCTGGAGTCTTGGTAGATAAATCCTTCCTGAGATTTTGGACTATGGATATTGAAAATTTTCCCAATGAGCAAATCTAGTATACCTGCCTTATCTTTGAGGGTTTAGGGGAGGGCTATATTCTTATGCCTAATCAGGCATGGAAGCAGTGCTAAACCTCATCCATCCCTCTCTGGATGTTGAGCCTGAGAACCACTGAAAAAATGTGGAATTACTCAATAATTCATTAAGTGTTAAACATTTCTTGAGTGCATTACTACTCCATGCAGTATGCAGTTTGGTAGCAGTAAAAGACTAAAAAGTAGTCTGGCTTTAGAAACCTCAACATTGGATTTTAATAATATAATAATAAATACCATTTATTGAGCATCTACTATGTGCCAGGCACTTCTGACACCTTGACACGCATTTGATCCTCAAAAAAAAAAAAAAAGATCCTCCATGAAGTAAATTTATTTTTCAGACATGGTAACTGAGACTTAAGAGTATTAAGCTGGGAAGAATGCTATATGAATGATATATATCTGGTGTAAAACCTGTGTTCCCCTCTCGCTTCCAGTTTTTCTTTTCCTGTTGCTCTTTTTTTGTTAAATTTGTGATGCCTACTCCATCTTTCATCTTGGTTTTCACTTTTCTATCTAGGTAATGCGATAAGATAGAATTAGGGTAAATAAAAGTAAGATTCTCAGGGCACCTGGGTGGCTTAGTTGGTTAAGTATCTGACTCCTGGTTTTGGCTCAGGTCATGATCTCAGGCCTGGGATCAGGCCCTGCACCAGGCTCCACTAAGTGTGGAGTCTGCTTGACATTCTTTCCTTCTCCCTCTCCATCCCGCTCTGCTCATATGTGATCTCTCTATAAATAAATAAATGAAAGAACAAACAAAAGAATGAATGAATGAGTGAATCCCCGTTTAAAAAGCGTAAGTTTCTCTTTCTCTCTCTCTAAAACAAATAAATAAAATCTTAAAAAAAAAAAAAAGAGTAATATTCTCTCTCTCCTCCACTCCACCCCACTTGAAGCAAGGGTGAGGTTGGAAGTAAGAATTACCTTTCCCACCTAAGCCTCTGGAGAACTTATTTCCATATCTTTTTAGAAATCTATAGTGCTTTTGCTAATTAGGATTTTTTTTTTCTGGTATATGTTTCATCTTTTCACATATGGAGTAAATGCAGTACTATAGCATTTGTGAAAATGGAGAATAGAAAATGAGTTTCTATAAATTACCTGACAGTTGTGAGACCCCAAGATTGGCCATCGGAAATGGATGGTCCAGGAAATAGGGCTTCAGTTTGTGCTGGACTGACTGCTATATTATTTGATTTTTAATTTCTCTTTACAGAAAGATATAGTCATAAGTTAATATGCTTTTCATGCTCATGAAATGATACTCATTGCTTCATCATTATGAAGCTTCAACATGTTCTCTGAGGTGCTCCACTGTTCAAAAGTATTATAGACATATAAAAGTCGGTGGCATCTTTTTAGAAGTGGTATATCCTGTTTGTGGTCTCTACTGCAGAGACACCAAGTTAGAGACTGTGGGGATGGTTACCATGCTTTATTCTGCCAGTATTTTGGCTGGGAAAGGTTGACTCTACCACTTGTATTTGATCATAAAATCAATTTATGATATTTGTGTGTGTGTGTCTGTGAACCTATTCTCAATCACAGTATTGAATTAAGAAAATTTCTATTCACTCACTCTGTATTTACCTTTCTAAGCCTCAATTTTGTCAACTGCCCAGTTTGTCCAGTTCCTTCCAGTTTTTATATTATGGCCCTTAAAGATTGCCAAAACGATTATCAGTTCCTTGCTTCTACTTTGTGTTTTCCAGTTGAGATTGTTGAAGACTGATTTCTGAGTATTGATGTCAATGAAAAATTATGACTTTAGCCAGGTGGAAATGATGCACTGGTGCATGACATTAATGTTCTCAATTTCTCTTAACTTGCTGGACTATGAAATTCATGAGCACCTAAAGCACTTTGAAATTTTAAAAACTTTTTAAAGCAAAGTTGTATTATCTTTTTTTTAAATTTAATTTAATTTTTCAGTGTTCCAAGATTCATTGTTTATGCACCACACCCAGTGCTCTGTGCAATATGTGCCTTCCTTAATGCCCACCACCGGGCTCATCCTTACCCGCACTCCCTCCCCTCCAAAACCTCAGTTTGTTTCTCAGAGTCCACAGTCTCTCATGGTTTATCTCACCCTCTGATTTCCCCCAATTCACTTTTCCTTTCCTTCTCCTAATGTCCTCCATGTTATTCCTTATGCTCCACAAGTAAGTGAAACCATATGATAATTGACTCTCTCTGCTTGACTTATTTCACTCAGCATAATCTCCTCCAGTCCCGTCCATGTTGATACAAAAGTTGGGTATTCATCCTTTCTGAAAGAAGCATAATATTCCATTGTATATATGGATATGGACCATATCTTCTTTAACCGTTCGTCTGTTGAAGGGCATCTTGGCTCTTTCCACAGTTTGGTGACTGTGGCCATTGCTGCTATGAACGTTAGGGTACATATGACCCTTCTTTTCACTACATCTGTATCTTTGGGGTCAATACCCAGTAGTGCAATTGCAGGGTCATAGGGTAGCTCTATTTTTAATTTCTTAAGGAATCTCCACATTGTTTTCCAAAGTACCTGCATCAACTTGCATTCCCACCAACAGTGTAAGAGGGTTCCCCTTTCTCCACATCCTCTCCAACACTTGTTTCTTGTCTTTTAATTTTGGACATTCTAACTGGTGTAAGGTGTTATCTCAGTGTGGTTTTTATTTGAATTTCCCTGATGGCTAATGATGATGAACATTTTTTCATGTGTCTGTTAGTCATTTGTATGTCTTATTTGGAGAAGTGTCTGATCAAGTTCTACCCATTTTTTGACATGATTATCTGTTTTTTGGGTGTTGAATTTGAGGAGTTCTTTTTTTTTTTTTTAAAGATTTTATTTGTTTATTTATTTGTCAGAGAGAGAGCACACACAAGCAGGCAGAGTAGCAGGCAGAGGCAGAGAGAGAAGCAGGCTCCTTTCTCGGCAGGGGTGCGGGACTCGATCCCAGGACCTGGGATCATGACCCAAGCCGAAGGCAGCGGCTTAACCGACTGAGCCACCCAGGTGTCCCGAGTTCTTTATAGATCTTGGATATCAGCCCTTTGTCTGTAGTGTCATTTGTGAATATCTTCTCCCATTCCATGGGTTGCCTCTTTGTTTTATTGACTGTTTCCTTTGCTATGCAGAAGATTTTGCTCTTGATGAAGTCTCAAAAGTTCATTTTCACTTTTGTTTCCTTTGCCTTTGGAGACATGTCTTGAAAGAAGTTGCTGTGCCCTATGTCGAAGAGGTTACTGTCTATGTTCTCCTCCAGGATTTTGATAGATTCCTGCCTCACGTTGAGGTCTTTTATCCATTTCAAGTTTATCTTTGTGTATGGTGTAAGAGAATGGTCGAGTTTCATTCTTCTATACATAGCTGTCCAATTTTCCCAGCACCATTTATTGAAGAGACTGTCTTTTTTCCACTGGATATTTTTTCCCGCTTTGTCAAAGATTATTTGACCATAGAGTTGAGGGTCCATATCCGGGCTGTCTACTCTGTTTCATTCCTCTATGTGTCTGATTTTGTGCCATTACCATACTGTCTTGGTGATCACAGCTTTATAGTAAAGCTTGAAATCAGGCAATGTGATGCCCCCAGCTTTTGTTTTTCTTTTTCACCTTTTCCTTAGCAATTCAGGGTCTCTTCTGGTTACATACAAATTTTAGGATTGTTTGTTCCAGCACTTTGAAAAATGCCAGTGGAATTTTGATCGGGATGGCATTGGAAGTATAGATTGCTCTGGGCAAATGTATGGGGGACCTGGGGGGCTCAGGTGGTTAAACATTTGATTCTTAGTTTCCACTCAGGTCATGATCTCAGGGTCATGAGATCAAGCCTGGCATTGGGCTCACCTCAGCCTGGAGTCTGCTTAAGATTCTTCCTCCCTACTTCCACTCCTCCTTTCACCATTCAGGTACATGTGTCCTCTCTCAAATAAATACATAAAATCTTCAAAAAATTTTTAAAAGTAAAATAAAATAAATGCATAAACAGCAACTTTGTGCTAATATTGCATTTATAACTTAACATAGATTTTTCCATATACTCTTGTATTAGTCCTGTGAATTGGTCCCTTACCCTTAGTTTGTAGGTAAAATGAAAATGCTGTGACAGCAGAACACTGGCCTTCAAGATTGCCTGAGATCAAGGTCTGACTTTACCAGTTAGTTATGTGGCATGAGTAACTTAATAAACCATGTAGTCTCCATTTTCTCATGTGTACTGGATGGAAATAATATAATATGTAACTCCATATGGTTGTTCTGAGATTCAGTGAGATAATGAATCTAAAACTTATTAGAATGGTGCCTGGTATAGAATAAGAATTCAGTAAATGTCTGTTACTGTCTTTGCCCACTGTTACAGAGCTAGTACGTGGTAGTATTAAAATTTGAATTCAGTTCCCTTTGTCTCAAAAGTCCATAGTTTAACTACTAAAATGAAGGGAATCAGAATATGCTGCCCCCAAAATATGCTACTTTGGCATAAGGATTATTTTGAGCTGAAAGCAATTGAGAAACAGCGGACACAGGAAACAAAACAAAACAAAATAACAAAACACCTCTTCCTCCTTTCTGTTTAAAAGCAGGAAATGAATTACCCTTGTGAAGGTGACTTCCTACCCTTTCCTATCCCAGAAAGAGATGACTCTTAACATTGAAGATAACACCAACGTAAATCTGTATAAACAAATCATACTTAAATAACTCTATCTTCTATCAGTTTCCCCCATATATTTACTTTCCCATAATTTACCATCCTAGAAGCTCAACCCTTATTTCTTTGTTTTGTCATGTCTCTACAATGTATCACTCTTTATTAAAATGATATATAAGCTCTCAGGCCTAACTGCCTTTGAGAGATTTTCACTGTTTTTCTATGATTCCACTCCCCCGCTGCCCAGGTGCTACATAAGAATATGAACATCAAATAAAATTTGTATGTCTTTTCTTCTGTTACTATATCTTTGTCAGTTTAATTTGCAAGACCTAAGTAACCTAACAGGTAGAGGAAAGTTTTTTTGTTTTTTGTTTTTTCCCTCCTCTACAGTACCATGCGTCCAAAGATGAGTCATTAGCCTAAGAAGATAAGTGAGCAATTACACACCATGCTATGAGTATGGTGGTTTGAGACTGTTGTGTTGAATGTCTTGTCCCTACCAGTCAGTTCTCTATCTAGCATTCAGCATAATCTTTAAATATATAAATCAGATCATAACACATTCTTTCTGAACGACTTCAGTGTCTTTCCTGATCCTAGCCTCTGCCCTGTGTTACAACCTCTGCTTTCTCACTCATGCTACTCAGCAATACAGCCATCCTTTTACTTCCTCGAACTTGGCAATCTGTTCATAGTATCAGAGATTTTATACATGATGTTCCCTGTACCTGCAAGAAATCTTTTACTTTTCTCTTGGTTAATTCTTATTCATCCTTTAGGCCTCAGCTTAAATATTTTATTTCCGAGAAGACATCCCTAACTATACCACTCCCTCAGCCTCTCTATCTCCAATAAAAGCCATCCATAGTTCATAGCCTTACCAGAGGTGCTAATTATGTATTTATTTATGTTTATTTGCTTAATATCTGCCTTTTCCGATATACTGCTAACCCTATCAGAGTAGAGACCGTATCTCTTCCATGTGGGGTGCAGAAAGAATATTATTTATTCATAAGCATCCTTCCTCAAAAATTCTACCATTCCCAAAGAGTCTGAACCTCCTTGAAGGGTGTGTGTGTGTGCACACATAGATACATGTGTGTGCACACATACATACATGTGTGTGTATGAGACAGAATTTCTATTATACTTGCTATAGACATATAAAAGTTTTATGGAAAATTTAAATACCTACATACTTACTATAACATTCTCAATTTCAAGCCATATTTCTTTACATTTTTTAGCTTTAAAAAACCAGATACAGTTGAATACTTCTCTCAGAGATAGTCATTATATTGAATTTGGCATTTATTATCTCCATTCATGTTTTTGTATTATTATTACAGGTGAATATGTCTTAAATGGTACACATTATTTAGCTTATTTGTAAACTTTGAAGGATTTATCACAGTGTCTATAACATCCTACAGTATACTTTTCATTCTTTTTTTGTTTTCTGTGTATTTATGTTTTAAATGTTGGGCTGTGTTGCTATCAGTAGTTCTAGTTCATTTTCACCAATGTATGTATGAAATTTGATAAATACTGTCTGCATTTATTGTCCTGCTGATGGACATTTAGGTCATTCCCAAAGTTTCTCTATCAAGGTTGTGATGAACTTGTTTTTCATGTCTCCTTGTGAACATCTGCAAATTTTCCCTAGGAAATACACCTCAAAATAAAAGTACAGAGTCAAAAAACATGCTCATTTTTAAATGTGCTAGATATTTTTTAAATGTTCTCCAAAATGTACCAATTTATTCTCTGCAAGCATGATATGAGAGTCTCAGTAGTCCTGCAATAATGATATTGTCAAAAAGTATAAGGTTTGCCCACCTGATGTTTGCAGAATGGTATTTTATTGACTTAAGTTCTTTTTATATCTTCAGAATATAGTAGGCATTAGATAAACTTATGTTTCATGGTATCATTGCTGAATATTTCAATGCCAGAATTCAGCTCTTATGCATAGTATGGAGAAGATATGATCCCTATAGAAGGGTATCACCAATAGTGAGACATCCAAAGAAGAGTTCGATTATAAGATTTAAGAAATCCTTCCCCTCTTCTGTTATCTCCAATGAGTAGGAAGGGAATTGAGAACCTCTTCTAAGTAACAGTTTTACCAAATAAATTATTTTAAATAGAAAATTTATTGGGGTTTCTCTTACTCTTTCTCCTCCTTTTTCTCTCTCTCATTTCTTTCTCTGCCCTAGGAGGCAGGAGTGTGGCCTGAGGTGAGGAGGTGGCAGGTGGGATGTGGGGGTTGGGAGGGGCAGTCATACCTAAGGAGCTATTGGGAGGGCCAGAGGCCAAACAGGTAGCAGTGCTGGGATCTGAGGAGGTGTTCGTGCTCAGGGGCCTAGGGGCTAAGGGCTACAGAGGTACCTACTGTGGTCTGGAGACATACAGTGGAATTAATCACTCACTGCAGAGAAGGAATCTACACACATGGAAAAAGAGAAGGCAAGAAAGAACCCTGAGGTAGTAGGTTAGAATTGGTGATATATATTTTATCCAGCAGAATCAGGCTAGCCAGAGCATGTTCTCATGACAATTAGAAGCAAGAGGAGAAAGAGAAAGACAAAATGCATTTTCAAGCCTCTGCTTGCATCAGCTCTGCTAAGAAACTAGTCTAATGTCTAAGCCCAGAGTCAGAGTGGGAGAGGGCTACAAATTTATAGGGCTCAAAGACTTGGATGCAGGAAGTCCCATTAACTGGGCCATCATTGCAATTAATATACCACATATTCCTTCAGGAGGATTGCACAAAAATCACAAAGACAAGCCCTATTCCTCCTTATGTGAGCTATTGGAGGAGTGGATACCTGAGCAAAGATTTCTAAAGTATTTATATTCTCTCTCCTTTTTTTGGTCATCTTATTGTATTTAGTCTAGTCATTGAGTAGTATGGGTTTAACTTGTAGTTAGGAGTTTAACTTCTGTTTTTTTGATTTATTGACTTTAGATAATTTCTATTTATTTCCTGATAATAAAATGAGAGAGCAATTACCCTTCTTTCCATCCTTCTTTTTTTTCCCCCAAAGATTTTATTTATTCATTTGACAGAGAGAGAGAGAGAGCAAGCACAAGCAGGGGGAGCAGCAGAGGGAGAGGGAAAAGAAGGCTTTCCTCCAAGCAGGGAGCCCGATGTAGAGCTCGTTCTCAGGACTCTGGGATCATGACCAGAGCTGAGGCAGATGCTTAACCAAATAAGCCACCCCAGCGCCCCTCTTTCCATCATTCTTATCTATAGGTCACTTGTTGGTCATTTATTTTAACAAGTTTCTATTAAGATCCTTAATATTTATCCATTTTATACCTGTACACATTTCAGAGCTCATCAGTTGATTTCTAAAAATTGAAATTGCCTCATATAAGTCACAGTACTATAGTTGTATACATATTATTCACTATAAAACTAAGAAGAGTGTTTAACTCAGAGAAGGAATTGCTACCCCGTGGCATTTCAACTCTGTGGTAGAGGAATTCTCTCAGCTTCTTGTTTTCACGAATTCCTTATTCATTACTTGTAAGCTTTCTTTCCTTCTTTTGGGTCATACTTGAGTGTATATCCTAGGTCAGCCTCTTCGTATCCTTTTTGTTGTTGCTGCTAGAGTAACTTCTTGAGTAATTTCTTTTAGTCATAAAGACTGTGTGGATTGTAAACTTTCTAAGTTCTTGCCTGTCACCAAGTGCCTTCGTTTTTCTCTTGCATCTGCTTGCTGTTTTTCTAGGCATAAAGCTTTGGCTTAGATTCTTTTCTCCTTGAGAAGGTCAAGGAATAGTACTGTGTTCTCTGCCCTCTTAGTTGTTGAATATATACAATTATCCCTAAAACTATGCAGTTTCACCTGGATGTAGGTGCTTTTATTTATTCTGCATGTATTTGATTGGTCCTTCCATCTAAAAGATTTTGTGCCTCTCTCCAAGATGAGGAAATTATCTTTTCTTGTTTCTTTGCACTGGCTCCTACATTGTCACTGTTTCTACCTGGTTGATACTTTGTTATATCATCATTGAATCAAACTTTTGACCACAATCTAAAATAAGAATTATATTTACATACTACTCAATATGTACATTACATTACTATATATGATATATTCTGATCTCATTTCATTTTCAAAAAATGCTACTTGTAGTGGTGCTTGGGTGGCTCAGTTGTTAAGTGTCTGCCTTCGGCTCAGGTCCCGATCCCAGGGTCCTAGGATCAAACCCCATGTAGGGCTCCTTGCTCAGAGGGAAGCCTGCTTCTTCCTTTCCCACTCCCACTGCTTGTGTTCCCTCTCTCACTGTCTCTCTCTGTCAAATAAAAAAATAAAATCTTTAAAAAAAAATGCTACTTTTAGAGCACGAATTTAATATCATGACCCATTAAACTGCTAAACTTACAGTTTGAAAACCAGTATGTTTGATCAATGGTGCTCTTTGGGACTATCTTCATATGTTTTATCTATTTTTAAAAAGATTTTATTTATTTGAGAGAGATTGAGAGAATGAGTTTGGGGAGGGGGAGAAGTGGGGGAGAAGGGAGCACAACGTGAGACTCAATCCCAGGACCCTAGGATCATGACCTGAGCTGAAGGCAGACACTTAACCAACTGAGCCACCCAGATGTCCTCTTCATATCCTTTAAATATACTTCCACATTTTTCCATTTATATATATATATATATAAATATATATATATTTACATATATATATATTTGATTTTTAACTTTATTGTGTGTCAATAAATAGATCTTAAGTTAGGTCCACTTTACTAATTTGCCAAACTATTCAATTTTTAGTTTTCTCTCATCAGTGTTTTTAATTTCTAAGAACAGATTCCTACTTTCTGAATACCATTTTCATAGTGTCATATTCCTTTATGGCTACAGTTGCCTCTCCCCCCCCCCTTTTTTTAATTGAGATATCATTTCCATAATATAAAATCCACCATTTTGAAATTGCACAATTCAGTGGGGCATTTTCCTCTATATTTACTATGTTGTACAAGCATCACCTATATGTAATTCTAGGACCTCTCCATTACCCAAAAAAGGAAAGCCTATGCTTGTTAGCAGTCAGTCCCAGTAACATCTTCCTTTCCCTAGCTCCTGAAAACCAACAATCTACCTTGCAGCCCTGCGGATTTACTTAATCTAGCCATTTCACATAAACAGAATTGTAATAATATGCCTTTTGTGTCTGTTTTTTGCCATCTAACACAGTGTTTTCAAGGTGCATCCATGCTGTAGCATGTAATAGTACTTCAATCCTTTTTATGGCTGAATATTCCATTACCTGGATATGCCACATTTCGTTTACCCATTCCACAGGTGGTGGACATTTGGGTTCTTTCTAACTTGGGGTTATTATGAGTAGAGCTAATGTGAACACTTGTATGTATTTTTGTGTGAATGTGTATTTTCAGTTCTCTTGGTCTTAAATTTAGAAGTAGAATTGCTGGGTCATATGGTGATTGAAACTTCCGGACAAGCTTCCAAACTATTTTCCACAGCGTCTTACCATTTTGCATTCCTGTCAGTAGTATAAGGAAGATTTCAGTTTTTCTACATCCTCCTCACCACTTGTTTGCTGTTTTGTTTGCTTATTTGTTTTAATTCTAGCCACCTTAGTGGGTATGAAGTGGTATCTCACTGTGTTTTTTGTTTGCAATTTCCTTCTTTTTTATTTGCATATAGTTTATTACTGTTCCATCTTCCTGATAAATTGACACTTCAGTCCTTATGAAATGACTTTCTCCTCTAGAAATATTCATTTTGGGGTGCCTGAGTAGCTCGGTCAGTTAAGCAATTGACTCTTGGTTTCAGCTCAGGTCATGATCTCAAGGTCATGAAATCAAGCCCTGCATGCTCTTTGCTGAGTGTGAAGCCTGCTTGGAATTCTCTCTCTCCCTCTCCCTCTGCCCTACCCCCTATGCCCCCTTGCACCTGTGTGCGCTCTCCTTCTCAAAAAATTTTTTAAAAACATACTCATTTTATTAAGATCAATTTTATTTGATATCAGTTTAGCCATTCCAGCTCTCTTTTGGTTACTGTTTCTATACTAGATAGTTCCCTATTCTTTTACTTTCAAGCTGGGTATTTAAGTCTGAAGTGTATCACAGGTAAAAAGGGTAGACAGTACATCGTGAGATCATGCTTTCATATTTATCCAGTCTGACAACATTTGCTTTTTGAATAAAATGGTTTTTTTTGTTTGATGTAACTACCTGTATATTTGAATATTTAACTATATAAATATAGAATATATGTATTGGGTATATACACAGATTATATATATATAAATAGTCTTATATTTACCAACATGTGTATGACATTTCTGGTATTCTCAATTCCCTCCTGTGGATTCCAACAAGATTTGCAGTTTCCTAGTTACTAATGATGCTGAGTTTCTTTTTATATGCTTTATAGCCATTTGCATATCTTTCTTGGAGAAATGTCTATTTAAATATTTTGTCCCCTTTTCAACTGGGTTAAATATGTCTTTTTTGTTATTGGGTTGTAAGAGTTCTTTATATATTCTGGATGCTAGATGTTTATCTAATATATGCTTTAACATTCTGCGGTTTCTTTTACTTTTTTTATGGTGTCCTTACATGCACAAAAGTTTTAAATTTTGATTAAGTACACTTTATTTTGTCCTTTGTTGCCTGTGCTTTTGGTATTATATATAAGAAACTGGTCTAATCCAAGGTCATGTAGATTTATGCTTGTTTTCTTTGAAGAGTTGTATGGTTTTATAGTGCTCAAATTTATTCTTTTGCATGTGGACATCTAATTCTAACTTCCATTTATTGAAAGGACTATTTCCCCTAATCAGTTGTTGTGGTACCCTCATTGAAAATCAGTTGATCATGTGTGCATGGGTTTATTTATGGACTCTCAGTTTTATTCCATTGGTCTATATATCTATCCTGTGCCAGTACCATACTCTCTTGATCACTATATCTTTGTAGTAATTTCTGAAATTGGGAAGTCCTCCTACTTTTTTCACTTCTTTCAGGATTATTTTCATAATCCCTTGAATTTCCATAAGGATTTTAGGATTAGCTTGTCCATTCATTGTTGCTTCTTGAATTTCTCTGAAGCATGAGACTACTTTAAAATATTTTAGTTCATAACTTTTCATTTCTAAATTATCTGTCTTTACTCTGTTTACTTATCCTGATTATGTTCATCAATGCTTTCTGTTTCTCAATTGTTTGAACTTCTTTTCATAGTAGTTGCCCATGTATATCTGTTGAAGTAGTGAATGAATAACTGACTGACTTGATAAGAATGGATTTCTAGATGTGTTGGTTTTTTTTTTTCTTATGAGCTAGATCAAAAAGTTATGCCATTCAGACATACTCCTTACTGCAATGTCAGTAGTGACTCTGATGAGTGCAGTCTACACAACTCATGATTTGTGTGCTCAGTTGCAGGCACATGCATTATGAGTATTCTTAAGTCATTTCATTCTCTTTATTCCTACAGATAGAGATAAGGTCTTTTATGTACCTGTTTGTCTTTACCTCTTTGTCCCTCTCTTTCAACTTCTCTCCTCCTCTACTTTCCATTGCCACAGTGGTGCTCAGTAATATAGACTCATTAACGTTGATACTGACTTTACCTAGACAGAAAGAGCCGTCATTAGGTATACAACAGCTTTACTACATTTTTACAGGTTTCACCTGGATTTCCACAATTATATGATAATCTTTCCCTTTTCATGCAGCTTACATAATAGAAAGGCTTCTTCATATCAGAATTTATAACTGATAAAATAAGTTTTTACACGAACTCTTTTTGTAAGAAAGAGGTTACTAGATACTATATAATCTAAGTATCCTTTGATAAATGTAAAAGGCATTTGCCATTTCTTGAGTGCTCATTTTTGAACAACCTTCCTGTATTGGTGGACTCTTATGAGAAGTCAGCCTTTCAATATGGAATCCACAGGTAGAGGGCAGCAAAGATGCAGAACACACCCTCAATTTAGCCAACTAGATGTTGTTCCCAAACACTGGATCTTGAGCAAGTGAAACAAAGTTAAGATATGCCAAGAGATTATCTGTGGAGACTGCTATGGAATCATAAGCCTTACGTCCCAGGAGTGAGTATTCATAGGCAGTGGTATCCAGGGGTGGTGCTGCTATGGTAGGGTCTTGGCTGCTTCTTACCTCCCCTTACTAACTATACCTTTTCTGAATTTGTCTCTCTGGCATTCCTCATAATTTGTAAGCTACCCAATATCCTTCAAATAAATTATCTTCTAATAAAATTAATATAGTTTTGTTTCTGTGGTTTTCCACAGCTGCTGATACAAAAAAAATCAATAAAAATAGTTCTCTAAAAGTTAATCACATTAGAAACTCTTAAGTCATTGTGAATTATTTAATTCATGTATTTATTTAATTCATATATTTAATAAGCAGACTTTTCCCCATTCTCCAACCAAATTCTCAAGAGTCACCTGACTTTGATTTGGAGCTTTTGACTCCTATGTCCTTTCCACTAAGCATCTATCCATACCTACTTCTTACACATTCCTCAGCTCTCTCCCTCCTTACAAAACCATTATAATACAGACCTGACATAGTGATTTGTTTTCTCCTATCTTCTACTTTTTCTAAAATAGCACTGCAGAACATTTTATCTCCTTTTTCTATACCCATTTCCCAAATTGCTCTTTTCATAATTTTCTTCAATAGAAGCAACTCAAAACTCACACCATTTAAGTATCGTAGAATGGTAATTTCCATTGTTGAAAATTCACTATAATAGTGTTCCCCCAAATTCTCATGCAGACCGATAGAATTTATTGGATATAATAATTAGTTTCTAGTCTAGTCTTTAGTTTCTAATCTAGTCTAGTCTAATAATTAGTTTCTAGTCTAGTCTAGTGTCTCAAAGTGGTAGAACCATCTAACATCACTTATTTTGCAGAGATTTTCTATGCACTGCTTCTATCATAGAAGAATCTGGGGAAGCCTCTTTAGTCCCAAACAGGACAGGAGGAAATCTGTGCCCTTCTATGTCCATAGGTGCTGTTCCTCCTTAATCCAGAGGACAGGTCTCTGTTCCCAGACACAGCAACCTGCTGGAACTGAGTGGCGTCTTCCTTCTTTCAGCAGGACATGAACTTGCTAGTTTGCCTAGCCTTTACCACTTCCTTCTGCCTCCTGAAAAGCCAGGAGTAGCTTGAATTTATCCTATGGGGTCAGAATTGGTCATTTACATGATCTGCCTCTTCCGGAAAAGACTTTGAGTTTGTGAACTCTGGCCCTACACCATCAACACAAATAAGCCTATTTATCATCACCAGTAACTCAGATTTACTTAGCAACTTCTCTTTTGTCTAGAAACACAAGGCTAATTACCGCTTTCCTCCCTCCCCTTTCCAGATCATAGGAGCAATGAAGCTTGACTTCCCTTTGGTAGGAAAAGAAGGATGTTTCTGTACTTGTTTGTTGTGTTTTCTCCTGGCATGGTAAAAGACAGCATAAGGCAGTTTCTCAGTAGGCAGTCCAACTGCCTCAACTTTACATTCAGTCATCCTGGTACTCATGCAAGCCACATTTCACTTGAGGGGAGCTCATGCTTATAGAGGGTTTCCTGAACCCCATCTACTCCCTGACTGTAGTTTCCAGTGGTCACTGGATGATTATAAATAACAGCAAATATTCAGAGCATAGAAAATAGGATTTTCAGAAGACCTCAGATCTGCCAGCTGACGAGATGCCAGAGTGGGTGCCCGTATTAACTGTGGAGCCCTCTGGGAGAGAAACCAGCTGCAGCCACTGCCCCTTTGAGAGTGATCAGAGGCAGCTGCTGTCTAGTTTGTTTTACTCCAGATAGGCAAAGTGTAGTGATGAGGCATTGTGGGGTCTCTCAGGATTCCCTTATTGCACCAACCTAGAAAGCCAATTTGGGCTTCCCGAAGAAACTTCTCTTCCTCAAGTGTCTCCAGGCTTCTGCCAGTACTTGTTTGGGCCTTGCTGGGGGACACTGGAAAGGGTGGTGTATCTGTTCCCCTGGGACTTCTGCTCTATATGGCAAGGATCCAGGGGCTGAGGTTGTGTTTTCATTGTGTGCCCAGAAGTAAATCCAGGACCTGGCTAATAGAGAAGATGCTTATGTTGGTTTCAATGTGCACTTGTCAGTTATAGAGAGGAGAGCAACTCCAATTTTCTCCTGAGTCCTCAACTGTCCTTTTCTGGAAGCTAAGTACTGTGGTGAGTTATTTGTTATTATAATGCCTTAAAACTCCTCTTTTTTTAAGGCCCTTCTTTTTAAGGCTTGCTCACCATTTCTGAAAAAAATGACTATATTCATATACTTGAATTTTGCTGTCTAAGCATAGGTGTTCCATATAATAGGAGACCAGAGACATGGACCTGAGAAGTGACTTCAAACTAATGGAGGGAACAAAATCTGGGCAATGGTTCTCTTTGTACAACTGATTGAGGTTTAAAAGACCTTTCCTTTTCCCTCCTTGCCTTTTGTGTTACTTCTGTAACAGAGATCTTGCAAATCCCTTTGGCATTACCATAGAATGTAAAGGCCATTTACCACTCAGGCACCTCCCAGCTTTTATTACCACTAATTCCAGCCACGAATACCCTGAAATGGTCAAATTGCCCTTGGACTGATTGAATTAGGTATTTCCATAACAATGCACTGTAACGGAAAATCCCCAAATATCAATAGTTCACCAAAACACGTTTTATATTACTTCCTTAAGGTCCTATAGGCCAGCTGGGGTAGGTCTGTTTCAGGGTGAAGTCAGCTAGGTTTTATTTCAGGCTTTAGATTGATTTCAGGTTATCTTCATTTGTCTCTTCATTCTCTTTGGATACATGGCTATCTAGGAAATATTTTGATGGTGAATGGCTGTATTGCAAGAGGACAAGTAGAAACTTCTTAGGACTCATCTCAGAACTGAGACATTTACTTTTCACCTGTATTCTGTTGGCAAAAGCTAACATGTGGCTAAACTTGAGTATCAGTGGGGAGGGAAATATAATGTCCATCTAGAGGATGGTGCCACAAAATCACACAGTAAAGGACATGCATAAGTAATTCTAATGTAGGAAGGTCATGAAGAGTTGTAAATAATGATTTAATATGTCATGGTAATGAAGAACACAGAAAGGGGAGACTCCCTAAAATAAGGGAAAGGATTCATTATTAAATAATGAAATTATAAATGATGGGAATGTAAGTCATCCTGTCTTGGGAAGGTGGGTATTGATTAAAGGGAAGATGTCTTACACAGAAGACAGAGCCAAATTGGTAACGTGAATATACAAGTTACTTTTTTTTAAAATTGTCCCCAAAAAGGTTTATTTGGCAAACATTACCCTGATAAGAAAGATAAGAAAGGAAAGAGGTTGAGAGAGTAAGCATAGAAAGGAAAGAAGAAAGAGTAAGAAAAACTGTTCTAGAAAGTGGCAATCAGTACCTATGACATATATCCTGGAACAACATTTATGAGGGTCAGATGGTCAACATTCTGGAACCATACTTCCAATTCATGGTAACTTGTGTCTAAGTTGCAAAGATTCCTTGTTCACAAAATTTCTTTTGATACTTTTTTTCTCCTCTTCTCAATGATTTAAAAGATGCATTGCATGAAAACATTAAAATGACTGAAATATAGAATCTCAGAGATTATAATATATTCTGCTTGAATTGACTGCCTAATAATCTATTTCCCCCTTCTTACTAAGAGAATGCAGTGTTCATGTTGGTTGTAATGTACCCAATTAAAAATGTACATTTTCCAATATCTCTTGCAGCTATGAACCCATGATGCAGTTCCATACTTTTTACTTATATATGAGTTTTTGGGTGGAGCTTTTAGGTAAACTTTAGAAGGTCGCTCTGCTGGAACTTGTTTCTTGCCCTTCCTCCTGCCTGGATGGAAGTGCTAGAGATAGAGTGACCATCTTGAAATCACAGGTGAAAAGCCTTCAATCAAAAGCCATCACTGAAGAGAACTACTGGAATACTGTTCCCTGTTGGCATCAGGGAGCCTCTATACTAGCCCTGTACTAAATCTCACACCTCTTATTATATCAGGGAAAATAAATCTCTGCATGTGGTTCAGCCCCTGTATTTGGACTTCTGCTAAAAATGCATCACCTTGCTAAGAAAGTAGTGGAAGGTCATTGGAGATCACCTCATCAACCCCTTCCTCTTTATCTTACAATGAAGAAAACAGTGGTTCTGAGAAGTAAAGCGATGTTGTCTAAGATCAAGCAGCTGGAGGTCTCAACAACCCTTTCAGCATTATGATACTAGAGTTGGGATCATAGAATGATAGGTGAATTAACCTAAAAAACAACAACAATGATGAGGATTCATAGCACAGCTACATTCTGCTCCAAAGCCATGTACTCACAGTATGTTTCTGCCTGTGTGACTATGACCTTCAGCATGCTGGGCACTTCTAATTTCATAGGCCAGAGTCAATTGACCTCCAGTTGTGTTGACATTCCCTATGCTCTCTAAAAAGAATCAAGCCTGGAAGCACTGAATTGTGGACAGCCTTGCCAAAAGACAAGCTTAGAATTTTGGAGACTCTCTCCTGTGTATGCTAATAACTAGAAATGGTAGTAGTTCAGGGGAACAAGGTAGTCTCCCTCTCTTTCCCAGGAGGAGCAGCAGCTGGCAAACCTGCTGGCCTCACAGTCTCTAGATGCTCTTTGAAACAATAGGTGGGCTTGGGTTGCCAGGAGCACAATGTAGCACAAGCATCCTGAGATACATCCCCAATGTGAGGGCTGGAAATTAATTGGCTGGCTGGAGTGTAGGAGACCCTATCTAGACATTTCACTTCCTCTCATAATTACTGCTTAAGGAGTTGCTGCATGGGGACTTAAAAAAGAACCTATCACTGCTGCCTTGGGAATATTTAGTGAGATATTTTCTATGTTCGTGCGGTCTTAAGAAGTCTAATGCTGTGGTCTGTGCTCCAGTTCTCAGCACGTGCACACGCGTACATACACGTATTTGAGCCCAACATTCAAATTTGCATTATGAACCTCAGAGCTGTTTGCTCTTTCTTTTCCAAAAATGGAGGCTACTATTTTCCTTTTGGGGAAAGAGTGGGTAGGAGAAATATATCTCTAACTTCCAAACTGCCTCAACTTAAATTCCTTTTACAAATAGCAGTAGTTTTCTCACTGACATCAGTTAAAAGGCCTTTCAATTGAAATTGTCGAAGTGACAAGATAAACGGGTACATTCATCTTAAAGCTTGAGAAATACACAAGGGAATGAGGCTCTGTCAGAATTAGAAAAAAGCCATGAAAATCCTTAGATTAAGCTAAATATGCAAATGCAGTGAGTTTACTCAATTTTAATTTACTTATAAGAGAAACTAAACACTATAATGATCAGATTTAAATACTTATTGTTTCCTTTTTTTTTTTTTTCAATTACCAGATTTTTTTTTCCTTCTTCCTGTCTTCCCTTACATATTTGGTCATTTACTAGCCATTGTTTTCTTCCTTTATGCATAATATCTTTTAAAGGAGCTTGCATTTGATACCCATGAGAGCTCAGTAGATTTAAGTTCTGGCAGTGGTGCTTGTATTAAGATATTGATGAGGGAATAAGTAATAATCCAGCATAATAAAAGGGAATTTCAGAAACATTTAAGAATATTTTATCAATTAAGGAGAGGGGAATCTTGCTTTTCCAAGACAAACTGTAAAATGATAGTTATGATATATGGTTGGAAATACATAAATTAATGAAAATATTCTTTTATTTGGAAGAAGAATGAGGACTCCAAACTATTTGAGATCTCTGTTTCTCTGAGAAATTTCTGACTAGAGTTTCCAGATTTAGCAATAAAAAACACAGGATTTCCAGTTAAATTTTGTTTCAGTTGAGGTATGAATTGCACAGAACATACTTATACTAATAATTATTTGTTGTTATCTGAAATTCAAATTTAACCTAGTGTCCTATATTTGACCTGCCCACCTAATGTCCCAGGATACCCACACAGACTCCTCTTCTTGGCTATTTCAGATCTCCTGAAGCCATTGGTCCTCCTTTCTCCATTAACATGGGCTATTGTCATACTGATATAAAAGAGACCCCCATTATCAGCACTGTTAACTATCCTTCTTAGTCTATCAGAAAAGGGACCAAAGCAGTAGTTAAGTACTTCCAGAGATAATTTTTTTTTTGTAATATTCTTGACACACAATGCTACATTAGTTTCAGGTGTGCAACATAGTGACTCAGCAAGTCTATATGTTATGTTGTGCTCACCATAAGTGTAGCTACCATCTGTCACCATACAGCCTCATTACAACACTGTTGAATATATTCCCTGTGCTATGCCTTTTATCTCTGTGACTTATTCATTCCATAACTGGAAGTCTGTATCTCCCGCTTCCCTTCACCCATTTTTGTCCATCTCTCTACCTTCCTCCCCTCTGGCAACAAAGTATCCATCAATAGATGAATGGATAACAGAGCTGTGGTATGTATACACAATGGAATATTACTCAGCCATAAAAAGAAGAATGATATCTTGCCATTTGTGACAGCTTGGATGGACCTAGAATGTATTATGCTGAGTGAAATGAGTCAGACAGAAAGACTAATACTATAGGATGTCATTTATATGTGGAATCTAAAAAACAAAACAAACGAGTAAGCAAACAAAAAGTAGAAGCAGATCCATAAATACAGAGAATAAACAGAATTACAATTTTTTAAATTGAACTTATCCTTTGATTTTTACCTCCTTTATTATAGAACACATTAAAACCTATCTCCAGTACCTGATTCAGTGATAGATATATAAAATAATGGAAAAGTCATCTTTTCCTTACAAAATTAACCTTTGTCATCTTAACTCCATCTTATTTCAGAGTCCCTACAGCTCCCATTTGGGCCCTGCTTTACAAGTTAGGGGATAACCTTTCTTCATTTGAAAGCCCTTAACCTTTGTCACACTCAGACCAATGTTTTTTATTTCTTTTTCTCTAAGAAGGGATCTAGGTTATTCATTCCATAAAACTGTAAGAAATACCATGATACACATGATAGAAAAAGTATTCTCTCTGAACACCACACAAAATATGATGAAATTTCCTATCCAGATAAAGAGTTGGATAAAAACTATAAGGTAATCATAGAAGAAGTAGACTTTGAGCTCTTGGTGATCCCTAACTACTCCTGATGATAGTGGGGTAAATTCAAAACTATAGTGTACAACTGTATTATCTCAAACCTGCTCATTAATAGATTACTGTCAACCTGGAGGTATATTTCTTGTGATTTGGCTCAGATTATTCTGTTATGTCTGTCTTGGTCAACATTATTCTTACTGACTTGGATTTAGATTATATTTACCTGGAATTTAAGTATGAGATGCCAAAATACTGATTTTTTAAAAGGGATGAAAAGAGTAGATGTATAAGTTGTGTATGTGCAAATATGATTTAAGCTATTTTCTGTTAGTTGTATCAGATAGAAGTTGCTAGTAAGTTGGATTATAGATAGCTGGGCATAAAATTAATTGTTAGGAAGAGGGGCCATGAGTTACTACAGTCTATCAACATTATTGATTTAATAAGATTTACCTGTACATGCAGTTTTTGAGCTGTGTCCACCATGAGTATTTTCCGGTGGTATTGAGATGCCAGGGAACTATATCATGGGGCAGCTAAAAAAAAATATGGTATTACTTTGTGCTCATATCCTAATGCAATAAATACAATCTGTATATTTTTTACATTCATAGCCATTTGTTATATGTGTGTGGCCTAATAATCACTGTTACTGAATATTTGCACCAAGTCACTACATTTCCACCAGATAAGCAAATTTCTTGTATTAGCAGGCATCTGGGACATGGAAGCAAATTTATTACAGAGAAAAGGTCATTATGATGGTATCTATTAGACTAAGCTAGAATGCCTTCCTGCACTTAGCACACACTGGACAAAATGATGCTGCTGAGATTAGGTTATTACTGGAGCAGAGGGAACAAGAAGAGCCTGAGGGATAAAGAATAAATAGGGATTATTTCATGAGAGTGATTAAAGAAAAATGTGAGTTGTATGTGTGTATGTGCACGCTCATGCACACATGTATATGCATGTGTTCTTACATAAAAGTAAGCAAGATTAAAAAAAAGTAAGCATTAGTTGAATTTAAAAACAATTGAATAGGGGCGCCTGGGTGGCTCAGTGGGTTAAAGCCTCTGCCTTTGGCTCAGGTCATGATCCCAGCGTCCTGGGATCGAGCCCCGCATAGGGCTCTCTGCTCAGCAGGGAGCCTGCCTCCTCCTCTCTCTCTGCCTGACTCTCTACCTACTTGTGATCTCTGTCTGTCAAATAAATAAATAAAATCTTCAAAAAAACCCCACAACAATTGAATACATCCCAATTCACAAAGAGAAAGTAAACAGAATCAGTATGGTGCAAAAAAATTTCCATTAAATCAGCAAACATAGAACAAGATGGATTAATAAAAACCAAATCCATCAATTGTAACAATAGATGAAAATAATGCTACATTTTAAAAATGCTCTCAATTATAGTAAAAACAACTAAATAAAACTACGTTCCTTAAAAGAGATGCACTTACAGCATCATGACACTGAAAAGACAAAAGTAAAAACTAGTATCAGGCAAAATCAAAAAAGGAAATAAAGATCTTAAAAGTTAAACAAGGAAAAAGGAGAAATGTTCATTTCTTCATAATGTATACAACATCAAAAACTCTATGAAGGGATTCTCACTGGATGTCAAACCCCAAACAAAAGATAATAAAGTGCTAGAATGTCATTTTATTCTGATAAATGATATAATCCACAGTAAAGATATGAGTCATAAAGATTTATGTCCTGAATATCATTATATCAAAATGTATAAATCAAAAACTATTAGATAAATAAAGAGAAGTTGGCAATAGCTTATTTCTGTAAGTCCTTTATAAACCAAAAAAGAAAAATAAAAGATAATGATCTAGATAATATAATTAATGAGGGCAATTTTATGGATTAAAAATAAATATATAGATATCTAATTGAATATCTTTGAACAAAATATAAATTTATTGCCTCTAATCTACTGTTTAAAATAGTTTCTGTTAGACCACAGTAAATACTAAAAAATTCCAGAATTTAGAAAATAAGTGGCTCAAAATAAATGGACCATAGTCTCTGCTTAAAAGAAGCAAGTAAGTAAACAAAAATAAAAAATAAACTGTAAATGTAATTCAAGTCACTTGAAGTTAAGCATATCCACAAAATCCTTTTATGAATAACTTACGAGGTAAAAGGAAAGTTAGATTATAATTAATAATTGCTAACACTTGTTAAGTATTTATTATATTCCAGCACTGGAAAAAGTATTTTAGATATATGACATATTATAGCCTCATACCAATTTATTTAAAATAGCAGCTCAGATTTATTCTTCCTCCAAATGCTAATTCATTCCCGGACATTATATGATTTATTTATGTGTTCATTTGTTTACTGTTTATTCTCCACTAGAATGTAAGCTCTGTGATGGCAGGGATGTTGTCTAGTTCCTTTCTCCATACTTCATACTCCAAAGATCTAGATCAGTTCTTCATAGATATTTCTAAATTCTGTCAGGTGTAGATGCTATTTTAAGTTGTTGGATAAGAAAATGAAGATACAGAAGGATTAATGAACTATCCAAATGTCACAGTGCTGTTGAGAGACCAGAGTTTGAATTCTTGGGCTTATTTAACTCTAGCTCTTAACCACAACACTACATATATTTTGGGAATATATTGACAGTTAAAAAAAATAAATTAACCTAAAGTTTTAGCCAAAGTTGACTCATAGGAAAACCATAACTTAAATGTTTTTATTACTAATTAAAAATGAAATGTGATACATGGTACATTAATGTCATGAAGTCAGAAGAACTACAAAAGCTATGAAATGCAGGAGGAATGAATGTCAAAAGTTTCTGTGAATAAAAATAATAGCAGATGTCAAGCAGGAAATATATTTGAAATGTATAAGACAAAGAGAATGATGATATTAATTTATAAAAAGTGCTTACAGTTCAGTAGTAATAACTGCCCTGAGGAAATGATATGCTAATTTTATTCTAAACACCAAGTCTAGCACTACACATCTTTGTGGAAGAAAATGACAATTAAAACAGTAAGTTATAAGATTTAGCCAAAATTAACTCAAAGGTAAATTCATGGCCTATTTTCATTACAAATTAAAACAAAAAGGAAATCAATAATTCCTTGGGGGTACTGGGAAGAAGACATGATTTCAAGGATTTAACAAAAGAAATATAAGTAGGTAATAGAGACACTAGCTCCTCCCCCAGTATTTCATGCAATAATTGCAAATCCTTATCAAATTTATGGATAATCCAATTGTGCTGAAGATGCAAGGAAACAGACACTTTCAAATATTTGCTTGTTAGAGTGTATTTGGAATATCCTTCCAGATCAGTGTATTGTGAGCCTTAAATATATTCCTTCTCTTACATAGTAATTCCATTGCTAAGATTATATTTTAAATAAGTGAACCTAGATGCAGCTCAAGATTTAAACACAGGGATATTCACTTCAGCATTATTTCAAGTAAGAGAGATTACAAAGAACTCTCCAGGATAGGGAGTTAAATTATGGAAAATGAACTTCCCACTGGGCATTTAATTTCTTGTCATTCATTACTCATTTGAACATCTGCATCCAGTGCTTGCTATTAACAGCCATTTTGCTGGCTCTTGATAGTATTACAGTAAACACACCATCTCTAGCTCTCAGGTATCAAAGTCTAGTCCAGTAACCTAGATTTGTGCTTAGATACTGGGCATACCCAGAAGTTCAACATTTCCTTTCTTTGTAAGGTGACCAGGATGATATTACTACAATTCAAAATCTGTCCATGTCCACATTCTTCAACATGATGTGTGGGTCCTTGGTGCTATGGTTCCTACTTTCCTCTCCAGTGCTGACTTTTGTGCATAGCCCTCCTCATATGCTGAACTCTTACTTTCGTCAAAGGAGCCATATCCTCTCTGTCCTTTGAACTTGCACATATTAAGTTTGCCTGCAACACTTTTCTTTGTGTGGACCCCTCAAGCTAGGTCCAATGTCTATGAAACATCCATTCCTGCCCAAAGTCTTCTCTGAACCTAGTGGCTCCGGCCAGTCTCTCATGTGCTTACATATCACCTCCTGCCACCAGAGAGCGCTCAGAACACTGAAACATAATGCATTATTGACCAGTTTCCTTGAGGGTAACAACCAAGTCTAGGTCCTTCATAGTTAGGCATTCTGTAGCATCATAACCACCTGTGTGGGTCACAGCAGCCAGTCTAGTACGCACTAGATTCTTACAGCACAAAAGGAGTTTTAAAAAGTGTTTTGAAGAGGGTGCGTGGTTGACTCAGTTGGTTGGGTGACTGCCTTCGGCTTGGGTCATGGTCCTAGAGTCCTGGGATCAAGTCCTGCATCGGGATGCCAGCTCCATGGGGAGGGAGTCTGCTTCTCCTTCTGACCTTCTCCCCTCTCATGCTCTCTTTCACTCTCTCTCTCGCTCAAATAAATAAATAAATAAACTCTTTAACTTTAAAAAAAAGTGTTTTGAAGAGTATTTGCCAACACTGAAGAAAGCTTTTTTTTTTTTTTTTTTTTTTTTTAAAAGATTTTATTTATTTATTTGACAGACAGAAATCACAAGTAGGCAGAGAGGCAGGCAGAGAGAGAGGAGGAAGCAGGCTCCCCGCTGAGCAGAGAGCCCGATGTGGGGCTCGATCCCAGGACCCTGGGATCATGACCCGAGCCGAAGGCAGAGGCTTTAACCCGCTGAGCCACCCAGGCGCCCCTGAAGAAAGCTTTTGATCAGCAGCATGTGACACAACTATTCAGATGTATCTCCAGTTTTAAGTTATAGTAAATATGTTAAAGTGAACACAAATATAGTCATAAAAAACACTTTTAATTTGAGCTCAACTATTTGCCCCTGAAATCTCTTTCTCCATTTTTTTGTTTTGTTTTATTGTTGTTCCTCTCTGGCCATTTTCTACTTTTGCCTGAGTAGTCTTTCTTAAACTCAAATCAATTCATGTAAATCCCCTGGCTGAATTTTTTCCAGGATCCCCATTTCCTGTATGCTTCCCATAGCTGACTCTTCAACTTAATCTCTTCTCCTTGCACCACACCTGCAAGGAGATTGATTGATTACCAAATTCTTTTTCATAAGTTGTTCTCTCCAACTAGAATGTTCTTCCTCTTTATATTCTATGGCTAACATCTACTCTTTCAAGAATCAGCCTAGACTCCACATGTATAGCAAGCTTTTCTTGTTCTTCTTCTACTCTTCCAGTGCCCTCTACAAATGCCTCTATCGTATACATAGTACCTAGGCAGTTTCCTAATGGCCTCTTGTTTATTTGCCTTGCTTATTGGTCATAGACCTCCCTGGAAGGTGGAGTCTCTGCCTTTTAATACTTCATCACCAGTTGTTAGCAAAGTGCCTGGCATATATTAGCCATTCAAGTATTTCTTTTTAAAGATTTTATTTATTTATTTGACAGAGAGAGAGATCACAAGTAGGCAGAGAGGCAGACAGAGAGAGAGGGGAAAGCAGGCTCCCCTCTGAGCAGAGAGCCCTATGCGGGACTCGATCCCAGGATGCTGGGATCATGACCTGAACCGAAGGCAGAGGCTTTAACCCACTGAGCCACCCAGGCACCCTGATTCAAGTATTTTTGGATGAATGAATGAATGAATGAATGGAAACTGGGTATTCTTATAGGCCTGTTTATCTATACTACAAGAAAATATCAAAGTCAAATATTATAAATGATTTCCAGATAGCATTTTATATAATTTTGAGTTTAATATAGAGTAAAATCAAATGTGTTCCCATTTAAATAAAATACAACCAATATAAAACAAGTGTTAATAATTGTATTAATCATATTTTTCAAAGATTTTATCCTCCTAACAAACTTGGGAGGTGATTATACATACACACACACACACACACGTATATATAAAAATATATATATAAATATATATATAAATATATATAATTATATATATATAATTATAAATATATAAAATATATATAAAATTCAATTTATATTCTATATATATATTTTAATTCTCTCTATATAATCACCTCCCATGTATATAATGTGTATATATGTGTATATATGTGTTTGTGTGTATGTATCTCTATATATACATATATATTTATATATCTGTGTCTACATCTATAAGAAAAGTCAAGAGAGTTAAATAACTTACATAATACTATGTGGTTAGTAAAACAAAGAACAAGAAATAAAACCCTGGTTTGTCTAATTCTAAAGGCCAATGCACAGTATAATTTACTAATTATTTCTGTTTTTCAAATAATAAAAAATACAACCTGACAAATATTTATTATGTGCCAGGCCCTGTTATAGCTGTTTTAAATGTATTATTTTATTAAATGCTTATAATTACTCTATGAGTTAGGTATTATTACTATGATTCTAGTTTTATAGGTGAAAATAAAAGAGTACAAAGAGGTTAAATAACTTGCCCCATCACAGGCATCTGAAATGAGGGAGAACTGGCTTTGAATCTAAATAGTCTGACTTCAAAATCCAAGATTTTAAGAGTTAAGCTCTACTATCTCTCAGTGAGGAAGTCTATTGAGTTTCCAGATTTTCTTTAAAATGCTAACATAGATTCAGTCAAGTGTTCATAAGATACATATTGATAAACATTTCTGAGACCTAACTGTGAAGAAAAGACTGTTTTGATTAATTATAGGTAATCAAGATTAATGAAGTGATACAACTCCAAATGAAGTTTTAGTGATCATTAGAAGAAGAGCCAATATAATCCTATACAGAAAGCATTAATAGAATTAGAACAATAATTAGAATGCCAAAAAGACTCATTGTGAAATGTTAAAATTGGCATCAGTGAAATGGAAAAGTTTCCTTAATTTTAAATATCATTACTGCAGCAATGCTCACCTGATATAATGATGGTCTGTCAAAAATTACAAAGAAAAAAAAAAAAGAAGAAAGAGAAACTCTTTGTCTAAAACAATTCAAGTTTTATCTAATTTGATATAAGAATACAGTTTTGCAATTTTTAGTACTTGTTTAAGTTATTCATAGTCTGTTATGTTTCATGGGAGGTGATGGAAGGTGTGTGTATGTGTGTGTGTGTGTCTGTGTTTAATGCAATTGTCACTTTTTAAACTTCCTTCTCAAAGAATTTGAGCAAGGATTACTTTCAGGAAAAAAAGTAAATAAGTATCAGAACAATCACAGAATTGTTTGAACCTGTTGTCTTTATTGTATTGCCGATGTATTTATCACCATGTAGAATGGGTGAGTAAAGTGTGAAGAGTAAGACTTTACATTTTGGGACATTTTAAATACTTGTTTGGGTTTTTTTAAATACCTGATTTAATACCCACTCATATCTTTGGCCCTTTCCAAGCCAAAGTGAAAGAGCTACCTACATCCTTTTGTGTAACACCTTAACTCTCACAATTAATAAAGGAAAATTCTTTGGCAGATCAGGCACAATGCTATACTAGACACATTCACAGACACAGGTCAAGCTAAGCATTTGCAAAGTTGGATGCAAAATTTTAAAGACAAAGCTTAGGTCATATAACATCATAAACTATTAACTCCGTAAGGGTTAGTGGGCAGACTTAACAGTCACCATTTTTGTGCCTACCAATTAACGTTAAGACTAAAGATTGGCCAGTAGACCAGGACAGTGTCAACATCTGCACGGGGAAATAATTTATAAATTCTGGTTTAGACAGTTTGTTTTGAGTATATAAAAATATCCAATTATTTTTTCAAAACCTCTCATCCACCACTACCTACAAGGGGAAGTCTGGAACTACTACCTTCCTTTTCTCCATATTTCCTTCAGACACTTTTGATGGCTCATGTCCCCTTAGCTACAGATACTGCTAAACTTCATCCAGCTGTCTGCTAAACCTGACCCAGAACCTAGCCTAATCAAATGTTTTTAGTGTTAGAAGCACCATTTTGAAGCATGATTAGACCCCAGACGTCTTGATGCTCAAAGTCCTATTCACTGTGTGCTTGGATGACCTTCTAGGTTCCATGTCCATCAGGCTACAACCACTGCTTCCCATCCTGGTACTATGTATGCCTCATGGGTATGTTTGGACTTCTGCTCCATAGTCCAGTGTTTATGAGTTCAGCATTTGGGAGAGATAAGTGATGGAGTCATAGCTTGGCTCAAAACAGTAAATAGCTGTATGACCTTGAGCAAGTTACCAAATCATTTTGTGTCTTGATTTATTTTATTATTAGTGTGTACTTAATTATTTTAAGCAAATAGAAGTTAGCATTCATTCAATTCTTAATATTTTTCAAAGTTCTTCATTATATTGACTCCTGCAGTCCTTATGAGAACAATCTGAAGTAGTTAATTCTTTTATCCTCATTTTACTAAAATTTACTCTGTAGTCAGGCTTTAAAAATTTACTACCTCTCATAGATGAAGATTATACTACTGTTTTTATAGAGTGACTGAATAGAAGAATTCATTTATATTTTTGTACAAAATGCCTAAAATAATGCCTGGGATATAGTCCTCACTAAATCACTTAGTATTACTAATGTGCCTCAATTTCTTAATTCACATTATACTTTCTTTCATCTAAGGAAATCTTTCTGAGCATCAGTCCTCTCCCTGAGGCCCCGATAACTTCCTTTCTCCCTGTGACCCTGCTTTAAAGTGTTTAATGCCCTTGGCGCTCAGGTTTTTCTACTCATTTAATGCCAAATCTTACCACTTTCTGCATATTAACCTACTACCATGTCTTAACACAAATATCAGAGTCCCTCAGTAGCCAACTCCAGACTATGTAGGAGCTTGGACACTGGGCATCTGGTTAATCCCACTAAGATCTAACCTGAAAAGTTCAGTTCCCTGGCCCTAGTCTTTCTAGTTTCTTATCAGCTTCTCTCCCTAGGGATTCACATTCAAGATCCCTCAATTCATCGCAGCTGAGACAGCATAGTTAATAATTTTAGATGCTGGAAAAAAAAAATGTAAACAGGTTGGAAGATACCACCCCAAAGAACTCACTTTATCCATTTCAGCCACACCAACAGAAAGAACTTGATGTTTCAGGGGGACAAATAGATACTATCTAGGACTGTCAAATCTGGATGCTTTTTCTAACAGTGATTTTGAATTATACAAATCTGTCATAGGAACCTGATACGTAAGAGCTTTTTTACAACTGGCCTATTGTAGGAACAGGGATTTAATCACATTAATATCTTAAGAGGACTTCTTAAGGAGGTGAGTCACATAATCTCTCTGAACCTCAGTTTCCTCATTTATGGAGTGAGGATAATATGATGATCTAATATAATGAAGGTAATTATGCAGTGATCAGGATCAGAATTATAGGCTCAAAAGCTGTGGGAAATGGAAAACAGAGTAGTAGCACTCTTCTTTGTCATAACGTTGTCCTTGCCTCATTTAAAATGAAAGAGACAGATGCAGAAAATGGTCCTACTCCCCATAAAGGGGCAAGAAGAATAAAATTGAATGGTAGATAATAGGTGGTGGCATGTCCTGCTTAACTTCCTTCTGAATGTCTCCTGTAACACAGGAAACTTCCCTTTGACTCATCTTATGCTACTTTAATGTAAGCCTTTGTGACTTGGGCCTTTACACTAGAATTACAGTGGAGCCTTTTACTTTTTGAGGGCTTTGATTTTTTAATCTCCATAAAGAGCTCCTTCAACCTTCTAGCTGTGTTTCCTTTATTCCTATTTTTGATCCTATTTCTCTTCATCATTTCTGATGAAGGTCCTTTCTCATTGTTGAGATAAGCACTATTAACCACAACCTGAGTTTACTGAGCACCTGTGCTGTGCTCGGTTCTGTGCTAGGTGTGGTAGCATTAGAGAAGGAGTATAAGGAGCTCACCATTTGGTCATGATAGGATTGTGAGGAAAGTATTATTGCCTTCATTTTACAAATGAGCAATCTGAGATTCAAAGAGGTAAATAAATTTTAAGCTAACAGTAAAGGGAAAATCCAGGATTCAAATCCCAGGCTTTGTGACTCCAAAGTGATAAGGATATGTGTTGCATCTACATGATTCAGGAGGAAACCAGTTTGACCAGAAGAAGGTAACATGTGGGAAGTAGGCAAAAATTGGGCAGCACTGAAATATATTGCTTACTTTCAAGTCTGCATGTAACCTGGTAGAGGATTTTAGATTTGACATAGTAGGAAACTGAGAACTCCTGGATGTTTTAGAACTAAGAGTTTATGAGAAGTGGTGATTAAACATGAGTACTATGATGAGAAGTTGGAAGGAAGAAGACAAAGTTAGAGTCGGGGACATTGCCCCTATAATCTAGCCACAGAAAGGGGAATGATTGTACCAGGTAATGACAATAGAAATGGAGACAAAGACATAGATACATGGCATTTGACCAAAAGGAAAAACATTTCATAACTTATGACTGACTAGTAAGGGAGTGGTGTGGTAAAGGAAGGGACTTAGTCAGCCAAGGGAACAGCCAAGGGAACAAAGTTCAAGAAAGGAATGTTGAACACAATTTTCTCTTAAATATTGAAAATCTTTCTTGCAGAAAGCAGTGTACATTGGCTCTGAGATAGTCCCTACCCATATGGGGCTTGTAACCCAGTAAGAGAAAAAGGCAAGTAAAACACTGAAGCTGAAGGACTATGGAAAGGGAAGTAGTAGAAAGAGCTTGATGAAAGAAAGGAGGGAAGAATGGGGTAGGAAAAAAATTCTACCAGGCCTTGAAGGGTAGTTAGGGTTTCAATAGGGTCAAATGTAAGAGACTGTGATCACTATTAGTTCTGGCCAAAAATGGCAGGGTTTGAGGCATGGGAGTGGGGTTCACTGGTGAACTCAAAGACCCTAGTGAGGACAGGAGGTAGATGTCTTCAAGCTAGCAGTGAATTTAAAGAGGCCATTCTGGCTACTCAGAAGCCTTGTCATGGGAAGAGGAAATGAAATTAATATTAACCGGGGCTTAAGGTCAACACCTATGGGAAGAAGTAACTGGATGAAAGTAAGAGCTTATCAGCTAGAGTTGAAGTTGGGGTTAGGCAGGAATGTGGTGTGGTGGATGAGTTAAAGGTTGAGTTTAAAGAGGAGGGTGGGACATTTCATCCTTTATTTTAGGAATGAAGGATGTGAAATTGGACAGACAGGAAATTAGGACCACTCTTTGAATACCTATGGCATGGTTTTGATTTTTCCATATAGGTGGGAGGAAAGATAGTCATCTTTTGAGGGCCAAGGTATCTCTTGAGGTCTGGGGGCTTGAGAAGAGTTGCTTGAGGTATTACTGGAGGTGGCTAAGAATAAAATCTTACTGGGAAGTAGCCATTGAAGTCAACAAAGAAAGACTGGTTCTTTTGGATTTGGCATTTTTCCCTCAGCAGCACTCAGAACATAGGGAGGAGCAGGCTCAGGAGATAATGGGGGGAGGGGGAGGTTGTGGTGGTGGTGGTTCAGGATTAGGATAACACAGTATCCAGAAATAATCAGAGACCGTGGGAGCAATGGCTGAGGCAGCTGGGAATGGAGAGAAGGCCATGGTCATGAGGCTGGGGTATCTGGTCAGCAGGAGGGGCCTCCCACATGGGACTGCTACCGTGGGCTATGTGAGTTCGCTGAAGACAAACGGCTGACTCATAGGGATGGGTGGGGAAGACAGGACAGGTGAAAATGGTGTAAAAAAGAACTAGACCCATTTATTGGATGATTCAAAAACCCACTGCCCAGACCCTTAAGATCGAATCCTCTGACTTTTCTAGTGTTGACAGATGGGGAGAAGTTTGTCAGGATCACAGTATACGGTTGAGGGAGGAGGCGGTCTTTCCTCCCTGTTCTTTTCTTCCTTTTTATTTTTATTATTTTTCTTGTCAGTATTTAATTGCCACCTTTATTTCCTTTGAGAGTCAAGAAATCTGCTTTCCCGGTCGAGAGGTACAGTAGATGGAGGAGACAAAGAGGGGATGAATACATTTGCTCCCTGTGAGTCAGTTCTTTCTCCTCCTCTGCTCCCCCTCCTTTTAATTATTCACCGCCATCCTCTTTCTTTATTCACTTATCTTCTCATCTCAATGTTCATGTCACATTGTTATTCTTAAATCATAACCACTGGAAGGGAGAGAGGGTTGTCAAAACCTAAAATATGGAAGTTACCCATTTCTAATGCACATATGTAAAACAGAGCTCAGCAGTGATTCCTCTGGCCTCTTCAGAACCACTCCTGGAAGTTTCACCTGAGCTGAGCACAAGGACATGAGAGTTTTCCATTAGCCTCTCAGTCTTCTTTTTCTCTCTCCCCTTCCTACGGATGAAAGACCTTTGAGCACAGACATTCATAAATTAAAGTGTGTTGTTAATTATTCTTAGACACGAGAAGCAGTTTTTTCGAATGGAACATATATTAGACTTCAAAAGAGCAGTTCTCTTCCTAGCTCTTTAACACTAACTCACCAGTGATTTCTAAAGAAGAAATGCAAGTTTTAGAAAATGATAAATATAAACATATAGATGGGGTTTTTCATGGTATAAACCAAACTGTTCTAGCAAACTTTGTTTTTAGTCACATACTACCCTGCCCCCCCAGTGAAAGAGTACTAAAATGCAGCACTTAGTCTGGGGAAATCAGGTGGAGTAGAGGATGAGGTCATTTCTTCCTCAAGCACTAACATCATCTCTTCCTCCATGCCCCCCACCCCTGTCTTATCTTCCTGGCTCATCCATTCCTTCATCTAGTTATTTATTCATCACTTCCTTATCAAGCACTGTGCTAGGCTTTAATGACACAAGATAGATGAGACATAGCCTCTGCTCTCAAAAGCTCACAGATGACAAAACAATTAACTTTTCTTAAGGAAAGAGCCACTGTGGAAGATCGAGACAAGTGACCCCAGTGTAGCAAATGCCGTGGGTAACTCCATGAGGCAGCCTTGCTGCCTTGCCTGAAATCCCAAGAGGATGGCTTTCATTACTTCCATCTAACATTGCGATCGAGGCTCTGTTGTTCTCTGTAGTCTCAAGGCCTGATCTCAACTGATGAGCCCACCATGAACAGGGCTGTCTCTGAAGAGCAAGCTCATGAAGCTTGACCTTGCAGAGATGGACTAGAATGGGGAAGACCAACCGGAAATACAATTTTCAGGGCAACAATTACTCCTGCTTTCTAGTAGAATATATTCTCTAAAGGGGAGATACATGATACATTGAAGAGCAGTCAGAAGATTTTAGCTGTCTTTACTCTGCTGCGTTAGCTGATGGTTTCATATTTTACACTCCAGAGAATGTTTTTATTTCCTTCCAAGTTTCTAGAGGACCTCTATATTCTTCCTTTTTCATCCTGTTTACAGCAGTGCTTCTTGATGTAAAGACAGCTCATTAAAATACAGCTCAGTGGGACCATCCCAGACTTACTAAGTCAATATATCTGGGAGCTGGGTCCTGAAAGCAATTTTGTAAGTAATTTCCCCGTAATTCTTATGTATGCCAAAGTGTGAGAACCATTATCCATAAGAAGAGATGATGAAAATACTCCTCCCTCCCCCGGACTTGTTCTAGAACCATCCAGGTACAACCAGAGACAGGTGTAATACGAAGTGGAGAAATTAGAAAATTATCCAATCCATCTTGCATATTCTAGTAATATATTCTCTTGATTCTGAAGGTGGTCTTTAGTGCTTTGGCCCTCAGAGGACAGTGCATCTGGCTATCTTTTCACAGTGTCAGCAAGGCCAAAAATAAAGCAGAATTCATGAAGATATACCAAAGGCAATGTGGACAGGATGTCAGATACGACATTTTGGGCAACAAACCTGAGGTCAGGATTGGGACATAGTGGTTAGATGTCAGAATAATAGTAAAAGACACAGTTTTGGGCAGGGAATGGCATACCATGTAAAATATGAAGAAATACGATATGTTAAAGCTGGCAGGGCCTGACTGAAGAGGCAAGGCCAAGTAATAAGGACCCGTGATGCAGGTGGATTATTGTGAATATACTTCAGATGTGTCAGAGCCCCTTTTAGAGTAAGGCCTGTTGGTTTACTTTCTCCAACACTAAGTGCACCACATTGCAAAACCAAAACTTGAAATATATGTCATCAGACTCACTCTCCTCTCTTGATCTCTACCTCAGCTTTTCTCTCTTCTGTTCATAAATGTCATTTCCAGTCTTGCCTTGGCTCTCCTAATTTCAGAGCCAGATGTGCCACTGCAGCCTGTTGCTGTAGATGTCCACACCACTGATGCACAGGCAACCGAGACCCAAACCTCCAATTTTCCAGCATGTGACCAAGATACCATCTCCAGTTTGTCACAATACATTCTAATGAGAGAGTAATTTCTATACGGTTCTTTCCTTTCTTGAGCACTGAATCAGCAAAAGTAAACACATAAAGTGGACAGTTTTATCATAACAATTCTTGTGAGTCACATTTCCTAAGGGAAGATGGGGAACAATTGAATCCTCTGTTCCTTTATCCTGCTATTTTTGAGTCTCAGTGGCATATGGCCTGTCTATCATACCTAAAAGTACTCAACCTCCGGAAAACCTCTTTTTCCAATTATAGGCTTGCAGGCATGCTAACTTTTCTGTGAAGAAGAGCACTGTTCAGACCAAAGGGGAGTGACTGCTTTCTCCGTGAAATTCAGGAAAATGGAGCAATGACAGTAATAACCCTTTGTAATGACGTATGTCAGTGTTCCCCCACTTAAGGCAGCCTGGTTGATATTAACAAAATATGAAGGCATGGGAAAGGGCTTGGAAATGAGCTCAACTGTCTTAGCAGTGATTTACTGTTCTAAGAAAAAGATGATGGTAGAAATTCATTTGAAATGTTTCTGATATTGGAAACATATGAAGAGCACAGGTAAATTTTTTTTATTGTCAAAGGGCTATGGCTCTTTCTCCCAACTCATAGTTAGAGCTACCAGACATCCAGGGGGAGAGAAGGAACATAACTTCCTTTGTCTGATTTATCCCTTATTAAAGGAGAAGGACAATGATATTGCTTCAGGAGATCTAGTGGTATAAGAGCCTTAGAACTCTATGTGAGGACTTGAAACAAATGTGGAGAATGTCATTTGCAACCTGAGAGTTCTTTATATACAGACATAAAAAATCAAGATAAATCACACCAAACAAAACAAGAAACTACTAACTTTTATACTGTGAGTTGGAGAGAAGGGCACCCAGAAAAGATTTCATTTAGCAGAGAAGTTTTTGTGAACCTTCAGTGATTTTCTGTGATTGATCTGACTGTAAAGTATGAATCATCTTCCCCTCTGCCCACCCCTGTCTCAGGCTAACAGATCTTCATTTACAGTTAAAAACTGAGATCTGTATATAATGTGACTCATTGGAATCTCTTGCTAGAATATTTCATTTTATATGAGAAACCATGCATGATATCATTTTTTAAAAATATAACATTTTATTTCCTGATTATAATGTTTTAGAAAATAAGATTTCATAGGACATATGAAGAAGGAAACACAATGTCATTACCTGGAGATTGCCACACTGATATTTTGCTATACTTTGGTATATGAAGATATTATATGTACCACACAACTTATACACATGTAAGGCACTGTTTATGCATATACATTTATAAATGTGTACATAAATAAAAATAAATATGTATGTGTATATGTTTATATATCCCTATACGTAAAATATTGGTTATTATACGATATACATAATTGTGGTTTAGTTTTGCTTAAATTTTATTATATAAATCTCTGATATGATTAGATACACTTTAAAAAATAGGATTCTTTTGACCACATAATGTGGTCACATTGTGGTCACAATGTGGTAAACACATGATGTGTTTAAACTACAGAATTAAACACATCATGATTTATTTTGCTCTTCCCTCAGAATTTTTTTTTTAAATCAAGTACCATGTATTACACTCTTTTCATAGATCTGTTTGTGATTTTGCATTTCTCTTTTATTTTTGGTGAATGCAGTAAGCAGAATAAGGCCCCCTCCCCAAAGATATACATGCTTAATTCCTGGAATCTGTGAATATTTTATAGTACCTGGCAAAAGGGAATTTGCAAATGTAATTAATGTTAAGAACATTAAAATAGGGAGATTATCTTGGATTATTCAGGTGGGTACGGTGTAATCACATGAGCCCTTAACAGCCAAAAACTTCCTCTGGCTGGAAGCAAAAGACAAATTTGGCAGGAGAAATGAAGAGGTATTCCAATCATAAGAAGGATTTGACATGCCATTGCTAGCTCTGAGTAGAGACCCTTGTTCGAGCACTGGGGAGAGACCTCTAGGAGCCAAGGGTGGCCTTTTGCTGACAGCCAGCAAGGAAACAGGGTTATTAGTCCTAGAGCTGCAAGGATCTGGATTCTACCAATGGCCTGAATGAGCCTGGATGTAAATTCTTCCCAGAGTCTCCTGATAAGAAACCAGCCCACCGACAACTTGATTTGGGCTTTATGAAGCCCAGAGCAGAGAGACTAACTAAGCTGGCTCAGATTTCTGACCTACAGAACAGAAACCATAAATTTGTATTATTTTAAGCTTCTAGGTTTATGGTAATTTATTACAGGAGTAACAAAAAACTAATGCAGTGGCCTATAATATATTCTCTTTTAATAATGATCAATTATTTTATTTAATATCTTTTGAGATTTTCAGATTAGATGATTATTATCTTTGAAAACCATTTCTTTGAAGTTTTAATATATGTAGCTAAATTTGATATACATAATGAATGGGATAAAAAGCCATTTTTTTGGCACCATAACCATTTCAGCCAGAGTTCTACACCTTAAATTCCATCATGTGGTCCACCACAGGTTGCTGACAAAGAGTTGTACCCTGTAACCTTAATTTGTGTGAAGTTGCTTTTGATAGATCTTTCTGATAAACTGTATAATCCTGCAGTAGTGACATTATTGTGCTTAAAAATAAACATAACTTGAAGCCAATTAATCAGTTGACTTCTAAATTATATGTTAAAAGGGACTCTAGTTTTAATGACTTTTTAAATTCTATTCACATCCCTCTTTCACTGGCACTTAGAAGGGTTCTAGCAGAATAAATTGTCATAAGAGAAGTATTTTTAAATCTTTCTTTCCTGGAAGCCATGTGGGTTTTCCTGTGAAATGATTGAAAATATGTGAATTACTCTTTTATGTGTTGGTTAACTAATGAAAGCATCTTATAAAGAAGAAAATTTACCTTTTGCAACACTATATAAATAGAATCAACTTATAGATCTTGTCCGGAAATAATTTACCATCCTGGGTTTTCTAAGAAATCTTAATTTGAGTGTAATTCATTCATGATTCCATACTTAAATAGCAGCCCTAACCCCCCTAGAAACCTGCAAAAAATAATTTTTAAAAAATTAGTCCTTCCTAAGAAAGACTTCTGTTATAATAAATGTATTAAATTATAATTAGTGCTATACTACCATCAGACAGTTCTCTCTGCAGACAATGCTTTGTTCTTGCCTGAGCAAACAAAGTTAGAATAAAAAATCTTACTAACTAGACCTAAAATTCTGTCATTGAGAACCCTGCATTGGTAAAGTGAGCATTTCCAAGGGTTCAAGAAATGGACAAAAGGTAGAAAACCAAACAGTGATGCTTCTGGTGAGGTGCTGGACAGTAAGGAGACCAGCTTCAATGAGAGAAGTTTGAAAAAGGGCCATAAATAATTTAGGATTGGGGGCAGGATGTGACAAGCCAAAAAAAAAAAAAAAAAAAGGCAAAACAAGGAGAACAAATGCTTATATCCTCTCAATTTTGGTGGCTGCCTCAAGATGAATAACTTGTTTCAGTCTCAGTTATTTCTGTCCAGTGATCAATGTACTTCACCACTTCTGTCTGCTCCTACTGAGAGTGGCCACTAGGTGTATGGGTTTTGTTTTGGTTGGTTGGTTTGTTGTTATTTTGGTGACTGGCCACTAGGTTTTTGTCTAGCCACTTGGCCTCTGCCCACGGTGGCTGTTTCTCTTGCCTTGGGATTGCAACATACATGCTAAAGTTATTCCTGCCCAGCATGGCTGCCATTTCCCTGCCCTGTGGTCCCCAGAGCCACCCAGGCTGTACCAGAACTCAGTGGAATCTGGTAAGGTCAGAGGGTGCACGGACGTTAAGATTTGTTGGGTTGTAGTCATCTTGCTCACATCTCTGTTTCCCTTGCTTCTCATATGCTCTGAAAGATTCAAGTCTCTTTTGCAAGTAGCTGTTTGATATTCTGTCTCCTATATCTGACCAAAACTTCACTCCTCACTCTTCTCAAAATTCTTTTACACTTCTGAAAACAAGCAAAACAAACAAAACAAAAACAAAAACAAAATAAAAAATCTTTAACATTTCTGAATCTATTTCAGGATTGATCAACTCCATTGAAGTTTTAAATCTTTCCATCTTTTTCATCCATTTAAGGGTCTTAACTGAAACCTGGAGTCTGCAGATGCCACCTTTTCTTCATTTTCCCTTATCCCATGTAAGCTTTAAGGGAAGGAAGTAGAATGGATGTCTTCTCTATCCAATTAAGTATAAAGCAATTATACTTTCAGCTTGATATTTAAAAAAATAAGCAAAATGTGAATCACTAAATTCTACACCTAAAGATAATATTACACTGTATGTTAACTACCTGGCATTTAAATTAAAAACTTGAAACTATTAAAAAAAAAAAAAAAGGAAAGAAAGAACAAGTGGTAATGAGGACTTGGAAGTAAGGGAATGTCCTGTTGGTGGGAATGTCAATTTGTAATACTACTGTGGAAAACAATATGAAGCCTTCTCAGAAACTTAAAAATAAAAATGCCATATGATCTGATAATTCCACTATTGGACATTTACCCAAGGAAAACTAAAACACTAATTTGAAAAGATATACACACCCTATGCTCATTGCAGCATTATTTACAATAGCCAAGATATGGAAGCAACCCATGTGTTATCAATAGATGGTTAAATAAAGAAGATTTGATACACACACACACACACACACACACACACACACACACACACAGTGGCACATTCCTCAAGACTTAAAAAAGAATTTCATCTTGCAATTTGCAACAATTTGGATGGACCTAAAGGGCATCATGCTAAGTAAAGTAAGTCAGAGAAAGATAGATACCATATGATTTCACTTATATGTGGAATCAAAAAAGCAAAACAAACAAACAAACAAACAAAAAACAACAATAAAAACCAAACAAACCCAAATACAGAGAACAGACTGGTGGTTGCCTGAAGGGAGGTGGTTGGGGACTAGGAGAAGGGATCCTGTTATAAAATCAGTTAGTCATGGAGATAAAAATTACAGCGTAAGGAATGTAGTCAGTAGTGCTGTATTAACATTGTATGGTGACAGATGGTAACTACTCTTATTGCAGTGAGTACTGCACAATATATAGAGTTGTGGAGTCACTGTGCTGTGCACCTGAAACTAATATAACATTGTATGTCAACCATATCTCAGTAACAGAGACAAATAAATTAAAAAGTCAAAAAATGTAATTATAGTCAATCTCATGCCTTTTCTATGCTCTTCTTTTCTTCATCCTGTCATCCAGTAATTCCTCATTGCCGTTATTTATCAAGGCACTTCTTTCCTGGTTCCAAGTGCCTTTTTCTTCAAACCAAGTGCTATCTCATACTGAATAACTTCAGAGTCATGGCAGAGGACACATCCATCCAATTCATCTCAGTTCTTCAATGTCCTCATATCCCGTGGCCTCGTCCCCAACATCTCTTTAATAACATCAGATTATGTTGTCATTACAAACCACTCGTAACCCATCTCCTTGCTTCCATGATGGCTGTCCTCCAATCTATTCTGCAAACTAGAATAATCCTTTAAAACAGAAAATAAAGTCACAACCAAAAGACAACTGACAGAATGGGAGAAGTTATTTGCAAACAACATATCAGATAAAGGGCTAGTATCCAAAATCTATAAAAAGCTTAGCAAACTCAACACCCAAAGAACAAATAATCCAATCAATAAGTGGGCAGAGGACATGAACAGACATTTCTGCAAAGAAGACATCCAGGTGGCCAACAGACACATGAAAAAATGCTCCACATCACTCGGCATCAGGGAAATACAAATCAAAACCATAATGAGATACCACCTCACGCCAGTCAGAATGGCTAAAATTAACAAGTCAGGAAATGACAGATGCTGGCGAGGATGCGGAGAGAGGGGAACCCTCCTACACTGCTGGTGGGAATGCAAGCTGGTGCAACCATTCTGGAAAACAGCATGGCGGTTCCTCAAAAAGTTGAAAATAGAGCTACCCTATGACCCAGCAATTGCACTACTGGGTATTTACTCTAAGGATACAAACATAGTGATCTGAAGGGGCACGTGCACCAGAATGTTTATAGCAGCAATGTCCACAATAGCCAAACTATGGAAAGAACCTAGATGTCCATCAACAGATGAATGGTTAAAGAACAAGTGGTATATATATACACACACACACACACACACACACACACACACACACACACACAATGGAATACTATGCAGCCATCAAAAGAAATGAAATCTTGCCATTTGTGACAACCTGGCTAGAACTAGAGGGTATGATACTTAGCAAAATAAGTCAATTGGAGAAATACAACTATCATATGATCTCCCTGATATGAGGAAGTGGAGAGGCAACGTGGGGGGTTTGGGGGGTATGTGTTTATTAAAAAATTTTAAAAATTAAAAAAAAAAAAGAAAATAAAGTCACACCATTTTCTTGTTTAAAACCCTTAGAAAAGCTTTGGATCTTAGCTACAATGTGAAAAATGTTTGGAAGTCACCATTCCTGTCCCATAAGAAAAGAACTGCACAAACTGAAAATCAGTGACTTCTCTTTGCCGTAGAACTTAGGTCACAAGACAAATTGACATCCTAAAAGCTGGAGAGACTGGTACATCCAGAGAGATGCAAACCTGAGTTTGCTTACCTGGAGTAAAGGCCAATGGACTCCATTTGATCAATTATACCATTATTGAATTGTAAATATATTTAAGGCTACATTCAATGTCCAGCAAGATTGATGAAAACAAAAGTATAAATAAAATATATGCTTATAATTTCTATAATTGACACTTCTTAAATTACACTTAGCTTTTTGTCTTTTACCATTATATTCTCTGTCTTTCCATAGTGTTTTCAGGCACTGGAAAGTTCTAACATCTCAGTTGACCCTTAGCTTCCTGCCTTTCAAGCCCTTACTGTACTTGTTCTTTTTGTCAAAGTTATTAAGAATTATTGACGGCATGGTGTCTGCAAGTCTTTGTTCAGCTTCATTAGATAGACAGTCCCTTTCCTAAAAAGAAAGTTCTTGTTAGTCTCGGGGTGGGCCTGAAATAACATTTTCTCCAGATTTGTTCTTTCCTTTTGCAGATAAAAAGAGGTAATCCTGTGTCTCTTTCATAAATTTGCTTATTTTTTTTCCTAAACTCATGACCTTCCACCAGGGGAAAAAAAAAAGAAAGAAAGAAAAAAACCCCTCATCTTTGTAACTGGATTACTAATTCATTCAACTTCCTTTCTCCTTTATCAATGCTCAGTTAAGTAAGAATATTTCCCCCTATTTCTTCCAGTTTTGCAACCCATAGACCAAGTTGATTTTCCTTTGACTATTATAAATACATCTGGCCATGGAAAGATAATTACAGTGATTGCCTCACAATGGCTATTTTAGTAACTATGCCTGACATGTATTTCTGGCATATAATGTCATGCAATAATTCACTGTGACAATACTTCCCAGGATTACTTGTACCTTTTTTTTTTTCTTAAATTAGTTTCTATACAGATCTGTGCAATGTTAAAATACTTTTACTACAGTCTCCTCAGTAAAAATGTATGCGACTCCAAGCTTTCTCATACTTCACAATGATGCTCCTTTTAAGACTTGAAAAGGCAGCTGCTCCCAGCTCCACTGATAGTACTCACAGTGCTCATGGTGTATTATATTGTCTCTTTGCTTATTTGGTTCCCCTATTTGTTTGAGGCTTCTGGCAAGCAGACACCTTGCCTTTCTGTGAGTCTTCTGTGTTCAGTGCAACTCCTTACCTGTGTTTCTAATAAATATGTGTCGAAAGGATGAACAAATAAATAAATGATTTTATATATGCATGGATAAAAGAATATATGAAAGAATTAGTGTATTAAGATAGTTAGTATACTAATAAGTAGGCTTAGTATGAAAGGAGACTTAAAAAACTTTTTTAAGAATTAAAAAAAAAGAAAAAAACTTTTTGTTTTTAGGAAGAAATCAATCAACTATCTTCTTGATTCAGTAATGCCTGGAAAAGACATTACAATTGACCCTTGAACAACATGGGTTTGAACTACTGAGGTCCACTTATATGAGGTTTTTTTTTTTTTTTCAGTAAATATGATGCAGTATTATAAATGTATTTTTTCTTATGATTTTCTTAACAAGATTTTTTGTTAGCTTACTTTATTGTAAGAGTTGGTATATAAAACATGTAACATACAAAATATGTGTTAACTGACTGTTTGTGTTATCTGTAAGACTTCCAGACACTAAGCTATTAGTAGTTAAGTTTCGGGGGAGTCCAAAATCATACACAGATTTTCAACTGTGTGGAGATTCGGGACCCTAACTCTGGTGCTGTTCAGACGTCAGTGGTCCTCCCCTTGCTCAGTAGTGCCCCCCACCCCCACCGTGGTTGCTTCCCATGTCACACTGTAAATTAACTTCACAACCCCAGCTTCCTGGCCAATTACGTGAGAGTTGAAAAAATAAGAGGGAAAAAATGTTTTCTTAAATAAAATAGAGAACATGTGGATAAAAAGTAGCAAAATGTATTTCTCTGATTTCCCTTTTAAAAACAGGTATTGTGTGACATCACACCTTCTTCCATGTTGAGAACTCTCAAACAGTTTCATACACATGTTTAGTAAGGTCTGGAAGAAAGGGTTCAGGAGCAAGTGGATGCCACAAACTTACCACATACTAAGAAAAATTAATAGTATGAGGGCTAGAGGTTGATGTCTGAAACACAATTTGCTTCTTTATATTATGGAAGTAAGGAGGAAAGATCATTGTCAGAGCAGAATTTTGCTGCAGCCTTATGATAAGCTCTCTAATTAGAATATGCGGAGTATCCAAGAACAAAGATTTTTAAAATTGGCTTGCAGTGAGTGCAGGTGATGAAGCAGCTGGCAGAGTTAATAACATACCTTCTATAATTGCCAAAGACCTAGTTCCAGACAGAGTAGGTAACGCCACATTGGAAAGAGATGAAGAGAAAATTAGATAGGATGAGGGGGCAGAATATGCGGGGGTACAAGAAAGTTGCGGGAGTGTGCAGAGACTGTTTGAATGGGTGTATGGACAAGGCATCATCTCAGATTGAGTATACGGAAAGAGGAATTTGAGAGGAGGGAGTGCAAAGACAGGTAGGTAGGAAGACTGGAAGCATAAAGAATATTTGCAAAGGAATAACTTTGAGTAGGAAACAAGAGTTCTGGTTGCTAAGGCCAAAGCTGATTTTGGCTCAGAATGGTCTGAACTGGAAGAAGCATGTTTGGAGAATTCTGAGGGTGGTTCTTAATGTTTGTTTGCAAAATCAGGGGTAAATACAGGAATAAGTGTTTAGACTGGGAAGGAGAGGATAGGGAAATATTAGCTCATGTTAATAGTTGATTATCTTACCAGAAAGACAGAGAGATGATAGCCTGCCTTGTTTAAAATTATTGAGGGGAAACCAGGAATTAGCTTCAATTTATAGAATCTTACAATGTAAAAATTCCGTCATCAGTACTTCTATCAGGAATGGCTATAGTGTTTATTTACCTGAAACTAGGTTTAACACCCTATTGTAGTCCACTTAAATGTTTTTTCTAGGTTAATACTCTAGTAATTTTAGTTTTACAGCTGGAAAAGGTATATGATTTGTTAGAGAACATAACAAAATACAAAAATAATCCTAATAATACTTTAGATCTAGGTAGATATAAAAGCCAAATAAAACATATTGTTAAAAAGCAGAACCAAAATACAAAGACCGTGGAAAACAGACAGTTCAACACCAGCTGGCATCAGTAAAGTGTAAAGGGAAAAACTTGTCTACCTCTAAAATAGTTTTGATTGTAGAAACATTTTACTGACTTAGCACACTTGAGAGAAAGATAAACTACATTAGAGTTATCAGTAAGAAAGGACTGTGCAGGCACCAAACAAAGTAGCGTCAGATGCCAAACCACTCTCCATATTATAATGTCAAGATAATAAATGGAACCAGAAGTACTTGCATACCAGGGTCCCAGGATAAGATAGCCCCAAGGGATTATAGGCAGGAATATTGTTAAGTATATATGTATATAATCTTTAGAGAGAAGAGACTTGTGGAAGGGAGAGTTTTGTTTAAATATCTAACTCCAGGTTTGAGCTAATGCTGCAGGACGGATGTTCACAGATACGCATACCCATGTCACTGATACACAGTTGCTTCCTTCTCCTGCTCTCTTACAGTCAGCTTTGCTTTGTAGAGGAAACTGTAGACCATAAGCTTGTTTTCCTGCTTCTCTGGTGAGTCAGTTTGTATTCAACAAGGTGCAGGGAGTCCTACTGCTGAGGTATTTTCTCTACACTCACCATGTCTCAAAGGTCAGGCACATCCAGAACAAGAAGCCAGAGAGAGCATCATCTCTTTATGAAATGAGAGCTTTGTAACAGAAGCGATTGTCTAAAGCTACAAGTAGTCTGTTGACTTGAGAACTGATAGCATGCAAGTATTAGACAAATAACTGGAACAGGAAATGGAAGGAGAAAAAAACCCAAGAGAAAACAAGAGCAGGAGAAAATAACTCTGGTTATGTAATGTGGCCTGTTCTGAATTCCCTGTCATTGTGCTCTACATTTCTGCCAGAGAACTTCATGTAAAAGCTGCTTGTCTGTTCTTCTCTGTCTCCTCTGGATCCCTTTAGCCCATTCAAGAGTCCTGTCTGCCTGCTTGGATATCCTTGAGGTCCATTGCCACCCCTTCCATTTCTCAGTTCTGATTGCCATACATGGTGACCCCCAGAGCCTGGAGTTGTATCTGCTCTAGCTGTGCCTGTCGCATCATAGGAGACAAAGCCTCTGAGTCTGCCCCTTCCCCACCAGGTTCATGGCCATGACTGGTATGTGGTTCGTGATAGGAAAGTCTATACCTAATGGTTTGTTTAACTGTAAGGTGTTAGAACATCAGCATACTGTTTCAATGATGATTTCTTTTTCTTAAACATTTGCTCATTTCTGGAGTTTATCCAAACTCATATAGTAAGGAACTAAGCAGCATCAAGATGGCAGGCACGAGAATATCAGTTCTTCGGTTTTTTAATTTTGAATTTTTCTGGCCCATAGGCTGAGTTTGCTGCTAAATTAAATAATTCTTCATATTTAGAATTGTTTTAAGTGAATTTCATTTAAGCAAGTTTTACATAGAAGAGCTTTGGATTTCTGTGACAAACGACAGATGGCAAAGCCAAATGCTGACAGCTATGGCAGCTATATATCTGCGACAGGAAACATTTTTCAAGAATCAGTATTGTCATTTCTTTTTCCAATTCCATTTGAGTGCTAAGAGCAAGCGAGGAATCAGTTGTAAAGAAATGCTTAAGGAAAAAAAAAATACATGTTACTCACCTGGATTCTCCTGGTGTTTTTTATTAGACGCTACTATCAATATGGGCACAAAGAAGAAAGTGATCTCCACTGTTCAGCTTCCGTATCTGTCACTGGCATCTGGAAGATGTGCATACCTTGTGGGTGGGGAGGGGGAGAGGATGATGGTGTATGCCCCTTGGCTAGGTTCTACCCTCGCTCTAATATGCCAGGGGTCTCTGCCATTGTACATCCTCAGTAGAGAGATGCTGGCATCTCAGAAGGGAGAAGTGGATCTCAGATAGGCTAGCAGATTGCCCTTGGTCCTTGGGACCCTGGTCAGTTTTAGAGAAATAATGCAGGTCTTAGATATTCGGTGCTTTAGTCTCAGTTTCAGCAGGATATGTGTGCATGACCTTGAGGAGGATTCTTTATCTCTCTATATTGTTGTCATCTGCAAAAGGACATAAACATCTTCACTTTTTCTGGCTTCCAGAGGACTGTCATCAGACTCAAAAGTAGATAACTTTAAAAAGGTTCTTAGTAATCTGTATGAGCTACGGTGTTGCTGATACCTTATTTGGTGTCCTCACTGTGGTTCTAAGTCCCTCTGAAGAAGCATGGAGTCCCCATCTACAGGTTAGTTCTTACTCTCTGTGCCTGTCCTGAGAAGTTGACAGGTTGGCCAGCAAGGCTGAAACACAGCTTCTACTTATCATATCCCATCTGTGTCACTTCTCAGCTGCTACCACTAAAGACTTTGTGACAAAACAAGCTGGAAAGGGTACTTGACAATTAGTCTTTACCCCACTCCCCTCTCAAGCTTGCTTCCCAATGTCAAACACAAGGTTTTCTTTGGTTTTATTCCCATCCCGCCCCCCTTAGTTGAGAAAACGCCAATTAATTCACCAGCAGGAGGAGCATTCTTGGAACTGAATTCCTGAAACCCATCAGGACCAGACCTTTGAGAGTCTGACAAGGCTTCATTAAGTGGATGCTCAACATTTTAGTGTTCTGACACTGACCTATGTATTAAGATAAATATCAGTCAGCCTTTGGCACTAGAAATCTGCCCTCTGTGACTTAGGGCAAATGGGTTAGTGTTTTGTGTTCAGCACTCCAACGTTAGTAGTGGTCATGAGGTCAGAATGGCTTCAAGATTGAGTGAATCCTGTCATATACATTATTAAAAAAAAAAACCCAAACAAACTAGTCATCTTCCCTATTTCCCTGTTCCTTCCTCCCCACATACACACATCTAATTGGTCACACATGCTTTTGAGTGCTTCTCTTAACTGCCTTTTGAATCTGCCTTTTCTCCAGAAGAAAGTCAGACTTTTTCTTGCCTTTTCTGAACTATTGCAATAATCTTCATGCTACTGACCCTCTAACAGCAGTCTTGTTCCCTCTAGGCTGTTCTTTCTTCACTCTGTCATCTCCAAGTACATAAACCGTGACTTTTTTATTCCTTTGTCAACCACTCTAGTTCTCTAAAATCTACAGGATTTTGTCCAGATTCCTTAGCCTGGACTACAATACCTTATTCTTCCATTCAGTAGGTTTGCGTTTCTCAAGTGTGACACTAAGATTATCTGCTTTAAAGGAAAGCAGGGCATTTAAAAAAAATGAATATTAAACAAACAGCAACAACAAAAAGAGACTCATAAATACAGAGAACAAACTAGTGATTGTCAGAGGGGAGGGGATTGGGGGTATAGGTGACCAGGTGAGAGGATTAAAAGGTACAAACCTCTAGTAATAAAATGAATAAATCATGGGGATAAAAAGTACAGCATAGGTAATATAATCAATTACATTGTAAAACCTCTGCGTGGTGATAGGAACTACACTTATGGTGAGCATTTCATGATGTATGTAATTGTTGGATCATTATGTTGTGCCCCTGAAATTAATAGAATATTCTATGTCAACTATACTTGAAGGAAAGAAAAGAAAGACAAGTGAAGAAAGAAAAAAGAAAGGGGTTAAGAAGTTACCCTCTAATAGGGGGAAAAATGGATGTTGCAGGGCTCTACCCTAGAAGGGCTGAATTAGGATCTGGGGGAAGGGTCTGCCAAATCAACATTTTTAACAATAGTCCCAGGTGACTTTCATGTGTAGTAAAATAAGAACCACTGCACTGCACTGTGTATAAAGAATCCTCTTGGGGACAAGAAAACAACTGTGTCTATTCCGCATATTTTCCTGGTACTGTTATGAGCTCAGTGAATATTTGTTTAATTAAAAAAAAAGAGATAAAATATAAAATGAGCCTAACTCTAAATTCACCAAGGGATATGTTTGTTGACTAGCAACAAGATGAGGAAACCTTATGGTGTGCTGGAAATATTCTGTATCGATCTGGGTTATGGCTTCAGTATTTATTTAAATGTGAAAATTCACTTAAGATTAATGCATTTTTATTTACTTAACTATATATATACATACACACACACATATATACATATATATGTTATACCTCAATATGAATGAAAAAATTAGTCATTCAATGAATCAAGCCCAACATAAGTATATATATATCTATAATACCTCAATATATGTCACTCTTCAGTCATTTTTTTTTTTTAAAGATTTTATTTATTTGACCCAGAGAGAGAGACAGTGAGAGAGGGAATACAAGCAGGGGAAGCGGGAGAGGGAGAAGCAGGCTTCCCACGGAGCAGGGAGCCCGATGTGGGGTTCGATCCCAGGATGCTGGCATCATGACCCAAGCCGAAGGCAGACGCCTAATGACTGAGCCACCCAGGTGCCCCTCTTCAGTTATTTTTAAAAATACACTTTATATTCCTAATCTTCACAAAAACACTTCTAAGTCCATCTTTTCCCTCTACCATGTCTCAAAAGGCTTCCTTTCCCCCCATCTCAATGCCACTGTTCCATTCAGTCCCTAATTATTTAGAATTCAGCACTAATTATGCCATCTCAACCCAATTTAAATTCCAAGTGACTCTGTATTGCACAGAAAGTGCTTCTTATATTTGACCTTCACTACCTGATCTTAACCTATTTATACTGGTTGTTCTCTCTTGGCCTTAATACCCAATACACCCTATATTTAAATCAATCTTCTTGGATATTATTCCATGTCCTTGTGTCTTTACTAATTCTCTTTCCACTGTCCGGAATGCCCTCATTCTGTTTTTATCTTTTGAAAGTCTATATAGCCCATCTCAAATGCTGCCTCTTCCTTGAAGCTGCCTCTCATCCCCTGTCTGGAAAGAATTGTTCACTCCCAAATGTCCTCAATCTATGAGAGCTTATTGATTCAAAGTAAGCACAGATCCTACAAGCCTCCACGCCCAGAGAAGAACTATCAAGGTGGTGGGGAAGAACACTGTATAACTGTCCTCTGGGAGCCACAGATCTCTTACACTATGGGGAAAGGTAAGGGGTTCAGGACGATTAGTGCCCATTAGGCACTGCAGAGATGGCTCACAGTCCCCTGCAGCTACATTTCTGGCCACACAGAAGAGAGACTGGCCCCTTGCACATAGTCCAAATGGCTGCAATTCTAACTGATGGACATGAGCTCAAAAATCACTGGAGAGTTTGAGAGGAGAAAAGAAAAGAAGGCTCTTCCATTTTGAAATTTAGTTCTTGGTACATAAATCCAACAGGAACTATTTGTATGTATATGTGCAAGTAAGCTTATTAATGCTCAATGTTTGTAAAAAATTTACTTCTAAAAGCACTTTCATATACATCTCTTCTAACCCTGAGAATATCTTCGTGGAGGTAGTGTTAGTTTTACCCATTTTTTAAAAAAAGAATAATAGGTCATTTAGAGAGCTTAAGTAATCTGAGGTTTTATAGAAACTGATACACTGCAATCTCAATGTGGAATTTCTTATAAATATTGTGTTTCAAAGTGAAATGAAATGTTTCCTTAATATTGTAATTTTAAAACTTTCAAATTGAAGTTAGAAGGTATATACATACACATATACATGTCACATGCATGTACATAACATGTATGTATATATTTATAGGTATTATAATATATATGAATCTCTCTGTAAGCTAAACCTGTGCTGAGATTGGCGTTTTGAGCAAACTGCCTAGGAAATACAGCATAAGGTTTATATGACTCATTATAGGTGCTTTTGAGTGTAAAAGCCATTGGAAATCTCAACTTCATGTAGACCTCTTAAAGTATATGTAAACACTGGGACTCCATTAATGACTTGAAATTTCTTGATGCTTTGCATATTCAAAGGGAAGAGAAAACCGGTGAAGATGTCTTGATCAGACTATTCTTACTTCAGCACTGCTGAATTTTTCCTAAATGAGCTATAAGATCCTAATTTTGTGCTTCGTGGAAAGCATTATAACAATAATAACAATATGAAAAACAGCTAATATTTATTTTGTATTATGCATCAGTCATTATACTTTATCATTTAATCCTCGTAACTACCATGTGCTATTAATGTTGCCATTGTGTAAGTAAGACAAATGAAATACAGAGAGTTTGAGTAATTTTCTTACCATCACACAATGAGAAGGTTTTATGTGTCTTAGTCTAGGTTCCTCTTCTAGGTAACCCAGATTTCAGAGTGATAATTGGGAGGATGAGGGACTGGGGAGAATAAAGTTGAAAGGATTAAAAGTCAGCTTGAGCACCTGATATCAATATGGTCACTGCCATGGTGAAGTTGGATCCTGTCAGGGCCTTCTAAATTTAGAAGAGCACCAGTCAAACAATTCTCAAAATTGTCTGCCAAAGGATTGACAGGGGCAATCATATACCCATGGGCTCCTATTACTTTTCATTGAGGATAACCCCAGACCGATAATCTCCACCCCCAACATGCACAGGCATGCTCATGCACACATACACCCATACACAAACACACTTAACTTCTGGACTGCACAAGCTTCACACTACTGAGTTCCAATTGGATTTCCATACTTTAACATTGGAGAAGGCCCAAGTCAAAGAGAAAAAGGTGGAGGACAAGTCAAAGCCCGCAAGGAATGTTTGTCAAGTAAGATTTGGAATCAGAGATAAGGTTGAGAGGATGTGAGTCCAGACAGAGGACACATTTAATAAAATTCACACCTTGCACTATTAAGAACCGCTCATGCCTTAAATTAAAACCTAAATCTTTCCATATAAAGAATCATGTCATCTGCGAAGAGAGAGAGTTTGACTTCTTCCTTGCCAATTTGGATACCTTTTATTTCTCTTTGTTGTCTGATTGCTGTTGCTAGGACTTCTAATACTATGTTGAACAAGAGTGGTGAGAGTGGGCATCCTTGTCGTGTTCCTGATCTCAACGGGAAGGCTGCGAGCTTTTTCCCATTGAGGATGATATTTGCTGTGGGTCTTTCATAGATAGATTTGATGAGGTTCAGGAATGTTCCCTCTATCCCTATACTTCGAAGCGTTTTAATCAGGAATGGATGCTGGATTTTGTCAAAAGCTTTTTCTGCATCAATTGAGAGGATCATATGGTTCTTCTCTCTTCTCTTATTGATTTGTTCTATCACATTGATTGATTTGCGAATGTTGAGCCGTGAGACGGGAATCCATCAGAATCCTCCAGGAGAACATAGGCAGTAACCTCTTTGATATCAGCCACAGCAACTTCTTTCAAGATATGTCTCCAAAGGCGAAGGAAACAAAAGCGAAAATGAACTTTTGGGACTTCATCAAGATCAAAAGCTTCTGCACAGCAAAAGAGTCAACAAAACAAAGAGGCAACCCACGGAATGGGAGAAGATATTTGCAAATGACAGTACAGACAAAAGGTTGATATCCAGGATCTATAAAGAACTCCTCAAACTCAACACACACAAAACAGACAATCATATTAAAAAATGGGCAGAAGATATGAACAGACATTTCTCCAATGAAGACATACAAATGGCTACCAGACACATGAAAAAATGTTCATCATCACTAGCCATCAGGGAGATTCAAACCAAAACCACATTGAGATACCACCTTACACCAGTTATAATGGCCAAAATTAGCAAGACAGGAAACAACGTCTGTTGGAGAGGATGTGGAGAAAGGGGAACCCTCTTACACTCTTGGTGGGAATGCAAACTGGTGCAGCCACTTTGGAGAACAGTGTGAAGATTCCTCAGGAAATTAAAAATAGAGCTTCCCTATGACCCTGCAATTGCACTACTGTGTATTTACCCCAAAGATACAGATGGAGTGAAAAGAAGGGCCATCTGTACCCCAATGTTCGTAGCAGCAATGGCCACGGTCGCCAAACTGTGGAAAGAACCAAGATGCCCTTCAATGGATGAATGGATAAGGAAGATGTGGTCCATATACACTATGGAGTATTATGCCTCCATCAGAAAGGACGAATACCCAACTTTTGTAGCAACATGGACGGGACTGGAGGAGATTATGCTGAGTGAAATAAGTCAAGCAGAGAGAGTCAAGTATCATATGGTTTCACTTATTTGTGGAGCATAACAAATCATATAGAGGACAAGGGTAGATGGAGAGGAGAAGGGAGTTGAGGGAAATTGGAGGGGGAGGTGAACCATGAGAGACTACAGACTCTGAAAAGCAACCTGGGGGTTTTGAAGGGGTGGGGGGTGGGAGGTTGGGGGAACCAGGTGGTGGGTATTAGGGAGGGCACAGATTGCATGGAGCACTGGGTGTGGTGAAAAAACAATGAATATTGTTATGCTGAAAATTAAAAAAAAAAAAAAGATAACTGTAAAAAAAAAAAAAACAAACCTAAATCTTTACTTCCTCGAGGTAGTAGCTAATTGAAATTTGCAAGAAACTTAGTATTTTCCTGAAACTAATATATGTTATATTTCAATTATACCTCAATAAATTATTTTTCAAAGAAAATATTCCAAAAAAAGATAATATTCAATGTTTAATGGAACAAACTACTTGCTACTGGTTTCAAGGCCATAATTGACATATATCTTTTCTTCTTCCACCACTCTCTAGATTTCCCTGTCCTTCATTAGCACTTTAGCAAATGTAGGTTGTTTGCCTGGTAGGGTGACCCAGGTCATCATACCTGAAGGGTCTGTGACCTATTGGGCTGAGTTTGCTGCACCTGTGGATTCACCAGTATTACCAGGCCTGAAAGCACCAAAAAAAAGTCCCAATAAATACGTCCCAGATGTATTCCTTCATGTTCCTATTCTAGAGGAGGAGCCTTTGTTTCCCATAATAATCAGAATCAGTTTTTCATCAACTATACTAACTATTTTCATGGCTTCTGGCCCTTAAAAACAGGTGATACTCATAGCATTTCTTGAGTGGAACACTTTTTGGGTTCCATTGAAGATTATTTCTTCTCTGGAGATCAGGATCTTTAATCCATCAGACCCTATTGTTTTAGGAATGAAAAATGGAAAATTCCTCAAAAAGATCATTAAAAATGGTGGTTATAAGTGCCAATTTTCCACCCTTTGCTTTTAAGATCCAAGTATTTGTTCTAGATATTGGGGGATAGGTCACCATATAATGGTTATTAGTTTGCTTTATATGCATCCTCCTAAAGTCCACAGTTATCAAAACCTACAGGGTATTGACTCTTAGATGGCACCTTAGCTGAGGTTTTAGTAGGTCATTCTATTCTATTACTCTGACTACTTCCAGGTATGTTGGCAAGACAAGTTTGTATTCAGTCTTATACCCCATTAATCACCTGTCCTCCATTAAGCCCCTAACTGGCATTTTGGTCCTCTTATTGTAATGTTAGCTTACAACTTGCTTCCAATAGCCTCAAGGTGTTTGGGTATATTATTTTCCCTAAAACACAAGTTACTCTCATAAATGACCCTAAGTACTTCTGGAAGAAGGATTAGGTGAATATTTATCATATATACTTTAGTGGCATTCCAGAGTCCTTCAAGGGAACCCAGTCTCCCCATCAATCAATGGGTGCTGGTTTGGATCTAGGGACTTGGTGATGGCTTTGTAGAGGGTTGAATTGTGCATGTGCAGATATAATTTGAGTGTACTGTATTGTTTGAGAATATTCAGTCTTCCATAGAGGACAGGATAGTTAATGGGATGATGAAAGCTAGAAGTGTTTAACATAGATAACAAGTAAGCTGGGAGCTTATGATACACAGGTAAAGCTCCTAGAAGGTGTCAAATATGAATAAACAAGGACTCTGTGAAGTATACTCAAAATTTGGAAGATGTGTTGAATGTAGACTGTAAATGAGTTGGTAACCTATAAGACACTTCAAAGATAGATATAATAAATAGTCAAGATGATAGAACATATATGAATACTAGTTATAGATAGAAAGGGAGAGAAAGAATAAGTCATGATTATGTCTCCTTTGGATTAATAACACCATGAGTACTCTACACAAGAAATGCAATAAAACCCATAGTTGTTCAATAAGCTTATTGACATCTTCCTGCCTTGGCCAGGTATACTTGTCTCTGCATCTTTCTGATAGAGCAAACATGAGTCATTGGCCCACGATATTTCTGTCTGCGAATCCCTTGCTCTAACTTCAACTCCAGATCTTATAACCACACTATCAGCAAGAAGGCTGATGTAGCCGAGACCTTGGGATAAATCAACATTACATAACTCCACTTGTAACCTATTCTAAAAATGTTGTTACCCCACTTCTATCCCCTTCCTTCTTGCAGTGTGCTCCAAAATAATTTGATAAACCTTTTAAATTTGTTCTGTGAGCCTTTCTGTTCTATGACCATTTGGTGAGGTAACTTGGTAGTGTATTTAGAG